>NW_027361779.1:5955000-7155000 GCF_039654945.1 Dendrobates tinctorius | reverse complement strand
CTTAGACAGCTCCCTTAATTACTTTCATTTATTTCTAATCTACTTAATGCCTTAGTACAGTAATGCTTGACTAAATATGCATTATGCTCTTTTATTTAAACTCCTAAAACAATTTTCTGATATGCCAAAAGCAAACAGTTCTTATACACACAGTGAATCGCGGTGCTGTGTATAAAAGCAAAGCTGTCTAAAATATATTTCTTATTTAGAAACAAAAACATCTTTTTTTTTACAATTTTACAAATATATATTTATCATTGGTGCAATCTTATCATGAGTTTTAGCGGATATTACATATGGCAAATTTTTATGGTATCTCCTTGTGTCCCTTGATCTTTTTTAATTTGTGACAATTTTTGGGGGTGTTGCATTAATTGGTTTGTTGCTAAAAAAAATGTATTCCACCCCTTTTAGACATCTAAGGTACATGTACATGGTAGTTGTGGCTATGTATGGCAACTCGCCATGCAGAATGTGCTGGCTGTGTTGTACAGAAAGCACCTACCTCTAACAGAAGCAGCCAAAGCTAGTTGGGATTACTGCTCTTTAACCCCTTAAATATTGTTAAACATTACTGACAATGGCAATTAAGGCATGCGATTCAACTGGTGTGGCAATTTAGGTGCTCATTTGCCCACCCACCAACAACTCAATCACAGGGTTTTTGATGTGTTGCTATGGCCAACATACGCCCTCTCTGTTGCTGTTGCTAACTTTGTGCACCTATAAAGCACATCCTGTGGCTATGCTTCATAGGAGATTGCCATTTCCAAAACAAACAAAAATACAGTAGCATTACAGAATACAGAACAAGTGATCAAATGATCAAAGTCCCCTATGAGGACTAAAAATTAAAGTGAAAAATAAAGTTTTGAAAAGCATTGCAACATTTAAAAAAGGAAAACTTTAAAAATAAACAAATAAGAAAAAATAACTATTTATGGAATTGCTACAAAATATAAAAGTCAATGAAAAAATACTTGCTGCACAAAAAAACAAGCCCTCACACAACTCCATGAACAAAAAACTTAAAAACGTACAGGTATGAGAAATGGCAAAACAAAACAATTTTTTTTTTTTTAAATCTGATTTTTTTTCTTTGTAATCATAATGAACTGGAGAATCATGTTTTTCCCCATTTTTCAGTGCATTTTGTGTTGCAAATATTTGTGTTTTTTCTAAACTGCAACTCATCCAGCAATTACCAAGCTCTCATATAGCTATGTCAATGGAAAAATAACAAACTTATAACTCTTTGAAGTAGGTGAAGGAAAAAACAAAAGCACAATAACAAAATCTGGTCAAGCAGAGAAGGGGATTAAGATCAAATTCTGTCTTATAATATTGATTTATATTCAGGTTTCAAGAAACCTTGGCATACTGAAAATATAAGGATATGAAGATAATATTCTATATGTATATTCAGCTACAGCTCTTTCAACTCTCCACTTTAAATTAATTAAAAATATATGAACAGACTCGTTTAATTTTCAACTATTGTCAACCAATTTAAAGGCTTTGGATGGCTGTCTTTGTTTTTTTCTATTTAATTACCTCTCACCAAAATACAAACACTTCCCTGTTCTGACTAATTTCCTTCCCTCTTGAATGTCTATTAAAGAGGTTGTCCAGTACTGGATAACCCTCGTATTATCAATTCACGAACACATATGGAATAAAAACACTGTATACTCACCAACCACAGTGGCACCATACTATTGATGTTAGCGCTGTTGTTCCCGAAGGGCGATGTGAAATTGTTGTCATGTGCCAGCTACAGCCAATGAGCAGCCATTCATTAACTCAGCTCATCAATATTCTAGCAAGGCAGAATCCCGCTCTGAAGAAATGGTAAAGGCTGCAGCTGACGAGTCCCTGCTCATTGGCTGCTGCCAACCAGAAACAAAACAATGTCACATCACTCTCCAGGAACAAAGGAGCCGACATTGAAGAAATAGTACCACTTCAAGAGGTGAGTATACACTGTTTTTATTTTACATGGGATCCTGTGTGGTTAAACTGAGGCTTGTTTAGTAGTTGGCAACCTATTTAAGCTGGTTCATTAGATGTACAGTTGTGGCCAAAAGTTTACAGACTGACACAAATTTTGATTATCACAAAGTTTCCTGTTTCAGTGTTTTTAGATCTTATAGTCAGATATTTCTATGGCATGTTGAAGTATATTTATGAGCATTTCATAAGTTTTTAAAGTTTTATTAACATTTTGGAGTTGACCACTGTTTCTCAAGACTCATGCAATTCGTGTTGCCATGCTGGATATAAAATATAAATTTCTGTGTTTTTGTTTGTCCACCCACTTTGAGGATTTTACCACAGGTTTTTAATGTGATGGACTGAGATCTGGGAATTTCCTGTCCATGGACCCAACATTTCAATCTTTTGTTCTCCAAGCAATTTAGTTATCAATTTTGTCTTATGACATGCATCATCATGCTGGGAAATGGATTGTTCATCAACAAATTGCTCCTGGATTGTTGGAAGTTGTTCTTGGAGAATGTTTGAATACCATTGTTTATTCATGGCAGTGTTCTTTGCCAAAATTGTGAGCCCACTCTCTTGTATAAAAAACACTCCTCATGAATGGTTTTATTATGATTTACTATTGGCATGACACAGGATCTATGGTAGCTGTGACGACACAGCATGTAATCATAATTATCCAGACGTCTAAATTCAGTAGGACAGGAGACATAGGCTACTATCTTTATATTGACTTTTGAATTTATATGTTTTTTCTTTAGTTGGTCAAGAAACCCAGACTATTGTTTGTATAAGCCTGGATGTTGACACTTGAGTTGATATTTACGGCAACGTATTGTCTGCCATCTTTGAAAACATTAACTCCGGGTCATTGAATAATGGATGTTTGCTAAATATGTTTATTGACCATTGTGTGGGTCATGTGGCTTGTATCCCTGCAAAACAGAGGACAATCTAGGCAGATTGATGAAATACTCAAACAATGTGAGTTAATCTCATTACATCTTCAAACAAGGTTGGAACCATCTGATCACCTGGAGCCTATGGATATATTTGGAGAAGCCAGGTTGTGACCATCTGGTTATCTGGCCTTCATGGATACATTTATGTAATCCAGGATGTGACCCACCTGTCACCTGGAACCTGTGGATACATTTGGAGAAACCAGGTTTGGACTATCCGGTCATCTGGTCCCATGGATACATTTGGAGAACAGAGTTTGGGATCATTTCGGTCACCTGGCTCCATGGAGACGATCAGAGAAACCAGGCTTGGACCATCCGGTCACTTGGTTATGTGCCTCATTGGACTGTCAGCTTCCTAGGCTTGTCGAAACCTCTTCTCTGTCGATGCCTGCCAAAAGCAAGGTGCCTCTGGTGGGTGTAGTAGGCCCTGGAAGCCCCGGAGTCACAGCTGCTCTAATCCCGGTGAATCAGCAGAAGGGTGAGACCCTGTAATCTGTTGGTGGTTCAATAAATTATTGCCACACTGTTTTACCCTCAATCTGTGTTGTCTGAGGAGTATTATGACCATGGGAAAAGGGGAGCAGGTGTTCATTGGGATGAGCTCTGGTCCATGCTGTCTCGGGCCATCAGACTAGAGCATTCACTGACCCGCCCAACACATCTCCACAGTAGCGCTCTCCTTTTCTTTTCCTTTCAATCATTTTTCTCATCAGAAAAAATAACTTTATCCAAAACATCTGCATTCTAATCCCTGTACTTCATGCAGAATATTAGTCTGTCATTCATTTTCTTGATGAGAAGTGTTTTTTGATGCCCTTCTTGACACAAGGTCATGCTCGAAAAGTCTTCACCTCACTATGCTGCAGATGCACTGACACAGAGATAGGGATTGAATGCAATAAAACTCTAAAGAAACTGTACAGATAATGTGTGACAGCACACATATTTGTTTGTGAGGAAAATACAATAGAATCATACATATTTTTTCGGTTAAATGGAGGCTTTGGGGTACTTTTCATTTGCTGCAAATTTGAGTTACAAAATATTCATTCATCTATACTTTCATTCCATTATACACTTCAAAGCTAATGTTTATCTTAGAAATACTTAGACTACCTACTGCCATTCCTGAGCAAGCTCTGCACTGGTGTTGAATCAATCAAGTCACTGAATTCTTTTAAGGAGATCATCCTGGCACTTGCTGTTCTTTGAAGGGTGCACTGGAAGCCTTCTTCACAATAACTGAACCTCCCTATTTGAAGCTCTTGGTGATCCACTAAATGCTTGATTTAGGGGCAACTTTATAAGCATGTAAAGCCCTTTTGATGCAAAACAATCATGATTGCATGGGTTTCCTTGGAAGTAACAATGGTTAACAAAAGAAGTCAATGATTTCAAACACCAGTGCAATTATAAAGCATCCAGTCTGCTCTATTAAAATAGATTCAACATGACAAAATGATATCCACTACTTTGCCCTCATTAGCACTTCCTCCTAAGGGTCCCGTTACATTTAGCGATGCACCAGCGATCCCGACAACGATACGACCCGGTCAGGATCGCTGGTGCATCGCTAAATGGTCGCTAGTGAGCTGCCAAACAGGCAGATCTCTGCAGCAATGCAGCGGCGATACAGTGATCCATCGGTGGTCACTGCGACCTGTCACACCGCAGCTATTCTGACGACTTCCGCCTGCGTCCATGAGTTCTGCAGCGTCACTAGTCGGCGCCGAACACAACGATACATGCCGGCCAGCGGGACGCCAATGACAAAAAAATGGCCCAGGCCTTTCGAGCACGATCAGCGATATCCAGCGGGGGGGCCAGTCGCAGGTACGTGTCACACAAAGCTAGATCGCTGGCAAGATCGCTGTTGCATCACAAAATCGGTGATGCTTTAGCGATCTCGCTAGCAATCTTGCTATGTGAGAAAGGACCTTAAGCTATAGAGATTGCTGAAATTATGTAAGATGGTAATTTTGCAGCAGGGCTCAAATTCAATGGATTTTTTTTTATTTCATGGCAAGGAATGACTTTGTAATGTTTTGCAATTTATCAGACCAAATCTAAAGTTCATGCAAATTGACAATATAAAAACTGAAACAGCTATCTTTGTGAACATAATTAGCACCTGTCTCAAAACTTTTGCTCATGACTGTGCATGCTGAACCTGGTGATTTTGGCAGGTTCCAGTACCTCTGTGGGTATATGGGCCTCCTTTTATTACTTTTATTTTATGACTGCAGAGTTTAACCTTTTGTTCTCAAAGAGAGTAGTAATTATCCCATCAAAGGATTACTGCCCTGTTGCTAATGAAAGCATATGCATGATAAGTATGCATGTGGATATATTTGGGGGGATTGGTACTTATAGATGTGTATAGCTAGCATACCCCGACTCTTGCTTATGTTACTACAGGTACTTATATTTCTCTAATTAGATGGAAGGAAAAGATGCGCCCAAACTGAAATATGAACACCTACATGACATCAATGAATGATCACTGTAAAATTATTCTTTTATTGTTTCTGTTTATTCCAGAGAAATTGAAAGAATTGTCTGCAAATAGCTTAGACAATATCAGGTTGGTATTGGCTGTTTTTCACCACTGCTTTGCACATGATCCCGCTTTCAAAATAACTGAGCCCTTAACTGTGCTAATACTTAAGGCATTCTGTCCTGTCAAGGCCTTTACTACACAAACATTGACTTTTGGTGTTGAGATTTTTATAACTTATAAGCAAATGAGATCTGAACTTAAATAATGACCACTCTTCATATTATACATTTCATTGCATTACATTAACCCCTTCCTGACATGAGACGTACTATCCCGTCCATGGGACCCGGGCCCCTATGCCCATGGACGGGATAGTACGTCTAGCGCGATCAGCGGCGCCCACGTGGTGAGCGCCGCTGATCGCGGCCGGGTGTCAGCTGATTATCACAGCTGACACCCGGCACAATGTGTCAGGGGGGGTCACGGACCGCCCCCGACACGTTAACCCCTTGCACACCGCGATCAAACATGATCGCGGTGTACCGGGGGTTAAAGGGAAGCATCGGCAGGGAGGGGGCTCCCTCCGTGCTTCCCTGAGCCCCCCACGGCAGCGCAATGTGCAGCACTGCTGCGGGGGACTCCTTTCCTCCAGGCCCCCGGATCCAAGATGGCGACGGGGGCCTTCGGGGGCCTGAGGAAGCTGGCTTCCTCAGTGCCTGCAAAGCGCAGGCATGAGGAAGCCTTCTGCAGTGCCTGTGTCAGATCGCTGATCTGTCACAGTGATCTGTGATGTGACAGATCAGCGATCTGTCACAGGACAGTGATGTCCCACCTGGGACTATTTAATAAAGTAAAAAAAAATAAAAAAAAGCGTTAAAATAATTAAAAAAAAATCGCCAAATAAATTAGAAAAAAAAAATATATATTCCCCCAATAAATCCATTTTTTGGAAATAATAAAAAAAAAAACAATAAAAGTACACATATTAGGTATCGCCGCGTCCGTAATGACCCGCCCTATAAAACTGTCCCATTAGTTAACCCCTTTAGCGAACCCCTTAAAAAATAAAAAACGAAGCAAAAAATAATGATTTATTATCATACCGCCAAACAAAAAGTGTAATAACGCGCGATCAAAAAGACTCATATAAATATCCATGGTACCGCTGAAAACGTCATCTTGTCCCGCAAAAAATGAGCCACCACACAGCATCATCAGCAAAAAAATAAAAAAGTTATAGCTCACAGAATAAAGCGATGCAAAAATAATAATTTTTTATATAAAATAGTTTTCATTGCATAAAACCGACAAAAACATAAAAAATGAAATAAATGAGGTATCGCTGTAACCGTACTGACCCGAAGAATAAAACCGCTTTATCAATTTTACCGCACGCAGAACAGTGTAAACGCACCCCCCCAAAAGAAATTCATGAAACGCTGGTTTTTGTTCATTCTGTGTCCCAAAAATAGGAATAAAAAGCGATCAAAAAATGTCACGTGCCCAAAAATGGTACCAATAAAAACGTCAACTCGTCCCGCAAAAAATAAGACCTCACATGACTCGGTGGGTCAAAATACGGAAAAATTATAGCTCTCAATATGTGGTGATGCAAAAACTATTTTTACAATAAAAAGCGTCTTTTAGCATGCGACAGCTGCCAAATATAAAAACCGCCATAAATAGTAAACCAAACCCCCCGTCATCACCCCCTTAGTTAGGGAAAAATAATAAAATTTAAAAAAAAAGTATTTATCTCCATTTTCCCGTTAGGGCTAGGGTTAGGGCTAGGGTTAGGGCTAGGGCTAGGGTTAGGGCTAGGGTTAGGGCTAGGGTTAGGGCTAGGGTTAGGGCTAGGGTTAGGGCTAGGGTTAGGGCTCAGATTAGGGTTAGGGGTGTGTTGGGGTTAGGGTTGGAGTTATAATTGGGGGGTTTCCACTGTTTGGGCACATCAGGGGCTCTCCAAATGCAACATGGCGTCTGATCTCAATTCCAGCCAATTCTGAGTTGAAAAAGTCAAATGTTGCTCCTTCCCTTCCAAGCTCTGCCATGCGCCCAAACAGTGTTTTACCCCACATGTAGGGTATCAACCTACTCAGGACAAATTGCAAAACAATTTTTGGGGTCCAATTTCTCCTGTTACCCTTAGGAAAATAAAAAATTGGGGGCAAAAATATCATTTTTGTGGAAAAAAATGATTTTTTTATTTTCACGTCCGAGTGTTATAAACTTCTGTGAAGCACTTGGGGGTTTAAAGTGCTCACCACACATATAGATAAGTTCCGTGGGGGGTCTAGTGTCCAAAATGGGGTCACTTGTGGGGAGTTTCAATAGTTTAGGTACATCAGGGGCTCTCCAAACGCACATGACACCCGCAGACCATTCCATCAAAGTCTGCATTCCAAAACATCACTACTTCCCTTCCGAGCCCCGACGTGTGCCCATACAGTAGTTTTCTCCCACATATGGGGTATCAGCATACTCAGGACAAATTGGACAACAACTTTTGGGGTCCAATTTCTCCTGGTACCTTTGGGAAAATAAAAAAATGGTGACTAAAAGATCATGTTTGTGGAAAAAATACGAATTTTTTATTTTCACGCCCGGGCATTATAAACTTCTGTGAAGCACTGGGGGGGTCAAAGTGCTCACCACACATCTAGATAAGTTCCCTAGGGGGTCTAGTTTCCAAAATGGTGTCATTTGTGGGGGGTTTCCACTGTTTTGGTACATCAGGAGTTTTCCAAACGCGACATGGTGTCCGATCTCAATTCCAGCCAAAAACGTCAAATGGCGCTGCTTCCCTTCCGAGCTCTGCCATGCGCCCAAATAGTGGTTTACCCCCACATGTGGGGTATCAGCGTACTCAGGACAAATTGCACAATAACTTTTAGGGTCCTGTTACCCTTGGAAAAATAAGAATTGAGGGTGAAAAGATCATTTTTGTGGAAAAATATGATTTTTTAATTGTATGGCTTTATGTTATAAACTTCTGTGAAGCCCATGGGGGTTCAAAGTTCTCACCACACATCTAGATAAGTTCCTTAGGGGGTCTAGTTTCCAAAATGGTGTCATTTGTGGGGGGTTTCCACTGTTTTGGTACATCAGGGGTTTTCCAAACGCGACATGGTGTCCGATCTCAATTCCAGCCAAAAACGTCAAATGGTGCTGCTTCCCTTCCGAGCTCTGCCATGCGCCCAAATAGTGGTTTACCCCCACATGTGGGGTATCAGCGTACTCAGGACAAATTGCACAATAACTTTTAGGGTCCTGTTACCCTTGGGAAAATAAAAATTGGGGTGAAAAGATCATTTTTGTGGAAAAAATATGATTTTTTAATTGTACCGCTGTACGTTATAAACTTCTGTAAAGCCCTTGTGGGTTCAAAGTTCTCACCACATATCTAGATAAGTTCCTTGGGGAGTCTAGTTTCCAAAATGGGGTCACTTGTAGGGGGTTTCCACTGTTTAGGTACATCAGGGACTCCCCAAACGTGACATGGCGTCCAATCTGAATTCCAGCCAATTTTGCATTGAAAAAGTCAAACGGCGCTCCTTCCATTCTGAGCTCTGCCATGCACCGAAACAGTGGTTCCCCCCCCACATATCAGGTATCTGCGTACTCAGGGCAAATTGCACAATAACTTTTGCAGTCCAATTTCTCCTGTTACCCTTGGTAAAATAAAAAAAATTGAACCTGAAGTATTTTTTTTATGAAAAAAAGTTAGATGTTCATTTTTTTTTAAATATTCAAAAAAATTCCTGTGACGCACCTAAAGGGTTAATAAACTTCTTGAATGTGGTTTTGAGCACTTTAAGGGGTGCAGTTTTTAGAATGGTGTCACTTTTGGGTATTTTCTATCATATAGACCCCTCAAAGTGGCTTCAAATGTGATGTGGTCCTAAAAATAAAATGATGTTGTAAAAATGAGAAATCGCTGGTCAACTTTTAACCCTTATAACTTCCTAACAAAAAAAAATTTTGGTTCCAAAATTGTGCTGATGTAAAGTAAACATGTGGGAAATGTTAGTTATCAAGTTTTTTGTGTGCCGTATCTCTGTGATTTAAGGGCATAAAAATTCAAAGTTGGAAAATTGCAAAATTTTCAAAATTTTCGCCAAATTTCCGTTTTTCTCACAAATAAACGCAAGTTATTTGAATGAAATTTTACCACTAACATGAAGTACAATATGTCACGAGAAAACAATGTCAGAATCACCGGGATCCATGGAAGCGTTCCAGAGTTATGACCTCATAAAGGTACAGTGGTCAGAATTGTAAAAATTGGCCCGGTCATGAACGTGCAAACCACCCTTGGGGGTGAAGGGGTTAATGTTATAATTTTGAGTTCAAGTCATGAAAGTAATTCTAGTATTACATGACAACAGCCAAAGTACTATTAGACTATTTCTATTACTATTAATATTTAATATGATATTGATATAAACATGTCAAGTACTACATCTGAAGTGAAGACAACTTTATAGACATTGTGGCTTTTCATTCTGAATAACATTAATCAGGGTGTCATTAGCAGATATGCCCTTGACTTCATAATTACAGTTTTATATTGAATAAGTATTCATCCCTGAGGATAAAGCCAATGAACATGAGCCATCATATTGGCTTATTTTACTGTGTGAAGTAACTAACTGTTCTCAACATTTTTACAGTGATATGTAAAATAGATTAATAGTGTCTGATTGAATGTCTATGCCAACTTGATTAAAACTTGATTTCTGAGATATTCTTCCAGTTGCTAGGTTAGACTGGTTAAATATGTACTATTTATTCATGCAATTGTTACATTTTTAGGTTACTAAATTTTAACTTCAAATTTTTTTTTCTCTTTTTTTCTCTTCCTGTAAAATATTTATCTAATCTGACTAGATGTTCTTTTCTGTATTACTACTTGAAATTCTGTAATATGGGTTCTCTAATTATTTCCTTTAAGTCTCTTCCCTGTATTTTTCCCCTCCATCTTTTCCTTCCCCAATCCCTGAGAAAATTTAAAATTTAATAAAGATTATTTGAAAACAAAACTTGATATTACTATAAAATGAAATTAAAAAGCTCCTCTAATTTAAGGTAATTTTTAAAATCTTACATTTAAAGATGAGTGCATCAATTCTATGCAAATCAAACTTATGTTGAATTTTTAGAAATTGACTGAACCCAGCCATTTTGAACAATTTGCAATTCAATTCATCTGAATCTTTTAAAACGTCCATTGTATTTTACACATTACAAAGGCCATAGAAGGGCCACATGAACTTGGGCGCACTTCCTCAAAATGTCTTGTATTTATCACATGAAATAGTGTAGCACAGGCAATCAGTTGGACCAATCATAGCCTGTATAAAAGTAGAAACAGGAAATTCAGCAGCTATTTTGGTCTGAATCTGGATAGTGAGAGTATATCATAGCTCACAGCTTAGCCATGGAGATAGGAGACAGAAAGCAATACAACTCTGAGGAAACTGTACATGTTTTGAGTGACAGCAATTTAATTTAATTGTAAACTGCTTTGGGATATGTTGGCACTATATAAATAAAATTAGTATTATTAGAATTATTAGTACTAGACATCTCCCTTTACAATAATCTATTAGTATGAAGCATTATGAAGACCATTCTTTATTAATCACAGATCTAATAATCTAAAAAGTAACCTGAATTCACATTAATGTTATGTACATTGATGGGTAAATTCATATTTACTTTTAAGCTGCCCTTTTCACATTTTGGAAATTGGAGTCAAGGATGAGGCATGTGACCCGCTGACTGTTTGTAAGACACCCACCAATTTATGCCTGGTTTAACCATTACAATCACTATTACAAATATTTTCTTAACACATTAAAAAATAATTCTAGTAAATAATATCCCATTTGCACAGTGATAATGTAAATTAAAATACAGTCATTTATACTCTACAAAATTAAGCTTCAGTTTTCTGCTTCTTGTCTATTTTATCCAGTTATCTACCTCTTTTCACAGACTATAATATAACTGAGCTTGTCAATCTTTCATGAAACACAGGCATGGGAAGAAACAGTAAAAGAAAAGAAAAAACATAAATTAGTATTCATTTTTAATAAGCATTTCTTGAAGATCTAAATACAAACAGTGATGTGCACAACACACACATTAGTACCTACCACAATACTTGCAACTAATGGGCTAATAGCTATGAATAATTAGGTTTAATTCTCTTTTCTTTCCTACACATCAACTTTTAACAGATCAATTAAGATGATAAGTTTGCTGACCTGTTTATTGTGATGGGGAAATCAATGATTGTATGAGAGGTGTGTACTAATCCGATTAACTCCCTCTAAATCTATAAATAATCTGAATGTCATTTATACTAATATTTTGACTTGCTATATAAAGTAAAAAACACTCTCAAATATATTTTTAGCTTATTTCAAGTTTAGGCTAAACTAAATGTTTATAATATTGCATTAATATGCATTAGGCACATAACTATTTCAAATACCATAGGCATCAATATAAAGTTAGTGCTCCTTTGCCTTCTATAGCAGCTTTCATTCTTCTGTGAAGGTTTTGACTATGTTTTGGAAGACAACTACAAGCATTTGCATCCTTTCAGTGTTAATGAGGTCAGTTGCTAATGTTGGGTGTTGAGCATTCACTGCCAGCATCATAATTTAACCCAATGATATTTCTCTGAGTTCAGTTCAAGGCCATGGGCAAGCTAGACACATGTAATGTGACAAACCACTTTTATAGACCTTTCTGTGTTTGGAAGCATTCTCTTCCTAAAATGGTGCAAGCACAAAATCTATTGCATATTGTTACTTGTGGCATTATACTAAAACCATGAAAAAATGAATCAGGCTATCATTTCTCTTCCTCCTAGCTTTACAGTTATGAAAAAAATGAAGAAAAAAGTGTTCTCATGGGATCTGTCAAATTTTGATTAACTGTCAGACTGAAAATTCTGAATGAACATGAGGGATGCATAAACGTAAATTTAATTTTATGACGTAAGTTGAAATAGCTAAGACCTCCCATTATAAACCTATTTTTGAGCATGTGAAGCTTATAATTAGCAAATATGTTAAGCTGTCCAGCATGATGCATTCTTTCTGTAAAACATGTAGAAAATATTATCATGAAAAAATAGTTTTACACAGTGGTCATGGATATTCCACATTACATAATTGTAGTTTTCTTTAGAATTTAGAATAACATGGGAAGACTTTGCAAGACATGCAATTAAAAAAACATCTGGACATCAAATGGATCCAGCTAAGTTTCACAACCTTGCTTGATAACCAAATTCCATATTTGTCTGTTCTACTGGTTTATTATGTGAAAAACATGAAAGGATCCCCAGAGAAATTATTACATTACCACCAACTGCATTCATATTTTCTACTAAGCTGAAATTGCTTTTCCATGTATGGAGCCCCTGTGTTATTTGGAGATTAGCCATGCCTAGGTTACCTTAACTCTTAAGCCCCCGTTACACACTGCAATATCGCTAGCAATATCGCTGTAAAGTCACCGATTTTGTGACATTACACTTCCCTCCGACCCGCTCCCCCGCTGGTTATCGCTGATCGCGCGAGAAGCTCCTGGACCATTACTCGTCGGCCACTTCCAGCCGGGCGGGAGGACGTCAGGATCGCCGCGTCTGACAGGTAAGTAGCGATCCCCGTCCCCAGCGATGTCGCTGGTGAGATCTGCCTGTGTGGCAACTCACTAGCGACCACCAAGCGATGCACCAGCGATCCTGACCGCGTCATATCGCTAGTCGGGATCGCTGGTGCATCGCTAGGTGTAACGGTACCCTTACAGTTTGTAGTAATATTACAACAGTACAAAAAAGCCTAAACCACATAAAATTTCAGCAGAAATGAACATACCTGAGAAAATAGTAAGTAAAATGGCAATATGCTTTCATTTACCACTTATTAATACCCATGGATTCTGGCTCTGGCATATTGTCCACCAACAGAGTCATTATATGAGAGTAGCTAGCTTTTTAGTACATCCAAAATCTGATTAAGTTTGTATTCTGTCCTCAATAATCTGCTGTGGATTCAAACAACATATTTGAAATCTGCAATTTCTAGTAAATAACACTGCACAACAAATTTCAGGGAAGTTCTTGTCCCCTGAGAAAATGTTATTTTATCTTATAGATTTTGATATGCTGAACACGAATATGTGCTCCAAAAGTCTGTACCATGTAAAGTTTTTAAGAAACAGTTTACAGTCTACATTATGACGTCCGAGACACTACATACATGTGCATCAATGTCAGTAGCAAAAGCAATTGTTCAAAAGTGTTTTGCAGATGACTTTCGTCAGATGCTTCTCGAATAAAATTCCAGCAATAAGCCAGAATTGATGTACTCCACTTACCCTGGTACCTTTTCTCCGTCAGCGCAATGACTTGGTGAAATCTTTTACCATGTTCATCACCAACGGCACCAAGATTGGCTGGAAAAAAGTCCAAGTGAGCATGTAGAAAATGCATTTTTAGTGACATATTGCATTTCATCAAATGATATGCTGTGAGCATGTTGTCCACGAGTTGTTCAAAGTTCGGTGACCTGCTGTTGCCAAGGAAGTTGAAGGTCACATCTTTAAAGGTTCTCCATGCCACTTGTTCAGCACCTTGCCAAAGACCATCAAAGCTACTGTCATTCATTATATCTCTCATCTGTGAGTCAATAAAAATATCTTCTTTAATCTTTTCATCACTTATTCTTGGAAATTTCTGTCGCAAGTAAGAAAAGGCTTCCGATTCTTTGTTCATTACTTTGACAAAATTCTTCATAACCCCAAGTTTAATATGCAATGGAGGGAGAAATATCTTTGCTGGATCAATGAGAGGATTATGTTTAACATTCTTCTGTCCAGCAACCAGGTTTTCACAGAGTGGCCAGTCTTTCTGAAATAGTGCATTTCTCATGCACGACTGTCCCACTCACAAATAAAACAACAATGCTTGGTATATCCAAGCTGCAATGCAAGAAGAAGTGCAACAACTTTTAGATCACCACATATTTTCCAGTTATAATTTCTATTAATGTGGGTCAACAGTAACTCCATATTCTCATAAGTTTCTTTTATGTGTACGGCATGTCCAATTGGTATAGAAGGATAGATATTTCCGCTGCATAGTAAAACAGCCTTCAGACTTAAAACTGATGAGTCAATGAACAGTTGCCATTCCTTCGGGTCATGTTCGCATCCAGGAGCACCAGACAACCCCAAGACTTCGTTGCAAAAGGTTAAACTGTTGACATGGTTGAAAAATTGTTTAAGGTCTTCTTGACGACTGCAAAAAACAGAAACTCTTGTTCCTACTAATAAGAGATTCCATTCTTGTAGCCATGATCCCAATAATTCTGCCTGTCTCTTTGACAATTTCAAGTCTCTGACCAAGCCACTCAGATCAGCTTGACTGAACAGATGTGGATTAGATTTAGAAGGCTCAAAGTCTGGTTCTGCATCAGTTTAATTTTCCACTGACATTGTTAGTTCATCTTCGTCGTCCTCCATTGTCCATACTTTGGGCGGCTTTGGAACATGAAGACTTTCATTGTGTGGCACTGGTCTTATGGCTGAAGGAAGATTAGGATTGATTTCTTGTTCTATGCTGAATATCCTGTTACATTTGTAAGTCAGAAGTAGCAATCTGTTACATGATCTCTCTGCTCTCTCCATATCATTGGAACAGCGAACGGCATTGAAGGTCGTGATCCATCCATCGTTACACCGATGCCTCTACCTTGTGCCAGTCATTACACTGGCTACCCATCCACTCCAGAATCGAGTACAAACTTATTACCCTCATCCAAAAAGCTCTTTATGGCTCAGCACCACCCTACATCTCCTTCCTTGTTTCAATATACCATCCTACCTGCGCCCTCCGTACTGCTGATGACCTGAGGTTAGCATCCTCAATAATCAGAACCTCCCACTCCCGTCTCCAAGACTATACACGTGCTGCGCCAATTCTTTGGAATGCACTTCCCAGGTCAATACAATTAGTCCCCAATCCCTACAATTTTAAGCGTGCCCTGAAAACTAATTTATTCAGACTGACCTACTGCCTCAACACATTAACCTAATCTATCCCTATGTGGCACAGCCAAAAGTTTTTACCATAACCAGGTTCCCCGCATCATGTTCCCACATGCTTTATGCATCTATTAGCCCTCTGCATCTGTACTGTTACACACTTAACATTATGGCTGGTCCATACAATCAGGGCAACTGTTACCACCCACCTTTCGTGTCACCCTTTTTTTTCCTCATAGATTGTAAGCTTGCGAGCAGGGCCCTCATTCCTCCTGGTATCTGTTATGATCTATGTGATTATTGTTATGCTGTAATGTCTATTGTCTGTACAAGTCACCTCTGAAATGTAAAGTGCTGCGGAATATGTCGGCGCTATAGAAATAAAATTTATTATTATTATTATCCATTCAGCCATGCTCTAAGTATGTCATTATTGTCTTTTGATTCCTCCCTTACCCAGGAGATGTTGTATGCTCCGTATGCGGTCAGCCAAATGATTAACTGCGCCTGTGCGAAATTCGCATAAGTGCTTGCATATGTGTAGATCAGCGATTTATGTTATTTCAGTGGATAATTCAGAATATACTGTTTCAGAAAAAGTTCATATATGAGATTTTAGAATTATTACAATATTATAATGTTTCGTATCATTTCTCAAAAACCTTACGTGATAGGAAAAATCTGAAGTCATTTCTGAAATCAGCATGAAAAAAATCTATTAGGAACACTCAAAATTGTCCGAGGGACAAAGCCTTGGTAGCACAGTGTAATATGAAGAGAACTGCATCTAGTTTTCAGAGGCAAATGCTAATTTACGTTATTGCTTTGGTATCTTTTAATTATTTGTTTTTGCGAAAAGTTTGTGATCTCTAAATATGAGCTAATATGTTTGAGTGGAGTTGAATTAGACAAAAGATTTGTTTTTTCCAAAATAAGAATTTATGGCAATTCACTCACAGAATAGTGGACAGGCAGCAACTCACCATTTTCCTGAACTATACAGGGTTGGTAAATTATTGAAATAAAAAATTATAATAGGCCTTACCATTTCAGATTAGTCTGTTTAGCCACAACGGAGGGTTGGAGGGACCCTTGCCTTGCAGGGTAGGGTATAAGTGAAGCTCATTTGTTGAATGTTTTCCATTTCTCCAGGAGGTGGACGCTGTTTCATTCGTCACCTCTTGGGCAAAATGTTCTTGATGAGACTACAATTTAGTCTCACAAGGCTGATATCTCATTTACCTGGTTAGTGTCATTTCCACTGAAGTTAACATTAATGTTACAGTAATGTTGCTTGAATTTTGGTCTGATTAATATTTTTTTCCCACTGTTCTTCCCATTCCCCTTCTCCTGCCTCTGCCTCCACCTGCCTTAATTTATATACAGTAAGATACAAGCTTAATCTACAGACCTGCACAATACACATTTAATATGAGAATAATATGCTGGAATGTTAATGGTCTGCGCTCCCCCTAAAAATGAATGATGGTCCTTAGACACCTGTACGACTTAAGCCAGATAGAGCCCTCCTTCAGGAGACTCATTTGTCTGAGGTTGATTTAGTCCGAATGCATAGGTTGAATCACTTTCACCCTGTTCCTTTTCAGAAAAGCAACAGTGGCTTGTGTTTAGGATCATTGGAAAGGTGAGCATCAAGCAAGGGCACGGAGTGATGCTATCATCTTCTTTTGATGGTAGCATCTTCTTTTCAATATTGAGCAGTACATCTGTAAATTCATGATACCATCAATAAACTGTAGCTTCCCAACACCAGCAGCACTCATACAGCCCAACATAAGGACACTGCCACCATGTTTCACTGTGGGCACCAAACATTTTTCATTGTACCCTCACTTTTGCGATTCCATACTGTTTTGAAGCCATCAATTTCAAACATTTATCTTGGTGTCAACATGCCAGAGTATGGAATCCCAGCAGTCTTCTATTTTTCAGCAGGTGCCCTGTCAAGTTTTACGCAGGTTTTTTTGTGCATTGACTTTAGTTGATGCATCTTTTGTGCATGACACCCATGCATGCTATTCCTCTGTAGCGTATGCCATATTGCGTCACAGAAAGCACTCACCCCGTTTTGTTTATCTGACTGCAGTGAACTTGAATGTCTTTAACCCTTCTCAAAAGAAGGTGGTCCTGTTTAAGTGTTAACTTCCGTGGTTGGCCTGGATGTCTCTGTCAAAATGGTTGCAGTTCCATCTTTGCCCTCGACCCACTCCCTTTTCACCTCATCCCTAACTTGGCCACAGTCTTCATCCCATCTCTATCACACCTCTTCAACCTTTCACTTACAAATTGTGTCTTTCCCGCATCTTTAAAACATGCCTCAATCACACCAATCCTCAAAAAGCCCTCCCTTGACCCACCCTCTGTGTCTAACTATCGCCCAATATCTCTTTTCCCTTACGCCTCAAAACTACTGGAACAGCATGTATATCTTGAACTGTCCTCCCACCTCTCCTCCTGTTCCCTCGTTGACCGGTTACAATCTGGCTTCCGACCGCATCACTCAACTGAAACTGCCCTAACTAAAGTCACTAACGACTTACTAACCGCAAAGAGCAAGCGACACTACTCTGTCCTCCTTCTCCTGGACCTGTCCTCTGCCTTTGACACCGTAGACCATTCCCTCCTGCTACAAACTCGCTCATCTCTTGGCATCACAGACTTGGCCCTATCCTCGATCTCATCATACCTAACAGACCGAACATTTAGTGTCTCCCTCTCACACGCCACCTCCTCACCTCACCCCCTGTCTGTCGGTGTGCCTCAAGGCTCTGTCCTAGGAGCTCTGTCCTAGGACCCCTACTATTCTCCATCTACACCTTCGGCTTGGGAAAGCTCATAGAATTCCACGGTTTGCAGTATCACCTCTATGCAGATCTACCTATCTGGACCCAACCTCGCCTCCTTACTGACTGAAATCCCACAATATCAGTCTGCTATCTCAGCCTTCTTCTCTGCTCGCTTTCTCAAATTGAACATGGACAAAACAGAATTCATCATCTTTCCCCCATCTCACTCGACCCCTCCACCAGACCTATCCATCAATGTCAATGGCTGCTCTCTTTCCCCAGTCCCGTATGCTCGGTGCCTTGAGGTGAACCTCGACTCTGCGCTCTCTTTCAAACCACATATCCAAGCCCTCGCCTCCTCCTGCCGCCTCAAACTCAAAAATATTTCCCAGATCCGCTCATTCCTCAACCACGAAACCACAAAAACACTAGTGCATGCTCTTATCATCTCCCGCCTCGACTACTGCAACCTCCTACTCTCTGGCCTCCCCTCTAGCACTCTGGCACCGCTCCAGTCCATCCTACACTGTTAGGAGTCAGGTTTCTGCGGTCGCTATGCAGGAATCCAGACCGTCACATTCTGCAGTCTCCTGCTCTATGTCCACTGCAGAGGAGATTGCAGAGGAGATTGCCTTGCAGCAAATCTCTCCTGAGGCTAAGTCCTTCTCTCCTCTTACTGAGCATGCTCATGGGACGATCTCTCTTTGGAGATCGGGAGTCATGTGCTCAGATCCTGCTCCAAATCTCATTTGTCCATCTCCGAGATCTGGAGGCGTGCGGAAGGTCCCAGCTGCTATAAAAGGCGCGCATGGCTGTTCCGCCATGCGCTAGTATAGACATACTTGCTGCTGAGTGAATGTTTGATGGATGCATGATCTGGTGAATGACTCATTTGAAACTCCTTCCCTTTGATAATACGCTTGTGTGAGGGATTGAGTTACTACCAGTGCCAGCGCGCTATTGCTCCATACTCAGCTGCTGGCATCCGACATTGCGCCTGCGCCATAACAGTGTCGTTGAGCGGCAGTATTCACGCCGCACTGCAATAGCAGCCCACTTGAGCGTTCGTGGCTGAGACGCTATATACTCAGACACACACGGTAGGTCTAGAAGGACTTAGTGCCGCCATCTTGGGCTATTTCTGTGACTGCTTACCGTGTTTATTTATATTTTTATTTAGTGCTTTCCGCCGTTCCTAACATTATACTAGCGCCAGGGTCTGGCTAGTGATGGCAGAACAGCAGCAACTCTTGCAGTGCATTCGGCAGCTTGAGGGCCAGTTGGCCACTCTTGAGAGGGCTCTCTCAGCTGCGCAATTCACCTAAGCTGCTGTGCAAGCAATCACTGATGCGGTTACGCGAATGTCCACGCTCTCCCACACGCCGACAGTTACCCGCCTCCCGTTGCCCGATAAATTTTCTGGCGATGGCACCTCCTGTAGGGGTTTCATCAGCCAGTGCTCTATTCAGCTGGAGCTACTGGCTGCGCAATTCCCTACAGAATGGGCCAAGGTGGGGTTTTTTGTATCCCTTCTGTCGGGCAAGGCGTTGGAGTGGGCTACACCACTATGGGAGCGTGGTGACCCAGAGGTTCAGACTGCTGCTCAGTTTTTAACAGCTATTAAGCAGGTCTTCCTCGGTCCATGGGTCACGCACGACAACTCTCTTCAGCTTCTGGCTTTGACCCAGGGATCCCTCTCGGTCAGTCAGTATGCCGTTCGTTTTCGGACACTGGCTTCCGAGCTGGAGTGGTCTGACAAAGCCCTTATCCCTGTGTTTTGGAGAGGTTTGGTGGAGCACATCAAAGATGCTCTCTCTACCAGAGAGGTACCTGCAACTTTGGAGGAGCTGATTGCCATTTCCACCCACATTGACCTCTGTTTTTCGGAGCGCGGTGTGGAGCGTGCTCAATCCAAGCGGAATGTTACCTCAGCTCCCAACTTTTTTGAGCCTCTGGAACCACCCAAGCCAGAATTTCCACCCCCTGAGCCCATGGAGGTGTCGCGTACCGTTCTCGAGGCGTGTCCGGCCTAAGACTCCATTTGCGGTTACCATTGTCAACATGCTGTTGCTCCAGACAACTGCGCCCCGCAATGGCCAAACTCTGTGCCACCGGGTAAGACCTTTGTCCCTCATCACCTTCGGCCGAGGGTTCTCGAGTGGGCACACGCTTCCAGGAGGGGTGGTCTCTGCGGCTATATGCAGACCACAAAACTCCTGGCTGGGTCTTATTGGTGGCCGCACAGGGCTCGGGATGTAAAAAAATATATTCGGGCCTGTGCCTTTTGTTCATGGGATAGCCTCTCCAGACGGAGAGTGGCGACGTCCGCCGACACACGGAGGTGTCCAACTTTAACTTCCGTTCCCGTTGTCTCCCATGTGTCCCTTCTCAAACCTGGTGATCTTGCCATCCTTGATGCCTTCCGCGTGTCCCGGGTTTCCTTGTCACCTACCCAGACATCAGACTTGCCTTCGGACGAGTCTGAGGCCTACGCCACTAAAAGGCATAAGTTGGCGGGTCGGAAGTCTCAGGGAGGAGGGGGCCTTAGGAGGGGGGGTAATGTTAGGAGTCAGGTTTCTGCGGTCGCTATGCAGGAATCCAGACCCTCACAATCTGCAGTCTCCTGCTCTTTGTCCACTGCAGAGGAGATTGCCTTGCAGCAAATCTCTCCTGAGGCTAAGTCCTTCTCTCCTCTTACTGAGCATGCTCATGGGATGATCTCCCATTGGAGATCGGGAGTCATGTGCTCAGGTCCTGCTCCAAATCTCATTTGTCCATCTCCGAGATCTGGAGGCGTGCGGGAGGTCCCGGCTCCTATAAAAGGCGCGCATGGCTGTTCCGCCATACGCTAGTATAGACATACTTGCTGCTGAGTGAATGTTTGATGGATGCATGATCTGGTGAATGACTCATTTGAAACCCCTTCCCTTTGATAATACGCTTGTGTGAGGGATTGAGTTACTACCAGTGCCAGCATGCTATTACTCCATACTCAGCTGCTAGCGTCCGACATTGCACCTGCGCCATAGCAGTGTCGTTGAGCGGCAGTATTCATGACGCGCTGCAGTAGCAGCCCACTTGAGCGTTTGCGGCTGCGATGCTATATACTCGGACACACACTGTAGGTCTAGAAGGACCTAGTGCCGCCATCTTGGGCTATTCCTGTGACCGCTTACCGTGTGTGTTATTGCTCTGAGCTCTTGTGACCCTAACAGGCTCAGTACTTTATGTTTTTGCCATCTCTGTGACTAAACAGCGATTGCTTTGCGCACCAGGGTGAAGGCTAACCCCGTGCGCACCTCCGCCATATTGCTCTGCCACCGTCTAGCAGCGGTTATACCACCTACCGCACGGTGGACCCCAAGCGGCGAACGCACTTTATTTATATTTTTATTTAGTGCTTTCCACCGTTCCTAATATACACTCTGCTGCTCGACTAATCCATCTGTCTCCCCGCTATTCCCCAGCCTTCCCCCCAGGCCCTTCACAGGCTTCCTATTGCCCAGAGGCTCCAATTCAAAACCCTAACCATGACATACAAAGGCCCATCCACAACCTGTCTCCTCCATACATCTGTGACATGGTCTCTAGGTACCTACCCGCACGTAACCTTCGATCATCTCAAGATCTCCTTCTCTATTCCCCCCCTTATCTCTCCTTCCCACAACCGCATACAAGACTTCTCCCGTGCTTTCCCCATACTCTGGAACTCTCTGCTGCAACACATCAGACTCTCACCATCAATGGAAACCCTCAAGAAGAACCTGAAGACCCACCTGTTCCGACAAGCCTAAAGCCTGCAATGATCCTCGGTCTACTGAACCACCACACGACCTGCTCTACCCTCTCCTACTGTATCCTCACCCATCCCTGTAGACTGTGAGCCATCGCGGGCAGGGTCCCCTCTCCTTATGTACTTGTGTGTCCCTTGTCTTACACATGTTTATTATACTTGTCTATATTTCCCCTTTTCAAATGTAAAGCGCCATGGAATAAATGGCGCTGTATAAATGCATAATAATAATTTTTATATCACTTCTTCTACAGAATTCTGATTGATAAGTTAAGCTTTGTAGTCTTCACATTTATTGTGTAAAGAAATTATTTTCTTTCTCAGTTCTTGTGATATATCTCTTCCATGTGGTGTCATTACTAACAGCATTGATAGGAAAGGGGATTTATTTTTAAAATAATGTTTTCTATGTAGTCAACTGTCTGCTAGACATCTGTTTAATGAATAATTAGACTTACCTGTGGTTGAATTCTTGTTAATTAGAATTTTGTAGGTTAAACTTTAGCTTTGCTTATAAGACTTTCCTAGAGGAGTACTAATTTTTGCAGCAATGTCTTGAATTAATTTATTAGGAAAATTAATTTTTGGGGTCTGAAAATAACAAGTTTTGCTAAATCTAATAGTCATGGATTTTGCTGTGGATTACTCATGCTATTTTAAAAGCTGAAATGAATCTGAAAAAAAATATGTTGCAGATTTTGCCACAAATCCATGGCAAAATCCACAATGAAACCTCATGGGTTATATCCTGATTTGTTGATTATTTTTTATGTGGGTTTACCTAAAGTATATTTTACCTTTTTTATACAACGTGTGGATGAGTTTTTTTCTACAAACTGTTGATGAGATTTTGTAAAATCTCATCAACTTTACTGAACCTATAATACACTGTGGTAAAAATCTGTACCTGTGGTGAAGATTTTTAATTCACAACACATCAATGTATTCTGCAAATATTTATTACTTGCAATGCATGACATTTGTGGCAAATCTTCAGTTAAATCTGCAACACATTCACATGTAATTTGGATTTGTGACAAAATCCATGGCAGACTTTTTTTCTTTTTACATGCCATTTGGTCATACCTATAATGAGGCACCTTTCCACAATGTATCATGCTTTAAGACTGATAGTACACATTTATAAATATTTTAGGAGACATTGCTTTACCTTCATAATAACAGATGCCTGAATGTATAGCAGGTTATCAGAAGTCCTACTCTATCCAATGACAACATAAAATGTCATCACCTGAAAATGGTAAATAAGTGACCCAGCCAAAGCCTAGTAAAGCAGTGCACAGCCATCATCGCCTGTAGCTTTTTAGCTTCATGGTCTCTTCAATTATGAAGTTAATGAGAAGTTTAAAGGAAAACATCTCTGGAGAAGAAATTCATTCAACTTATGTTGGAGGCTATTTAAGGCAGGGTTCCTAAGGATTATTATTGATGAAATTCCATTTTTCCATTTATTTGATCCAATATGCTAGAAGACATTCATTGTACCGTACATGATCAATTACATGCTAGCATAGACATTGAGCCTTAATATAGACAATTCATAAAGGTCCATTCACAGCACAAATTAAACTAACTTTGCTTCTAAGCAATTTTTTACTTACAAGTAATAACCTTTCCAATATATACACCATTTCCCACTAAAATAAATGAAGAGATATAAAAAAGATAACATTACAAAAACCATAACTCCTTTTTCTACCATACTTGAATTGGGCTTTAATTTTTATGATATTAGTGATGCATGGGTTAATACAGTTAGAAAACTAAAATGTTTCAACATCTTGGTGTGTTATTATTTGTTTTCTTGAATGAATTTTTGTTGTACTTTTGATTTTAATCTACTATTTATTGCAGGATGACATTCCCCAAAGAGTTTTTCTTTTCTACTTTTTTATCACAACATATATACATATTTCATATTATGCTCTAGGAGAAAATGAAATACAAGGGTTTCAACAAATATCCCTAGGGATCATTGGTGAAAGCATATCTAGGAGATAGTGAACATATTCCCATTCATATGGAAACTAAGTGAATTCTTGTTTGCTTATGAGTTCATCAATTATTCTAAAAATATGGTGGTCTGCAGGTCTCTAAGGAATGATTTCCAAACTGTTTTTATACGTCTGCAGGCTGACAGACAGGCTGAGATCTTGTGCAAATAGACAGAAGGCACACAAAACCTCATGTTAAAATTTAGAATATGAGGGTATGTACAAAGATTGATAAATAGGAAGATAGACAGGCGCTGTATATAATAGATATAAGATAGCTAATACACAAATATAGATATATATATAAATGAAACTATAGCTAGACAGATGCTAATATAACAGATATAAGATGGCTGGATAAATAAATTGATAGTTCAAGTGCAAAAAAACATTGGTTTATTCAGCAGTGTGCATAGTGGAAATATTTTGGCTTATTAACAGTTGAGCTATTGTCAACTATCATAAAGACTCAACTACTAATGAGATGAAACGTTGCCAATATGCACATTGGCGAATACACTACAGTTTTTAGGGTTTTTTTTTTACATTTTAACTCCCTGGAGCATTTTCTACATTTTGTTGTTATTTTTTACTACCTGAGTTGTTAGGTGTACCCATCTTCTATACTGGATTTGTGCTGCTTTTTCTTCCTTTTCTTAGGAGATAGATATGTAACAGACATACGACACATTGAGCCCCATTCTTATGCAAATGCAAAATGAGCCTAGAAAAAAGTGTTCACACAACTACACATTTTACCTACAGGCGTTTTTACGACATCCCATTTTAAATCCATAATCACTAAATGTATTGTCACTTAGTTGGAAAATTCTTTCTTAATTGAAACAGTGCCTCATGTAAACTAAAAACAGCATATACTCATCTTCAAGACCGGCACCATTCCAGCACTGTCAGTGCTGTGTCTGTGAATGCTCACTTGACACTGTTATATTGTTTTGAGTATTGCAGCCCATTAATGTCATGCAAATCTTCACAGACAAGGCACCAATATTGCTGGAATAGTGCTGGTCCAGGAACTAAGTATATACTGTGGTTTTATTTTTTTAAATGGGCAACTGCTTATTTTAAGAAGTGGTTGTCCAAACAGTGGATAACACCTTTAATATACATTTGGTCCCAGCTTACAGATAAAACACCTTCCTTCTTCTTCCTTCTACAAAGTTTTGGAGTGTGCTTGTGGGATTTTTTGACCATTCATCTAGGAGAGCATTTATAATTGTGAGATCAGACATGAATGATGAATGAGAAAGCCTGGCTCACAATCTCCAATCTAGTTCATTGCAAAAAAGCAGGAGGTCAAGGTTCTTTGTGGGCCAGTCAAGTTCTTCCACACCAAACTCACCCAACATTGCCTTTATTGAACTTGCTTTGTACACAGTCATGCTTGAACACAGAAAAACTATTCCCTAAAAGTTGAAAGCATACAATTATCCAAAATGGCTTGGTATGCTGCAGCACAAAGATTTCCCTTCATTTGAACTAAGGGGCCAAGACCAACCCATGAAAAATAACCTCACAGCCTCATCTGTTGTGAGTTCATTTTCCCCTTCATCGTTGAGGTCTGATGAACTCCCTCTTCTGGTGAAGGAGGGTAGTGAGGCTGATTGCCAGGCACCTGGGCAGGATGATGATGACTGGGTGACGGGAGTTACTGACTGGATATAAGGCAGCCGACGCCCTTCTGTCTTGCTGGTGATCTCTCTGAGGGATTCTAGGAGACCAGTCTGATTCCTGCTCCTCAAAAGCTAAGTTTTCTGCTCTACTTTTTGCATTTGTGTTTTGGTTTTGTTTTGCATTGTTTTCCTTGATTTATGCCATTCCCTGCTGGGGTGAGCTGAATTCCCTTTTGCTCTGTCTTCAGAAAATACCGGAGTGCTGATATAGTCTTTTTGAGGCCTAGCGTCTTCAGGGCTTTTTTCCCCTATCAGCTGTTGGCTCTTGTTTTGATAGGGTTTTGGCGGATTACAGACAGCAGCTTTTCTGTCCTGTCCTATCTAGTTAGCTTGGGCCCCATCATTTGCTCAGCCTATCTTTCTATCTGTGTGAGTGTTTTTTCATCTTGCTTCACCGTCATTATATGTTGGGGGCTGCCTGTTGCTTTGGGGTCTGCTCTGGGGCAGTTTAGATTTCCCTTTCTGTCTTTAGGCTATGTAGTTCTCCAGCTGTGATCGAGGGGTCTAGGGCACCGTAGGAACCCCCCACGGCTACTGCTAGTTGTTGTTGATAGGTTCAGGGGTCTGCAATCCGATAGCTGCCAACTTCTCTGGTTTTCTGGACTTAGCTAGTATTTCTGTTTTTGCCTCCTACGGTAACTCATTCATAACACTCATCCTACCTACAGAAACTGTATGCAGTTAGGCAAGAAAGCCCAATTCATGGTGTTCCCCACAGCTATCATTGTTTAAAAAAATAAATGTGGGACTTATTGTTGAAGAGGATAGACCTCCATTCCAGCCTCTACTGCTGCCTTGCTGTGAACTTTAAAATCCTTGAGAGCATTAGCGTGAGATTAATGGAGCACCTTCATGAAGGAATATCCCAGTGGTCCCACTCCTGGGATTGTGGTGTAGGGTGGCTTATGTACAGTAGTCAGAATCTTTTAAACTTCATTCCAGGTATACTAACAGCTTGGCGTTACATTGATTTGCTCATGGAAATTATAAGGCCATTTCTTCAGAGTGGCAATTTTGTTGCAAATTTTTTATTGCTTGCTTTTCATTAGCATATGTATTGAACCTGTGATTTCCATACTTCCACAACTATAGGCAATAGAGGACAATTGTGACCTACATTTTGTAATACTACTGCCCAGACAGCACGTTCTTATTGCCAGATGTCGTGGTTTGGGGTTTTTCTTTTGTTTTACATTATCCCATACATTGCCACTGACATTTTTTCGGTAAGTTTAGAATTAACTTTTTGGAACTACAGTTCCATCACGTCCAAAAGAGAGTAACCAAAAAATGCTACGTAACCTCCCAAAAAATAACAGTATCAAAAAGCCACAGGTTGCAGTATTGGTGTTGAAAGTTCGTATGCCAAATGAAACTAATAAAACAGATGTGTAAAAATCAGTGCTGACTATAACACATGCTCTTTGTAAGGCAGTCACAGAGTTACACTTTTTAATACAATTCTCCCTTTCCCCAAAAGCCAAAAAGAAAGAACCAAAAATGAAAAGTCAATGTCCAAAGAAAAAAGTGGTAAAAGACCACTAGCAGCAGTATTGATGTGGTATGAATATATATTTAAATTAGACTAATAAAACAGAACTTGTAAAAAATCAGTCTTGAGTGTTATACAAACACTTTGCGAAGCAGTCACAGATGGAAAAAAAAGTGTTCAGCAAAATTGGTGACTTGCTTCTGCATAAAAGCAAAAAAAAGTGACAGAATTGCAACAGCACCATAACTCCACCAATCAAGCGAGCAGCAGCATCTGCCAGCTTTGTTTCCCTTTTGCACCATGCCTTTTAGTATATAATACACAGTAACTCACTTATGTCTCCCTATCAATTAAATCCTTTATTATTCTCTTTCGCTTGCATACTAACTTTCTTTACCTTTTTGCTATCACACACTAATTACCATTCCTGCAGTGCTTTATAGCTTTCTCGTCCTATCTCTATGACTAAACATTAAGTGCCCATGCGGTCTCGGACATGTTGGAGAAACTACCCAGCATATCCGAGACCGCATCTCTCAACACAAATCCACAGTTCATTGTAAGAGATTATTACTGCCAATCCCTGCACATTTTGCTGCTACCAACCATAACATAGTGCAGTTACGGTTTCAAGTCATAGAA
Organism: Dendrobates tinctorius; assembly: GCF_039654945.1. Taxonomy (NCBI): domain Eukaryota; kingdom Metazoa; phylum Chordata; class Amphibia; order Anura; family Dendrobatidae; genus Dendrobates; species Dendrobates tinctorius. The sequence continues at coordinate 7,127,023 of NW_027361779.1, read as the reverse complement.
TCTGTGCCCATATCTAGAAGAGGAGACAATAGAATTTTGAGATTGAAACAACGGGAGGCATTTTGGATCTATACCCTTAATACCATGGAACCTTTTGGTCTCAATAGAGAGTACGAGATATTCTATAAATAACATCTTTATATCAGGTTATGTATTATTTTCCCCTTCTTTTTTCTCCCCTTCCCCTTATTCCTTAAGGCTTTTTTTCCTTCATATATACAGTATGTCTTCTTACATATACATATAAAGTTGAATATTTCTATTCTTCATCCTATTTTGCAATTCATTAACACTCATTTCTTGTATTTTGCAGGTCCTCTAACTGTTTGACATGTATACATGGATCAGCATCAGCATAGATTTTCATGCACTTCTCTTTTACTTGTGGTTATTCCTGGGTATACAATCTGTATGAATGGTAATGTTATCTTATACTTATCATAAAATATTTAATCACATATCTATTCATGCTATCTACATATTCCCATTGGTTAACAGCTTTTCAGTTCCACCTTTTTGCTCACACTACACATGTGATATCTATAGTTTCGGTAATGTACATTTCAGTCTTTCTTATCTCAGAGTATGCACCCGCGCTCTTCCATGATATATGTCCCTGCTTTCTAATTTGCGTATTCGCTGTCTCAATGGCCACACTCCTAATACTGTCTGGCAAAGGACTTTATGCCCTCTATGCATGCACAGCCTTTCTCTGCGCACACGAAGTGTAAACAACATCACGCGCGTTAATTCGTTATACAACCTTGAGCTTGTTTGTGCACCCGCAGTTTCCATGGCAGTGCTCCTAACACTTGACGTTTAGGACATTATATTCAATGCGCATGCGTTTTCTTCCTTCGCACATGCGCGGCCTGTATGACACTATGCCTAGAATCTATAACCCCATCTATGGATCCCGCCTACGTGTGCGGGCGCGCTCTCCCGCATTTGCCTACCCCAGCTGGTGGCAATCACACCCTGTTTAAAGAGATGCTCACAGCGTCCTTAGCACACACCATCCTGAAACGCTTGCAATACACATACCCTGGGGACTCAGGTATATCTCTTTAGTATGTCTGATCTAACAGTTTTATGTATACATCTTTTTATGCACTTCTCACTTGTGGTTTCTTCTATTTACAGCTTTTCACCTTTTCTCACTAAGGTAATATCTTTTCTCCCATCTGTTCATTTTAGCTGCCATACCTGCCAATACAGTGACTATAAAATTTCAGTATATAATGTGTTTTTCAGTATAACAACTTTGACTTCCCTTCCAAATATATGTATATTGTAATGGACATATATATGTCCCATATGTACCAATATAATCTTTTAGCCATTTATTGGTATATGTATATGATTACAGAGGTGGAAGTTTATATTTGGTCTATTTTTCATTATTGATATGTGTATATGAATTCCTCATTTTTTAGACGTTTCCTGGTGATAGAGGATCTTCTCCATACAAGATAATATTATTAACTCTAATATATCTGATATATTTGATATACTATATCCTGATCATGTACTGTATGTTACATGTGGCTAGTCATACAATCTTTTTATGTTTAGATAAACCATAAACAAGGCCATTGAGGCCGAAATGTTGTTTTTTGTCATATGAGCCAAGCGTATGTCTTTGACACATAAAATATTGTTGGAGCTGAACATATGAGAATCATTCAATAAACTGTCATTTTGTGCATGAACTTAGTGCCTCAAGGTTTTTCATACACGATTGAATTGCAACAGCACTATAACTCCACCAATCAAGCGAGCAGCAGCATCTGCCAGCTCTGTTTCCCTTTTGCACCATGCCTTTTAGTATGTAGTACACAGTAACTCTCTTATGTCTCCCTATCAATTAAATCCTTGATTATTCTCTTTCGCTTACATACGAACTTTCTTTACCTTTTTGCTATCACACACTAATTACCATTCCTGCAGTGCTTTATAGCTTTCTCTTCCTATCTCTATGACGAAGCTGTAATATGTGACATAGAATCATAGAATGTTAGAGTAGGAAGGAATCTTCAGGATCATCCTGTCTAATCCCCTGCTCAATGCAGGATTCACTAACCCATCTCAGACAGATGTCTGTCGAGCCTCTGTTTGAAGACTTCCATTGAAAGAGAACTCACCATCTCTCATGGCAACCTGTTCCACTCATTGATTACCCTCACTGTCAAAAATTATTTTCAAATATCTAACCATTATCTTTTCCCTTTTAGTTTCATTCCATTGCTTCTTATGTTTCCATGTGCAAATAAGAATAATGATGATCCCTCTACATTGTGACATCCTTTCAGATATTTGTAGACAGCTATTAAGTCTTCTCTTAGCCTTCTTTTTTGCAAGCTAAACATTCCTAGATCCTTTAACTGTTCCTCATAGGACATGCTTTGCAATCCACTCACCATCCTGGTAGCTCTTCTCTGAACTTGCTCCATTTTTCATTCTCTCACTATCCAGGTTCATCACAAAATGACTGCTACATTTTCTACTATGATAGGGTGCTATACTATGTGATGTGTTAGCTGCAAAGCATTATGGGGAAGATGACCACAACCAAGGTCATCTTTCTGCAGCTAATACAATACTCTGCAATGTTGTGGCCATGTTAGGTAATTTGGGCAAAGCTAATCACGTATAATTTTATTATTCTACCCTCCACAAATTAAAAAATATCGCCACAAACTTCTTTCAATTAGAATCAATTAGCTCATCTCTAGCAATAACTATTAGAGTATTAAAACTAAATGTCACTATTCAGGTTTCCACTGTGTTTTGAAACAAAGCTACTTCAAAAATAAAAAAATGTATGACTTGCTTTTCTGTCTTTGCTCAGTATCAAATACCAACAGGAAATCTGATTTTAATGTGACTAATTTTCAGCACCCGACATTGCTCACAAATGAGGGGCCCTATGGTTTTTGCAATATCAGCCATTCAGCCATTTTGTTTATGAAAGATCCTCTTAAAACTCCAAGCTACAGGATGGTTACAAACTAAGTGTTGCCTATATCAATAAAACCCTAGAATGATTTATTTGTTATGTTCATAAGTTTGGGTATTTGGGGGCTTTCCCAATTACAGTTTATGGACATCTTTGGTGATTTGCAAAAATGTATTTTAGCCCAAAATGTGCCTATGTAAAAAGGTTTTGCTACATTTGACTTCTCTTCTATAGCTTTTGTATCACAGGACACATTCAGTTAGAGAACGCCATTTAAGGCTAGCTTCAGACTAGCGTTTTGGCCCGCAGTGCACGGCCACCGCTAAGCCCCGCCCCCTGCCGTGCCCCCTCCAGTCATCTCCTCCTAGTGTCGCACATCGCTGCATGTGATCTGCACACCCTATATTTAGCATAGGGTGCACAGACCGTGCGCTGGCCGTGCACTAGTAGGATTTTGTGTGCGGTGTGCAACATCCATAAAACTAATATGATAAATATTGCTGATGACACTGGAGAGCCCCACAGGGCCGTGGGGTACTCGGTACCAGGCCGATCCTTAAGGGAATGTCGCAGCGGCAGTGACCTGGTCTGTGGCCCTGGACATCCATTGAAATAAATGAGGAAAGTTTATAGGGTACAAATTCGTGATGCCACCCGTGGTGTTCGGCAAAAAGGAGATGGCTGACGGTGCCTAAGGAGACCGCTGGGGCCGTTGGTGATGCAGCAGAGTTGTTACAGCTCTCCACGGGTAGAGCTTGGCCCCAGGGCAGTTATAGTTTTTATAAAGGATAGTGATGTTGGGATGCAGGACTAAGGGAATAATCAATAACTGCAGACACATAAACTGTAGTTTCCTTTACCTTTACTTGTTGGTTTGGAATGAAGACCGGAGATGGAAATGGAGTTCCGGACAGCCTGAAAGCAATTCAAGATCCCCTAAGCCATATGTAGTTGGAGGCCTCCTTGCTGTGCTCTACTCTGAGGTCATTGCTGCTTAAAGCTATGCTTGTCTTAGTACTTGCCCAAATGGCAGGCAGCTTGAGCCTATTGCAGGTGTCGCTCCTTTGTGGCAGCTCCGGGCTCTGGTATGCTGCTGCGCCCCGAGTGTTTGATGGGCCAGGGGACCTGCAGTTCCCTGCCCTCCTGATTTAGCAGCTGGGACTGTTGTACCCGTGCAGCCATGGACTCCGGCGTCCAGTTTTAGCTCTCTGTTCTGGGGTGAGCTTGGTCATAGCTCCACTCCCCAGCTTTTCCTAGACTTCTCTCTTCCTCTATAACTCTCTTCTGACAAGCTTCTCACTCTTCCAGTCCCAACCACTGACTGCCTAATCCCGCCTCCAGGCCAAAACTAATAGGGATGCTCCCCTAAAACCGGGCTTTGAGCTCCCTCTTCTGGTCTGGAGTCAGGAAAAGTGTTCATTGCTGATGTTACCTGACAAGGGAACTTCTCCTTGCTTCCAGGCATAAAATCACCCCCTGTGAGGGAGGCAAAGCCACAATGGCAACCGGACTCCTGTCGTGCCACATCACGATTCCACCACTCATGGTGTCCTATAGATGCTGTGAATAACAGCTCTGTTGCCCTATAGGATCGAGGGCTTGCTGGGCTGTGAGGATTATGAGTGACAGCTCAACCACCCAATCTGAGGCAGAGGTGTGAGTATTGTGAATGACAGCTCAGCTGTCCCATCTGGCTGGGTCAGTGGGATCTCCTCCAGATGTAATCCATTCTGGGTAATAACAGGGCTATTTAACACTCTGACAATGGTCAGATCCTTGCCAATTGTAACTTTGAAGAAGTGGTGTGTTTGCTCTGTGCTCTGAGTTGTATTCTGATCTCCATTACTGACCTTAGATTTAACTTTGACCATCTGTTTGACTTACCCCTTTGTCTTGATCCGCTACCTTCTTGATACTCTGACCTCAGACCTGACTACACTTTTGTCTTTTCCATTTGTTTTTATGAGCCATCTTGGTACTGACAAAGCAATTGACAAAATATCTCACACAATCCTTATTGAAAAAATGACTAATTATGGAATGGACAAGACAACTGTTAGATGGATTCATAACTGGCTTAGTGATCGGACCCAAAGAGTGGTCGTAAATGGCTGCAAATCCAGTTTGAAGAATGTCTCAAGATTGGTACCACAGGGCTCTGTTCTGGGCCCTGTATTGTTCAACATCTTTATCAATGATTTAAATGAAGGAATTGAGGGTACACTGATTAAATTTGCTGATGACACAAAGTTAGGAGGGATAGCTAATACTAGAGAAGAGAGAGAGGATTCAAAAAGATATAAATAAACTGGAGCAGTGAGCAGTAACTAACAGAATGGTTTTAACAGGGAAAAATGCAAAGTACTACATCTGGGCAATAAAAATGAAAAAAGCATATAAAGAATGGCTAAGCAACAGCATATTTGAAAAAGACTTGGGTATACTAATAGATCATGAACTAAACAGGAGTCAACAGTGTGATGCAGCAGCAAAAAAGGTAAATGCAATTCTGGGATGTATTAACAGAAGCAGTCTAGTTTATGTGAATTCATTATCAGTATCACCCTCTACTCCTCTTTGGTCAGACCTCATCTGGAATACTGTGTCCAATTTTGGGCACCACATTTTAAAAAAAGGCATCAATAAACTGGAGCAAGTTTAGAAAAGAGTGAACAGAATGATGACCGGTCTGCAAACCAGGTCCTATGAAGAACGGTTACAGGATTTGAGAATGTTTAGCTTGCAAAAAAAAACTGAGAGAAGACTTAATAACTGTCTACAAATATCTCAAGGGCTGTCACATTGTAGAAGGATAATCTTTATTCTCATTTGCACAAGGAAAGACTAGAAGCAATGGGATGACACTGAATGGGAGGAGACACAGATTAGATACCGCATTAGAAAAAACTTTTTAACAGTGAGGGTGATCAATGAGTGGAACATTTCTCCTTCAATGGAAGTCTTCAAACAGAGGCTGGGCAGACATCTGTCTGGGATCATTTAGTGAATCCTGCTTTGAGCAGGGGGTGGGATTAGAAAACCAAGGAGGTCCCTTCCAACCCTACCATTCTATGATCTCTTAACTATCCTGCCTCACATCAAGTCCATGAGTAAGGGCTCGTCACACATAGCGATCTCGCTAGCAAGGTCGCTGATGAGTCACAAGTTTTGTGACGTAACAGCGATCTCACCAGCGAGATCGCTGTGTGTGACAGCGATCAGCGACCGGCCCCCCTGCCAGTATCGCTGATCGCTATAGGAAAGCCCTGGACATTTTTTGGTCGCTGGTCTCCTGCTGGCCAGCACGCATCGATGCGTGTGACAGGCGGGAAACCAGCGATCAGCTGCCAACTAAGGTAAATGCAGGGTTTCTAAGTACTGCACTGTGCTTAGAAACCCTCTGTGTACCTTAGTTACCAGCGGGCTGATACAGGGAGCTGGTAATTAAGGTACACAACGGGTTTCTAAGTGCCGTACGTCCCTTAGAAACCCGATGTGTACCTTAGTTACCAGCTCCCTGCATCAGCGCGTTGGTAACTAAGGTACACAGCGACGCCGCGCGCTCGGCGTCGCTGGTCCTGATCGCTGGTGAAGCTGTCTGTTTGACAGCTCACCAGCGATCATGTAGCGACTCACCAGCGATCCTGACACGTTGATATCGTTGTCGGGATCACTGGTGAGTCGCTATGTGTGACGGGGCCCAATGAATAGCATCACATTGAATAGTGACTAGCATCAAATTACAATTAGTGCAAATACTTTTTATAAATTTCTCCCATCAGTATGGAACCGATTCCCACAGTTTGCGATCAGGTGACGAATCTGATCCAGGTGGCTCAGGATCTGGCCAGGGAGTGTCAGTAATTAGAAGCGTCACAATCTCACATGCAGGTCAGTTTTCTAGCTCGAACTTTCTAGCTGAAGTTTCTGATGTCCAGTTGGTCTCCAACATAAATTTTCAGGAGAGAAAGATCAGTTAAGGGTGTTCAGGGAGAGCTGTAGGTTGTTTTTTACACTGTGACCCCAGTCTTCAGGGGATAAGTTCCAGAGGCTGGGAATAATCATGTCACTAGTGAGAGGAGGCCCTGAGACTTGGGCAGCAAGCTTTCAAACCTTTATAAATTACATATTTTATGATATTGGAAGATTTATCGTGGCATAACTTGATCTAATTTTTTCGACTGATCTTGATTTGGACTATGAACATGTCCGTTTTATCTTTCAAAAGCTCAGTGAAAATTCTTTGTTTGCTAAACTGGAGAAATGTACTTTTTCTATTCAACAAATATAATTCCTGGAGTTCATTGTATCTGCTGAAGGGTTTAAGATGGATCCTGGGAGGGTGCAGGCTATAATTAACCCGTTCGCGACATGCTCTGTACTAATATTGTTCTGTGGGAGGTGTGATTGTGCCCTGAGCAGTACTAATACGGCACCGAGATCGCCGCGGCCTCACGCTGAGCGCTATGGTGATCGCGTGCGGGTGTTAGCTGTATGTGACAGCTGACACCCCACAGCAATGCCCACGATTGGTGCTATCACCAATCATGGGCATTTAACCCCTCTGATACTGCTGTCAGTAGTGACAGCAGCATAGAGAAGCATCGTGCAGGGAATCAGTTCACTGCCTGCTTCCCTCAGGATAATGCGATGCGATCGTGTTGTCCTGAGAGTCTCCATTGAGACCCCCGGAACCAAGATGGTCGCGGGGTCCTTCTGAGTCCTGCAGCGATCTGATATTATATAGTGATGTCATGTCCCATACTGGGACAATGTAACAAAGTAAAAAAAAAATTATAATGTGTAAAAAAAAAATTTTTTAAATCCCCAAATAAAGAAAAAAAATAATAAATATTTTACCAATAAATACATTTATGTAAATAAAAAAAACAATGACAGTACAAATATTTGGTATTGCCACATCCATAACAACCCACTCTATAAAACTATCCCACTAGTTAACCCCTTCAGTGAACACCGTAAAAAAATAAATAAAAAACAAGGCAAAAAATAATGTTTCATCATCATACCGCCAAACAAAAAGTGCAATAAAACGTAATCAAAAAGATAGATGTAAATAAAAATGGTATTGCTGAAAACGTCATCTTGTCCCACAAAAAACAGGGTGCAATACAGCTCCATCAGCAGAAAAATAAAAAAGTTATAGCTCTCAGAATAAAGTTATGTAAAAATTATTTTTTTTCTACAGAATAGTTTTTATTGTGTAAAAGTGCCAAAACATATTAATGAGGTATCGCAGTAATCATACTGACCCAAAGGATAAAGCTGCCTTACCAATTTTACCACACATGGAATGGTATAAAAAAATAAATAAAACAATTCCTGAATTGCTGGTTTTTGTTCATTCTGTCTCCCCAAAAAACTAGGAATAGAAAACAATCAAAAAAGTCATGTGCCCGAAAATGGTACAAATAAAAACGTCAGCTCGTCCCGCAAAAAACAAGCCCTCACATGACTCTGTTGCCTGAAATATGAAAAAACTATATCTCTCAGAATATGGTGGCGCAAAAACTAGTTTTCACAATAAAAAGCGTCTTTAGTGTGTGACAGCTGTCAAACATAAAAACCCCATATAAATCTGGTATTGATGTAATCGCAATCACCCGAAGAATAAAGTCGCCTAATCACTTGTTCCGCATGAGCAAAGGCGTAAAAAATAAATAAAACCCAATTCTTCATATGCTGTTGATATTTTCATTCTGCCTCCCAAAGATCGCAGTAAGGCTCGACGCATATTTATTCTGCGCTCTGCGCTGAGCAATTACACCGGGGTTTCCGTGTAAATCTCTGAAATATGTGATTCAGACAGAACCCCCGGTGGAAAATTCCCTATAATGAGGCAGATGGAGGCACTGTGGACAGCATAGCACCTGTGATCCAGGGGTGTCAGTCTTTTTAGGATTGCATAAAAGTGCCGTCGGCCACAGTTTTGTGCACTTCTGAAATTAAGAAAAGCATGGAACAGAGGTTAACCGGAGTCCAGAGTAACTCTGCTGCCTCACTATAGTGAATGGATCCATCGGGGGTTTCATCTGAATCACGTCACTCAGAGATTTAGATGGAAACCCTAAAGTAAATTGTCAGCATAGAGCGCCGGATAAATGTGATGCCAAACATTATGCAAAATGTTCCCAATAAAAGCTTCCACTCAGTCCACAAAAAAAGCAAATCCCCACTCAGATCTGTCATCTGTTAAAGGAAATATAGGGGGCTTCAACGTTACTGATAGCACAAAGGTTCTGGAAAAGCAAATGGCTCCTCACCCACGAAAAGAAATTCAGCAAATTCTCTGCTCCCAAATCCAAATGCGCCCCCTCCCTTCTGAGCCCCAATGTGTCTAAACCACATTTACAAGTGCGTATCTCCAGAAGCATGAGCTGGGTATAATGTACAGGTGACTGCAACATACTGGTCACTACAGCGTACTGGCCACTACAATGGCAGTGTGCAATTTTCACTCAGCAACATCCACTGCTGCCTGTTTCTGGAAAACACCCATAAAGTCAAAATTGTCACTACATCTGTAGATAAACTCCCAAAGGGTTATTATTTCCAAAATGGGGTCACTTGAGGGGGATTCTACTTTTCTAACACTTAGGGGCTCTTTATATGGAATCCACAAACTGGTCTAGGAAAATCTGCGCTTCGGGTTGCAAATAGCTCTCTGTCTCTCCTGAGTCACTCTGTATGACAAAGTAGTACTGTACAGCTACATATGGGGTATTTCTACATTCAGCAGAATTGTGGGACAAATTCTGGTGCCATTTTTACCTATTTCACAGTGTAAAAATGTAAAACTTGAGGCTAACCCACAATCTTGGTGGTAAAAATGTAAATTATTTTTTCTTCACTGCCCAATGGTATAAAAGTTTGTGACACACCTGTAGTGTCAATATAATCACGGCACCCATAAATGAATTCATTGGGAGGTTTAATTAGCAAAATGGGGTCACTTATGGGGAATTTTGCTGTTCTTGCAACTCAGGGGCTCTGTCAATGTAACATGGCACCCTCAAACAAGTGCAGCAAAATATGCACTGTAATATGACACTACTTCCCTTCTGAGTTTGCACTGTGCCTTAAAAGTAGTTTTCAACCACATATGGGGTATCGGTGAACTCAGGAGAAATTGCACAACAAACTTGGGGGTCCATTTTCTCCATTTGTCCATGTGAAAATACAAAATTTGTAGCTAAAAAAGATTTTTGTGGGAAAATGTGATTTTTTTTATTTTCACTGCTTAAAGTTATAAACTTCTGTGAAGCACCTGGGGGTTCAAAGTGTTCAATACACATCTAGATAAGGTCCCAAAGGGGTCTAGTTTCCAAAATGGTGTCACTTGCGACATCAAATTTTGCATTGAAAAAGTCAAATGGCGCTCCTTCCCTTCCAAGCCCTGCTGTGTGCCCAAACAATAGTATTCCCACACATATGGGGTATCAGCGTACTCAGGAGAAATTGAACAAGAAATTGTATGGTGCAATTTCTCCTTTTACTCTTATGTAAATGCAAAATTTGGAGCTAAATAGATTTATTTTGGAAAAATGTGATGTTTTTATTTTCACTGCTTAACATTATAAACTAATGTGAAGCACCTGTGGGTTTCAAGGTGCTCAATACACATCCCTAAGGGGTCTATTTTCCAAAATGGTGTCACTTGTTGGGGTTTCCGCTGTTTACGCACATCAGGGGCTCTTCAAACATGACATGGCGTCCGCTAATTGTTCCAGCATATTTTACATTCAAAAAGTCAAATGGCACTCCTTCCCTTCCGAGCCCTGCCATGTGCCAAAGAGTAGATTTCCTCCACATATGGGTTATCAGCATGCTCAGAAGAAATTGCACAACAAAATGTATGGTCCAGTTTCTCCTGTTACCCTTGCAAAAGTAAAAAAAATTAGGTCTAAAGAAAAATTTTCGTGAAAGAAAAGTAAATGTTTATTTTTTCCTTCCACATTCCAAACATTCCTGTGAAGCACCTGAAGGGTTAATAAACTTCTTGAATTTGGTTTTGAGTACCTTGAGGGGTGCAGTTTTAGAATCGTGTCATTTTGGGGTATTTTTTGTCATATAGGCCCCTCAAAGTCACTTCAAATGTGAGGTGGTCCCTAAAAAATGGTTTTGCAAATTTAGTTACAAAAATGAGAAATCGCTTGTCAAATTTTAACTCTTATAACATCATAACAAAAAAATTATGTTTCCAGAATTGTACTGATGTAAAGTAGGCATGTGGGAAATGGTATTTATTAACTATTTTGCGTGATATGACTCTCTGATTTAAGGGCATAAAAATTAAAATTTTTAAAATTGCGAAAGTTTCAAAATATTCGCCAAATTTCCATTTTTTTCACAAATAAATGCAAGTTATATCGAAGACATTTTACAACTATCATAAAGTACAATATGTCATGATAAAACAGTCTCAGAATCACCAGGATCCGTTGAAGCGTTCCAGAGTTATGACCTCATAAAATGACAGAGGTCAGAATTGTACAAATGGTGTCTCCGCAGTGTTGGATGTTGATCTCTATGAGTTCATTCATCCTCAATTTTCACAGTCTTCTACTAGGCATTGCTCCTACTGGCCAGTTTCCTACTCCACACTGATGAGGGGCAATACCCCGAAACAGCTGTCTGTGGATGGATACCATGTTTTGGCATAGGTGGTTTCCTTCATTTGAGACTGCCCTTCCCGTGGTTGTTCCTTCCCGGGGAAAGACCTGGCTAGTCATTGCTTGCGTTGAGAAACATGTGATGGTGTCTCCGCGGCTTGTGTTTTGCATGTTTTTACATATTTCCCATAAGGGATGGGGGCATTGCTCTAGAATCACTGCATTGAGAAATATGTGATGGTGTCTCCGCAGTGTTGGATGTTGATCTCTATGAGTTCATTCATCCTCATTTTTCACAGTCTTCTACTAGGCATTGCTCCTACTGGCCAGTTTCCTACTCCACAGTGATGAGGGGCAATACCCCGAAACAGCTGTCTGTGAATGGATACCATGTTTTGGCATAGGTGGTTTCCTTCATTTGAGACTGCCCTTCCCGTGGTTGTTCCTTCCCGGGGAAAGACCTCGCTAGTCATTGCTTACGCTGAGAAACATGTGATGGTGTCTCCGTGGCTTGTGTTTTGCAAGAATTGTACAAATTGTCCTGATCATTTGGGTGAAAACAGGCTTCGTCTCAAAGGAGTTAACTGGTTTCAACCTCATGATTTTAAAGTATTACAAATAATGTTTTCTAGGATTTGCCAATTGCTATAGAAAATGTATTAGGGTTTTTTTTCCCAGATCATTAAACCTCTTACTGATCTTACTCATAAGGGGGAGGATCTTAAAGCTTGGTCGCCAGATTCTATTGGAGCCTTTAGTAACTTGAAATTGTTTCATGTCCGTTTCAGTTTTAATCCGACCCGATGTCCATAGACCATTCATCGTACAGGTGGATGCCTCAGGGTCATGGTAGGGGCTGTTTTGTCTAAAGGTCTCAAGACAATGACCAACTTGGCGACATGTGCATTTTTCTCTTGGAAATTTTCATCTGTTGAGAGAAATTACAATGGTGTAAATCGCGCACTGTCAAATTAGCTTTTGAAAAATGGAGGCTTTTTTGGAGGGAGCTATTCATCGGGTCACTGTTGTGATGGATCATAAAACTGCAGCTTATATTGAATCTGTTAAAGTTTAATCCCAAGAGTGGCCAGATGATTCTTATTTTTTTCTAGCTTCAAATTCTTTATCATATTCAGGCTGGGGTACAAGAATGTTAGGGCTGATGCTTTATCACACACTCGTGATTCAGTTTCTCACCCAAAACCTCCATACTCTATTCTTCCTCAGGGTATTGGGAGTTTGAGGCAGAAATCCATGAAGTCAAGTCTTTGGCACCTTCTGTTTCCGCAGGGTCCAAATTATTTGTGCCTATGTACAGTATTTAAGATTTGTTGCAGGAGTTTCATGATTCCATCTTGAGTGGTCATCTTGGGTTCACAGCTATGCAGAAAGCCATTGCTAGATTCTTTTGGTGGCCAGGCATACTTAATGATATCTAAGATTTTTGTATCCTTTTGTGTTGTTTGTGCACGCATTAAAATCTTTCATGACTAGCCTGTTGGGGAAATGGCTTTATTTCCAGTTCCAGAAAGACCATGGACTCATATGTCGATGGATTTCATCATGGATTTCCCTTTGTCTGAAGGGCAGACTGTTATTTGGGTGGTAGTTGACCGATTCAGTAAACAGGCACATTTTGCTCCTTTATTGGGGTTACTGAATGCTGAAGCACTATCCAGGTTGATAATCATGTGGTAAGATTGCTTGGAATCCCTTTTAAAATTGTATCTGATAGGTGGGTACAATTTGTCTCAAAGTTCTGGAGAACATTTTGTAAGAAAAGGGATTGATTTGTAATTTTACTCTGCTTACTAAACTGAAACCAACAGTCAGACAGAAAGGAAGAATCAATTGTTGGAACAAATTTTATGACGTTTCATTGTGTCTTTGTATAAGGACTGGTCCTAATTTTTACAACTTGCTAAGTTTGTGTCAAGCTGTGATGGTCTTGTTGTTAACTCTCTTGATCTGACTTCTGAGTCGGGGCTCCCTCTGGTGGTTGATGCGGGTAGTGGAGCTGGTCGTGTTGACAGAAGTCTATCACCTGAAGACGATGATTGGAAGTCAGGGGTTACTGACTAGGAAGATTTCAATGAGCAAGCTTCCTTCAGTTGCTGCTGGTGATTTGGTTTCTCTTCCTGTGCATTGTGAAGTCTGCTTTTCCCCTCCTTGGTCTTGCATCATTCAGATAAGTTATTTGTTTGCTGGAATCTTTTGCATTTGATATAGTTTTTCCTTTCTCTGCTTTCTGCTTTGCTGTGTGGGTTCAGCATTAACCTATTTGAGAGGTTTTATATCTGCTGATCAAGATGACTGGGTCTCATTTTTTCCCAAGGCCGAATTTGCTCTAAATAATAGGGCTAGTTCTGCCACTTTGATGTCTCCATTTTTCTGCAACTTTGGGTTTCATCCTCGTTTTTCTTCAGGGCAGGTGGAGGCTTCAGTCTGCCCAGGTGTGGATTCTGTGGTAGAGAGAATGCAGCAGATTTGGGGTCAAGTAGTGGATAAGTTGTCTCATTCTCAGGAGAAGGCCCAACGGTTTGCCAACCGTCATAGGACCACTGGTCCCCAGTTTAAAGTGGGTGACATGGTTTGGTTGTCCTCAAAAAATATTCCTATGAAAGTTGCATCTCCAAAATTCAAGCCAAGGTTCATTCGACCTTATAAGATTTTGGAAGTCCTTAATCCTGTTTCTTACCGTTTGGCTCTTCCAGGAACGTTTAAGATTCATAACGTTTTTCATAAATCTTTGTTGAAAAGGTTTGTGGAACTAGTGGTTCCCATGGCTGCACCCCCTGATCCTGTATTGGTTAAGGGTAATCTGGAGTATGAGGTAGAGAAGATATTGGATTCTCGTATGGCTAGACGGAGACTCCAGTACTTGGTCAAGTAGAAAGGTTATGGCCAGGAGGATGATTCTTGGGTCTCTGCTTCTGACATTCATGCCGAGAGATTGGTTTGTGCTTTTCACAGGGCCCATCCTGATTGACCTGGTGGTGTGGATGAGGGTTCTGTGACCCCTCCTCAAGGGAGGTCTCTGTTGTGAACTCTCTTGATCTGACTTATGAGTCGGGGCTCCCTCTGGTGGTTGATGCGGGTAGTTAAGCTGGTCATGTTGACAGAAGTCTATCACCTGAAGATGATTGGAAATCAGGGGTTACTGACTAGGAGGATTTAAGTGAGCAAGCTTCCTTCAGTTGCTGCTGGTGATTTGGTTTCTCTTCTTGTGCATTGTGAAGTCTGCTTTTTCCCCTCCTTGGTCTTGCATCATTTTCTCTGCTTTCTGCTTTGCTGTGTGGGTTCAGCATTATTCCCTGCTGGGATTTGTGTTGGTACCGCTCATATGTCACAGCTTATGTCATTCTGTTCAGTATTCCCTGTTATATTAGTATCTTTTGCTTTGCTTCCAGTTCACACCAGAATGCTGATCTAGTGGGCAAGAGATCGTGTGGCCTGTGTTTTTGTATATCAGACGTGTTGGATTTTTTAGTGTTTTTGTGTGATTGCAAACAGTATCTTTTCTGTCCTGTCCTATCTAGACAGTTTGGGCCCCATCATTTGCTCACTCTATTTTCTGCCTGCGTTTGTGTCTCATCTTGTCTCACTGACAATATATGTTTCGGGGCTATCTATTCCTTTGGGGTTCTACTCTGGGGAAGTTTAGCTTTCCCCTTTCTTGCTTTAGGCTTAGGTAACTCTTTGGCTGTGCCGAGGCGTCTAGGGCATCGTAGGCACATCCCACGGCTAATGCTAGTTGTGTTGTTAGGTTTAGGGGTCTGCAATCCGCTAAGTTGCCAACCTTTCTAGATTCCTGGTTGCTTAGCTGATTCTCCGGTAATCCTCCTCGGTGACCAAATCATAACAGAATCACCAGCCAAAACTGTAGGCTCTAGGGTACTCTTAAAAAAAAAAAAAAAAAAAAAAGTGTCAGATTTTTTGTGTATTTTTTCCTCTTTTTCTCTGGGGACTGTAGGAGGATTTTTTCTTTAATGGAGACTAAGCAATTGTCCGATCATGTTGAGCAGCTCACTGCTGAAGTTCAGGGAATTTCTGCCTATCTCGCGCAATCATCTGCTGTAGAACCAAAAATTCCTATTCCTGATGTATTTTCTGGGGATCGATCTAAATTTTTGAACTCTAAGGCTAAGTGCACACGTACCGGAACTCTCGCGGAAATTACCGCGAGAATTCCGGAATTCCAGTCCGCGGGAAAATCGCATTTTAAATTCCTGCGATTTTCCCGCGGAAAAACTAGCATTTTGCAAGCGTAATTAGCTTGCAAAATGCTAGCGTTCTCCAAGCGATTTGGAGCATCGCTTGGAGAACTGATTGACAGGTTGGTCACACTCGTCAAACATAGTGTTTGACGAGTGTGACCAACTTTTTACTACTGAGGCCGCCTATGCAGCATCAGTAGTAAAGGATGGAATGTAAAAAAAAATAAAAAATACTGTTATTCTTACCTTCCGACGTCCCGCGCATCCGTTCCCAGTAATCCTTTGCGAAAATGCCCGCGATGACGTCCGTTCTCGCGGGATCGCGATGTCTCATGGTAATTCGCGATGACGTTGCGCGAATGACCGCGAGACTTCGCGATCCCGCGATAACGGACGTCATCACGGGCATTTTCGCAAAGGATTGCTGGGAACGAGAGCGTGAAGAGAAGCGGGAAGACTGCGCGGGACGTCGGAGGGTGAGAATAACAATATTTTTTATTTTTAAATTCTATTTTTTACAGGGATATGGTACCCAAAGCCTGGAGGACAGTCTCCTCTCCTCCGGACCGTGGGTACCATCCGCAATTGTTCTGCTTACTTTCCGCATGGTGTGCACAGCCACATGCGGGAAGTAAGCGGAACAATGCATTCCTATGGGTGCGGGATCGCCACGATTCCGCAAATTAATGAGCATACTGCGGTTTTTACCGCGAAGCGATTCCGCCGCGGTAAAAACCGCAGCATTAGCACAGCATTGCGGAATCCCATAGGAATGCATGTAATGCTTATTTTTCGCGGCAAAATCGCACGGTTAAAACCGCCGCGGAAACGCGAAAAAAACGCCACGTGTGAACTCAGCCTAAGAATAATTGTAAACTGTTTTTTGCCTTGAAACCTAACTCCTCGGGGAACTCGGTGCAACAGGTTAAAATTGTCATCTCCCTGTTGCGTGGCAATCCCCAGGACTGGGCTATTTCTCTGACACCTGGGAATCCTATTTTGACTGATGAGGATGCGTTTTTCCAAGCTTTGGGGTTGTTGTATGATGAGCCTATCAAGCTGAGAAAACCTTATTGGCATTTAAACAAGGTCAGGATGCGGCAGAGTTATATTGTCAAAAATTCTGAAATTGGGCGGTCTTTACTAAATGGAATGATGACGCCCTAGCAGCTCTCTTTCGGAAAGGTTTGGCAGAAACCGTAAAAGATGTTATGGTGGGATTTCCGGTCGCCTCTGGTCTTGACGATTCTTTGTCACTAGCCATTCCAATTGATCGGTGTTTACGTGAACGTAAAACTATGCGAAAGGCGGTGCTGCCTTTTGACCAAACTTCTGAGCCCATGCAATGTGATAGGGTTTTGTCTAGGGCGCAACGTCAAGAGTTTAGAAGGCGTAATATGCTATGCTTCTTTTGTGGGGATGCCTCTCATGCTATTTCTGTTTGCCCTAAGCGGGAAAAACGTTTTGCCCACTCATTTGCTATGGGCAGTGTACAGTAGGGTGACCGGATCTCATATGGGGGGAAAAAATGTCAGAATCTTGTTCGTCTGGACCCCACAAAACGATTCCCCTTTCCAGATATTGAGATAGCCAAAATTTGAGCTCGATCAAACGACGTTAACCCGTGCCGCTCGTCGCTCAAAGTTTGAAAAAATCCAAATTGAGGTATTTTAAGATTTAGGTATTTTGCATAGTCTGTTAGACTATAAAGAATGTGACAACAACATTGCAGAAATAGCCCTGACCAAATTTTCGAACCATTTGTAGTATTTGAATGCAGAGTTGGTGGGATAATCGTTTTTTGATCCCACCATTACAGACAATGAAAAGTTGTTAATGGGTAATAAATTGCTCAGTAGCACAGATGAACCATCAGAGCACGCTAACCTACATGAGTTGATAATTTTACATAGTTATCTAATCTATTCTAGAGCTTTTGTTAAAGTAGTTTTTGAAACGTCAGAATATAATGCTCGGCATTTGCTTACAACTTGCAGGACATATTGCTTTTGTTCTTCATCTTTTGTCAGAAGGTCGTTAAAGTCGGTAACTTCCTACCTCTTTTAATTTTTCTTTCCTAACTTTTGGATTTACAACCCTAGCGTGCTCTGATGGTTCATCTGTGCTACTGAGCAATTTATTAGCCATTAACAACTTTTCATTGTCTGTAATGGTGGGATCAAAAAACGATAATCCCACCAACTCTGCATTCAAATACCACAAATGGTTCGAAAATTTGGTCAGGGCTATTTCTGCAATGTTGTTGTCACATTCTTTATAGTCTAACAGACTATGCAAAATACCTAAATCTTAAAATACCTCAATTTGGATTTTTTCAAACTTTGAGCGACGAGCGGCACGGGTTAACGTCGTTTGATCGAGCTCAAATTTTGGCTATCTCAATATCTGGAAGGGGGAATCGTTTTGTGGGGTCCAGACGGACAAAATTCCGACATCGATTTTTTTTGTGGTCACCCTAGTGTACAGCCTATATTCCTTTTGGCGGTTTCCTTGATCTGCTCCTTGTCTTCATTTTCTGCTAAAGCTTTTGTTGATTCAGGAGCAGCTCTGCATCTGATGGTTTTTTACTTTGCCAAACGTTGTGGGTTTCCCATGATACCCCTGTGGACCCCAATTCCTTTGTGGGGTATTGATGCTACCCCCTTGGAGGAGAATAAACACCAGTTTTGGACCCAGGTGATAATGCGGGTCGCCCCGGACTACCAAGAGAATTGTAAATTTTTGGTGTTGCATAATTTGCATGACATTATTGAACTTGGTTTTCCTTGGTTTCAGACCCATAATCCTGTTTGGATTGGAAATCTGTGTCTGTGGTGAGTTGGCATTGTCAATGTGTTCTTAGTGATACTCCTGTTTTCTCCACCTCTCCCCAGTCTCATGATGTTCCTGATTATTTGGCTGATTTTTCTGATGTATTTAGTGAGAGTAAGTCCACATCTTTGCCTCCTCATAGAAGTTATGATTGCCCAATTGACTTAGTGCCGGGTGTAAATTTCCCAAGGGTCGGTGTTACGGGCTGGCGGAACGCACCAAATAATAAAGATGGTATTTAGGTGCGTTCGCAGCCCGGGGTCCACCGTGCAGAGGTGTTAACTGCTGCTCGGTAATGGCGGACGCTATATGGCGGTATAATAATGGGACACACGGGGTTAACCTCACCCAATGTGTACAGAGGCGGACTCTTATCTCTCAGAGCCGCACAACCACCAAATAATAAATGCCGCAGCCTGTTATTGCTCACAGAGCTCGGCAGTGTGAGCGCTAGCGTATAGTCACAGAACTCAGCTCTTAGACCACAGGACTGAAGTCCCTCTAGACCGCTAGCGCTCGGCACCGCAACTGCGATGCCAGCAAGGGTTAAATCACGTGTGCAAGTGTGCACAGTGCCACTCAGGTGGATGCCACTAATCGCCCTGGGTTGGGCCAGGTAAGCACACAGGTTGTGCAAGGCATTGCATCGGCGTGGCTGTCACTTGCCGCGGTTCGATAGTGCCCTGCAGTGGGCGACACCATCGGACGCTAGTGTGCAGATGGCTGGTATGCACTGTGGCCTATAGACTAGCCACTGACAGGCGCTGACTTGGACTCTAAACCCTAACCACATTCGTATTATCAGAGGGAAGGGTTTTCATAATGAGTCAGTCACCAGATACATGCATCCATCATCATACACTTCAAACTATTTCAGTCTATACCAGCGCATGGGCGAGCGGCAATGCGAACCTTTTATAGCCACGGGCGTCGATTATCGTTCTCTTAATAAAATCACTGTTAAATATCAGTATCCGTTACCCCTGATTTCTGATTTATTTTCCAGAGTTAGGCTATGTGCACACGCTGCGGATTCACCTGCGGGTTTTTCCGCGCAGATCTGCAGGTAAAACCGTAGGTAAAGTGACCTGCCGTTTTCCTATGGTTTGGCTTGCGGTTTTCCCCTGCGGTTTGGCACCTGGACAATGGAATAGGTGCCAAACCGCTGCGGAATCCGCAGAAACAATTGAAATGCTGCGGTTTGTAAACCGCAGCAAAACCGCAGTGTGAGCACAGAGGTTTTTAAAACCCATAGGGTAACATGGTACTGTACCATGTCAGCGGAACCGCTGCGGTTCCGCAGGGCCAAAAACGCTGCAGAACCGCAGCAGAATCCGCAACGTGTGCATATAGCCTCAAAGTTGCTAGTTGGTTTACGAAGCTTGACCTTAGGGGGGCGTATAATCTTATTCGCATCAAGCATGGTGATGAATGGAAGACAGAGTTTAATACTCATGTGGAACATGTACAGACTGTGTTGCGGATTTTGAGAGAAAATGCTCTGTATGTTAAGGGATCGAAATGTCTCTTTGGTGTACAAAAGATTTCATTTTTGGCATTCACTTTGTCCCCGTCTGCTATTGAAATGGACCCGGCCAAGGTACAGGCCATTTATGATTGGGTTCAGCCCACTTCCTTGAAGGCCCTCCAGAAGTTTTTGGGTTTTGCTAATTTCTACCGTAAATTCATAAGTAATTTTTCTGGTATTGTAAAACCACTGACGGATTTGACCAAAAAGGGAGCTGATGTGGTGAATTGGTCTCCAGAAGCAGTCTCAGCATTCCAGGAGCTTAAGCGGAGATTCACTGCTGCTCCGGTCTTACAGCAATCTGATGTTTCACTCCCATTTCAGGTGGAGATAGATGCTTCTGAGATTGGTGCAGGAGCTGTTTTGTCTCAAAGAGATCCGGTAACCTCTAAAATGAATCCTTGTGCCTTCTTTTCTTGAAAATTTTCCCCATCTGAATGTAACTATGATGTGGGGAATTGGGAATTGTTGACCATGAAGTGGGCTTTGAAGAGTGGAGACATTGGTTGGAGGGAGCCAGATATCAAGCTGTGGTCCTTACCGACCACAAGAACATGATCTATCTTGAATCAGCCAAGCGATTGAACCCTAGACAGGCTAGGTGGGCCTTGTTTTTCACGCGTTTAAATTTTGTGGTCTCCTTTCTTCTGGGCACTAAGAATGTTAAGGTGGACGCCCTCTCTAGGAGTTTCTTTGCTGATTCTCTTGATGTGACTGAACCTACTACCATTCTAAATGAGGGTGTGGTTCTTTCCGCAATTTCATCTGATTTGAGACTTGCCCTGGAGGAATTTCAGGGGGACAAACCTGAACGATGCCCTATGGGGAAATTGTATGTCCCTGACCAGTGGAGGAGAAGAGTAATGTCTGAAATTCACTGCTCCGTGTTAGTCATTCTGGTATTTTTGGTACCAGAGACTTTGTGAGTCAGTCTTTTTGGTGGCCTGCTTTATCTCGTGATGTCAGGAATTTTGTTCAGTCCTGTGGGACTTGTTCTCGGTCCAAACCCTGTTCTCATTCTAGTGGTTTGTTAATGCCCCTGCCAGTGCCCAGGAGGCCTTGGACCCATATTTCAATGGATTTTATTTCTGATCTCCCTGTTTCTCAGAGAATGACGGTTATCTGGGTGATCTGTGATAGATTTTCTAAGATGGTCCATCTCGTACCACTCCCAAAGTTGCCCTTGTATTTACAACAGGTGGTTCATTTGCACGGTATTCCTGAGAACATTGTGTTGGATAGAGGAGTTCAGTTTGTTTCCAGATTTTGGAGAACTTTTTGATTTAAACTGGAAATTCAGTAGTCTTTCTCCTCTGCATTTCATCCTCAGACCAATGGGCAAACTGAGAGAACAAACCAGACTTTGGAAACCTATTTGAGAGGTTTTATATCTGCTGATCAAGATGACTGGGTCTCATTTTTGCCCTTGGCCAAATTTGCTCTAAATAATAGGGCTAGTTCTGCCACTTTGATGTCTCCTTTTTTCTGCAACTTTGGGTTTCAGACTCATTTTTCTTCAGGGCAGGTGGAGGCTTCAGCCTGCCCAGGTGTGGATTCTGTGGTAGAGAGAATGCAGCAGATTTGGGGTCAAGTAGTGGATAAGTTGTCTCATTCTCAGGAGAAGGCCCAACAGTTTGCCAACCGGCATAGGACCACTGGTCCCCGGTTTAAAGTGGGTAACATGGTTTGGTTGTCCTCATAAAATATTCCTATGAAAGTTGCATCTCCAAAATTCAAGCCAAGGTTCATTCGACCTTATAAGATTTTGGAAGTCCTTAATCCTGTTTCTTACCGTTTGGCTCTTCCAGGAACGTTTAAGATTCACAACGTTTTTCATAAATCTTTGTTGAAAAGGTTTGTGGAGCCAGTGGTTCCCATGGCTGCGCCCCCTGATCCTATATTGGTTAAGGGTAATCTGGAGTATGAGGTAGAGAAGATATTGGATTCTCGTATGGCTAGACGGAGACTCCAGTACTTGGTCAAGTGGAAAGGTTATAGCCAGGAGGATGATTCTTGGGTCTCTGCTTCTGACATTCTTGCCGAGAGATTGGTTTATGCTTTTTACCGGGCCAAACCTGATCGGCTTGGTGGCATGGATGAGGGTTCGGTGACCCCTCCTCAAGGGAGGGGTACTGTTGTGAATTCTCTTGATCTGACTTCTGAGTCGGGGCTCCCTCTGGTAGTTGATGCGGGTAGTTAAGCTGGTCATGTTGACAGAAGTCTATCACCTGAAGACAATGATTGGAAATCAGGGGTTACTGACTAGGAAGATTTAAGTGAGCAAGCTTCCTTCAGTTGCTGCTTGTGATTTGGTTTCTCTTCCTGTGCATTGTGAAGTCTGCTTGTTCCCCTCCTTGGTCTTGCATCATTCAGATAAGCTATTTGTTTGCTGGAATCTTTTGCATTTGATATATTTTTTTCCTTTCTCTGCTTTCTGCTTTGTTGTGTGGGTTCAGCATTATTCCCTGCTGGGATTTGTGCTGGACCCCACTCATATGTCACAGCTTATGTCATTCTGTTCAGTATTCCCTGTTATATTAGTATCTTTTACTTTGCTTCCAGTTCTCACCAGAATGCTGATCTAGTGGGGAAGAGGACGTGTAGCCTCAGTGTTTTTGTATATCAGACGTGTTGGATTTTTTAGTGTTTTTGTGTGATTGCAGACAGTATCTTTTCTGTCCTGTCCTATCTAGACAGTTTGGGCCCCATCATTTGCTCACTCTATTTTCTGCCTGCATTTGTGCCTCATCTTGTCTCACCGGCAATATATGTTTGGGGGCTATCTATTCCTTTGGGGTTCTACTCTGGGGCAGTTTAGCTTTCCCCTTTCTTTCTTTAGGCTTAGTTAACTCTTTGGCTGTGCCAAGGCTTCTAGGGCATCGTAGGCACATCCCACGGCTAATGCTAGTTGTGTTGTTAGGTTTAGAGGTCTGAAATCCACTAAGTTGCCAACCTTTCTGGTTTCCTGGTTGCTTAGCTGATTCCCAGGTAATCTTCCTCGGTGACCGAATCATAACACTTCAGTAATGAAGAGGAGCCTCAAAATGTTCCTGGAGCTGACCTTTCTCGATGCTTGCACACTGCAGTACTTTGCTCTGCCCACAACAGGGCAGATCAGTACTGTTACGTGTTACAGAACCACTTAGCACCCAGAATATGTTGTGCAGTTATATGTATGGATAATAGGTTCTATGTGAGATGTACAGTATGTCCCTAATGCATCAGCATTCCCCTTTTGTCTGCCCTCCCCCCACCTTTGTAATTTCCACAGTAAACATGGCAGGCTCCGGCCACCTGCGGCTTTTGTAATGCATGTCTGGCCTGCCCTCTGTATCTGTGTGATATATTCTGTGTCCTGTGAGTAAAGTTTTGTCAGATTGGAAATCCATGGAGAAGCAGTAATCTTTTATATGTGCCCATGCACTCAGAGGAATTCCAGCCAGCGTCCTTCAGACTCCAGCCAACGCAGAGCGGACCTCCGAAAACACGGGGTGGTACTGAAAGAGGTACCCCAGCTTGGAAGACCCCGTTACACTGGTGGCAGCCAGCGGGTTTTGATACCCCTTCTACAGGAGGAAAGGAATGAATGGAAAATAATTACCAGAAGTTAAAGAGGACTACATTAAAAGACCTGGTGGAAGCCCGAGGGTTGATCGCCAGCAACAAAACAAAAGCGGATTTGATAGCAGCCATCATCGAACACGACAGTGCAGCGCCCCCCAAATGTGAATGTGGAGGAGACCGAATTCCAGAGGGAGGTAAAGAACAGACTGGCGTTCTATGGCCCAAACCCTGCAGTAGACATCATACGAGAGGTGATGGCTGATGTGCGTACTGATCTGAAGGAAAAGATGGCCGAGCGGACCAGGATAGAGCTAGCCAAGATGGAGATGGCAGAGCGGACCAAAGTGGAGCTGGCCAAGATGGAGATGGCAGAGCGGAGAGAGGAGAGCCAGCGAGCAGGGGGAGCTCTGGCCTTCGACCAGGTACCTTCAACAGTAAGTCACAAAAAGATCCA
Organism: Dendrobates tinctorius; assembly: GCF_039654945.1. NCBI lineage: Eukaryota > Metazoa > Chordata > Amphibia > Anura > Dendrobatidae > Dendrobates > Dendrobates tinctorius. Next base: position 7,102,836 of record NW_027361779.1, on the reverse strand, counting down.
GTACAATGCCTTCCGACAGTTGGGGGAGGCAGAGGAAGACATTGATGGCTTTCTGCAGGACTTTGAGCGGCAGTGTGCCCTTCATCAAGTGAAGCCGGAGGAGCGGGTTCAAATTCTGGCCAGCAAGCAGACAGGCCGAGCAGCGGACGCCTATCGCACGGTACCTGATGAGGACTGTATGGACTATGAGCGGATCAAAGAAGTGATCTTGGCCCGGTATGCGCTGACACCAGAGGCCTATCACCAAAAGTTCCGCGGACTTATAAAACGCGTAACCGATACCCACGCTGAATGGGCCTGTAAATTACGGCGGTCACTGCTACAGTGGGTACAAGGGAGCCAAGCAACCACTAAGGAGGACGTCCTCCAGCTCTTCCTGTTAGAACGATTCTTTAATGGACTAAACCCCGAGACACAGAAATGGCTTCAGGACAGGCGGCCAACGACTCTTGAGGAAGCCGCTCGTCTGGCCGATGAACATCATGATGCCAGGAGGCCGCAGTTCTCCGGATCAAAGGTGGTCACTAGGGGCCCGCCCATGGACTTGGAGGGCCCCAAACCACTGAAGATTGTAGGGGGATCAGCTAGAAACCCGGCCTACCACAGTCCCCCTGGGGCGCGATGCCACACCTGCCGTCAGCTGGGCCACCTGCAAAGACAATGTCCCAACCAGACTCAGCATACCCAGTGGCCAAAGGTGGGAACAGCTACCTTCAGCCGGGATGCTGTACACTGCTACCAAGGCGAAGCTGACCCGGCATTGGGGGCTACGACTAACCAAGGGGTGGAAGAGATGGAGGAAGTGCTGCATGAAGTAGACCCCGTGCAGGCAGCCCGGGCAGATAATCGGCAACAGCATTGACAGGTCGTGTGGGTTATTTGGAAACGTATGCAGGGACTAAGATTCCAGAGCAACTTTGACCCTTGTGAAGCCTCATCTCGTCCAGGACCAAGAGAAGACGGACCAGACAGTGGCAGTCCGTGTAGCAGGGGGAGCTATACATCGGCTACCCACTACCAGGATTCACCTGAACTGGGGAGTCGGGGATGGCCTTGTTGAGGTCAGCTTGATGGAGGATTTGCCTGCAGACGTCTTGCTGGGAAATGACTTGAGGCCCATGTTGTCTGCATTCTCCGTGGCCCCTCAGGCTGAGACCTATCCTGTGACCACCCTGAGACAAGCTCGAGCTGCGGAGGCAGAATCACACTCAGAGGAGGCCCAGGTAAGACATCCCAGCCCTGTACGTATTCCCATAGCCAGACACATTTCTTGGGCCACCCCAGATGAATTTAAGAGGGAGTTACTTGAGGATCCTTCATTAGAGGAATATCGTGGGAAGGCACAGGAGGGGAGAGGAGTACTGGAAGGGGAACAGTTTGTATGGAAGCAGGGACTCCTCTACCGGATCACAGAGCAGCACCACACAGGGACGAGCCCCACTATAAAACAACAGCTGGTAGTTCCCAAGAAGTATAGGCAGGAGCTACTGCGAATCTCTCATGAAATACCCTTGGCCGGGCACTTCGGCGTCAGTCGCACCAGGCATCGTCTGACACAAAACTTCTTTTGGCCGGGGGTAACCTATGATGTTCGTCAGTACTGCCAGACCTTTGACTGTTGTCAGCGCATTGGCAAGAGGGGGGATCGATGCAAGGCCAAATTACGCCCCCTCCCCATTGTGGAGGAACCATTTAGCCGAGTAGCGGTCGATCTGATAGGGCCGTTAGCCAAACCCAGTCCGTCAGGGAAAAGGTATATATTGACAGTGGTAGATTATGCCACACGGTATCCAGAGGCGGTTGCATTACCTAACATACTGGCAGAGACGGTGGCGGCCGCCCTGCTCCAGGTTTTCTCACGGGTTGGATTTCCCCGGGAGATTATCTCGGACCAGGGTACCCAGTTTACAGCAGAGGTGACCAACCAACCGTGGAAGCTGTGCGGCGTAAAGTCCATTAGAAGCGCCCCGTACCACCCGCAAACCAATGGTTTGTGTGAACGCTTTAACGGGACATTAAAACAGCTCATTGGGACTTTTACCAGGACCTACAGGGACTGGGAGAAATTCTTGCCACACCTCCTGTTTGCCTATCGGGAGGTGCCCCAAGAATCCACGGGGTTCTCCCCGTTCGAGCTGGTATACGGGAGATGGGTAAGGGGACACCTAGACTTAGTGCTGGAACACTGGGAAGGGGAGGGTGTTGTGAGTTCATTTTCCCCTTCACCGTTGATATCTGATGAACTCCCTCTTCTGGTGAAGAGAGGTAGTGAAATTGATTGGGTTGCAAAGAACCTGTCATCTGAACAGGTGGAGCCTGATTGGACACCCGGAATCACTGAGTGGATATAAGGCAGCCGACGCCCTACAGGGGTGCTGGTGATCCTTTCTGCTCTGAGCTCTTGCAAACCAGTTCAGTACCTGTCTTCTGAAAGCTAAGTATTTGCTCTCTTATTTTTCCATGAGATATTGTCTGTTTACTTAGTGTTTGTGTTCTGCCTGCCCTTGTTGGTACAGGCTGAGCTCCATTTTTGTCTCTGGTCAAGTTGATCATTTGCTCAGTCTTTAGAATATACCTGAGTGCTGATATAGTGTTTTTGAAGTCTAGTGACTTCAGGGCCTTTTTTCTATCAGACGTGTTGGACATTATTTTGGCAGAATTTTTGGGGATTGCAGCCAGCATCTTTTCTGTCCTTTCCTATTTAGTTAGTTGGGCCCCATCGTTTGCTCAACCTGTCTTTCTGTCTGTGTTTGTGTTTTCATCTGCTTTTCACCGACAATACATGTTGGGGGCTGTCTATTGCTTTGGGGTCTGCTCTGGGGCAGTTTAGATTTCCCCTTTCTTTCTTTAGGCTTATTTAGTTTCCGGCTGTGAACGAGGGGTCTAGGGCACCGTAGGAACCCCCCACGGCTACTGTTAATTGTGTGAATAGGATCAGGGGTCTGCAATCCGATAGCTACCAACCTCTCCGGTTTTCTGGACTTAGCGTGTATTTTTGTTTTTTCCTCCTTCGGTGACTCATTCATAACAGGAGGGCCTCATAGAAGGGGTACCTATTGTACCCTATGTGCTGGAATTCTGGGACCGCCTACAGGAGCTGACCCAGGTTGTACATGAGAACCTGCAGGCGACCCAGTGGCGCCAGCGCGTATGGTACGATCGGAGGGCCAGAGAGCGCACCTTGGAAATAGGACAGAAGGTCCTGGTGTTAGAGCCCACTAAGCAGAACAAGTTCCAAGCTGCATGGCAGGGGCCCTACCAGGTAGTGGGGAAAAAAGCCGACACAACCTATAATGTCGCTGATTGTGACGACCCCAGGATTATCCGCATGTTCCACGTGAATATGCTGAAGCCCTACCAGGAGCGCCTTGAAGAGGTAGTGGCCACCTGTGCACCTGAAGCAGAGGATTTAGCCGGACTTCCCTTGCCGGATGTCTTAGGGGAATGGACTCAGTCTAAAACATGGGACCAGGTACACTTGGGTGAAGACTTAGGCCCCCGGGAGAGACAGCAGGCGGAGGCGTTGTTGAGGCTGCGACAGAGGATGTTTTCAGAGAGACCGGGGTACACTCGCCTAGCACAACACAAGGTTGAGACCCAGGATCAGACCCCCTTGCGACAAAACCCCTTCCGCGTCCCTGAGTCTGTATGAGAGGGGATGCGACAAGAGATACAAGAGATGTTGCGTTTAGGGGTCATTGAAGAGTCAGATAGTCCCTGGGAATCCCCTGTAGTGTTAGTGCCCAAGAAGGATGGGACTACATGGTTTTGTGTAGACTATCGTAAGCTCAATGAGAAAACAGTGACGGATGCATATCCCATGCCGCGTGTGGATGAGTTGTTAGACCGGCTGGCGGGGGCAAAGTATTTGACCACCATCGATCTATGCAAAGGCTACTGGCAGATTCCCCTTAGTCCTGACGCTATTCCCAAGTCGGCATTTGTCACCCCGTTCGGCTTATTCCAGTTTCGAGTTATGCCATTCGGGATGAAGAATGCCCCGGCGACCTTCCAAAGGCTGGCTGACCGGCTTCTGGATGGTCTCCAGGACTATGCTTGTGCCTACGTGGACGACATCGCCATCTACAGTGCGACATGGGAAGAGCATCTAAATCACCTAGAGACAGTATTGGACAACTCATCCACACGCGGCATGGGATATGCATCCGTCACTGTTTTCTCATTGAGCTTACGATAGTCTACACAAAACCGTGTAGTCCCATCCTTCTTGGACAGTATTAGTCTGGCTTAATCGGGTCTCCGGAGACAACGCCAGATTGCTGCGGTGGAGTTTAGCCCTACAACCTCTGGACTTCACCATCCACTACAGACCCGGCAAACAAAACGGTAACGCCGATGGACTAAGTCGACAAACGGAACTTGTACCAACCCCATAAACTTCGGTCATCCCCAAACCGATCCGTTGAGGATCAGACTGTGTATGCCGATCGCGTCGCTGAAAAGGGGGAGCCGTGTTACAGAACCACTTAGCACCCAGAATATGTTGTGCAGTTATATGTATGGATAATAAATTCTATGTGAGATGTATGTCCCTAATGCATCAGCATTCCCCTTTTGTCCGCCCTCCCCCCACCTTTGTAATTTCCACAGTAAACATGGCAGGCTCCGGCCACCTGTGGCTTTTGTAATGTATATGGCCTGCCCTCTGTAACTGTGTGATATATTCTGTGTCCTGTGAGTAAAGTGTTGTCAGACTGGAAATACATGGAGAAGCAGTGATCTTTTATATGCACCCATGCACTCAGAGGAATTCCAGCCAGCGTCCTTCATTCAGACTCCAGCCAACGCAGAGCGGACCTCCGAAAACACGGGGTGGTACTGAAAGAGGTACCCCAGCTTGGAAGACCCCGTTACAAGTACGTCTGCGCAAAAGCATGGCACGAAGCAAGCAGGATGACGACATCGCATGAAGATGGGAGCCGCCGGGCCCGGACCTGCAACACCCATCGGACCGGACTGCACCCGGGTGAATATAATAAAACTTGTTTTTCTTCTCTTTCAGGTCAGACTGGGGGCTCATCTACAGCATTATATTATAGCTGCAAAACGAGGTGACAGGTTCCCTTTAAAAGCAAGGAATCAGGGCTTTCACCAGCAGGACAGAGAGGGTCTGGCCAGGTTTTACAGGAAGAGATAGCGACCAGATCAGAAGCAGATGAAATGGAGCTGCATATTTCAGACCAACATAGAAAGTGTCATTAACCATTTCAGCACCAAAAGACACCAAATTCATTTAATATGGGATCCAAATACACAGGCTAAATTGGAAGATCTGCAATAATACGCAGTGATCTTCTACCCCCAGATCTGCAAGGTTGGCATGACACACTTATGACAGTATTTCCCTTCCACGAGGGGCACCAGGACTCTCGGGGATGGGTTTACCCGGATGTGCCAAATTAAAGGACCGTATCAACCTACTGGCATTAATCTCAGATGCCAGCACCCATATCCTCTTCTCCAGACCATATCCTTTAAAATGAAAAAATTATTAAATTTCAGCTCACCACTGTGATGGCCGTTTAAGATGCTCCAGCACGGATGTAGTTCGGTCCAAACTAAGCACAGCAAGTTTATAAAGGCATCCGCCAAAACGTGTAGTTTTAGGGAGGTGAGGGGTGAATTTTTTTTCACAATATGTAACGTTTTTCATTCATAAAATATTGAGAAGTTTTTTTGCAAAAACGTCTATTACTGTTTATCCAATGCTCACTGGAAAAACTCTCCTTCTTTGGATATCCTTTATAATGTGCCAGGTACTGTACAGAGCGGCGAACCATATAAGAATCTATGACTTTTGCTACCTGAAATTCTAAATTGCCATCAACAATAACCAGTGGTGGCAGAAAAGGTGATGTTTCCATTGGAAAAACATAGTTTTTCAGCAAAGACTTGTGAAAAACATTATGGATCTTGAGAGTCGTCAGAAGCTTGAGACCAAAAACCACAGGGTTGATTACGGCAACCACCTTATAAAGACCAATAAGCCTAGGTCCTAATTTCCAAGAAGGAACTTTCAGTTTAATATCTTTGGTGGATAGCCATAATCATTCACCCCCCAGGTCCGGACCTGACAATCGTTTCTTATCAGCCATATGTTTCTTTTTGTCCCATAGGATCCTTAAATTATTCTCAACCCCTTTCCACACAGATGAGAGCGAATAAGACAATTGTTGTGTCCTAGGAACCTCCAAAGACTCATCTTTACTGAAGGTTCAGAATTGTGGATTGTAACCATATACACTAAAAAATGGCAACTTACAAGTGGCGTTTAACGCAAACTCAGCCTGTGGTAGAAAAGAAGACCAATCCTCCTGGTTATCTGACGCAAAACATCTGGGGTAAGTTTCCAAACTTTGGTTTTTGGCGTTCAGTCTAGCTATTAGTTTGTGGATGGAACATTGAAGAAACTGAAGAAAAGGACAGATGCATCCCTAAACAAGTACAAAACTCCCTCCAAAACTTAGATACAAATTGGGTCCCCCGATCTGACACCACATCGGAGGGAACCCTGTGAAGCTTTACAATCTCAGCGATAAACACCTGAGCCAGTGTCTTGGGATTAGGGAGAGCAGATAAAGAAAAAAGTAAGCCATTTAACTAATCCTATCCACCACAACTAAGATAACAGTTTTACCAGAGAACAAAGGAAGATCAGTAATGAAATCCATGGATAAATGATTCCATGGTTCGTCAGGAATAGTTCATGGAAAAAGAGCCCCAAATGAATGAGTATGAGGAGTCTAGTAACGTGCACATACACAACACGAAGACACAAATTCAGCTACATCCTTACACAACCTTGGCCACCAGAAACACCAAAAAAAGAGGTCCAAGTTCGCCTTACCACCTGGGTGACCAGCCAGAGCTGAGTCACAATGTGCCTTCAAAATTTTAAGATACGGATGAACAGGTGCAAACAATTTTCCTGAAGGACCAGCAGTGGCATCACCCTGAGCATTCAATACCTTACCCTCAAGTTCAAAACACACTGTGGAGATGCCACCCCTTCTTGCAAAATAGAGACTGCATCATCAGTACTCCCACCCCCAGGGAAACTCCAAGACAAAGCATCTGCTTTGATGTTCTTAACTCCAGGACAGGCATACGAGAACACTTCCTCAAAATTGTACAGGCATGATGGAGTAATTTTAGTGAGACACTAGAGATAGTAGCAGCTAGCCATTATTTTGGCAAAAATAACTCCACTTACCGTATATACTCGAGTATAAGCCGAGAATTTCAGCCCATTTTAAGGCTGAAAGTGCCTCTCGGCTTATACTCGAGTCATAGTCGGCGGGGGAGAGGGTGCACGCTGTCAGATCATACTCACCCACTCTTGGCACAGTCTCTGCAACCCCTGCTTCTCTGATCATCTCCAGCGCCGCAGCTCTTCCTGTGCTCAGCAGTCACGTGGTATCGCTCATTAACCCCTTAACCTCCAAGAGTGGTTCATGACCAGGCCAATTTTTACAATTCTGACCACTGTCCCTTTATGAGGTAATAACTCTGAAACGCTTCAATGGATCCCAGTGATTCTGACAATGCTTTCTTGTTAAATATTGTACTTCATGTTAGTGGTAAAATTTCATTCAAATAACTTTATTTGTGAAAAAAATGGAAATTTGGCAAAAATTTTGAAAATTTCGCAATTTTCCAACTTTGAATTTTTATGCCCTTCAATGACAGAGATATGGCACACAAAAAACGTAATAAATAACATTTCACATATGTTTACTTTACAGCAGCACAATTTTGGAACCCACATTTTTTTTGTCAGGAAGTTATAAGGGTTAAAAGTTGACCAGCGATTTCTCATTTTTGCAACACCATTTTATTTTTACGGACCACATCACGTTTGAAGTCACTTTGAGGGGTCTATATGATAGAAAATACCCAAAAGTGACAACATTCTAAAAACTGCACCCCTCAAGGTGCTCAAAACCATATTCAAGAAGTTTATTAACCCTTCTGGTGCGTCACAGGAATTTTTTGAATGTTTAAAAAAAATGAACATTTAACTTTTTTTCACCCAAAAAATTACTTCAGGTCCAATTTTTTTTATTTTACCAAAGGTAACAGGAGAAATTGGACTGCAAAAGTTATTGTGCAATCCTGAGTACGCTGATACCTGATATGTGGGGGGAACCACTCTTTCGGCGCATGGCAGAGCTCAGAAGGGAAGGAGCGCCGTTTGACTTTTTCAATGCAAAATTGGCTGGAATTCAGATCGGATGCTATGTCACATCTGGAGAGCCCCTGATGTACCTAAACAGTGGAAACCCCCCACAAGTAACCCCATTGATGATCTTTTCACCCCCAATTTTTATTTTCCCAAGGGTAACAGGACCGTAAAAGATATTGTGCAATTTATCCTGAGTACGCTGATACCCCATATGTGGGGGTAAACAACTATTTGGGCGCATGGCAGAGCTCGGAAGGGAAGCAGCGCCATTTGACTTTTTTGGCTGGAATTGAGATCAAACACCATGTCGCGTTTGGAAAGCCCCTGATGTAACAAAACAGTGGAAACCCCCCACAAATGACACCATTTTGGAAACTAGACCCCCCCAAGGAACTTATCTAGATGTGTGGTGAGAACTTTGAACCCTCAAGGGCTTCACAGAAGTTTATAACGTACAGCCGTACAATTAAAAAATCATATTTTTTCCACAAAAATGATCATTTGACCCTCAATTTTTATCTTTCCAAGGGTAACAGGACCCCAAAAGTTATTGTGCAATTTGTCCTGAGTACGTTGATACCCCATATGTGGGGGTAAACCACTATTTGGGCGCATGGCAGAGGTCGGAAGGGAAGCAGCACCATTTGACTTTTTTGGCTGGAATTGGGATTGGAAGCATGCCGCGTTTGGAAAGCCCCTGATGTGCTTAAACAGTGGAAACACCCCACAAATGACACCATTTTGGAAACGATACCCCCCAAGGAACTTATCTAGATGTGTGGTGAGCACTTTGAACCCCAAAGGGCTTCACAGAAGTTTATAATGCCCGGGCGTGACAATAAAAAAAATCATATTTTTTCCACAAACATGATCTTTTAGTCCCCAATTTTTTTATTTTCCCAATGGTAACAGGAGAAATTGGACCCCAAAAGTTGTTGTCCAATTTGTCCTGAGTATGCTGATACCCCATATCTGGGAGAAAACTACTGTATGGGCACACATCAGGGCTCGGAAGGGAAGTAGTGATGTTTTGGAATGCAGACTTTGATGGAATGATCTGCGGGTGTCATGTTGCCTTTGGAGAGCCCCTGATGTACCTAAACAGTGGAAACTCCCCACAAGTGACCCCATTTTGGAAACTAGACCCCCTAAGGAACTTATCTAGATGTGTGGTGAGCACTTTGAACCCCCCAGTGCTTCACAGAAGTTTATAACGCCCGGGCGTGAAAATAAAAAAATCATATCTTTTCCACAAACATGATCTTTACTCCCCAATTTTTTTATTTTCCCAAGGGTAACAGGAGAAATTAGACCCCAAAAGTTGTTGTCCAATTTGTCCTGAGTATGCTGATACCCCATATGTGGGAGAAAACTACTGTATGGGCACACGTCGGGGCTCGGAAGGGAAGTAGTGACGTTTTGGAATGCAGACTTTGATGGAATGGTCTGCGGGTGTCATGTTGCCTTTGGAGAGCCCCTGATGTACCTAAACAGTGGAAACCCCCACAAGTGACCCCATTTTGGAAACTAGACCCCCTAAGGAACTTATCTAGATGTGCGGTGAGCACTTTGAACCCTCCAGTTCTTCACAGAAGTTTATAACGCCCGGGCATGAAAATAAAAAAATCCTTTTTTTTCCACAAGCATGATCTTTTAGTCCCAAATTTGTTATTTTCCCAAGGGTAACAGGAGAATTTGGACCCCAAAAGTTGTTGTCCAATTTGTCCTGAGTACACTGATACCCCATATGTGGGGGTAAAACACTGTTTGGGCACATGGCAGAGCTTGGAAGGGAAGGCGCACCATTTGACTTTTTCAATGCAGAATTGGCTGGAATTGAGATCAGATGCCATGTTGCATTTGGAGAGCACCTGATGTGCCCAGACAGTGGAAACCCCCTAATTCTAACTCCAACCCTAACCCCAACACACCCCTAACCATAATCTCAGCCCTTACCCTAGCCCTAGCCTTAACCTAAGGGGAAAATGGAAATAAATACTTTTTTTAATTTTATTATTTTTCCCTAACTAAGGGGATGATAAAGGGGCGTTTGAGTTACTACTTATAGCGGGTTTTTATTTTTGGCAGCTGTCATACGCTAAAAGACACTTTTTATTGTAAAAATAGTTTTTGCATCACCACATTTTGAGAGCTATAATTTTTCCGTATTTTGACCCACCGAGTCATGTGAGGTCTTATTTTTTGTGGGACGAGTTGACATTTTTATTGGTACCATTTTTGGGCACGTGACATTTTTTGATCGCTTTTTATTCCGATTTTTGGGACACAGAATGAACAAAAACCAGCATTGCAAGAATTTCTTTTGGCGGGTGCGTTTACACCGTTCCGTGTGCGGTAAAATTGATAAGGCAGTTTTATTCTTCGGGTCAGTACAATTACAGCGATACCTCATTTATGTCTTTTTTTATGTTTTGGCGCTTTTATGCAATGAAAACAATTTTATATAAAAAATAATTATTTTTGCATCACCTTACTCTGCGAGCTATAACTTTTTTATTTTTTCTCTGATGATGCTGTATGGTGGCTCGTTTTTTGCGGGACAAGATGATGTTTTCAGCGGTACCATGGTTATTTATATCCGTCTTTTTGATAGCGCGTTATTGCACTTTTTGTTCGGCAGTATGATAATAAAGCATTATTTTTTGCTTTGTTTTTTATTTTCATTTTTTAAGGGGTTCACTAAGGGGGTTAACTAATGGGACAGTTTTATAGGGCGGGTCGTTATGGACGCTGTGATACCAAATATGTGTACTTTTATTGTTTTTATTTATTTATTTAGCGATTTTTTTATAAATTATTTTTACACTTTTTTTTTTTTAACTATATTACATTGGCCCAGGGGGGACATCACTGTCATGTGACAGATCGCTAATCTGTCACATCACAGATCGCTGTGACAGATCAGCGATCTGTTACAGGCAGTGCAGAAGGCTTCCTCATGCCGGCGCTTTGCAGGCATGAGGAAGCCGGCTCCCTGCAGGCCTCGAAGGTCCCCGCCGCCATATTGGATCCGGAGACCTGCAGAGAAGGAGGCCCCTGGAGCAGCGCTGCACATCGCGCTGCTCTGGGGGTGTCAGGGAAGCACGGAGGGAGCCCCCTCCCTGCCGATGCTTCCCTAAACCTCGGTACACTGCGATCGTGTTCGATCCCAGTGCGCCAGGGGTTAACATGTCGGGGCGGTCCGTGACTGCCCCTGACACATAGTACCGGGTGTCAGCTGTGATAATCAGCTGACACCCGGCCGCAAACCGTGGCGCTCACCACGTGAGCGCCACTGATCACTATGACGTACTATCCCGTCCCTGGGAATTAAGTTCCAGGGCACATGGATGGGATAGTACGTCATATGGCAGAAAGGGGTTAAAGTAATGAATATGCGCATATTCATTACTTTAACGAGTGGTACTACGTGAACGCTGAACACTGGAAGGAGCTCCTGGCATCAGAGAAGCAAGGACTTCAGATACGCACCAGGAGGGGGTGAGTGTGATGGTGGAGCATATGCGATATTCACCTGTCCCCGTTCCACCATGGCGTGCCGCTCTAACCTCCGCATCCTCTGGCTGTGACATTCAGGTCAGAGGGCGCGATGACGTAGTTAGTGCGTGCCCTTTGCCTGAACAGTCACTGCAGAGACCCAGAAGACAGAGCGGCGTGTGGCTGTGGAACGGGGACAGGTGAATCTCGCAGGTGCCGGGGCCCTAAGCCAGCGACGACACCGGCACCTGGCCCCCATAGCATGCCACTGTCCTTGCCTGCTCAGGATACCGACACCTGCCCTCAGCGACAAGAGTATGTCATTTTTTTTCATTTGCAGCAGCAGCATATGGGGCATGTTCTATGGAGCATCTTATGGGGACATAACCTTTATGGAGCAGCATATGGGGCATATTCTATGGAACATCTTATGGGGTCATCAAGATATATGGAGCAGCTTATGGGGCACATTCTATGGAGCATCTTATGGACCATAACCTTTAGGCATTATATGGGGCATCTTATGGGGCCATCAACCTTTATGAAGCAGCATATGGAGCATATATATCTATGGAGCATCTAATAGGGCCATTATTAACCTTTGTGCAGCATTATATGGGGCGTATTTTGTTTGGAGCATCTTATGGGGATTTGTCAATCAGGGAAGACTCAGCACAATAGGAGTAGGGAGACTAGATATAACAAGAAAGGAAGAGTCCCTATGCGCATGTTCACACCATGCACTACCAGCATAAAATTTCCCTGATCGGGAGGCACAGAGTCAATTGCAAGGTTGGGGATGGCCAGTGTACTACTGTTAGGAATGGCGGAATGCACTAAATGAAAATAATAATAAAGTGCGTTTGCCGCTTGGGGTCCACCGTGCAATAGGTGATATAACCGCTGCTAAGTGGTGGCAGGAGCAATATGGTGGTAATGCACACAGGGTTAAACGTCACCCTGGTGCGCAGAGCAATCTCTGCTAAGTCACAGAGATGCCAAAAAACACAAACACAAAGACTGAGCCTGTTGAGGTCACAGTACTCAGTATAAATACACACATGGTATCAGGTCACAGGAGTAGCCCAAGTCGGCGGCACTACGTCCGTCTAGACCTACCATGTGTGCGGCGTCGCAGCTGCAGACACTAAGGAGAGCTGCTACTGCAGCGCGGCGTGGACACTGCCGCTAAATGACAAAGCTATGACGCAAGTGCAATGTCGGACACTAGCAGCTGTGGATGTTGCAGCAGAGGAGCGCTGGCGCTGATTCTAACTCAGTCCCTAACCACATACGTAATATCAGAGGGAAGGGGTTTTATAATGAGTCATTCACCAGAATCATACATCCGTCCTCATACACACAGCAGCATGTATGTCTATACTAGCGCATGGCGGAACAGCCATGCGCGCCTTTTAGAGCAGCCGGTTACTTCTGCAAGCCTCCAGATCTCTGCGATGGACCAGTGAGATCTGGAGCAGGACCTGAGCACATGACTCCCGATCTCCAATGGGAGATCGTCCCATGAGCATGCTCAATAGGAGGACAGAAGGACTTAGCCTCAGGTGAGATTTGTTGCAATGCAATCTCCTCTGCAATCTCCTCTGCAGTAGATAAACAGCAGGAGACTGCAGAATGTGAGGGTCTGGATCCCTGAGGAGTAAACGCAGAAATCTGACTCCTAAGGCTGAGTTCACAAGTACCGGAACTCTAGCGGAAATTACCGCGAGAATTCCGGAATTCCATTCCGCGGGAAAATCGCATTTTAAATTCCCGCGGAAAAACTAGCATTTTGCAAGCGTATTTAGCTTGCAAAATGCTAGCGTTTTCCAAGCGATCTGTAGCATCGCTTGGAGAACTGATTGACAGGTTGGTCACACTCGTCAAGCATAGTGTTTGACGAGTGTGACCAACTTTTTACTACTGAGGCCGCCTATGCAGCATCAGTAATAAAAAATAAAATGTAAAAAAAAATAAAAAACGGTGTTATTCTCACCTTCTGACGTCCCACGCATCCGTTCCCAGTAATCCTTTGCGAAAATGCCCACGATGGCGTCCGTTCTCGCGGGATCGCGATGTCTCACGGTAATTCGCGATGACGTCGCGCGAATGACCGCGAGACTTCGTGATCCCGCCAGAACGGACGCCATCGCGGGCATTTTCGCAAAGGATTACTGGGAACGAGAGCGTGGAGAGAGGCGGGAAGGCAGCGCGGGACGCCGGAAGGTAAGAATAACAATATTTTTTATTTTAAATTCTATTTTTTACAGGGATACGGTACCCAAAGCCCAGAGGACAGTCTCCTCTCCTCCGGACCGTGGGTACCATCCGCAAATGTTCTGCTTACTTTCCGCATGGTGTGCACAGCCACATGCGGGAAGTAAGCGGAACAATACATTCCTATGGGTGCGGGATCGCCGCGATTCCGCAAAATTAATGAGCATGCTGCGGTTTTTACCGCAAAGCGATTCCGCCGCGGTAAAAACCGCAGCATTAGCACAGCATTGCGGAATCCCATAGGAATGCATGGGATGCTTATTTTTCGCGTTTCGTGGCAAAATCGCGCGGTTAAAACCGCCGCGGAAACGCAAAAAAAAGCCACGTGTGAACTCAGCCTAACAACTACAGGATGACCAACGTCCCATGCAAATAAATCATCCACCATATCGGCTCCTCCACTATCCAAGAGAATGGATATTTTCTCAGTTTTCATACCAATAAACACTTCTGTGGGTAAGAAAAACTAAGATACACATGCGGAGGAGATATATACACCCAGGTTGTTATCCTCTACACAACCTAGGGTAAGACATTTTCCAATGGCTTTTTTGTGCTATAGATAAAAATGATAGACACCATTGAAATGCCCCTTTTGACCACAGAAAAACCACAACCCCGTTTTGCGGCAAATCGTGAAGAAAAAAAATCAGTTTGAAAATGGTGCCAGCCACCAGTAGCAGCTATCAACGATCTGAAAGCTGCTACTGTGCCAGCTTCACCATTTTGCCAGAGAAAAAAAAATTGGATCCACTAGGATGGTGCCACTGGAACCTATGCAGTAGCAGTTATCAGCGATCCGATAGCTGCTACTGCTCAAGCACAGCTGGCGTCATTTTCAAACTGATTTTTTTTTAAAGAAATTTATTGATAACATGAAAGAAAAGGATTACATACACATTATATATGCGATCATGCTGCAGCGCAGACGCCACCGCTGCCACGAGCCTGCAGAAGGGGATTTTATTTCGAGATCTATATGTAATATTCATTATGTAAACTAGGGTGCAGGTCACTGAGGGATCAGTGACCTGTCAGAAGCCATAACTGATGAATACCTAATTAGAGCACCACATGAGGACTTCCCCCACAGCCCTGGCCCGAAGCAAGAGCATATCATTAATTTAAAATTGAAACTAAAGTTTAAACAGCAACCACAAGATGGATTTCATCAACCAAGTTATCATTATAATCAGTATAACGGTGCAAACCTGACACTGTATGTAGGTTACTCAGCACAATCCTGCTGACAGGTTCCCTTTAACTGGAAAGTAATTGATAGTCACATATACATCTGACACTTTAATAAGCATGCACATGTACATCACTGCCATTCCAAAAATAGTGTAATTCTAGAATCAAAATAAAATAAAATTTCTAGATTTTTAAATTGAAGTAAAATAATTACTCTTTGACAGACATTAAAAACTACTGCGATGACAGTTTACAATCCACACTCTACCTTTGCTCGATATACACTATACACTCAATCCACTAGACTAGGCAGATAATCTCTGGTCAGTTTTAGTAGGTCCTACCAACTAATTGAAATCTGATAACTAATATATACAGTATAGTTTTTTGCAAATTATCTATTCTAGGAGTTTGCAAAAATGTCATGGCATAGTGACGCTGTAGAGAAAAAGAATGGAGAATAGTTTTTTGCTACATTCTATTCCAAATTGAATATATAATTCTAATGATGATAGCCTCATGGGACTTAGAAGCTTACTGAATACTGTAATATTTCAGATTTCAGTGGATGAAATATGAGCTTCTGTTTACTTATAAACTCACTACTTTTTTGGAGGACCTAACTGTGTGAAAAGTTACAGTTAAATCAAGGACAGTGTCCTGTGTGGCCTAAACTTGCCATCCTCTCCTATAGCATCTCTGGACTTGTTTCCCATCACACGCATCAGGGACATAATTGGGCAACAACTGCAAATGAGGGAGCTGCCTGCAGCAGAACTTAATGATTTATGTGCCTTTAGCATGGCAGAACATTTCTCAGACAACTGTTAATTAGAGATGAGCGACTTTGCCTTTTTTAGGGTCGAGTCGGGTTTCATGAAACTCGACTTTCGCAAAAGTCGGATCGAACGAAATGGGCCGACTATAAGGAAAAGTCGGAGGCCGACTGAAGCACGAAACCCAATGCAAGTCAATGGGGAAGCAAAGTCGGCAGGGAGTGGAGGACAGTAAACACACCTACAGTGCCCATTTCAATGCCAAAAACATCAATTCTTATTACTGAAGCTTGTCAACCTTAATTTACTTCATAATAATAGTTACACATTGAAAACTGGGGGTTATTTGGCTAAAGTTGTGGGGGTAGGGCAGACTCAAGGTTTTCGTGTGCCCTGGGCCAAAGAGTGTCAGTGCGCCCCTTTAACACATACCACAACTCATGATGCTCCGATACGGCACAGAAATATAAGTATAGTACAATGACAAATACTTCACTGCTTACATGACATGACTGATCTATTTTAAATTGTACAATAGCTCAAAAAAAGGACAGTATATTACTCCAAACAGTATTATGGCCACCACATTGTGCGCCATACAGAATCATGAGCCTCATATATTTCTCCATACAGAATAATTGGTGACATATAATGTTCCATACAGCATATGATGAGCTCCACATAATGCTACAGTATATGATGGTCCCTATGGACGATGCTTCAGTGTGTTATGGGCCCAAATAATGCTCCATATATAATAGGCCCCATTTCTAATGTTCCAGTGTATAATGTGCCCCATAGATGCTGCTCCAGTGTCTGATCTGCCCCATTTATAATGCTCCAGTGTATGATGGGCCTCATGGATGATGCTCCAGTGTATGATGGGCCCTAATAATGCTCCATATATAATGGGCTCCATTTCTAATGCTCCAGCGTATAATGGGCACCGTAAATGCTGCTCCAGTGTCTGATGTCCCCAATCTGGAATGCTCCAGTATATGATGGGCCTCATGGATGATGCTCCAGTGTATGATGGGCCCTAATAATGCTCCATATATAATGGGCTCCATTTCTAATGCTCCAGTGTATAATGGACCCCGTAAATGCTGCTCCAGTGTCTGATGTCCCCCATTTGGAATGCTCCAGTATATGATGGGCCCCATTTTTAATTAACCCAGGCATGGTATGTGAAAAGAGCTCCATGGAGTAATCTGAAGTGTGTGCTGTCACATCCTTCACTTTTGGTGTGGGTGAAGGACACAAGGAAAGGGGTTGCTCCTGACCAGAAGCCTGCACTGATGACTCAGTGCTTGCATTTTTTTAAACTTCAGAAGAGGATGCGATAGAGCTGGAGGCTGTTTCAGCAATATAAGCCAAAAACAGTTCCTGATGCTCCAGCTTTAAAAGCAGTCTACCTACTCCCAGAAAAGGGAGCCTTCAAGCCTTCCAGAGCTACACCATGACGCAGGCTCAACACCTCCTGCCTTAGCTGCTATTGTGTTTTTGGCACTACCAGTAGATGCACCACCACCACCATCAGTACCAGGTGGCCCCCCACACCCATGTCCGCATCCTCTTCCACCATACTTCCTCATGTTTTGGAAAATGGACCCAAAATACCAGCAGATATATGGTACTGTATCAGAAGCATACGGCTCTATACTGTCTAGGGATAACAGTAAATCTCCGTATATATTTCATGAGTCATACACAGATACTCACAGGCTCAGTATGGATTACACAATAAAATAAAAAGTTGAAAAAGGGTACAGTATCACCAAATACAAGGTATATATAGTATAGTGTAAACATTATGAATCTCCGTATATATTTCAGGAGGCAGACACAAACGCTCTCTGGCCCAGTATGGATTACACAAGAATATGAAAAGCTGTAAATGGGTAATGTAACACAAGTGTACAGCTGTATACAGTGTTGGGGTAATATTAAAGTTCCAAATATATTTCCAGAGTAACAGACAGACGTTCACAGGCTCATTATGGATTACACCAGAATCTAAATAGCAAAAAAGGTTACTGTATCAGAAGAGTACAGCTGTATACAGTGTTGGCCAAATTTGAAATCTCGGTATATATTTCCGGAGTGACCCTCAGACTCTCACTCAGTCTGAGTTTGAGCATAATAAAAAATGTTGTAAAAAAGGTACTGGATAACAAGATAGCAAGTATATATATTATAGGGTACAATTGAAATCTCCGTATACATAGTCCCGTAGTCACTCTCAGACGCTCACTCAGTATGAATTTGACCGTAATACTAAATGTTGAACAAAGGTACTGTATAACAAGATACAAGCTGTATCGAGTATAGGGTAAAAATTGGTATCTCCGATTCACCGTATACAGTCAAATGTTAAAGTTTGGGCACCCCTATTAATGTTAACCTTTTTTCTTTATAACAATTTTGGTTTTTTGCAACAGCTATGTCAGTTTCATATATTTAATAACTGATGGATTCAGTTATATTTCTGGATTCAAATGGGGTTTATTGTAATAACAGAAAATGTGCAATCTGCATTTTAACAAAATTTGACTGGTGCAAAAGTATGGGCACCTCAACATAAAAGTGACAATAATATTTCATAGATCCTCCTTTTGCAAAAATAACAGCCTCTAGTCGCTTCCTGTAGCTATTAATGAGTTCCTGGATCCTGGATGAACGTATTTGTGACCATTCCTGCTTACAAAACAATTCCAGTTCAGTTAAGTTTGATGGTCGCCGAGCATGGACAGCCCGCTTCAAATCATCCCACAGATGTTCAATGATATTCAGGTCTGGGGACTGGGATGGCCATTCCAGAACATTGTAATTGTTCCTCTGCATGAAAGCCTGTGTAGATTTGGAGCGGTGTTTTGGATCATTGTCTTGCTGAAATATCCATCCCCTGCGTAACTTCAACTTCGTCACTGATTCTTGCACATTATTGTCAAGAATCTGCTGATACTGAGTTGAATCCTTGCGACCCTCAACTTTAACAAGATTCCTGGTGCCGGCATTGGCCACACAGCCCCAAAGCATGATGGAACCTCCACCAAATTTTACTGTGGGTAGCAAGTGTTTTTCTTGGAATGCTGTGTTTTTTAGCCTCCATGCATAAAGCCTTTTTGTATGACCAAACAACTCAATCTTTGTTTCATCAGTCCACAGGATCTTCTTCCAAAATGTAACTGGCTTGTCCAAATGTGCTTTTGCATACCTCAGGCGACTGTTTGTGGTGTGTTTGCAGAAACAGCTTCTTTTGCATCACTCTCCCATACAGCTTCTCCTTGTGCAAAGTGCGCTGTATTGTTGACCGATGCACAGTGACATCATCTGCAGCAAGATGATGCTGCAGGTCTTTGGAGGTGGTCTGTGGATTGTCCTTGACTGTTCTCACCATTCTTCTTCTCTGCCTTTCTGATATTTTTCTTGGCCTGCCACTTCTGGGCTTAAAAAGAACTGTACCTGTGTTCTTCCATTTCCTTACTATGTTCCTCACAGTGGAAACTGACAGGTTAAATCTCTGAGACAACTTTTTGTATCCTTCCCCTGAAAAGCTATGTTGAATAATCTTTGTTTTCAGATCATTTGAGAGTTGTTTTGAGGAGCCCATGATGCCACTCTTCATAGGAGAATCAAATAGGAGAACTACTTGCAAGTGGCCATTTTAAATACCTTTTCTCATGATTTGATACACCTGGCTATGAAGTTCAAAGCTCAATGAGGATACAAAACCAATTTAGTGCTTCAGGAAGTCAGTAAAAAGTAGTTAGGAGTGTTCAAATCAAGAAAATGATAAGGGTGTCCATACTTTTGCACCGGTCAAATTTTGTTAAAATGCAGATTGCACATTTTCTGTTAATAAAATAAACCTCATTTGAATCCAGAAATATAACTGAGTCCATCAGTTATTAGATATATGAAACTGAAATAGCTGTTGCAAAAACCAAAATTGTTATAAAGAAAAAAGGTTAACATTAATAGGGGTGCCCAAACTTTAACATATGACTGTATATAGAAGGCGTAAACCACACATGCTCACTCACTATGGATGATACCGTAATAAAAAATTTTGAACAAAGGTACTGTATCAGCACATACCAGGTGTATCCAGTCTAGGGGTAATTGTAAATTTCCATCTATACTTCCGGAGTCAGACACAGACACTCACAGGCTCACTATGTATTACACCAGAATTTAAAAAGTAGAAAAGGGGAAAGGTATTCGAAGTGTACAACAGTATACAGTGTTGTGATACTTTTAAATCTTCGTATATATTTCAATCTCAGTAAGCCAGTCCAGACTCTCCGCTACTGGAAACTACATGAATACAAGAACAGATGGAAAGTCGAGTGTTAGCAGAAATTTGGCAATTACTCATAGCGGGAAAACCTCCTGGTAGATGTTGCAGAGGCGATGCAGACCCTCAATTACTGTGTCTGTGGAGACAGCGAAAATGGTTCTTTGTGAAGAAAGGATTGCTTTATCGCAGTAGCATGGATCACATCACCGTTACTCGTCTCCATCAAATTGTGATCACAGGGAGAGATGTAGACATGGCCCTCACTGCCTATCATGTAGTGTCTGGTCATTTTGGAGTGCAAAAGACAGAAGCCACAGGCTGTAGCGATTCTATTGGATTGGCATGAGAGGAGACATTCAAAAATGGTGGCAGGAATGTCACACAACTGTGAAAGGTGATCATAAAGCACCACTGCATCCTCTTGTAAGTTGATGTCCATTACAAATTGTAGCCATTGATCATCTGAAGGTAGAGGCCAGCAGGACAGGCCATAGCTACATCTTAACCATCATCGATCAATACCCCAAATTTCTAGTGGCCGACCCTGTGAAGGATTTAACTGGCCAGACTACACAGCAGTGGAGCAGGGAGAGGTAAGTATTGCAACTTGCAAGTGCTGTGGCCATGACCAAGCAGGGGGGGCACACTCGTGGGCGATGGTACTGGCACAGGGCCCCTCATAGTACGCTGGTGTGTCTGATGGCGAGTTGGCCCCCCACCATCAGAGACACTGTATTGTACTATGAGGGGCCCTGTGCCAGTGCCATCGGCCATCAGTGAGCCCATCCACCTGTTCAGAGCAACGGCACTTGCCCAGGTGCACCAGGTGTTGACCCCAACCCTTGGGGGGTGGGTAGCCCAGTTAGGGAGGTTTAAAAAATGACATATGTTGATGTGTAGGCTGGACATTCAGCTGCTGCAAATGGCAAAATTGGGCAAGTCTGAGAAAGCGGAGGACAAAAGCGAGGCAGTTTTCTGGCAACCTATGTGTCATCAGGAGAAGGTGGGACAAAATCCTTTGAAACCCATGCATGGTTCATTTTAATGAAGGTTAGATCATCAACATTTTGGGTCGACAGACGGGTCCTTTTTTCTGTTAGGATTAATCCAGCAGCACTGAAGACCCTTTCAGATAACACACTAGCAGCAGGGCAAACGAGCTCCTGTAAAGCGTAGTGTGCCAATTCAGGCCAGGTGTCCAGTTTAGAGGTCCAATAGTCAAAGGGGAATGAGCTGTGAGGGAGAACATCGATATGGGAGGAGAAGTAATTTGTAACCATAGTTGACAACTGCTGTCTCCTGTCACTTGTAATCAATGCAGTATTAGCAGTCGTGTGAGCCGTACTTGAGAAATCATTCCACAACATGGTCATTAAACCCCTGTCTCAAACGCCACTTCGGCTGTGTGCACCACGAACACCTCTTCCATTGTGCCCACTATGGCTCGTGGGAGAACCAGCACCACTGCTGTGTGCTGGGAAAGCCTCAAACAAACGGTTTACCAGAGTTGCTTGTTTGTTAGCCAATATTATCCCTGGGTTCTCCTGTGGCATGATGTTGTGTAATTTGCCTTTGTAGCGTGGATCGAGGATGCTGGCCAGCCAGTAGTCGTCATCCTTCATCATTTTGGCAATGCGGGGGTCCCTTTTTAGGATCCGCAAGGCATAATCGCACATGTGGGCCAATGTTCCAGGTGTCAATAATGCACTGCCACTGCTGAGTGGAAGAGCACTTTCTGGCAAATCCACATCCCTACAGTCACGCACAAACACTGTACCTGACCTTGGAGCACCAACCTTTTCTCTTGCCCCCTGAGAAGCATCCTCCTGCCCAAAATAATCATCCCCCTCATCCTCCTCCTCTTCTTCTTTTTCTGCGACGTGAGTTCGCTTTTTTTTTTTTTCTCAATATCAAATTTATTTTAATTCATTTTTTTCTTTTTTTCTGCTTTAATAGTTTTTTCTGTAAAATAAATATAAGAACAATTGGTTTTATCAACTACCGATAAATTATTCTGATTTTCTTATGATATTTGATCTGTTTGAACTTTGACTTTTGTGGTGCATCACATGTTATCATTGGCGCCAATTTTTAAAATGTGGATGTATAAAGCTGGAGACAGCTCTATGTACTCATATATGTCATCCCCTGAGGAAGAAGTGTATGGACTTCGAAACGCGTTGGGAAATAAAAAGTCAATTTATCTACATGATCTGGATCTGATATTTTGTCTAGCAGCGCACATAAGTCCAAGAACTTTATTCCATAAAGAGATCCACCTCTTCCAGGACAGTTCCCTGACCAGACAATGGCTGACTGTCAGCAAGGCTTCCGTCCTCCTCCTCCTGTTTCTCCTCCACTGCAGACGCCAGATCCTTAATGTGCGTCAAACTTTGCATGAGCAGACGCATAAGTGGGATGCTCATGCTTATGATGGCGTCGTCTGCGCTTACCAGCCGTGTGCATTTCTCAAAACACTGAAGGACTTTACAGAGGTCTCTCAGCTTTGACCACTGCACACCCAACATTTCCATGTCTTCTCTTAAACTGCCTGCCCGTGTATCCTCCCACAAATGCATTACAGCCTGCCTCTGTTCGCACAGCCACTCAACCATGTGCAGGGTGGAGTTCCACCTTGTTGCAACGTCTATGATTAGGCGGTGCTTGGGGAGGTGGAGCAATCGCTGCAGCTTCTGCATACGAATGGAGTGGACCTTTGAGTGACGGATGTGCGAGCTCAGTCTTCGCACCTTATGGAGCAGGGATGTTAACTCTGGATAATTAGTAAGGAAGCACTGCACCATCAGGTTCAAAGTGTGAGCCAGGCAAGGTATGTGTGTGAGTTTTGCACGGGCTATGGCTGCCACAAAATTACGTCCGTTATCATTGACTACCTTGCCTGGCTCAAGAGTGCCCAGCCTTGACTCAGTTTGTCACTGCAAGTAGTCGGCCAGTACCTCCGCGGTGTGTCTGTTGTCGCCCAAAGACATCATCTTTAACACAGCCTGCTGATGCTTACCACTAGCTGATCGATAGTGGGACACCTCGTGTGCAACACTGCCAGCTGCAGATGGAGTGCTCGGGCGACTGCGCTCTGAGGACGAGCTTTCACTTATGGAGGAGGAGGGTCGAAAGCCTACAGCCAACTATTTCCTATACCGTGGGCTAGGCAGCACTGTCCCACCGCCACTGTCCCCTGTTGAGTCTGCATCCACCACATTAACCCAGTGCTCAGTGATGAACACGTAACAGCCCTGGCCATGCCTACTGGACCATGCATCTGTTGTGAGGTGCACCTTTTCACTCACTGATTGCTTGAGTGCATGGACAATGCGGTCTTTCACATGCAGGTGGAGGGCTGGGATGGCTTTTCGAGAAAAGAAGTGCTGACTGGGTAGGTCATAGCGTGGGACTGCGTAGGCCATGAGCTCACGGAAAGCTTCGCTTTCAAACAAACAGTAGGGCATCATCTCTAATGAGATTAGTTTGGCAATGTAGGCATTCAAACACAGTGTACGCGGATGAGAGGATGAGTACTTTCTTGTCCTACTCAGAGTGTCTGGTAGGGTGAGCTGGACTGGAGAGCTGCATATGGGGGAAGTAGCGGTGGACCGGACAGAGTGAGAGGGGACTGGTGATGGTATTGGTGGTGATGGCCTAGATTCAGTGTTGTATTGCAAAACCATTGTGATTCCGAGTGCTTTGGCCTTGCGACGACACCTCAACATTTAGTGTTGGTGGTGTGCTTAACGGTGGCGGTGGTCTTACAGTGGGGGAAGCGATGGAGCATTGCTGGCTACCTTCAGTCAGAGCAGGTGCACATGTGCTACCTGAGGTTTTGTAGTCCGTCCATTTTGTAGTCCGTCCACGCTTGCAAGTGCATGTTGATTAAATGACTAAGCATGCAACTGGTATTCAAATTTCTGAGTTGTTTACCTTGACTAAAGGTCCTTCCGCACTTCTTACAGGTAACCTTTGCCTCATCAGTAGGATTTTGGACAAAGAAGTGCCACACTGCACTCTTCCTAATACGGTATACATTTTCTGGCCTTGCACGCTGTGCTAAGTTGACCGTCTGGCCAAGCTGTCCTGCAACTCTTTTAGTTTTTGGTCCACGTTTTTGGACAGCTACGGGCCTGCCAGATAACCGTTGCTGCGATGTCAATGCCTGCTGCGGATCCTTCTCCTTATCTGAACTATTGCCAGCGCTATCCTCCTCCCCCAATGGATGCCAATCCGGGTCAAGAATTGGGTCATCCATCACCTCCTCTTCAAAGTCATCTGCACCTTCCTCTGTGTCACCATGTAAGTTGGTATAGTATGCGGGAAGGGGCACCTGAGTTTCCTCATGGTCAGATTCTGGCTCAGTAGACTGCGAGGGCAATGTAGTGCTCTGGATCAATGTACCAGCAGAATCATCTAGCAGTGGCTGTGCATCAGTGCACTCCATGTCAGATTCATCTTGGACTGGGGAATTCAGGATTTGACTGGATAACCCAGGCATGGTATGTGAAAAGAGCTCCATAGAGTAATCTGAAGTGTGGGCTACTGCATCCTTAACTTTTGGTGGGGGTGAAGGACACAAGGAAAGGTGTTTTTCCTGACCAGAACCCTGCACTGACGACTCCATGCTTGCAGGTTTCGAACGAAGAGGAGGCAATAGAGCTGGTGGCTGTTTCGGCAATGTATGCCAAAACCTGTTCCTGATGCTCCAGCTTTAAAAGCGGTTATACTACCCCAAGAAAAGTGAAACTTACAGGCCTTCTTGGGCCAGACAATGACGCAGGCTCAACACCTCCTGCCTTAGCTGCTATTGTGCTTTTGCCAGAACCAGCCGATGCACCACCACCATCATTAGCAGCTGCGCCCTCCTGCCCAAGTCCTCGGCCTCCTCCACCATACTTCCTCATGTTTGGGAAAATGTACCAAAAATACCAGCAGAGAGATGGTACTGTATGAGGAGCGTCCAGCTGTGTAAGGTGTATTAAAAAATTTAAATCTACGTATATATTTTGTTAGTCAATGACGCTCTCCCACTATGTATTTGACCGTAATCCAACAAGCAGATACAGGAACTGTATCAGAAGTGTACAGCTGTATACGTTTTTTGTGTAATTAACAATCTCCGTATATGTATTTACGGAGTGTCACACACACAAATTTACAAATTTAGCATGTTTTTTTCTGATGCTGAGCACTGTTATTCCCAGCAGTGTTTTACACACTGTGTGCCTGTGATTGATCCTCGACTTGTTGCTGGTGGATTAGAGCCTTGGTGCCGTTCATCTGGGCTTTCTTTGAATTGCTCTGTATAGATGTGACTGTAATGCGAACGGCAGATATACAATACTGTTTGAGAATCAGACAGCTCTATACGGTGTCTGTATGGAAAATTGTCAATCTCCGTCTATTTTTATATGGAGTGACACACGCTGTCTCTGTATAGTTTTGACCGTTATCAAACAGCAGATATACGAAACTGTTTGAAAAGCGGACAGCTCTATAAGGTGTAGGTCTGGAAAAATGGAAAATCTCCTTGGTTTGTTTTTCCAGAGTCACACACACATAGCTTGTATTTGTCTGTGATACCAGCCAGTAAATGGTAGTGTGTGAGGAGCGTACACCGCTATACGGTGTGTGAAAAAATGAACGCTCGGTAACTCACCAGAACAAAATAATAAAAGTTGGAGTGCTTTGAAAAAAGCAGTTTGAACAGAAGTGTGCACACAGCAATGCAGCTATCAGGTAGCCTTAAAAGGCAGCCTAATCACCACCAGCGCTGCTGCACACAACAAAAATCCTCCCCTTTCACTGCACACTAACTGTACAGTGAAAAGCGCTATCAGCAGAAGCAATTTTTTTTTCTTCTTCCCTGCCTAACACTCTCCCTTATTCAGAATCAGCAGCAGCACCTCTCCCTATTCTAAGATCGGCAGAAGTAAGATGGCGGTCGGCGGTCACAGCCTTTTATAGCCACTGTGACGCCACACAAAGCCAGCCTATCACTTCATTGCCCTTCTCTAAGATGGTGGTGGCCGCTGCCCATGTCATCGCGTTGCCCACAGTGTGCGTCCTCCATCATTGGCTGAGAAAAGGCACTGGAAGCATTATTTGAAACGCGACTTTGGCGCTCGGCGACCTCATGGCCGACCTCACGCTATGGTCGGGTTTTGATCGGCGAAACCCGACTTTAGCTAAAGTCGGTGATTTTTGCATTTGACCGACCCGTTTCGCTCAACTCTACTGTTAATTATTCATTGATACAATACCAAGGGGTATTAGCAAATGACGTTCATACTCAATACCGAAAAAGTCAAGTTTTTGCAATGTTGAGGAATAGATATAGAAGAATAGCAAGTAGCTAGTAAGCTTGTGCAACCTGTAGTGAAAGAACTACAGGTTGTAACCATGAGCAAAGCTTTGACCCACCTCTAATGGATTTTCAGGTGGTGTTATAATGCAAAAGAGAAAAAAACGGTGGTGGTGTTATAAGCAGGGAGCACTTTTGGAAATTGATTGCTTTTGGCAACTTTATTTTAGGATTTTAATCAGTGAGCTACAGTTAATACTTTTGGAATAATGCTTTAATAAAAATATATAAAAAGTATAAAGAACTGATTTTACATAAACATACAAAGAGCAAACCTATGATATGCTTGTGTCTCAGACTCTGCAGGTTCTCATGTCAGCTAAGCAGAGATATGGTTCATATGCCTTATAGAGAACTCTAGCTACAGTGCAGATACTGGATTCCCATGGAAAAATATTTCTACTAGAAGTGCTGCTATTCTCTTATGAGCCAGATTTCTTTTAAAGTGCACATCAATGACATCGAACTTCAGACTCTTGCAATAAATAAGCAATGGATTAAAAAATATATTCCACCACTTTTATTTTTATAGATTTATTGGCCAATCTGGTTGAAATTAAGACACTCAGACTGTTCTGTACTGAAGAAAACCAGATGTCCCAGTTAAGTGCTATATAAATATCTCAATACATTTAACGTGTGAACCATGAAGAACCAACAAAGACGTTTTTCCCTCAGTAATGCCAGCCAAAAACAGCAAAATGTTAGCAAACAAAGACACTTTTTCAGCCATGATGGAAAATAAAGACTCCCCAATTTACTTACGTGAGAACATAATTCACACTGACAATGCAGTGAGGTCTGGAGGATCGGCTGTTGTGCACAATTGTAGCGTAGCTCTGTACCCACACCCAGCCGCCATGTTTCGCCAGGAACCGATAGTACTTAGTGGTTACTTGACCTTTTACCAGCACTGCAAAGAGAATCATAAAGACATACTTTCTTGGTGTCTAATTGTGGAAGTTTTATATGTCATTTGAAATATAGGTATTTCATCAAAGAGGTAAATGACAAACAAGGATTTTCACAGATTTTAGGTATATCTGATGACAATTGTATCATATCAATTAAGTCATCTGAAACATTTTTTCATAAAAACAAATGCAATAATATTGCTTTTATGGCCACATATTTCATTACATGTGATTAAGAATATAAACGTTATTATATATCTCATCTTGAAGGTACTCATTTACTTTAGATAAGTGTCAGCCGACAGCTATTTCTTCTTACTCCCCTTACATGTGAACACTCAGAGAGGAACAATTTTGTGTTTTTTTTACATTACAAGAAAGAACTAGACAACTTGGGCAGTGGTTTATTTATCTGTAGAACAAAAGGATCAAGAGTTTGAATTCAAGCCACCCCACCAATATCGTCTGTGATATCATCAGATGAGGAAGAATAAGGAGGTTCTCATATACATTAGCATATAGTTGTTAGCCACGAATGTCCAAAACATAGAGCTATGGTACATCATATATTCAATAATCAACCTAACTCAGGCCTGAACTGAGTATCTCTAATAAAGATTTATTAATTTTATCAATATGGCCCTCTTCGTTACTCAGGCTGTTTTAGTTCTGGCCTGAGGTAGGCTGATTATTAGTGTATAGTTGGCCTAATTTATTCTAATGTGTATGAAGACCTTTAAATTTACTATATGTCCTCCTAAACACACTTATTTAAAAAGTAAAATACATTAAAATGATTCTCTGGCATTATATCAATAAGAAAAACCAGATATTAGCAAAGTGTGACCCATGGGCCTTTGGCTGTTCCTGTCCAGCCTGTGGCATCTCACATCATGCGTCAACCTCCTCCCCTCAGCTACAACCACCCCCCGGAGTCTACTTTTCACCGGCATCAGCATACTCAGATAGTTGGAGGAAACTGTGATACCTTGGGGAGGGCAGCCATGGATAATATCATACTATATGGGTGGATCTGTGGGGCCCACCATACTGTGTGAGTAAGGGACTATTGGGGAATCATACTGTGTGGGGAAATTGTGGAGGCATCATACTGTGTGGGGTGATGTGAAGGAATCATATTGTATTGGGGAATGTGTGAGCCATCATACCGGATGGGAAGGCTGTGGAGGACATCATATTGTGTTTGTAGCAGCATTGTACTGTGTGTAGGGAACTATGGAGACATCATACAGTGTGTTGAGGGCTGTGGGGCCATCATGCTGTTTGTAAGAGGCCATCATACTGTGTCAGTGGCTGCAGGGGCATTATACGATGTGTCTTGGGCTGTGAGAGCATCATACTGTGTGTGGGGAACTCTGGGGACATTATGCTATATGTGGGGGCATTATTCTGTGGGTGTTACGGGGGGCATCATATTGAGTGGGGGTGAGCTGTTGAACAATAAGCCATATCATAAAGTGCATACCCTATCATAAAGTGCATTATCATTAGCAGCTAGTCAACATACGGTACTTAATTCTGCTCAATATTAAAAGATAAAATTAATACAAAGTAATAATATAATAATAATAATGGGCAGAACTAAGTCACTGTCTATCATGGGACCCCCTGGAAAACTAATTGTCCTCTTTTGAGATTAACGGATTGTGTAAGGTGGTTTAAGAAAGGAAGATTTCGGGCTTAAGGCTATCTAAAAGCGCCAAACGCAATACATATTTTAAATACCAGCCACAGTGTTCCTAAGTATAACACAGTCACCAACTTCATGCACTCTTGCATCTTTCCTTGCTGTCATCTACTGCTGTTCACTGTGCGGAGGGAGATGTGTGCTGCCTGTGAATGAGAGTCATGCTAGCGTGCTAAGTATAATTGATCCTTCTCTCCTTATTCACAAAAAATGTTCCTCCCTGTGGTTAAAAGAACAGACAATGCTGAAATTGCTATTGTTCTGCCAGTGTCAATCCCTTGTGTAAATATGTTGATCTTTTCACTGAAATAATGTGGGCGGCATCTCTGTAAAGATATTGACTCCTATGAGTTAGGAAGTGGTGCTTTATGGCGGGTCTCGGTGAACCGAGCACTAGATACACTTGTTTTTTCTAATATATATTCTGCAGGAACAACACTATATACAATGTATTACGCACACATCCCTCGTAAACAAGCAGTGGTGTCCCTGCAGTGAGGGGGGGAGTAGTATATTTACTATATATAACATTACTAAATGTATTACATTTCGAAGCCCAATATATGGTATGGACATATGGGCCAATGTAAAGGCAATGACATATGTGTACATAAACTATATTCACAAAGAAACTGGGCATTTTGGAAAATTCTTAAATTATTGAATTTGAACTGGAAATGAAAGGATAATAGTAGAACAGTTTTTGTTATAATTTAGATCATTTAGCTCACATATTCTAAAGAAGTAAGAACCACGTTATACTAAATGTACAAATATGATAAATGAAAAGATTGTAATTTGGCCTCACTTTCCCTTTTTTGTCACTTTGTACACAGATTCACAAAACAAAAGCCAATGAAATCCAGCTAATCAAAAGGGACAAGGTTGGACACAATGGGGTGCAAGGGCCCGGAAAAAGCAAGAGCAACCATGCCAAGCAGGCACGCCTGACTGACAATTATCTACTAAAGGAAAGTGTAGTAACAAGCCTATGAATGAGAATCAAAGATAAGTGTGTGCGCATGGATGTATTCAACTGTGAAAGTAAATTATGGACAATCACATAAAGGAATTGTTCAAATATGTCTAGCATATAGTAAATAGCACAATGAGCAATGTTGGAAATGCTGTTACAAATCTGATATTGTCTCAATTTTTTCCTTACTTTGCAGCAGATTGTTCTGATAATAATTATGCTAATGTAAGACCATGTTAATAAAGCAGCATTATCAATTAATAGTGTAGAGCTGGTTTGTCTCTTTACTACTTGGACAGTGAGTGACACATCTATCAATCCTCAGAGCATCTATGCCCCGCCAGCGAGAGCTCATAGATCCTGCTGGGCCAAATGTGCAGTGAATACTATTGTGTTCATCACATGGAGCACTTCCTTCATATTCTCAGTGTTGGTAATAGTGTTGGTAATAGCCATGTCCTACAGTCTTTATAGCTCAATATCCAGATTGGACACATGTCATCTATGATATTTCAGTATTAGGACTGCAGTGAATGATCTGCAATGTCCTTGCTAGCAGAACATATTATACATATATAGGTCATTTCATTTGAATTTGTTTAATTTAATACCACATTTTTTGCATTATTGATCATTCAAGAAGTACTCATTGATAATGTGGACCATTTACTTATAGGGATCTTCTTGTATCTGACGGGCCACATTTTCATTAAGTAGACTATATAATTTTTCAGTTTCATTCTAATAGCAAACACACTAATGTCCGTCATCTGATATTTCTAACCATTAGTATTATAAACTTGTAAAATAAGGTTTTGACTTGTAGAATCAGGCTGCAGCATTATAACAATAGATAGAGATGCTAGAGGTGGGACCTCAATTGATAAGATATATGGCGCTGAAGGTGGGAAACCCTTTAGAACTGAATTTACCCAAATTATGTAATATGTCAGTTAGATTAAGTTTTATGACATATCTCTTTGTTACCTTTCCATCAGCCAAACAAAAAACAAATCAAACATTGCCACATAGTACTAACTGGATAATGTAGTTTTAGTACAAAGCAAAAGATGATGCTAAAGGACACCCATGAAATTAAGAGATAATTATAAACTGAATCCTTACATAAGTGATGTGCACACCGCAAGTGAAATGTGTCACATCCATGAACATGATGATACAACGTCTTCTCAATAAGATCTTGAGGTTCATATCCCGTTAACTCTGCAACTCTAAAGGGAAGAAAGCACAAAATGAGCAGAACATCCCAAAGTTACTTCTATAGTTTAAGATAAATTATATCTAATTTCCTGTGTTTAGACCATTTATGTTGATACTGACAACTTATGTTCATACAAAAATAATGTATCACGTTAAAAAAAAATTAACAAGAACATCATCCATAAATTTACTTGAAATGGGCTTCACTCAGTGGTAAAAACGAATAATTTATAGCACATATTCTCATACTAAATACTCAGTGATGACAAGCTTACCTGGAATCTAGAAATATTAGCTTCATATCAAGGCTAGCTCTAAACATGAACATATTGCTATGGAGTTTGATCTCAGTGACGGCACTGGGAGGGAGGGAATGACCAACGGCAACCAAGCCTACATTTTGGTAGCAGCCATCAAATGGAGACATGTCTAGACTATACTGTCTGATCTTGAGATATCCACTGCAATGAATGACCTGTGAAACACAGAAAGGAAAACATCATATTACTTCTTATTTAAAATTCTGCTTCCATTCAGATTTGTAGTATAGATGATCACATAGACAACATCCACAAAAGCTGGCATCCAATTTTCTAAGCATAAATTGCAACTATAGGTAAAGGTCTCTTTTGTATAAAGATTCAACTAATTTTATGGAATTATTCCCATATATTTGTCCATAATTATAAAATACCAGAGGGGGTCTGATGCCAGAACTGATCCCATATGTCTATGTAATCATTCCTGTGATCTGGCACATCTGTTCTAAAGACAGATAAAAAAACATTGCATTATTTTCATGAGTAGTGTCCAATTCAGCTATGAAACTACTGACTGGACACGATTGATATATTTGTTCACAGCTAACACATCTACAAGGTAAAACAGTTACAAATTTTCCAATATTGACAGTCACTTACCTTATAACCCCCACAAGTTAGACCTGCATTCCGCTTTGCCAGCACACACTTCATCCGTAGGAAGAAAGAACGCTCTATTTCATATTCTGCAAGACAAGTGAACTAAAATTAGCTTTACATCCCAGTCTCTGTGTAGGTGACACTGATCTGAGCCTCCATATTCAGAAAGAGAGGGATAGGAAGGGATTTACCCTGCACAAAGTGGGAATGATATGGTTGGTGAGCTGTAAGCACTGCAGTCATCTCATCATGATCAGCGGGGTGAATGTACTCGTAGATGCTATTTCCAGTCAATTCTACCTACAGAAAGAGACGATCATCAATGGAATAAAATACAAATAATGAAAATGCACAATGCATGTACAAAACACCTGAGAAAGGGGAAGACTAATGATAAAATTATTAGGAATAGAAGAATTGTATGCGGTAAATAAAATAAACAAATCCGTGACACTGACATATGCAATTGTGTAAACTGTATTCCCACTAGACCTGAGGTTTATTGACAGAATGCATGTCAACTCTTTATCAATACTTGCTGGATGATAAGATACTCTTATTAACACCTGCAGGTGTGAGTAACTATACAAGCACAAATAGTCGCCCATAATTGCTTACCTGTGATAAGCCCAGGTGAACTGAAGCAGTCTCGGAGATATACATGATTTTCCCATCAGGTGCCACCACAAAGATGAAACCATCCAAGGTCTATGCAGGAGAATGGAAATAAAATAAACAGAAGATTCAGACTCCCCGATCTGAATACCTAGAGTGCAGCAATTTAAATACAATTTACATTTTGAAAGCACTTGGGTGGTCAGATGTCCCTTCACCTCTTGCTTAAACATCTCATTGTTGAATCAAACATGGCATTAGACAGGAGAGTGCTATATGGGAAATGGGTTTAATCTTCTACTGTTTAACATTTCCAACGCTTATCACCTGTAAACACTGTGAAGATATATGACTCTCAGCAGGGAAAGTGGCTTTAAGCTACTACAATGCAGAAAATGACTTTACAGACTATTCTGCCTCTCACTTCACTAGTGCCTGATAAACAGTTTATACAAGTAACAACAGGGGATTAGATATGTATTTTCCTAAACACAACAATCAGTTATTCCATTACAATGTTATTTTCCAGACTTGGTATACAGCAACAATATAGTAAGATGGAACTCCTGGCTCCATGCAAGAAGTTATTACATAGAAAAAGTACATATATCTACCATTTACATAAATACAAATCTTTAAAAATAACAAACATTTTACTAGCATTGAGTAAATTCTAGTTTATAAATACTTACTTAACTAATAAATAGATACAAATATCACCCTAAACTGTAGTATAATGATAACAGTGCATTTACTCTATGGCAATGTGGGAAAGCATGTAGAAGTTTATAAGTTACACAATGTGATAATTAAATGTGTGCTGAAAGGTCTGCATTCTTTAATCATTAATTGGAAATAGCTGTTTCCCTGCATGTTCTACCTGTAAAAGATGAGATCCCAGTTCTCGACCAACATTATCCAAGGTAGTAGGTCTGCTGGAATGGCCCCAGGCTTCTCCAAGTCCTGTATGCATAAACAAACAGAAGAATTGGTGAGAAAGCTGGATGTGGACTCTTGGACCAGAGGTCATCTGCTACATTATCTCACTGCAAACAGCAGCTTTTCATTCCAAACACAATGCATTTCAAATACTATGAAACCTTGACATAAGGCAGCGCCTGACTGCTGTAAATTCTGGATATAAATAAAATGCACATGTTAATCTTATAGTGCAATAGTTGCAGGACAAAGAAATCTGATTCCGTAGCTACTCCTGCAGCCACTAAAATAATTCTCATTATTTTATTTAATGAACCTATAATAACACTGCAAAACCTACATGTTAAATAGTTCTAAAATAATGAATAAAAAAGTAGATAGATGATAGATAGACAGATAGATAGATAGATAGATAGATAGATAGATAGATAGATAGATAGATAGATGTCTGCACAGGAGAAACCACATGTCAAAATTACTGTTATTGTGGACAGTTAATCAAGTTGAAGATTAAATGATCTCTATAAGGCCTAAAGTTAAAGATGACACATTTCCTTTGTATTCTAGGCAAAAGAAAATATATTGTCATTTTTTACATTTAAAAATGACAAAAAGGAAAATGGCCTGATGCAAAAATGTGAGCATCTTTGAAGATTTGTGCATGTTCAAAAAACTATGACCAAGGTTTCAGACCTTAATTAGCCTTTGGGGTTATGATTTGTTCATTATCATCATTAGGAAAGGCCAGGTGATGAAAATTTTCCAGCTTTATAAAAACCCGGTGCCAAAAAACAGCATCCATGGGTTCTTCTAAGCAGCTGCCTAGCACTCTGAAAATTAAAATGGTGGAGGCCCACAAAGCAGGAGAAGTCTAAACGAAGATAGCAAAGCATTTTCAAGTTGCCCTTTCCTCAGTTCAAAATGTAGTTAAAAAATGGCAGTTAACAGGAACAGTGGAGGTCAAGATAAGGTCTAGAAGACCAAGCAAAATGTTAGTGAGAGCTGCTTGTAGGTATGCTATAGAGGCAAATCAGAACCCCTGCTTGACTGCAAAAGACCATCAGAAAGATTTAGCAGACTCTGGAGTTGTGGTACATTGTTCTACTGTTCAGAGACACCAGGACAAATATGGCCCTCATGGAAGTGTCAACAGAAGAAAACCTCTCCTGAGTCCTCACCATAAAATTCAGCTTCAGAAGCATGCAAAAGAACATCTAAACAAACCTGATGCATTTTGGAAACAAGTCCTGTGGACCGATGAGGAAGAAATAGAAGTCTTTTGCCACCATTATCAAAAGTATGTGTGGAAAGAAAAAGGCACAGAATTTCAGGAAAAGAACATCTCGCCAACCATTAAGCATGGGGATGGATCAATCATGCTTTGGGTTGTGTTGCAGTCAATAATATGGAGAAAATTTCACAGACAGAGGAAAGAATGGATTCTGTGGAATTTCAACAACTTCTTAATGTAAATATAGCACCATCTGTAAAAAAGCTGAAATTGAAAAGAGAATGGCTTCTCCAAATGGATAATGATCATAAACACATGTCAAAATCCACAATAGACTAACTCTAAAGGTGCAAGCTGAAGTTGTTAAATTGGCCCTCACAGTCCTCTGTTTTGAACATCATTGAAAATCTGTGCAAAACCTCAAAATAGCAGTGCATGCAAGACGAGCCAGGTATCTCACAGAACTGGAAGAACTTTACAAGGAAAAATGGATGAAAATCCCTGAAACAAGAACTGAAAGACTCTTGGCTGGCTACAAAAAGTGTTTACAAACTGTGATTCTTTGAAAAAGGTGTGCTTCTAGGTATTAACCATGCAGGGTGCCCAAACTTTTGCAACAAACCATTTTCCTTTTTTATAGTTTTTAAAATGGAAAAACATGAAAATGTACATATATTTTAAATAAATAGGGCAGCGGACCCTTTTTGTCTACAATAGTAGAAGTTCTAGAAATGGAAACCCCTCTTATTAGATTTTGGTATCTACAGTGCTGTCGATATACATCTCGGATCAGAATACCCATTCACATTTTAGATGGCCCTTTAGAGTGTTGCAATCACAAATATTGGCAGTCGTACCAAAGAAGGTTATGCACCTCTGGTCTAGTAGGACTACTTAAAATTCTGAGAGGGAAGGAAAGATTTTACTGGTGTCATGTACAATCTAATATAGAAGAAAATAGAGTGCATCCCGGAGAAATGTGTTATACAGGTCGTCACTGAAGTTGAGCCTTAAGGTACTGTCACACTTAACGATGTACCAGCGATCCCGACCAGCGATATGAAGCGGTCAGGATCGCTGGTACATCGCTAAGTGGTTGCTAGTGAGCTGCCACACAGGCAGATCTCACTAGCGACATCGCTGGGGACGGGGATCGCTACTTACCTGTCACACCAGGCGATCCTGCGTCCTCCCGCCCGGCTCCACTCGTCGCTCGTTGTCACAGCAGGAAGCGCCACAGGAAGCTGACGACGAGAAACTGTCCAGGACGTTCTCGCGTGATCAGCGATAAGCAGCGGGGGAGCCGGTCGTAGGTAAGTATCAGACACAGCGATATCGCTAGCAATATCGCTATAACGTCACTAGTGATAGCGATATTGCTAGCGATATCTCTTAGTGTGACATGCCCTTTATAGTTACCCCTTTGAATTGCTCGAAAGCCTTCCAGTCTCTAGAAATTCCTCACCACTCCAAACCATCGTTCAAGTTTTGGGATTGTCTTCAAATATTTAGGTATCCTACAGAGTACTGCAGAAAGTAAAGGCTTTTCTTGTGAGGAAGCAGTGAAACCGGGAAGACTTAGGGTACCGTTACACCTAGCGATGCACCAGCGATCCCGACCAGCGATATGACGCGGTCAGGATCGCTGGTGCATCGCTAAGTGGTCGCTAGTGAGCTGCCACACAGGCAAATCTCACCAGCGACATCGCTGGGGATGGGGATCGCTACTTACCTGTCAGACGGGGCGATCCTGCGTCCTCCCGCCCGGCTCCACACGTCGCTCATCGGCGCCACAGGAAGTGGCCGACGAGGAATGGTCCAGGAGCTTCTTGCGCGATCAGCGATAACCAGCGGGGGAGCCGGTCGGAGGTAAGTATCACATGCAGCGATATAGCTAGCAATATCGTTGCAACGTCACAAAATCGGTGACTTTACAGCGATATTGCTAGCGATATCGCAGTGTGTAACGGGGGCTTGAAAGTAGTAAGACCTTCAAGTCGATCATTAGCCTTATGTCCAGATGTGTATCTATCATAGCTACAATTTCACACCAAAATAGTTCTGATATAGGGAAGGCCAACCAATATGCTCCTTCAAATCGCCCACATCACCAGCAATGTGCTGGGACACACAGGACACCTATGTAATTCACAGGTACAAAGTACTTTTTAGAAAGGATTTATATCTTTAATTCTTGATAATAAATTGAAGATAGAACTTTGTGTAAAATTGTAAAGATTTCTCTCCATTCCTTTCTGATATTACTGACCCTAAGTTTTCTATTTTTATACGCCAGGTTGACCTTGTTGCAAACGTGCTTTTTTTATTTTATTTAAAAAAAAAAACAAGCAACTGATTATTCAAAGATGAACATTTGGTCTATTTCTCTTAAAAGAGTTGTCAGATTTCCTTGCATGATAGCTTTATGAAAATCAAATCTTTCTGTTTGTTGAACAACTCAGCACCCATTAGATTTATTGGTTGGTGCAAAGCTGGGAGTACCTAAGAAGGGAGTAAGGTGGCCTGTACTTAGAGGAGGGCAATGTTTGCTTACATTTATTCATCGGTATGAGCTGCTAAACATTGACCTCAGACCATATGTGCACCTACATGTGCATGCTGACCAACTCCATTACTTTTCAGATATAATTTTTCACAGTCAGGACCATTATGATTAAAGGGACTTACAATTAAAGATACCTAAACTAATACAGCAGAACTTTTCATGTGTAAAATCATTTTTTACTGTTTCAAATACCATTAACTTGTGCAACACTGCACATAAATTTTCTAGTGCACTAACTATGAAAATTGTCTCTTCAGAGAGGAAGAGGACTAGAACTCTAGCACCACCTATTGGAATCAGCAATCATAAAAGTTAATATTGACTCTTTAATAAGCCTTGCAATATGACTTGGATAAAAGACAAACCAGAATCTCAGTTTGCAGAGAGGGTGTTTCGAGGTGTTTCCGCTCATCAGTGCAAAGAATGAGATCTGATTTGCCATATTGCAAGGCTCGTTAAAGAGTCTATATTGACTTTTAGGATTGCTGCTTATAGGTTGTGTTAAAGTTCGAGTCCTCTTCCTCTCTGAAGAGACAATTTGCATATTTAATTTTCCTGAGGAGCATGCATGGCTTATAAAGGGCCTGTCACACTAAGCGATATCGCTAGCAATATCGCTATAACATCACTGGTTTTGTGACGTAGCAGCGATATTGCTAGTGATATCGCTATATCTGATACTTACCTCTGACCGGCTCCCCCGCTGATTATCGCTGATCGCGCGACAACGTCCTGGGCCGTTTCTCGTCGTCAGCTTCCTGCTGGGCTTCCTGTGGCGCCGACAAGCGACGCGTGGACGTGGGCGGGAGGACGTCAGGATCGCCTCGTCTGACAGGTAAGTAGTGACCCCCGACCGCTGCTATGTCGTTGGTGAGATCTGCCTGTGTGGCAGCTCACTAGCGACCACTTAGCGATGCACCAGCGATCCTGACCGCGTCATATCGCTGGTCGGGATCGCTGGTGCATCGCTAAGTGTGACAGTACCTTAAGTCTCCTCACTCTGACAAGCCATGCTTGGCTTGTCACTCTCCACAAGGAAAAAAAAACATTACCCTTTAGACTAGTGCATTAACAAAATAATTTTTTTTTAAACAATTCATTGAGTGACATTGATTGTTCTAGGATATAGATATAGATCAAAACATGTCCTTTAGAAGTGGATAATTAATAACAACTAAAGATGTTGTGACATAATTATATCTGGATTTATTACTAATTATTACCAATTTATCACATAGTATCTTGCATAAATACATGAGAATTGTAATCTGTGTAAATTGAAAGTGTTGCCCATTTAATCATTGGGTTATTTATTACATCTGATTCATTCTGCCCAAACAACGGACAACTTGAATCAAAGCCTGACTGTACAATTGCAGCCAGGTACAGTATACGTTCTCTGACAGAGTTTCAGAAAAAATAAAACTTTGAAGATTTGGCCTGGGACCATTGCTGGAGATGAGACTAGACCATCTTCATCCCAGGCTGTCTCTTAACAGCGCTGCTATATGTGATTGATAGGTCTCTCCCTCATGTGTGCGTAGGGAGAGACCTATCAATCACTTACAGTGGAGTGGGAGAAGCCTATCGGGGGCCGTGCCAGACTTTTCTTATCTACTGTAAGCCAATGGGACTCGGCTGCAGCTCTGAAACCCCAGAGTATTTCTGTAAAAAACATACCTGCCTGCACTAGT
Organism: Dendrobates tinctorius; assembly: GCF_039654945.1. Taxonomy (NCBI): domain Eukaryota; kingdom Metazoa; phylum Chordata; class Amphibia; order Anura; family Dendrobatidae; genus Dendrobates; species Dendrobates tinctorius. Next base: position 7,063,428 of record NW_027361779.1, on the reverse strand, counting down.
ACCACCAGACCCAGGTTCATGAAGCCTGCTGTTTGGCAGCATAAATCGGATTATAGGTTTTCTTTAACAAATGTATCATGGACATTATTTTGTGACACTAATATAGTAGTCTGTGAGGAAGACTAGTAGTGCCAGACCTGTCAAAAGTCAATAATCCCTTTAATGAAATAAGTGACAGCTGAATGACAAGAAGATAGAAACTTTGGTGCGCCCTAGGGAAACATGGCTGGAAAACAGAAGCTGGTCAGTAGAGTTACAACAGTTACATGCTCTAAACCTGCCTCCAGAAATAGCATAGGACATTATCATTTTAATAATCTTCACCTTTTACGCAGGCATGAATCTTACACCAACTGCAACAATCTGGCTTTTCCAAAAGCATGTTAAAGCTGTAAATATGTCATAATTCTCATAGGATAAATGGTAAATTTGTGAAAACACAGTGATAATACATATTTTCACTAATGCATCTATTAGTTGACAACAAAAAATGAGTAATAATGTCAGAAAATATGGTATCAAAATATTACTAAATTATTTCCTCAAATGCCAACAGAGACAATAGTTTAAGAAAGGTATGTATAAGAAACAATAGGATACATCTGACAAAGTCTTTATTCTTTGTAAGTTACACAACTTTTTAACGTATGCTAGAGAATTAGGGTCATCACAATTACAAGTAAGTCTTACAAACAAGACAACCTGTCACATATACCATGTAAATTACCATACTCAGTAATTAGGATATTTATACACACTAAAAAGTGTCAATTCTACCAAATTATTGAAATAAATATGAAAATTTGAGTAATACAGGGATGATTATGAAAGTGTATCATGGCACGGATAAAGGAGATTTCTATGAACCTCAGAGAAAACTTGTTGATCTCTAAAGAGTTTTGGATTCCATTAATCCACAGTCAGATTTTGTACAAATGAAGGACTTTCAAGACCATAATTAACTTTTCCAGGAGTGGTCAACCAACAAACATCACTTCAGGAGGGATATAATAGTCCACCAGATCTCAATGTAACTTCTAAGCAACTGAAGGACTCTCTCACATTAGCTAATATTAATTTTAATGAGTCGATCATCAAGAGGACACTGAAGAACATTGGTGTGTATGAGAGGATTGCAATGACAAAGCCAATGCTCCCCAAAATGAACATTGCTTTCCCACTGCAGTTTACTAAATATAAGTTGGACAAGCCAGAAGGCTTTTGAAACAATGTTTTGTGGATGGATGAGACCAAAATAAAGCTTTTTGGTTTGAATGAGAAGGGTTATGTTTGGACAAAGAAAAACTCTGCATTACAGCATATAAACCTTGAAACTACAGAAGTGGTTGTACCATGGTTCAAGCAAGTTTTGCTGCACCTGAGCCAAGATGGTTTGCCATCATTGACAGAAAAATTAATTCTGAAGTTTACAGCCCAAAGTACAAAAGTCGTCCTACAAAGAATGGTTAAAGCAGAATAAAGTTAACATTTTGGAATGGCCAAGTCAAAGTCTTGACCTTAATCCTATACAATTTTTGTAGGAGGACCTAGAGCATGTAGTTGATAGGTGAAACCACCGCCCATTTGTCCCAACATAGCAAAGTTGAATCTGTTTGTAGGGAGGAATGGGTTACAATTCATCTAAACTGATAATCAGGACTAATCAACAATGATAGAAATTTCTCCATGCAGTTTTTCTGCACAAAGGGTCACACCAGATACTGAAAGAAAAATTTACATACTTTTCCCATTAACAGATGTGATATTGAGTCATTTTCCTCATTAAAAATGATAATGTCTAATATCTTTTGACTCATTTGTCTCATTTGCTTGGTTTTCTTTTTTTCTACTTTTAGGACTTGCGTGAAAATCTGATAGATTTTTAAATCAAATGTATGCAGTTGGTTCTGAAGGGTTCACAAACTTTCAAGCACCACTGTACTTGTTTTTGTTGCTCAGAAACAGATGCTAAATGTGTTGTGCTACCTTGAAAGTCAAATGATTTATTAGTAGAGTGTAAATATGCCATTTGTGTGCCAAAGATGGTAGCAGTGGTTTGATTTAAGGAGTTGCTGGGATATAGGTAGACACTTCTTACCTACATTGATACAGTGAAGAAAACTGCAGACTTGTGACAGTTACTCTCAGACTGTATATTCCAAAAATATGATAGTAGATGGTTTTATGCTTTTTAATTAAGGAATGACTGAGATTTAAGCGCAGCAATGTTCTACACCACCATGGAATATTTCTTGCAACTAATATTTGAATATAAATGTTAAATAAATCCATTAGCTACGTATGTTACTGTGTTATACACTTGTAAAGCTTTTTTCTTTTTATGAAATCTTGCGGAGGATAAGTTACTGTTATTACAGACCCCCAAAAAAATGTACAAACCAAAAAACATTGTAGACAGTGCTAATTATATTAAATCACAAACTTCAAAAAAAATCTTGCATAAAATATGCAAATAAATGTCATTAAAAAGCTATAAAAACGATCACAAAAAGTGGGGTTTTTCACAAAATCAAAATCTGTAAATTCACGCTGAAACGAATATATAATAATATGTATCAGTCACATCTTCAGATTTTTATGGAGGTTTTGTTAATTTTATTATTTCAAAATTAAACACTGTCCTTTAGCAATATTCTATCTATGGTACATGCAGTACTCCCGTACAGTATCAGCTAATGTGAATCCCTCTTTATGCTCAATCATAATGTTAAAAGCAAAAAAGAAATACCTATAATAATATATTATCTTCAAATGGACACACAAGGGGAAATATTAAAAAGCATATTTTTCAAATTACACTTGATAATCATTTTAGGATTCAGTACAATTACCTTCACAAGTTTGAACAGTTGAGTAAAAGGTATGAATTTTCTTTTAATAATTATTTGGATGCTTACTGGAACCTGCACGGAGATCATTTTGACCTCAAACTTTTCTTTTCCAGCATCCACCCACCTTTCGTGTCTCCCCTTTTTCCCTCATAGATTGTAAGCTTGCGAGCAGGGCCCTCATTCCTCTTGGTATCTGTTATGATCTATGTGATTATTGTTATGCTGTAATGTCTATAGTCTGTACAAGTCCCCTCTGAAATGTAAAGTGCTGTGGAAAATGTCGGCGCTATAGAAATAAAATTTATTATTATTCTCCACCAATCAAGAAATCAGCAATTTTACATTTTGGGAAATCTTTGGCTGCACTAATCTCAGAAACATAAGGGGCAAACAAGTAATTATTTAGCAATGTAATTACCACATCACCATAAAAACATTCATAAATCTGAGTATTATGTGAAAATAACGAAGTATAAAGGTAACATTAGGTCTCATAAAGGTAACATTGCAAACAGAACTGTACATCTTAATGTACATGAAATGTACTCTATTAATTCCTCTATTACAATCCACATTCACACTAACACTTCTTTTTCTGACTATTGCATTTTCCTAACGACACAAAGAATTTCTGCTGATTTCTATTGTCGTAGTATTATTTATATTTACCAGCGCTACTTCATTTTAAAATTAATTCTTTTATTGAAAGGAAATGAAATGGAAAAGGAAGAGAAATTTCATATTTTGGGGTAATAAATGTTTAATATAAATATTGTCCTTTAAATAATGAAAAAATTAAAATACCGTTTAATTGTAATAATATTTTGTTCTTTTGAATTAAGGACAATTAGAAGACAAATTAAAATATGAAAAATAATGAATTAAAAGCATTTTTCAATATCATTTATATTATACATATTTCTGTTTTGATGCTCTAATAATATATTACTAATGTTATGAATATTTTATAATACAATTACTAGTTTTTATGTTATTGGTATAACCTAAAATTATTTAGCAAAACATGATAATTTTAATAAAAGTTAAATTAATGAAATCTTCTGAGCAAATTCTGTCTCCAAGAAAGTTGCAATTTATCACCATCATTTTCTAGCATTGTTGTAATCTATATATTTATTCCAAAATTCAATAATTTTATTAGTTGTTTGGAAATTATGTTCTCGTTAGTCTTAATTTTTTCTAAAAAAAATATTTTTATAAATGGTGGATACAATAATTGAACAACCATTTGCTGCATATTAATTTGTTCTTAGCATCACTGTGTAATTAGTTATAAATAGAATACACGCAAAATGTTTTAACTCGTATTCTAAATAGTAAATGGTCATCCAGACTATAATTTTTAGCCCAAAAATTTCAATACCAATTGCAATAACCGTAAACCTGATATTGCACAAAAACAATCAACCAATGAATAAGAAGTCTGAATTAGTTCACTAGCGAACTATTAAACTGTTTCAAAAGATTGTCAGCTTTTACTGCCTTTAATTTGAAAAGTGTAAAATCATTAAAACAAAAATAGTGATTAATGCATTATTTCGTCAAATCCAATTTTAGGTATCCAATTGTTAAATTCTAACAACAAGCTGCTTATTTTCTGGTAATTTAACCTGTCATTTGACAGGAAATACACAGTTGTTCATAAGTGCTGGTATCACTTATCCCCTTAAGGATACAGCCATTTTGTGCCTTTAAAACCAAGTGTTTTCTTTTGTTTACTTTTTCCATCACTGACAGCCATTTGCATTCCGAAAGCCATAACTTTTTATTTTTCCAGCCTTGTATTTGCCTCCTGAGCTGTTATTACTAAAGAGCCCATCTTCACGTATATGAAAAATCTACAATTCTCCCATTTTCTACTTCAAGTTGTTTCTTTACAGTGACACCATATTTATATATTTGTATACTTTACTAATTTTTTTTTAAAAAATCACTTATTTTGTTGTGTTGCCACATTCATGAAGCTATGACTTTTTTTGTGGAGACGTACAATAGCTTTAGAAAGTATAAGTTTTTGGGGGTTGAGTTGTACATTTTAATGGAATCCTTTTCATGGCACCTAACAATTATTTTTTTTTTTTGAGGAATAGCTTGTTTAAAGAAGCCATATCTTTCACTTATTGATTTTTTGTTGTGCAGAATGAATTTATATTTACCAATTATGTACAGTTTTGTACGTTTTTTTCTTTTCATAATAAACATTTTGCAAGAGTCAACTTGTAAGGGTTTTATTTTTATTAGGACTTATGTTTTACATTTATCTTCTGCCACTTGGGAACCTGACCATGTAATTGTTTGATTATTTTCCACAATACATCTAATAAGCATGCAGAGAAGAAGCAAGTCATCAGTACCTAGCAAATTTGTTGCACTGATGAGGTGACAGAAGACGCCCCTTCCCTTTGGCTAAATGCTTAAATTACATGGTCACTATTAAGGAATTAAATGACTGGCATTAGGGATAACCCTGATTCCATCTATTGGTGTATATGCAATATTATCTTGGAATCCTGTTTTAGGTAGATTTAAATGTTGGCTAACAATATCTAGATATTGAACTATACACTATAAGGTCATTCTTTTGGAATACTGTTGGCCCACTGAGAGCTACAGGTATATCACAGTATGAACTTTTGTTCATTTTTCTCTTTGATACAACACTGTACCAACATAACCCACACACATGCCATGAATCCAAAATTTATCATGCTCAGACTCTGTAAAGAAACTGCAATCAAGTATATTTAATTAATTGAATAAAACACAGTACCATCATCCAAAATATTTATGAAATTTATGGAACTACTTTCCTTTTTCATCTTTTATGCCTAATAGAAAATAGAATTTGAAGTAAATGGTAATGAACAAGCAAAAGAAGGAACTGAACAAAGAAGGTTCTAAATCAAATTGTTATTATTATTAAAATGATTTATTTTTCAGATATATTTATAAAGAGTAATTAGGAGACAATACAATATACATAGTTTTCACAATGCATCTGCATACTAACATAAGTGAAGAAACAGTCGTCTCCTATAATTAATGATTTAGACTGTTAAGTATCACTAATAATTTCCATCATAGCATTACAGAGATAAGGGCCTAAATAAAAGTGACCACAATTGTTTGCAACCTGATATGTGTGACCAAGTCAGGGCTTGCTTTGATTTGTATAACTTAGTGTTACTTATTTGCAGTCACATTACCATGAAATAACATTTACTCATTCAATATTTTTGAAGATTCCCTCTAGAAAGTTGATGTAACGTCATATGTCATAAGAGAGACTTTGGGTGGAGGGATACTGATCTTACTGATCTCAATGTTTGTGCTCTCATTTGTGCTTCAACAATGAGTCTTCTTACATGTCAGTGATATGTTATTCTTGTCTCTGGAAAACCCCTTCAAGTATTAAGCAGTTTTTAATTTCCAAACTGGTATGATGAAGACACATCAGTGACCTACACGTTTCAGCTTCGCCAATATACATATCATTTCATAAAGTATCGTCTTAGCTAATAGGGAATGCCAATCCTGCACTTACTATATTACACATGCAGCATGCTCAGATTCCAAAATTAATGCCCAACAGTAATTACTATAAAAAAAGAAAACATTTTACATGTATATTACATTTGAGAGAAAATCACAATATGTAAAAGAGTAGCATCAGGAATAGCATTCTGTGAGAATGGAATCTTAAAAAGGCAATCTAAAGTAAAGATTTTAATGTCTAGAACAAGCCAGATACAATGATTTTTTAAGTCAGCCTCTCCTGTCAGCAAGTGTACAGAACATCTGATCACACGGAATACCCTCTCACCATCCACGTCTCGGAGGTAGAACCACTGCAGGGAACACTGTACTTTGTAACAAATCTGTAACTGCTATAGAGCCATAAGAAACATGTAGCATTGACGTGTGCTAAAATATGTCAAGACAAGAGCTGGGCTGAGCAGATTGTGCAGGCTGGGAACCGTCATACTACTTGCAGAGCACTCCTAGGCCATGCCGGTATTTATTAAGTAGGGTCCTGTCATTAAATAAGTTATTCCCTTGCCTTATACTAAAAGGAGTAGCCTGGATGTGCAAATCAGACCAGCAGTAATGTAAATGTTGGAAATGTCATCAGTGCGTTACCAGCGCTATTCCGCTATGCAGAGACTTACAAAGCTATAGTCTTTGTGCACAATAGTACTGGCTACAGGCCTAAAATCCCGGTTGATAGCTGTATAAAAGGTGCTCATTTATAATTCTGTAACAATCACTATTCACATCAGTACAACATTACTGAGGGGGTAAAGCTGAAGACAGAGAGGTGGTCTGCTGTCCGCTCCCTTTCACTGCTTTCACAGGAGCTTACATGGAGGCTCCTAATAGCCCTAATCAAACATGCTTCTTTTCACATTGCCATCTGCCTCATAGTTCCTCGAGATTACCACTATTATCTATAGCCCTTTCTCTATCCCTGCACCGTATGAATATTATTGAAGACCACCTATTCAGATATTCTGCAAGCCCAATTCTGGCAGATATCAAACTCCTCTGTACTTAGAGAATGACAGCTGTGTCAGACAACTTCTATATCACATATATATATATATGACTCTTGATCTTTACAATGCAGTCATAGTTGTTTATTAATCCTAGGTGAGCAAAATCATTCCTGTGGTTCTGTAGAAAGGAAATGAAGAGAGTGCTTGGTGTTAATCAGTAGCCAGGTCACATTACAGTTTAACACCAACTTTACTTTTTCCCCATCCATTTTTCACGCTGTGTTGCTTGTCATTAATAAACTGCCAGGCTGCTTTACATCATATAATTGTAATAATGGGGGTTGTAAGAAGCCTCTTTATAAACATTTTATGATATGCCTTCAGCTTCTCAGTGAGCTCTAGTAACCTGCACATCACATTTTTTTCTTTTTACACTGTGATTTTTGCACTTGACCTACCGCAGCAAATTCTGCAAATCCTTTGATTAAGTCTCTTTTAAAAATAAATGGAAAATCGCCGCCCCTTTCATCAGGATTACACTGAAAACTAGATCTAAAGATCCCTTAGTAATGTGGAGAGGCTGCAGGAATAATGAGCTACAAATAGAATCAAGCAGCTTACTGAAGGTGGGGGCACGCAATAATCTCTACACCCCTACCCTGTTAGGAGTGAGTCCCCACTGCGTTTAGTGTTTCTCTCATATCTGGTGATAGATAGATAGATAGATAGATAGATAGATAGATATGGGATAGAGATAGATAATAGATAAATAGATAGATATGAGATAGATAGATAGATAGATAGATAATAGAAAAAAAGAGGCAACAATACTTATCCAAGTACAAAAAGGACTTTAATAGCCCTGATTGTACTTGGATAAGTATTGGAGTGCTGCCTTTTTTCTATTTTTAATACTGTTTTGCAAGAAAGGGATTCCAAATAGATAGATATGAAACGATAGATAGATAGATAGATAGATAGATATGAAACGATAGATAGATAGATAGATAGATAGATAGATAGAACAGGCATGTTTACAGAATACTGTGCAGTAGCCATATGCAGTCTTGGTAATGCATCCCTTTGTAAATACAGTGTGACCCTCGGATTACCTCAATGGACTGGCTTTACAGGCTTTGTAATTTCCTGAAAATGAGATTTCGATTTATAAAACAAGAAAGCAATTAGTAACCAAATGAGGCGGAGCAGATCCAATGAAATTGCCCTATTCCCAGAGGCATCATTTAGGCCAGGTCCTGAAGAATGAGAGAGCCTGGCTGTTCTGTGCAGTGGAGAAATTGCTCTAGCTACTTTACCGGGGCCAATATATATCTCATCCCTAGTTGCCAACCCTTGGAAGGCAATTCATTAGGATCTCGTAGACACTCATATTTCCAGCATACTGCTGAGGCTCTGGCTTAACTATCTGCAATTTCATATATGTATCTATGTAGTAGTGTTCACAATATATACTCAAATATGTAACTTGAGGCTCTTATTGAACTACAAGTCTAAGAATACCAATCACCCAGTAGTCCCAATTTGCTGACATTCAATGATACAACTCTCTGGAACACAAGATAATTAGATAGATAGATAGATAGATAGATAGATATGAGATAGATAGATAGATAGATAGATATAAATAGATAGCAATGAGATAGATATGAGATAGATAGCAATGAGATAGATATGAGATAGATAGATAGATAGATAGATAGATAGATAGATAGATAGCAATGAGATAGACAGACAGATAGATAGATAGATAGATAGATAGATAGATAGATAGATAGATACATACAGTGGGTATGGAAAGTATTCAGATCCCTTTAAAAATTTTCACTCTTTGTTTCATTGCAGCCATTTGGTGAATTAAAAAAAGTTCTTTTTTTTTTCTCATTAATGTATACTCTGCACCCCATCTTGACTGAAAAAAACAGAAATGTAGACATTTTTGGAAATTTATTAAAAAAGAAAAACTGAAATATCACATGGTCATAAGTATTCAGACCCTTTGCTCAGTATTGAGTAGAAGTTCCCTTTTGAACTAGTACAGTCATTAGTCTTCTTGGGAATGATGCAACAAGTTTTTCACATCCAGATTTTATGATCCTCTGCCATTCTTCCTTGCAGATCCTCTCCAGTTCTGTCAGGTTAGATGGTGAACGTTGGTGGACAGCCCTTTTCAAGTCTCTCCAGAGATGCTCTATTGGCTTTAGGTCAGGGCTCTGGCTGGGCCAGTCAAGAATGGTCACAGACATGTTCTGAAGCCATTCCTTTGTTATTTTATCTGTGTGCTTAGGGTCATTGTCTTTGTCTTTTTTGAATTCACCAAATGAAACAAAGAGTGAAAAATTTAAAGGGGTCTGAATACTTTTCATACCCACTGTAGACAGATAGATAGGTACAAGTGCTTCTCACTAAATTAGAATATCATCAAAAAGATAATTTATTTCAGTTTTTCAACACAAAAAGTGAAACTCACATATTATATAGAGTCATTACAGACAGAGTGATCTATTTCAAGTGTTTATTTCTGTTAATGTTGATGATTATGGCTTACAGCCAATGAAAACCCAAAAGTCATTATCTCAGTAAATTACATAATTAACAAAAACACTTGCAAAGGCTTCATAAGAGTTTAAAAAGGTCCCTTGGTCTGTTTCAGTAGGCTCCACAATCATGGGGAAGATTTCTGACTTTCTGACTTGACAGATGTCCAGAAGGCAGTCACTGACACACTCCACAAGGAGGGTAAGTCACAAAAGGTCATTTCTAAAGAAGCTGGTTGCTCACAGAGTGCTATATCCAAGAATATTAATGGAAAATTGAATGGAATGAAAAAGTGTGGTAGAAAAAGGTGCACAAACAACAGGGATAACTGCAGCCTTGAAAGAATTGTTAAGAAAAGGCCATTCAAAAATTTGGGGGAAATTCACAAGGAGTGGACTGCTACTGGAGTCATTGCTTCAAGAGCCACCACACACATACATTTCCAGGACATGGGCTACAAGTGTTGCATTCCTTGTGTCAAGCCACCCATGATCAACAGACAATGCCAGAAGAGTCTTACCTGGGCCAATGAGAAAAAGAACTGGACTGCTGCGCAGTGGTCCAAGGTGTTGTTTTCAGAAAGTAAATTTTGCATTTATTTTGGAAATCAAGGTCCCAGAGTCTGGAGGAAGAGTGGAGAGGCACACAATCCAAGCTGCTTGAGATCTAGTGTGAAGTTTCCACAATCAGTGATGGTTTGGGGAGCGATGACATGTGTTTTATTAAGACCACAGCACAGCCATCTACCAGGAAATTTTAGAGCACTTCATGCTTCCCTCTGCCGACAAGCTTTTTGGAGATGGAAATTTCATTCTCCAGCAGAACACAGCACCTGTCCACACTGCCATCAGTACCAATACCTGGTTTAAAACAACAGTATCACTATGCTTGATTGGCCAGCAAACTCGCCCCACCTTAACCCCATAGAGGATCTATGGATGGGGTATGGTCAATAGGAAATGAGAGACACCAAATCCAACAATGCAGACAAGCTGAAGGCTGCTATCAAAGCAACCTGGGCTTCCATAACACCTCAACAGTGCCACAGGCTGATCGCCTCCATGCCACGCCGCATTGATGCAAAAGGAGCCCCGACCAAGTACTGAGTGCATTTACTGAACATACATTCAGTAGGCCAACATTTGAAATTTTGAAATCATCTTTCAAGCTGGTGTTATATATTCTAATTTACTGAGATAATGACTTTTAAGTTTTCATTCGTAGTTAGCCATAATCATCAACATTAACAGAAATAAACACTTGAAATAGGTCACAATGTTTGTAATGACTCTACCTAATATATGAGTTTCACTTTTTGAATTGAAGAACTAAAATAAATTAACTTTTTGATGATATTCTAATTTAGTGAGAAGCACTTGTAGATCTGAACTGAAGATATTAATAAAGCTATGAATTAACAATAACAAAAAATATCAGTTTGGTAATTAGGAATACTGTGTTATTTAATGCATTATTGGGCTAAGTGCCCTGAACAGAATGTTCCATATTAAAATCTATGGGGGCATTTTTGGAATACTATTGTCCCAGCGCAGGGATTGGAGACTTACTGAATGATCTGGTTTATTTGTTACTTAAGCTTAATAGGACATTTTCATATTTTCAAAATTTGTCACGATAACACAATACAGTATTTACCATTTGCTGCCAAGTAAAACATTTCAGAAGAAAAATTTTGCAAGCCTTTCCATAATGGAGGTACATACGAGGGGCGCCTGAAAACTTCGAGGCCCACCCATGAAATCTTTTTTGCATGGTCTTGTTTTGCAATGCAATATGATATTTAGTTAGTTGAATGGTCTCATGAGCAATCTGGATTTATTTTGATTTTTTTTTTTGTTTCCGTTACAGCATTTTAAAGTTGGGTCGCAAGGCTGAAATATGGAAATGGAGAAATTGGCAAAGTTCACACATCGGCTGCTGCAATTCACTCCTGTGGTTTCCAACTGCTTCAGCACCCACCCTATTCCCCTGATTTGGCTCCCTCGGACTATCACCTATTCCCACAGATGAAAAAGCACCTTGGTGGAAGGTGGAATTGCAGCCATTGCAGCCATTGCAACAGCTGATGTGTGAACTTTGCCAACTTCTCCATTTCCATATTTCAGCCTTGCGACCCAACTTTAAGATGCTGTAACGGGAACAAAAAAAATCAAAATAAATCCAGATTGCTCATGAGACCATTCAACTAACTAAATAACATATTGCATTGCAAAACAAGACCATGCAAAACAGATTTCATGGGTGGGCCTCGAAGTTTTCAGGCGCCCCTCGTAGATATTTAATAGTCTGCTTATTAAAAGGACAACAAAGGATCAAACTGCAAGTCTGGCCCATTGACAGTGTGACAGCATTCTTACACCAGTCAGATACCGTATATACTCGAATATAAGCTGAGATTTGCAGCCCATTTTTTGGGGCTGAAAGTCCCCCTCTCGGCTCATATTCAAGTCATATACACAGGGGGTCGGAGGGGGAGGGGGGGTCGGTGGTGTCAGGTCATACTTACCCATCCTGGCACTGTCTCTTCAGCCCCAAGCTTCTCCGCGATCTTCCTTCCTGCCTTTAGCGGTCACATGGTACCGCTCATTAAGCTCATGAATATGTGCATATTCATGAGTTTTAATGAGCAGTACCACATGACTGCTGAAGGCAGGAAGGGAGATCGTGGAGAAGCTGGGGGTTGAAGAGACAGCGCCAGGACGGGTAAGTATAGTGATACTCACCTGTCCTGTGTCCATGGCTGCTTGCTGCTCTCTGGCATGTCATCTGTTAGTGACATTCAGACAGCAGAGGGCACGGTGATGTGGTTAGTGCGCGCCGCACCCCCTGCAGTCTGAATGTCACTGACAGATGATGTGCCAGACAGCAGCAAGCAGCCATGGATGCAGGACAGGTGAGTATCTCAGGTGCCAGCAGTGACACCGGCACCTGGCCCCAGTGACGGAGAGGTGAGTATGTCATTTTTTTATTTTTAAATGCAGCAGCAGCACATGGGGGCATAATCTATGGAGCATCTTATGGGGACAGCATATGGGGGCATAATCTATGGAGCATCATATGGGGGCATCATATGGGGGAATAATCTATGGGGCATCTTATGGGGCAGCATATAGGGGCATAATCTATGGAGCATCTTATGGGGGCAGCATATGGGGGAATAATCTATGGAGCATTTTATTGGGGCAGCATATGGGGGAATAATCTATGGAGCATCTTATGGGGGCAGCATATGAGGGCATAATCTATGGAGAATCTTATGGGGCAGCATATGGGGGCATAATCTATGGAGCATCTTATGGGGGCATAATCTATGGAACCTCTTATGGGGCCATAACCTTTATGGAGCATTACATGGGGCATATTATTCTATGGAGTATCTTATGGGGCCATTATTAACCTTTGTGCAGCATTATATGGGGAGTATTTTGTATGGAGCATCTTATGGGGGCATCATGAACTGTATGGAGCATTATATGGGGCTCCTCAATATGGATATTCAAAAACAATTAACCTACTGATGTCTCAATTAATTTTACTTTTATTGGTATCTATTTTTATTTTTTAAATTCACCAGTAGCTGCTGCATTTTCCACCCTAGGCTTATACTCGAGTCAATAACTTTTCCCAGTTTTTTGTGGCAAAATTAGGGGGTCAGCTTATACTCGAGTATATACGGTAAATGTTTATTTTGTCTGCAGCAAGGCAATCATTACTAGCATAGGCGCAAGTTTATTCTTCAATCATGTTGACATACTGTACATGCAGTATATACAATACAGTGGGGAAAATAAGTATTTTATACACTGCAGATTTTGCAAGTTTTCCCACCTACAAAGAATGGGAGAGGTCTGTAATTTTTATCATATTGTGGTGTAGTGACCACTGTGTCCGCTAGGGGGTGCTGTGTGGGTGTCCCGGGACAAATGGATAGCCTTGTCCAGAGTGGTACCAGGAGCCGGGTGCTAAAGGATTGTTATGTATCTCAAGGTGGGTGGCCTTGGGATGGAGGCTTGCTTATGTGCTGATCAGCAAAGCTGATCTTTCATTCCAATGTGTCAGGGAGAAGTCTCCAGGTAGCTGGTGTGACGGGCAGGACCAGTTACCTACAAACCCACCCAGGGGGTGTGTTTAAGAACGCTATTATAAAGTGTGTATGAGTGGTTGAAGGACCTGTGATGAGATCATAGCCATGTGACCTGGTGGGCGTGGCTACATACCATATAAGGTGGCCAGGGTAGGTCACATGGAGTGAATGCTGGGACCTGGTTGGTCTGTTTTGGAACGTCCCATCTGTGAGAGATGGGGCTGTCTTCCTGACAGCAAGTGAATGCTGTGTTTAATGGCTGCACATGCCTGATAGTTCCCTGGAGAGAATGGATGTCTGCAGTGAGCTGAAGCAGCCATGAGGGAACCCTGACTGGGTGAGATAACGGTGAAGCTGAAGAGCCTGCGTATGGAACATTGCATAACCTGTGTGACCACAGGCCTAACAGAGTGAAGCTCTGTTATGGACGCTATGCTGTTTTCTATGGCTTTGATGGTTTATGATGCATGAATAAAACGCATGACTGTTATTATTTTATGGAAAACCCGTGCCGGATGTGGTTATTTGGCTGACAAGCGAGTATCCCCTACCCGAATGACAGCGCTACCTTACAATATGTACACTTCAACTGTGAGAGACAGAATCTAAAAAAATTCCCGAAATTCACATTATATGATTTTTACCAAATTAATTTGAATTTTATTGCATGAAATAAGTATTTAATACAATTGAAAAACAGAACTTAATATTTAGAACAGAAAACTTTGTTTGCAGTTACAGAAGTCATACGTTTCCTGTAGTTTTTTACAAGTTTGCACACACTGCAGCTAGAATTTAAACCCACTCCTCCATACAGATGTTTCAGGTTTTGGAGTTTTCACTGGGAAACATTGAGTTTTTGCTCTCTCCAAAGATTTTCTATTGGATTCAGGTCTGGAGACTGGCTAGGCCATTCCAGGACCTTGAAATACTTCTTATGGAGACACTCAGTTGCCCTGGCTGTGTGTTTTGGGTCATTGTCATGTTAGTAAACCAAACCACGACCCATCTTCAATGCTCCCCTTTGCAGAAAAGTACCCCCAAAGTATGATGTTTCTCCCACCATGTTTCAAGGTTGGGATGGTGTTCTTGAGGTTGCACTTATCCTTCTTCCTCCAAACACGGCAAGGGAAGTTGATACCAAAAAGTTCTATTTTGGTCTCATCTGAGCACATGACATTCTCCCATGTCTCATCTGGATCATTCAGATGGTCATTGGCGAACTTAAAATGGACCTTGACATGTGCTGGCATGAGCAGGGGACCTTACATGCTCCGCAGGATTGTAATCTGTGACGTTATTAGCTGTTACTAATGGTAATGTTTGACACTGTCATCCCAGCTCTCTTCAGGTCATTGACCAGGTCCTCACGTGAAGTTCTGGGATGATTTCTGATTTTTCTCAGTATCATGCTTACCCTAAGAGGTGAGATCTTGCATGGAACCCCAGATGGAGGAAGATTGACAGTCATATTGTGTTTTTTCCATTATCTCATAATTGTGCCAACAGTTGTTGCCTTCTCACCAAGCTCAAAGCCTATTGTCCTATATCCAATCCAAGCCCTGTACAGGTCTCCAATTTTGTCCCTGGTATCCTTAAAAACAGCTCTTTGATCTTGACCATGGTGGAGAGGTTGGAGTGTGATTGATTGAGTGAGTGGACAGGTATCTTTTATACAGGTAAAGAGTTAAAACAGATGCAATTAATACAGATAATGAGTGCAGAGTAGGAGGGCTTCTTAAAGGAAAACTAACAGGTCTGTGAGAGCCAGAATTCTTGCTGGTTGGTGATCAAATACTTATTTAAAGCAATAAAATGCAGTTTAATTATGTAAAAATCATACAATATGATTTATGTATTTTATTTTTAGATTTTGTCTCTCACAGTTGAAGTGTACCTACAAAAAAAAGTTACAGACCTCTCCATTCTTTGTAGGTGGGAAAATTGCAAAATTGGCAGTGTATCAAATGCTTATTTTCCTGACTAACCACACAAGATTCCGTTTCAACTGAAAAATGGCACTTCAAATAAGCATACCAGACACAATATGAATTGAAGCCTTCGGATCAAATTCAAAGCATCCAATTCGATGAAGAGATCCATTATAAAATTACTGGTGTAATACTCCATGTAATACTCCATTTTCAGAATATTCCTAACAAGTTTAGAAATTTTAAAAAAAAATTTTTTTCCACATAGATCCCATTGTTGCATATATAAATTCTATATGCCACGTACTAGGCTTATTCACCTATCCATAGGAAACTGGATTCGCCAAGGTAAGCCAACCAGTAAAGAGTACGAGGTGGAAATTATCGTTTCTAATATCCAGACATATCCATGTACCAAAATTACATTCCCCCGGAAGAAACTGGCAGCAAAACGCTGTGGCACACAAAGGGGAATCCATAAACAAGGTAATTTTGGTACATGGATATATGTCTGGATATCTTGCGGGCAGGGTCATCTCTCCGCCTGTACCAGTCGTGACCTGTGTTGTTTAAGATTACTGTACTTGTTTTTTACTATGTACACCCCTCGTCACATGTAAAGCGCCATGGAATAAATGGCGCTATAATAATAAATAATAATAATAATATTAGGACGGATTTCTACCTTGTACTCCTTAGGCCTCTTTCACACTTCCTTTTTTGACCATCAGTCAAAATCCGCCAAGTAATGAAAAAAAGGATCCGCCATTTTTTTTTGCGGATCCGTTTTTTTCCCCATTGAGTTGCATTACTGGCGGATCTTGACGGATGGCCATCCGTTGGATCCGCCAAATTTTTTCATCCGCCGGCTTGCCTGGACGGACCTTGCAACGTTTTTTTTCTTGTTGGATCCGCATTTTACAGTGCGCATGTCCGGAGAAAGGAAATCAGGGAGAAAATTAACCCTGACATCCTTTCTGGTGGACGAAAAAAATTCTCTCTCTCTGCCAGCGGTTCCTTTAAAGTTCTTCATTCTGCGGATCCATCAAAAAACAGAACCTGTGCCATCCGTTCACATCAGTTAGGAACAGATCCGCTTTTCCGCCTTTTTGGCGGATTTTAACTGAGACAAAAAAAATGAAGTATGGATAGGTGAATAAGCCTAGTACTTGGCATATAGAATTTATATATGCAGCACGTCCGCAAATAGGTACGCTAGTCGCACATAAGCACTTTATAAATAGTTAAATCAGACATATATACCATTCTACTTGACTTATCCTCTTTTTTTATTATCCCTTCTTTAACTCTGTCTATGCTTTTGGGAGTAAACGGTTAATATATCAATAAATGTACAACAGTACAAATATACAATTTTGCCCCTGTGCTGTTGAAATGGGATCTATGTGAAAAAAAAATGATTTTTTTTAATTTCTAAACTTGTTAGGAGTATTATGAAAATGGAGTATTACACCCGTAATTAAGTTTTTCTCCCGATACAGTAAAAGCTATACAGGACTATTTATTGTTTTCCTCACCATCCCCTACATAACATTTTCTGCTTAACTATAATTATATGGTCATTTATTTAAAATGGATGAATAAAATTGATTTTATAATGGATCTCTTCATCGAATTGGATGCTTTGAATTTGATCTGAAGGCTTCAATTCATATTGTGTTTGGTATTATTTTCCTGACTGTATATAATCTGCACTATCTAAGAGAAATAACTCCTTAAAGGGACAATGACAACAGATACATGCGGCCTAATCCACTATCATCATGTATGACACACTGGCTGTATTATTTCAGCCATGTGTGAACAACAGAAAAAATGCAGGGAAAAACGGAATGCCTCACTGTGTCAATGTGCTTGGTAGCCTTGAATTTGCCAGCAGCAATCCAAAAAATTCCGTCTGATCGTCAGATCACAATGAGAGGGGAAAAAAAAGTTGTCGGATCACACAGGCATTTCTGGCTATCAGCCCTTAGTCATAGAATGTCATTTCTATGACTAAGGGCTGATAGCCAGAAACGCCTGTGTGATCCAACAACTTTTTTTTTCCTCTTCAGCCATGTGTGATTGACTCTGAAAAGCTGCAGTGTTTCATAAAAAACATAGTTTAAAAGCCGCTGTGGACAGAGCAGCAAGGGAGTCTAGTTGGACAGGTGGGTTAATGGTGGTTTCTCCCCGCCTCCTGCCATGGAGTGACAGGTCTCTCCCTGTGAGCTTTTTCAGTTAAAGACCAAGCACTCAGGGGCAGGAAGAGGCCGCTAGGGATCAGCCTGTTAGTCTCCAATGTGGCTCGGTCTCCAGCAGCAATTAGACTATGCCTTTCACAGGGTTTCACAGTCAAACATACATTAGAAAAGCAAACAATGATTCAAGGGGGATTACCCCGTAATCACATAAAACTCCCTACTCACAGTTTAGGCTATGTGGCCACGTTGCATGTTAAAACGCAGACTAAAAACCGGACTCCTTCCCAGAAATCGCGCGGTTTTTTCCGCGCGATTTTACTGCGATTCTGTTCGCGATTTTGCCGCGATTTTCTCAAGCGCTTTCCAAACGATTTGAAGCATCGCTTGGAAAGTGGAATCATAGAATCATAGAATCATAGAATGGTAGAGTTGGAAGGGACCTCCTGGGTCATCTGGTCCAACCCCCTGCTCAAAGCAGGATTCACTAAATCATCCCAGACAGATGTCTGTTCAGCCAATGATTGAAGACTTCTATTGAAGGAGAACTCACCACCTCTTGTGGCAGCCTATTCCACTCATTGATCACTCTGTCAAAAAGTTTTTTTCTTGTATCTAATCTTTGTCTCCTCCCATTCATTTTCATTCCAATTGCTTCTAGTCTTTCCTTGTGCAAATGAGAATAAAGATGATCCTTTTACAATGTGATAGCCCTTGAGATATTTGTAGACAGCTATTAAGTCTCCTCTCAGTCTTTTTTGCAAGCTAAACATTCCCAATTCCTGTAACCGTTCCTCATAGGACATGGTTTACAGACCGGTCACCATTCTGGTCGCTCTTCTCTGAACTTGCTCCAGTTTGTGGATGTCTTTTTTAAAATGTTTTGCCCAAAACTGGACACAGTATTCCAGGTGAGGTCTGACCAAAGAGAAATAAAGGGCAATAATGACTTCACGTGATCTAGACTGTATGCTTCTATTAATACATCCCAGAATTGTATTTGCCTTTTTTGCTACTGCATCACACTGTTGACTCATGTTCAGTCTGTGATCTTTTAGTATACCCTAGTCTTTTTCACATGTGCTGTTGCGTAGCCCTATTCCTCCCATTCTGTATATGTTTTTTCATTTTTATTGCCCATATGTAGTACTTTGCATTTTTCCCTGTTAAATACCATTGTGTTAGTTGCTGCCCACTGTTATAGTTTATTTTTATCTTTTTGAATCCTCTCTCTCTTCCCTAGTCTTAGCTATCCCTCCTAATATTGTGTAATCAGCAAATTTAATTAGTTTACCCTCAATTCCTTCATCTCAATCATTGATAAAGATGTTGAACAATACAGGGCCAAGGACAGAGCCCTGTGGTACCCCACTTGAGACATTCTTCAATCTGGATGTGCAGGCATTTACGACCCCTCTTTGGGTTCGATCACTAAGCCAGTTATGAATCCACCCAACAGTTGCTTTGTCCATTCCATACTTAGTCATTTTTTTCAATAAGAATTGTGTGAGATACTTTGTCAAATACTTTGCTGACGTCAAGATATACTATATCTACAGCATTTCCCTGTTCCACCCAGTCAGTGATTCTGTCATAGAAGGAAATTAAGTTAGTCTGAAATGACTTAGTTACAAACCCATGCTGAATCATAGAATCATAGAATCATAGAATCGTAGAGTTGGAAGGGACCTCCTGGGCCATCTGGTCCAACCCCCTGCTCAAAGCAGGATTCGCTAAATCATCCCAGTTAGATGTCTGTCCAGCCTCTGTTTGAAGACTTCCATTGAAGGAGAACTCACCACTTCTCGTGGCAGCCTGTTCCACTCATTGATCACTCTAACTGTCAAAAAGTTTTTTCTAATATCTAATCTGTGTCTCCTCCCATTCAGCTTCATCCCATTGCTTCTAGTCTTTCCTTGTGCAAATGAGAATAAAGTTGATCCTTCTACAATGTGACAGCCCTTTAGATATTTGTAGACAGCTATTAAGTCTCCTCTCAGTCTTCTCTTTTGCAAACTAAACATTCCCAAATCCTGCATCCTTTCCTCATAAGACAGGGTTTGCAGACCGGTCACCATTCTGGTCGCTCTTTTCTGAACTTGCTCCAGTTTGTTGATGTCTTTTTTAAAATGTGGTGCCCAAAATTGGACACAATATTCCAGATGAGGTCTGACCAAAGAGGAGTAGAGGGAAATAATTACTTCACGTGATCTAGACTGTATGCTTCTGTTAATACATCCTAGAATTGCATTTGCCTTTTTTGCTGCTGCATCACACTGTTGACTCATATTCAGTCTGTGATCTATTAGTATACCCAAGTCTTTTTCACATGTGCTGTCACTTAGCCCTATTCCTCCCATTTTATATATGCTTTTTTCATTTTTATTGCCCAGATGTAGTACTTTGCATTTCTCCCTGTTAAAAACCATTCTGTTAGTTGCTGCCCACTTCTCCAGTTTATTTAAATCTTTTTGAATCCTCTCTCTCTCTTCTCTAGTATTAGCTATCCCTCCTAGCTTTGTGTCATCAGCAAATTTAATCAGTTTACCCTCAATTCCTTCATCTAAATCGTTGATAAAGATGTTGAACAATACAGGGCCCAGGACAGAGCCCTGTGGTACCCCACTTGAGACATTCTTCCAACTGGATGTGCAGCCATTTACGACCACTCTTTGGGTCCGATCACTAAGCCAGTTATGAATCCACCTAACAGTTGCCTTGTCCATTCCATACTTAGTCATTTTTTCAATAAGGATTGTATGAGAGACTTTGTCAAATGCTTTGCTGAAGTCAAGATATACTATATCTACAGCATTTCCTTGATCCACCCAATCAGTAATACCATCATAGAAGGAAATTAAATTAGTCTGACATGACTTATTAGTTACAAACCCATGCTGACTCTGTTTAATCACTTCATTCTTATCCAGGTATTGACATACATGTTGTTTAATAATTTGTTCAAAGATCTTTCCTGGTATAGAAGTCAGACTCACCGGCCTATAGTTGCCTGGGTCCACCTTCTTCCCCTTTTTGAAGATAGGAACAACATTTGCTCTTCTCCAGTCTTCTGGCACTTCTCCTGTTCTCCAAGAATTTTCAAAGATTATGGAGAGGGGTTCAAAAATTTCTTCTGCTATCTCCTTCAGTACTCTGGGGTGTAATTCATCTGGACCTGGAGACTTGAATACATTTAGGTTAGCTAAGTGTTTCCTCACTATCTTTCTGTTTATAGATATCCTGGATTCTTCTATTCCCTTAATAGGACAGTGAATAACAGTTGATGTTACATTTCCTTTCTGAGAGAAAACAGATGCAAAATAGGAATTTAAAAGTTCAGCCTTCTCAACATCCTGTCTTACCATTTCATCATTTTCATCCTGTAAAAATCCTATAGCATCTTTGACTTTTCTTTTACTTTTGACATATCCCCAAAATCCTTTATTATTGCTTTTGACATCTCTTGCAAGCCTCAATTCATTTTCAGCTTTAGCTAATCTGATTTGTGCCTTGCAGGTTCTGCAGACAGCATTATATTCTTCTTTAGATATGCCTCCTTCTTTCCATTTTATAAACATTTTTTGCTTCCTTTTTAGCATGTGCTTAAGTTCTGTGTTCATCCATCCTGGTTTCCTTAAATGCTTCCTATTCTTGCCTCTTTTCGGAATTGTTAACAACTGTGCTTTGAGAATTTCATTTTTCAAGATTTCCCATCCTTCCTGGACATTTTTGTCTTTAAGGATATCCAGCCATTGGATCCCTCCAATTCTCTTTCTGAATCCCTTAAAATCTGCCTTTCTGAAATCTAACCTTGACGTCTGAGTCTTCACAGGTCTTCCGCCTCTAGTTATCCAAAATTCTAAAATAGCATGGTCGCTACCTCCTAGGGTCCCAGCCACTTTTACCTCCTCAACCATTTCCTCCCTGTTTATAAGGATTAGATCAAAGGTAGCAGTTCCCCTTGTTTTCTCCTTTACCTTTTGGAAGATAAAGTTGTCAGCAAGAGAGGATAAGAATTTCCTTGACCTGTTAGTTTTGCCTGAGAGAGATTCCCAACAAATGTCTGGATAGTTGAAATCTCCCATGACAACTATGTCATATTTTTTGGAGAACTTGGCCATTTGATTGACAGGTTGACAGGTTGGTCACACTCATCAAACATAGTGTTTGACAAGTGTGAGCAGCTTTTTACTATTGAGACCGCTAGAGTCACGCGAGACTACGTCATCACAGGACCTTGCCGCAAGGCATTACTGGGAACGCTTAGGCCGGGAATGCAGCGCGGGACGTCGGAAGGTAAATATACCCCGATTTTTTATTTTTTATTCTTTTTTTTACAGGGGTATGGTACCCAGGGCCTGGAGGACAGTCTCCTCTCCTCCACACCGTGGGTACCAACCGCACATGAGACGCTTAACTTCCCGCATGGTGGGCATAGCCACATGCGGGAAGTAAGCGATTCTCATGCATTCCTATGGGTGCGGAATCGCGGCAATTCTTTGCAATTCCGCACAATAGAATGAGCATGCTGCGATGTTTTCCGCGATGCGATTACGCCGTGGAAAAAAGCGCAGCATTAGCACAGCATGTGCGGAATGCCATAGGAATGCATGGGGGGCGTTCTGTACACGATTTTTAAACGTTTTCGCAGCGTTTTCGCGCTGAAAATCACTGCAAAAACGCTTAAAAATCGCATCGTGGGCACACAGCCTTAAACCAAAATCAAAAAGGGTGAGGTTACTATACTAAAATATAACTTTTTATTCCTTTGTTAAAATAGACAAAAATTATTAAAATATCACCCAGACCAGGCAATGAGACACATAGACATCCTCGTAGGAGATAGAACTAATCATTAGGAGAGAAGGTTTTTCCACCAACATAGAAGAGGATTCTTTACTGTTAGGGCAGTAAGAATCTGGAATTCCTTGCCTGAGGACATGGTGATGGCGAACTCAGTGGAGAGGTTCAAGAGAGGCCTGGATGTCTTCCTGTCTTATTATATCTTACAGTTATTAGGTTCTTTAGAAGGACGTAGATCTGGGGATTTATTCTGACGGAATATAGGCTGAACTGGATGGACAAATGTCTTTTTTCGGCCTTGCTAGCTATGTTACTATTAAGGCCCTGTCACACATAGCGATCTCGCTAGCGAGATCGCTGCTGAGTCACAAGTTTTGTGACACAACAGCGATCTCACCAGCGAGATCGCTGTGTGTGACAGCAATCAGCGACCGGCCCCCCCTGCCGGTATCGCTGATCGCTCTTGGAAACCTCTGGACATTTCTTCCATCGCTGGTCTCCCGCTGGCCAGCACGCATCGCTGCGTGTGACAGGCGGGAGACCAGCGATCAGCTGGTAACTAACGTGCACATTGGGTATCCAAGGGACGTGCGTCCCTTAGAAACCCGATGTGTAAGTTAGTTACCAGCGCGCTGATGCTGGGAGCTGGTAACTAACATACACATCGGGTATCTAAGGGACGCACGTCCCTTGGATACCCGATGTGGACGTTAGTTACCAGCTCCCTGTATCAGCGCGCTGGTAACTAACGTACACAGCGACACTGCACGCTCGGCGTTGCAGTGCTGATCGCTGGTTAAGCTGTCTGTTTGACAGCTCACCAGCGATCATGTAGCGACTCACCAGCGATCCTGACACGTTTATATCGTTGTTGGGATCGCTGGTGAGTCGCTATGTGTGATTCCAGCTTTAGAAAGAATGACAATGGTTCAGTCTATGAACTGATACTGATGAAGCAAAGGGGAAATATACGTCGGAGCACAAAGACCACATTACCCACCTGTCTTTAGGATACATAAGATACTTTTTAGTCATCTTCTTGCACACAAGTCTTTCTATACAATTGTCAGACAGACCATAAACCTGCACCATGCAGTATATAGATTAGGCCATTTAGGCTTTGTTTTTGGAATCTTCAATCTTGTAGGTGTAACAATTTCCTAACCTATTTTTTGATTCAGTTCTATTGACATGTGACTTATCAACGCTTATGTATTATGTCGTCCACAATTGCGCTACTCTGTTACACTGCTATTGATTTTATATTGTTTTTTTCGATAAAATTTACATTTTTAGAAACTACAAGCACTCAGTTATTATTTTGTCGGTATGCCATTTTGAGGTACATATGACATTTTGATCACCTTATATTGCATTTTGGAGGGAACATCAGCAACCAAAAAACACCAATTCCTTGTATTTGCTTCCTCGATCGACATATGGAATAAATATCTTTATATTTTATTAGTTTGGAAAATGATCCACTAAGCAATACCAAAGATGTTTTGATTTTGTTAGTTTTTTTAACATTACTTATGTTTCCGGCAAAAGACGATGATTTAAATTCTTACATTTTGGGGGGACTTTTTATATATTGTTTTGCATATACTGTATTTATTTACCTTATTTTACCTTTTTATTAGCCTACTTAGCGGAGTTGAACTTGCAATCTCTCATCGCCTATACATTAGACGGCAATACTGAAGTATAGTGTGATTACTAATATCCTAAGATCACCATTCACATGCAGGGCTTCATTGGAATAATAACATAGCAGCCACCGAATCCTTTAGAAACCCTTCGGCACCCCTTGATCATGTCATGCGGAATCCCGATGGTCTCCAGACATACGGTTGCCATCTTCTAGGCCTTTAAAAAGCCGCAGCAGCATTTAAAGGGTTGAACTGATATGATCAGAGCTGGCTCCGAACATATCAGTTACTAGGGTGCTGGCTATGTATCACAGCTGCCACCCGCACTGTATGGGTATGCCCACACTGGCGTAGATCACGTCATGCAAGAGAATCGGGCTAATTATGCTAGCGACACTTGGCTCAAGCTCTGCCAGTGTTTGATCTGAGTGTCACCTTATTGTGATCCCATTCTCTCGTATGAGAGAATCACAGCACAGGTGTGGAGAAGATGGAGAATTTAATTTCTCCATCTTCTCCATTGTCTGCATGAGCGTACTTCAGACTGGAATCGGATGACATCTGAGTGCACTGTTATGTTTCACACGCACGCATAGACGAATACTGGAGCCACTCACAGCTTGTGATTATTTTCTCATGGCGAATCGGCATGAGAAAATAATTGCAGATGTGCACTGCTCCATGGAATAACACTAGGCTTAGGCTAGTTTCACACTAGCGCTTTTGAGCGCAGCGACGGCCTGCGCACGGCCGCCGCTAAGCCCCGCCCCCTGCCGCGCCTCCGCCGGTAGCTCCGCCTACCGGCGCATGACGCTGCATGCGTCCTGCATCCCCTATCTTTGTCACTGGGGGCGCAGGCCGTGCGCAGTATGCGTTTGGCGGCGCATGCGCCTTTTTGACGGTGCGCCGAGCGCAACCAAACTGCAGCAGGTTGCGTTTGGCGCAGGTCGGCGCACCGTCAAAAGGACGAATGCGCCGCCAAACGCATACTGCGCACGGCCTGCGCCCCCAGTAATAAAGATAGGGGACGCAGGACGCATGCAGCGTCATGCGCCGGTAGGCGGAGTTACCGGCGGAGGCGCGACAGGGGGCGGGGCTTAGCGGCGGCCGTGCGCAGGCCGTCGCTGCGCTCAAAAGCGCTAGTGTGAAACTAGCCTAAGTGCTATTCGATAAACAGCAGATAACACTCGGTGGTGTTATACAGCAGTGTGAGAGAGCCCTGTGTAGAAGTCTTAGCTCCTGAGCCTGCTCCATATATTGATAGTGCACATGTAAATGTGCGATGGTAGTTGCTAAGGGGCTAATATACCAATAAATCGCTAGGTCAACGTGCAACTGTTGTGTAATACACATCACCCTGCTTAGGCCAGGAGATTTTGTAGAAAAGTCAGACATAGAAACATTGAATGTAATGGTTTTCTCTCCAGCATAAAGAAGATGACTGGCATCACCGACAACAAAACTGATCCCATAGGAAACTATGCAATCTGTGAGAATCAGATTTATATGAAAAGGGCCTGAAGAAAAGACAGGTCTCATCTAGCATTGTTCACTAACACTTTTCAAAAAGGAAAAGGCGTGGAAAAGTTATCCTTAATCAAGGATTTTTTGCCTGACGCAACAAATGACTAGTTTGAAATGGATGAAAAGAAGAAGAGGTCAGCAATCAACCAGTTTGATGGAAACAATCACAAAAATCCTGAAGATGTCATTGAGAAGCCAAATGACACAAACAGAAGACAGAACAATCTGGATCAATAAAAATGACAGTAATAATAATAGAATTTTCTAGAAATAAGGAACAGATATGCTGCTGGGTGAACGTCCCCTCAGAGTTTTAGTTACAGATGTAAATCATTCCTATCTAGGTATCATCTCTAGCTCTCCTCTGACCTTCTGCAGCAATGCCAAAATCAAAACAAAAAATCCCCTTAACAAAAAAGCAAAAATACGTGAAGCATTTTTCTGTCAATACCAGCACCTCTGATGATCAGTTGTAAAAAGGATCACTCAGGCTAGTTTCACACTTGCTTTTTTTTGCAGCGCGTTTTTCCCGCAAAAAAACGCATTGAAAAAACGCATACAAAAGCATACAACTGCTGCGTTTTTTTCAAGCATTTTTATGAGCATGCATGAAAAAAACGCAGCGTTTTTATGCGTTTGTATGCGTTTTTAGTGCGTTTTTACCGCGTTTGCGTTTTTTTCCAACATTAGGTGGCCCCTCACACTAACCCAAACCATGACTTTACTAACCCTAACCCTGACCCTAACCCTAACCCTAACCCTGACCCTAACCCTAACCCTAACCCAAACCATGACTTTACTAACCCTAACCCTGACCCTAACCCTAACCCTAACCCTAACCCTGACCCTAACCCTTAACCAAACCATACTTAACCCTAACCCTGACCCTAACCCTGACCCTAACCCTAACCCTGACCCTAACCCTAACCCTAACCCAAACCATGACTTTACTAACCCTAACCCTGACCCTAACCCTAACCCTAACCCTAACCCTGACCCTAACCCTTAACCAAACCATACTTAACCCTAACCCTGACCCTAACCCTGACCCTAACCCTAACCCTAACCCTGACCCTAACCCTAACCCTTAACCAAACCATACTTAACCCTAACCCTGACCCTAACCCTGACCCTAACCCTAACCCTAACCCTGACCCTAACCCTTAACCAAACCATACTTAACCCTAACCCTGACCCTAACCCTTACCCTAACCCTAACCCTGACCCTAACCCTTAACCAAACCATACTTAACCCTAACCCTGACCCTAACCCTGACCCTAACCCTAACCCTAACCCTAACCCTGACCCTAACCCTTAACCAAACCATACTTAACCCTAACCCTGACCCTAACCCTAACCCTAACCCTGACCCTAACCCTAACCCTAAACCCCCTTAACTAACCCTAACTTTACCCAAACCCCTAAATTCCATTGTCTAAACTAATGGTAAAAAAAAAACGCATGTGCAAAAAAACGCATACATAAGCATGCCAATGCGCACATATGCGCACCCATAGGCTATAATGGCCATTTTTAGCGCAAAACGTGCGCATACGTGCGCATGCGCTTTTTTGCAGGGCCAAAAAATGCAACATGCTGCGTCTGGAAAATACAATCGCACACCCCAAAAAAACGCAGCGCATGAAAATCGCATACATGCGCATGACAGCGCACAGGTATGCGCACCCATGTTAAATATAGGGGGAAAAACGCATGCGCACGTATGCGTTTTTTTACAGCGCAAAAAAACGCAAATGTGAAACCAGCTTCACATTGGTAAAGGCTCTGCTATAAAATAAGGATATCTACTAGTGTGAACATTAATTTGAGGAATTCATCATTTGTTTTAAGCCAGTGTTCTGGGGTACAAAGCTGCACAGATTTGATCAACTAGTGGTTATGAAAACTTTTTGCAACTTTTTACACCAGAGCACATCTGTTGTAGATAAAGTGGCTGGGCCTTAGCAGACGCAGGTGAGGCCATGTACAGCCTGATAGATTGACGGTAAAGAATATAACGAAACGTTGTAATTCAGCTTCCTATGACAAAAACTGCAATAGATCTGTAAATTTTAGTTGATATACAGTTGATCTGTATGGGATTCAAATTTCATCTTGTGCACCCATAGACTTGAATTGGCCTGTCTCATCCAAAATACGAATGCTGCCATTTTTTGCACTTACAAATTTGGTCTGTGTAAAATTGACATCTAAAGAACCTTATCACATAACGTTGGTCCGAGTGCCATCAGTTATTTCAACAGACAGCAATCCGACCAACAATATAGTCATATAAACGTCACCTTACACGTACAAATACATTTGTTTGCATGAAGGTTAGGCAGGGGACCTTTTCTAAAGTAAGTCAGTCGCCAGGTTTTTGTCACTTATTCTGAGAGATGTATGAATTAGTGGTATAGACCTTGATTCCAGTGATGTATCACTTACTGATCTGCTTGGTGCAGTTTTGATAAAATACCTGTTTTATCATCAGATTACAGTATCATTAGAGGACTAATAAACCTGCTGCCTGGTAGTCAAGCAAATTCATGAGCTCTATATAACCCTGCCCCCACCACTGATTGGCAGATTTCTGTGAACACTGTACATGTGCATAAAGCTGCCAATCATTGGTGTGGGTTGGGGTATACAGAGCTCAACACTCAGAGAACTGGTAGATCTGCATCAGATAAAACAGTGATTTTATCAAAATGAGAGCAAGCAACACATCTCTGGAATCAGGGTCTCTGCCCCACATCGTGCTGTTCTCAGATGGGGTAGCAAACACCTGGTGACAGATTCCATTTAACAATAAATGTGACATGTGTAACATTTTTGAAAACCCTCCCTACTCAATCTAACCTCACATCTATCATTTTCTTTCCTGGTCATTTCATACGTTCATGAAGTCCAAGAGGGTGCATTGATACTTGGATCATCTGCGCAAACACAGCTCATAACAGCATAGCCGCAGACTATCTACGCCTATTCATTTGTAGTAGCTTGCAGTGGTGGAAATGCACATACAATAGATCAAACCCACATTGTCTGATATGTTTTGCACCTCTTTGGCACACTGATGTAAAAAGTGGTCCATTTAATATACAGCTTGGACCATAGCTGTGACAGAGTTGTTGGTGTTTTGTAGAGAACGATAAGCAATGGTAGACATAAAGCAGGGTAGATGTGAGCACTAACCTGACAGGCATGTTTAGAGAATATTTAGAGAAGGCAGAGTTGGGACCACTTTATTATTTCTCAAATATTTGTAAGTGATTTCAAAGCAACATTTGCTGGATTTCACTTAGTTTTCAATGGATGCCAGAAAAACACTGACAATTGTGTTTAAATTAAGCAGCACCAACACTTTAGGCTATGTGCCCATGTTAGTGTTTATAAACGCTTAGAAAGCCGGACTCCTTCCCAGAAACGGGAAACGCGTTTTTTCCGCGCGGTTTCTGGGAACATTGGAAATGGCTAAAAACGCTCAGCTATGCGGAAAATAATGAGCATGCTGCGTTTTTAGCCGCTAAGCGTTTAAGGCTATGTGCCCATCTTAGCGTTTTTAAACGCTCAGGAAACTGATCCCCTTCCCAGAAAACACTCGCTTTATTTCCACGCATTTCTTGCACAAAAGACGTGCGTTTTTGACGTGCTTTTTTCCGCACGTTTTCTGGGAACATTGGAAAAGGCTAAAAACACTCAGCAATGCAAAAATTAATGAGCATGCTGCATTTTTAGCCGCTAAGCGACTCCTGAGCGTTTAAAAGCGCATGTATTGGCAAAAAAAGCCAAAAACGCATGCAAATTAATGTGAAGCTTCTTTTAAGCATTTCTGCAGCGTCTGATCCGGCACAAACGCTGCGGAAACGCTTAAAAAAAACGCAACGTGGGCACACAGCTTTAGGGTTTCCACAACCCCTTCTCATTTCCCTGTAAAGTTAAAAAAAACTTATACTCACCTCCTGAGCCTCCACCACAGCTCTCACTTCCTGATGATTACTTACTGTATAAGTCCAAAGGCAGGAACAGTGAATACAGCGCTGATTGACAAGCTCACGTGAGCCCCGGAAACACGAGTGCCGACACAGATGGAACGCCGCCGGCTCGGAGGTGAGTATAGGGGTTGTTTTTTATTTTAACAGGGTCTAGCAAAGGGATTAAGAAGGTGTTGTCCAAGTAGTGGAAAACCCCTTTAGGCTGAGTGCAGACGGACTTTTTAGCACTGCGGATTTTTCCGCGCAGAATGGAAGAAATCCGCAGGTCAAATGACCTGTATTTTTCCTGCGGATTTCTTCCATTTTTCCGGCGGTTTTATTGCGGTTTTTGTGCGGTTTTCCACTGCGGTTTCCCCCTGCGGATTTGGTGACTGGGGAGGTGGAAAACCGCACAAAAGAAGTAACATGCTGCGGATTTTGTACCGCAGGAAAACCGCGCGGAAAAATCTGCAGCGTCTGCACAGCGGGTTTTTTTTTCATTGATTTTAAGGCTACTGTACTTCACAATGCGGATATGCAACGTTTCTACGCGGTAAAATCCGCTGCGGATCCGCTGCAAATCTGCATCGTGTGCATACAGCCTTAAGTTTTTGATCTAGTTGTGAGAGTAAGACACTATGTGCAGAGCATGTGCAAGGAGCAGAGCAAGCAGAGAGTATGAGTTTTGGCCAACACCTACAGGGGAAGAAGGAAGAAGACATGTCATTTTGGCAATTTTATCTCCAGTCGAGTGCAGGTGCAAGCACTCAGCTTTTCATTTCTTGTGCTGCTAAGGGTCTATATTACTAATGTACTGTAAGAGGCAGTAGGCCCCCCTGATAAAAAGCAATTGCTAACACAGGTGCAAAATACTAATGAACTACCACTCACACACCTACTGTACTATGCATGGGGGGTGGTTGCTTAGGAATAGACATGTTGTTCATCTTTGCCAGATATAGCCATGCTCTGTAGTATTGGTTTGGTGAAAAGGGGTATCTGTCCATGTTGGGTGCACTTTTATAATGCAGGGTACACAACCTGATTTAACATTATGGGTATCACCAATAGAATTTAGGCTGGCATGATACCCAACAAGTATCTGTGTGACTGTTGCCCTGTCCAAGTGTTATCTGTGCACATTTATAATATTAAGCAACCATGCCCTCCATAGATGGTAGGCGCGTGAATGGCTATTCGCCACTATCTTCCTCTTGTACCTGCACTTCTCCCGCCTTGTGTCATGAGGACCTGCTCCACCCTGCAATGGCATTGTCACCACGTATTGGTAAGTATGGCTATTTTTTATATGATGCTTTTGGATGGGATTTTCTTTTCAGTGAATTGCTTGTAATGCTTTTAGTTTTATTGTAGCAAATTGCAAGACAATGAGGGCCATTGATGCTGGCTGGGAGTAAGGGCCAGCATTAAGGGCAGGCAGGCTAGGCATCTGCCTGGGGCCCCCACTACCCCAGGGGCCCCCAGCCCATGGCATGCCGCTAACAAAGGCACACCATGCGGCCAATATGGGGTCCGTGAGTAAGGAGAGCCCGGTGCCGTTATCTCCCCCCGCATCACGCATTCAACTTATTGACATCATAGATGACAATACAATTCAAAGCAATGATGGAGGAGAGAGAGCGTCATATTATTCTCCCTCTCCCATCACTCTCCCTCTTCCTCTGACGCAGCAGGTGCACGATGATGTCACTTCATCGTGTGCCACGCTGTGCCAGCAGTGGAGCTGATGAGATGTGCTGCTGAAGCCAGAGTAGCGGGTGAATGGGGAGAGGTAAGTATTGTATTTCACTGTGTGTGTTGTGTGTGGGGGAGCTGCATTATACTGTGTGTGGTGGGGGCTGCATTATACTGTGCGGTGGAGCTGTATTATACTGTGTGGGGAAGGCGGGGGCTTCATTATACTGTGTATGTGTGTCTACATTATACTGTGTGTAGTGGAGGCTGAATTATGCTGTTTGTGTGTGTGTTGGCAGCATTATATTGTGTGTGGGGGGGCTGCATTATACTCTATGGGGTGGCTGCATTATACTCTATAAGGGGGCTCCATTATACTGTATAAGGGGCTGCTTTATACTCTGAGATGGGTGCATTATACTCAATGGGGTGGCTGTATTATACTATATAGGGCTGCATTATATTCTATGAGGGAGACTGCATTATACTATATGGGGGCTGCATTACACCGTTTGTGTGGGGAGCTGCATTATACTCTCTGGGGGGCTGCATTATACTATATGGGGGCTGCATTATACAATATGCACTATATGGGACCTGCATTATACTGTTTCAAGGACTATGAGGAATGGATTATACTATGTGAAGGACTATAAGGTGCATTATACTATGAGGAGTGCATTGTACTATAAGGGTGGTGCATTATACAATATGAAGGACTATGGGATGCATTATACTTTAGGGAGGATATGGATTATATTACATGCAGGACTAATGGGAGTGTATTCGACTATAGGGAGTGTATTATACTATATGGAGGACTATTTGCAGTGTATTAAAGTATATGAAGAGATATGTGGCACATTATACTATATGGAGGCTTCTGGGGTGTGCATTTTTTATTTATTTATTTTACTTATTTATAACACCATTAATTCCATAGGGCTTTACAGACATTATTGGCACTGTCCCCGATGGGGCTCACACTCTTTGGAGTGAGGGAGGAAACCGTGACCAAGGGCAAACATATCATTGGTGCAACCTGTGCAACCAAACATAGTAACATAGTTTTGAAGGCTGAAGGAAGACCTTATGTCCATCTAGTTCAGCCTATTTTTAGTGCAGCTGTTCTGCATTGTTGATCCTGGGGAAGGCAAAAAACCCACAGAGTAGAAGCCAATTTTCTCCATAGGGAAAAAAATTCCTTCCCCTAAGCTGGGTCAACCATCTACCTATAATATTCTGTTATTCGTAACCTTCTATACTGTTACTCACAAGAAAAGTATCCATTCCTTTCTTAAATTCATTCAGTGAGTTGGCCATCACCACTTCCTCAGGAAGAGAATTCCAGAGCCTCACTTGAGCACCGACGTCCAAAATTGCACACAATACTCCGAGTGTGGTCTGACGAGTGATTTGTACAGCGGGAGAATTATGTTTTCATCTCGTGTCCCCAGACCTCTTCTAATGTTCCCATGACCTTATTTGCTTTTGTGGCAGCTGCCTGACACTGGGCACTCCAATTTAGCTTCTTATTGACTAAGATGCCTAAGTCTTTTTCCATGTCTGATTTCCCCAGCAGTTTCCCATTTAGTAAGTAATTATAGCATCTGTTTCTCCTTCCCATGTGCATAACCTTACACTTATCTGTGTTAAACCTCATTTGCCATTTTTCAGCCCAATTCTCCAATTTACTCAAATCTGTCTGTAGTTGCAAACTGTCCTCCTTTGTGTTAACTACCTAACATAGTTTTGTATCATCTGCAAATACTGATATTTTACTGTGTAAGCCATCCACTAGATCATTAATAAATATATTAAATAGTAGGGGGCCCAATACAGAACCCTGTGGTACCCCACTAGTAACCCTGGCCCAATCTGAGTATGCGCCATTAATAACCACTCTTTGTTTTCTATCACTAAGCCAGCTACCTACCCATCTACACACAGGGACCATAGAGGTAAGGTGGCTCACATCCAGCTCCAAAGCAAGTGATATTATGGAATTTATACCTCAAAGAACCCATATACTGTTTGTGCACAGTGGCCCTTTTCTTTCTGTGTCGCCAGTGTGCGTGACCAATATGCTGAAAGCAAGAACATATCTGTATGGCTGGTGCCATTTACAAGTCTTATCCATGCAATGACCCACCCTGGATAGTAGGTGTGTCAGTGGTTGTTCATCAGTTTTAAACCTCCACTTTTTATCATTGGAGCTTGCAGAATCTTGAAGTACATTTATAACTTGACAAGGTATTGGTAAGCAGCATAGATGCTTGTTTCTGTTATGTTTTCTTTGGATTTTATGATCTTCAAACTTGCATTTGGAGGTTTAAAGGACATGGTCAATTTTCAGTTTAGTTTATAATTACATGATTTTACACTATGTATACAAATATAATAAACATACCTGGAAAATTGAAGTACTTATCTTATTCTGACATTTTGTTATATCTTGAGTTACATTCAAAATTCTACAGGCTGCTATTGCAAACAGACAGCAAACTTGCTGAAAGACAAACTACAAAAGGTACGTCTCCACGGGGCGTATTGACATCGCTTTGGACCCAGCGGACACCCGGCTCTGCCCAAAGCGCCGCCCCCTGTTGTACGTGCGGTGTTCATTGAACACATGCGTTATCACCGCATCATATACATAGACTGTGTTATTTATCTTGCGGAGACTGAGTGTCTCCGCAAGATAAATAGACATGCTGTGGTCTACAAAGACGCACCACATGTCCGGTTACGCAGGTCTGCCGCCTGCGTGTTTGTATGCATAGTGGAGGAAATCCCCTCCTCTATGCTGTAACATCTGGATGCTGCGGGTTGGACACTGCGGCTGTACACAGCGTCCAATTCGCAGCAAATATGCCACGTGGAAACAAACCCTTAGAGACACTGATGAAGGTTTGTATGAACCCACATATCCTATTATCGTCCAATGTAAACACGGTGACTATCACCATTTGAACGAGAAAGTCAAATTGTGTATGTATAAAAATGTTGATTGTATCGCTTATGCATAAAAATCATTGTTGCCAGCAGCACCCCACCCCACGTAAGCAGGGAATGTGCTTACAATAACATGATGCTGAATGAGACCAGAACAATTGTATTAACGACCATTATGTTCCCATCAGTTTTCCTGGCCCTGTGTAAACAGGCCAGTAAATGAGCGCCAATTGACTTGTGTATGGTTACAGGCATTCGTAGTCCATTTAAATGGACCTTAAACCTTTTGTGCATATGTCACGGCCGCAGTGAAATTTTTTGCCATACTTGCGTAAAACCTCAACAGTTTCGTTGCACTCCACAAACAGCGTGGGGAAATAAAATGTATTTTTGTCACAATTGCGGCAACAAATTCTCTGCAGCCACAACATATGAATGCAGTTTAAGAGTTTAACTCAGAAATAAACCAATGGAGATATTCGTTTTTCCTACCTATCAATTACATTCCAAATCATAAGCGCAAATTCTGTGCAGACAAGCATAACAGATTATATAGAAAGACATTCAGCGCTCATTTTATGGTCTATTTAAATTGAAACTGATGGGAACTTAGTGATCATTAATACAATTGTTCTGTCTTCATACATTATCATATTTTTGGAAGCACATTACCCATTCGCACAGAGAGTTATGCTCATTCATTGGGTGACCGCCGGTATATTTACATGG
Organism: Dendrobates tinctorius; assembly: GCF_039654945.1. Taxonomy (NCBI): domain Eukaryota; kingdom Metazoa; phylum Chordata; class Amphibia; order Anura; family Dendrobatidae; genus Dendrobates; species Dendrobates tinctorius. The sequence continues at coordinate 7,027,930 of NW_027361779.1, read as the reverse complement.
GCCAATAATATTACAAACACTCATTTGATGATTCTTGACCCTTCTAAAAGTGCCTCAACATTTTTTACATAACTTTAAAAGGCTTAAAGGGAATCTGTCTTCAGATTCATGCTGCAGAACACGGGCAGCATAAATGAGGTTCTAGCTGCATGGTGTTTCAGAGTAAATATATTATTTGTCTTGACTGACTTTTCTAAGTCTAGTTCCTTGGCAGGCTTGTCACCGCCCCAAACAATTTGACTGACAGGTCCATGTAAACGCATAATAAACCAAGAGACCTGTCAGTTAACTGAAGCGGAATGGGGAGAACCTCGATGGGGACCCACCTCAGACTAGTCATCCAAGACACATAGTCCCCGGGTGGCTTTTAAAAGAATGTTTTCATAGTTTCATAGCTAGATGAGTTGAAAAATGACAAAGGTCCATCAAGTTGAAGCTTTCGCAATGTATTCCTGCGAGCAAAAGTACCTTCTAAAATGTAAAGTGCTGCGTAATGTTGTCGCTACAGAAATAAAATGTATTATTATTTTATCTATTGCTTTTATAACACACAATGCTATTTGTAGTGATAAAAGCATCCAGCCCTTTTTGAAATGCTGTTATAGTGACTGCCATTGTGGTAGGGTATTCCGCAGTCTGACTGCTTTAACTGTAAAGAAGCCTTTCCTATTTAGCCACTATAATGAATGTCTCTAGTCCTTAGTATGGTCCTTGGAAGGAATAAGTCATGGGTCAGTTCTTTGCATTGACCACACATATATTTATACATATAAATGAGATCTCCTCTGAGGCGTGTTTTTCTAAACAAAGCAAGCCCAACGTTTCCAACCTTTCCTCATATCACAACATACCACAACATATCAGACTCTCACCTACCATCGAAACCTTCAAAAAGAGCCTGAAGACCCACCTCTTCCGACAAGCCTATAACCTGCAGTAACCACCGATCGACCAAACCGCTGCACGACCAGCTCTACCCTCGCCTACTGTATTATCACCCATCCCTTGAAGATTGTGAGCCCTCGCGGGCAGGGTCCTCTCTCCTCCTGTACCAGTTATGACTTGTATTGTTTAAAATTATTGTACTTGTTTTTATGTATACCCCTCCTCACATGTAAAGCGCCATGGAATAAATGGCGCTATAACAATAAATAATAATAATAATAATAATAATAATAATAATAATAATATGAGAGTCCTTTCATTCCCTGTAATAATGTAGTTGCCTGCCTTTGCAACTTTCCAATATACTTTTTAAAATGTGGAGCCCAAAACTGGGTCCCATATTCTAGATGTGGCTTTATAAGGGATTTTAGAGGGGTGATATTATAATGGGATCACTGGATTTTCTCTCCCTTTTATACACCCTAAAATCTTATTTACATTTGCAGCAGCTGCCTGACATTGAGTACTTCTGCTTAGCTTTCTTGTAACCTTAATGCCCAAGTCCTTCTCCTGTTCTGTAATCGCTAGTATATTTCCATTTAACGTATATACAGCAATACGATTACTGTGACCTAAATACATTACTTTACATTTATCATTATTAAACTTCTGCCATGTTTTGCCCATTCAGACATCTTATTTAGATTAATATTATACAGTCTAGCTCATTTTTTTATTATCCTACAAAGTTTTGTGACATCAGCAAACACTAACACTTTACTTGTAGTTCCACGGAATATAAGAGTTAAACATACTGTACCTAGCTGCAGTCACACAACCAGCCTCTGATACTTGCCTTCCGTGGCTGAGACAGCATGAATTTGACGACAGCTTTTCTTTTATCGGTTAGCATCTAATTTGCAATAATTTTTACAATGGAATAAAACAGAAATATATAGTATTCTGACTACTTTTATATTGTTCACCAATCACCAAAGAGAATGTATTATATGTAATAAATTGGTTGTCAGAAGCATAGTGATACCAAACATGTGCATATTTTCATTTAACATACCTAATGATTATTTAAAAAAAAAAAAGGTAATATTATAAATAGGTTTTGTCCACTATTGTCTAATCCGTTTTTGCATTTTAATCTAATGTCATGATTTTTTATACATAATGTGTATGCAATACATTGTAAAGGCAAAGTTAAAGTACACTTTAACTGAAACAATGCTGCCCATCAACATTGTTTATGGCACTTCATGGCACTTACAACAGATTTTTGGTGTAAATTGAACAAGAATTCTTGTGAATTTAGTATAAATAATCTTCCCCAGCATATCTTATATGAAAAAACAGTTGGGTATTGTTATTTGTTTAGACAATTCTTTATAGAAAATTAAAAGCATTTCTCAAGAGTCTTTGGTTCAACAGAAGAAGCTTATTAATTCTATATTGAAAAATTTAGCAATCGTATTTATCCTTTTAAATATCTCTGCATGTATTGAATAGAAACACTATTGCTTGCTTCCAGAATGTAAATCTGTTGTGCCCTAAAGTGGACAACTTTATTATCATCCATGTCTGTCTGAGACAAAAAAAACTACTGGCCAGACACATCTGAAATCTATGTGAACCTTGCCTTACAGTACAGCTATCAAAGCCTTTCTCTGGTAAGAACAATGTACCTGTGAGATCTTCATATGACAAGGACAGAGTGTACTCTGAAAATCTAGATTGAAGACATAAAAGCGGTACTCTGGTTTCAGCAAAGTAAGATATACAAGTATTTCTGCATAATGTCCACTGACACTCCTGGAGAGGCAGCACCTTTCTCTGCAGGGCCATTCATGTAAGTAGCTGCCTGTCATTGGGCATAAGTAAGGCCTTGTGTCCACCTATCAGGCCATCTGGATTTTTTTTGTTGGTAGTACCATGTCAAAAGAAAACTATTCCAGGTGCAACTGATAACTGGAAATCCAGCTAAAGAGGTGCAGAAACAAAAGCGGGAACTCCTATCTCTGGCTGATTAACCATTAGTTGCAATCACCTCCAGGCATAGAAGATATTAAATGCTAAAGTATACCAAATGTGTATAACTCATATCCAATGGTAGCTCCTTCTCATTAAAGAGCATCCTTCAGCTCTCCGGACGTGTCTAATTCAATATATATATATATATATATATATATGAATTAGACACACCAGGAGAGCTGAAGATTGGTCTTTAACTATATATGTATATACATATGTATATATATATATATATATATATATATATTCTGAATTAGACACATCAGGAGAGCTGAAGATTGGTCTTTAACTATATATGTATATATATATATATTCTGAATTAGACACATCAGGAGAGCTGAAGGAAAGGATGCCCTCTAGCTATATATATATATATATATTCATTATGAATTAGACACACCAGGAGAGCTGAAGATTGGTCTTTAACTATATATGTATATATGCATATATATATATATGTATATATATATATATTCTGAATTAGACACATCAGGAGAGCTGAAGATTGGTCTTTAACTATATATGTATATATATGTATATATATATATATTCTGAATTAGACACATCAGGAGAGCTGAAGGATGCTCTTTAACTATGCAGTTATAGATATAGTTGGTACTTTTCTGAAAGTTTATGAATAATTTCACAGTTAGGGGTAGATTCTATACTAACCCTCTTTAATTGTTAGACAGTGGAAACTTAGACTAGTAGTCATTCATAACATTCACCAAATCACAGCAGTTCATGCTGGAGAATAAATCTGTTGGCATTTTAGACAGTCTAAGGCTGGTTTCACATTTGCGCTTTTGTGCGCAGCGCATCGTGCGCACCCGTGCGCATGCGCACTGCGCACCTATGTTTAACATGACGTGCGCATGGTCTTGCGCACACTTGCGTTTTCGTGCGCATGCGTTTTTTTGTCTTTTGCGCCAGGCGCGCCAGACGCAACAAGTTGCATTTTTTGGTGCGCCCTGTCTCGGCAAAAAAACGCATGCGCACGCTTGCGCACGGAATGCGCAAAAACAACACATTGAAGTCTATGGGAATGCATGCGTGCGCATGGTCTTGCGCACGGTTGCGTTTTTTTGGCCATGCGTTTTTGAGTGAAACAAGTCTAGAATGTTCTCTAGACAATGGAAAAAATGTCACACCTAAAAACGCATGTGCATAAAAAAACGCAAACGCATGCAAAAACGCATGTAAAACGCAAGCAACGCTGCGTTTTTTTGACGCATCAGCGTGCGCATGACGTTAAAAAAACGCGCGTTTGTTTTGCGTTTTTCTTTGCGTTTTTTATGCGCACGATGCGCTGCGCAAAAAAACGCTAATGTGAAACTAGCCTAAGATTGGGTTCACAGATATTTTTTTGCGTAAGGTTTAGTTTTTTTCGACTGATGCAATTCATCTTGATCAGAACTGATGGCAAAACTGATGCAAATTTGTTTTTTCACTATTTTACTCCCCAGAGCTGGTCCAGCACCTGATCACAACGTTGCATGAAATGTCAGGCGCCAGAACCTGTCTGGACCAAAAACTCTGTGCATGTGGTAATGCTACCATTGCAAACAATAGGATCAATTCTTCCATCAGCTTTCATCTGGTGTTTCAGAAAAACTCTGGATGGAAACGATGACGTATGCCAGATATATGTGCAGGGAGCCTAATGCAAGTTTATAGCAGCTATTAGTGACCTTACTTTTAAGGTTATGTTCACAAGTTGCATTTCTGCAGATGTCAAGTTTAAACTTGTTTTTTTTTGCTTAGTTTTTGCTGTGTTTTTGGAGCACTTTTTTACTGCATTTTTGTCAGGGCACATTTGTCTCTTGTGCATGCTGATTTAGTGCATTAAAAAAAGTCTGACAACTTCATCAGGTTTCAGCACAAAAAAACGCAGCAAAACCTGATACCTGGATTTTTGTAGAGTTTTTGCACTACCCATTGCTTTCAATGGGTGAAAAATGCTGCAAAAAAATGAAAAACAAACACTGAAAGAAGTGTCATGCTGCATTTTGCAAAAAAAATAACAAGCTCTTTGAAAAAAAAATCAGGGAAAAAAACAAGCTGTGTGCATGAGATTTCTGAAGTCTCATAGACTTTGCTGGTACTGTGAAATCAGCTTAAAATTTGCATTAAAAAAGCTGCACAAATGCAGCATGTGGACATAGCCCTAGTCACTTTTTAATCTACTAAAAATATATAAATATGGACCTCCTGGGTGTCCCAATGCACTCTGAAATTGTCAAATCAGTGGTGAGAACTTCAGACTGTGACACACCCCTTTGCCAAGGGAAATAATAACACCCAGTTGTCTATTTAGTTATTAAAAACAATGTTGCATATTTATTATTTCATGGGAAAATAATCCTATTTAGTAAAACAGACATGTCAAGTTTCCCTTTAATGGGAAAACTGATCTGTGACATCAAAGTCAGTGAAAGCAAGCCCTGCCTAATAATTGCCTTACTACCAAGACATGCACAAAAATATTATTGACTGTATCCTGATCAGAAAAAAAATCTTCCGCAAGAGAACAAAGCATCCATAGGTGATGCTCTGCCCCACAGAAAGAAACGCTGCCTGCATTACAACTTACTTGGTTGGGTTCCCACGGGGTGTATTTTAAATGTAGATTTTATACACGTATAAACCACAAGCATTTTACAATACCATAAAAGGGGATGAGTTTTAATTTAATCTCATTATTATGCTTTTCTGTTTTCTTTTGCTAGACACCACTGGCCTGCCATTGTTTTGTTGCATTTTCTGGTATGTTGCTGCAACAACTAAAATTCTTTTAGAAACACACAGCAAATAATTGAGTCCAGCCTATAAGGTATAGCAGCTCATAAAGGCATACAGTACAGCATTTTCATACAAGACACTTTCACAGAGAAAAACACACTTTTCATATAAAAAGCCAGAGGGAAGAAAACTGGACATATGAATATGAATGAGACCTAAACAAACACATATATACACATTAATGCTGCATTTCTTATTTCATCGGTGTGCTTATGGAGAAATGACACAAAGCCTCCCTGTAGCAAGGAAAACTGGATTAGTATCCAACTAAGCTGGTGTAAAGGAAACAATGGAAACAGATTTCTTATAGAACATATACGAAACATATAGCAACTGCAATCTAGAAAAAGAAATACAACATGACCGAGATGAGATCGAGCAGGGTTATTGGGATTTAGCAGGGAAACATGCATTGATCTCATTGTGCTGCTATTTTTTGTCTTTCTTTTTGATTAATAAAATGACTCCAATAATAATCAGCATAGACGGGCTACAGTGTCAGTGACTACATCAGATTGCTGCAATATTTCCGTCTCCGACTGCCGAAATACATCTAGAAAAACAGGTGCAACCTCTAAACAAATAGATATATTCCGATCGCACAGGGATCTATGGAGTGAGGTTGGGAACGAACTTCGGCATTTCGGGATGAGGACTAATATACCTTACTGGCAGAATGAATAGTCAGGAGACAACTGTTCTGTGGCTCTCAGCGACTATAGAGTTAATTATGTATTAGGAACATGTGTGCACCTGATCTCCCTGATATGTAAATGTAATGCGCGAATACCGCACTTATATCCAGAAATAAACGCGTTTTACAAATGCAGACAACCAGATTGCTCTGAATAGCTGCAGAATTGCGAGCGACGCGGGTCGGCTTCACTGTGCTAAAATGACTATGCCCAGCACCGCACCTGTACAGCGCCGAGCAGCCGAGCCGACAGGGCAGCACACTGCGGGCGATCAGTGCCAGTCACCCTAGGGCACGCACTGCGATGGACAGAGATCGTGGAAGTGACCACCAGAAACACAGAGGGATGGTGTAGAAAGGTGATAGATAACCAAATATCTACACCACCGATTACATATATATTATATATATAAATGTCCAGCAGCACTGCCTAAATGGGAGCAAATGCACCCCAAGGAAGCTAGCAAAGATAGCTGCATCTGTTATATCTTTACAGGAAGCTTCAGCAGCTTTCTTGGGGTGAATTTGCTCCCATTAGTGCTGCTGTTTTTCTGGATTTCTATAAATAGCTATATATATATATATATATACACCTCTAAGATAGTGAATAAAAAGCAATATGTCAATGTAATTTGTAAGCAATATGTCAATGTAATTTGTAAGCAATATGTCAATGTAATTTTGCTTAACACTTAAATATTGTTTTTGAACGCAATATGTAAATGTGCATATATATTTACATATTGCGCACAAAAACAATATTTAAGTGTTCAGCCAAATTCAAATATATGTATTTATTTTTAATTTGCATCTGTATATATTTGGTAGCACAAACATTTACATATTGCTTTCGTACACTGTCTCAAAGGTGTTACATAGTACATAAATCCAGAAAAAAAGGCGTGAGTGCAAGTCTCCCCCAAGGAAACTGCCGAAGCCTACTAGCAAAGATATAACAATCCAAAAGAGTAAAAGAGCATGTTTGCGAAAAACTCCATAAAGACTGTGATGGTGAAGAAAATATCATCAGGTTTTCACTATTTTGAATGTGCTGCCTCCTTTTTTGTGTTGTTGAACCTTCGAAATGATGTTTCGTCAAACCAAAGATGAAGAATACACACATAACAGAGCTCTTCTTTCTGGAGGCTGAGCCACGCGCACATCAGGCAGGTGTCGGTGACACTGGTGTGTATATAGTATATCTCTGACCGGAGAGAGGGAGCAGCAGCCCAGAGTCACTCTTTAATACCAGTGCTTATTGATAGTCATTTTAGCCGTTCAAGACCCCCCTTTCTGTCCTCACTTGAAATAGTTTACTATAATGAACGCTATGGATGCAGTTATTTAATTATTAGTTTTTCTTCTTAATATCAATATTTACGTCATAAACTAAAGCCAAGAAGCAATGGTCTGGTGCTGTCTGGACGTGGCACAGGTTGTAGATATACAGAGATAATTCCCTCATTGGCTCATCATTACTCTGTCCTGTATAGACCATACAATGTCTGCTACCCGTCACATCAACTGGTTATTATATAAGTTATAAGGTTGGACTCAGAGAGCCCAGCTACAGCCAAAAAAATCTCATTAAAATATAATTTCCATAAACAGGTGTCATTGGGCTATGACGTCATCTCAGCTCTCACATGAAGTCACCCACAACGTTGTAATAAAAATTAGAATGTAGTGATAAAAATGTAGCAATGCTTATTTCTTCCTGAAGGGAGACAGTCTAACATATTTCCTTTAAATCCTTTGTACATAGATGTTTTTAATTGCATTTATCGCTTTCATCTTCCATCTACTGCATGGTATATTGGAATAATATATATTTAACGCAAACTTAAAATAATCCACCTGGATGTGCTTATAAATAATAGATAGACCGAAAATACATAGATAGATAGATAGATAGATAGATAGATAGATAGATAGATAGATATGGGATAGATAGATAGATAGATAGATAGATAGATAGATAGATAGATATGGGATAGATAGATAGATATTGGATAAATAGATAGATAGATATGGGATAGATAGATAGATAGATAGATAGATAGATAGATAGATAGATAGATAGATAGATATGGGATAGATAGATAGATAGATAGATAGATAGATAGATAGATAGATAGATAGATATGAGATAGATAGATAGATAGATATGGGATAGATAGATAGATATGGGATAGATAGATAGATATGGGATAGATAGATAGATAGATAGATATGAGAGATAGATATGAGATAGATAGATAGATAGATAGATATGGGATTGATAGATAGATAGATAGATATGAGAGATAGATATGAGATAGATAGATAGATAGATAGATATGGGATTGATAGATAGATAGATAGATAGATATAGGATAGATAGATAAATAGATAGATATGGGATAGATAGATAGATAGATAGATAGATAGATAGATAGATAGATAGATAGATAGATAGATTTCCAGACAGTGGGTAAATCCTATGATATATGACAGTGATTACTTCCTATCACATTAGTAGTAAATCTTTCCCCTATAGGTAGAGATCTCACATCTCATTACTGACCATTCCATGATCTACTATCATATTGTCTTCTCCTTGTATGTTCAGAGAGTGAATGTTCAGGGATGCATTGCTTCAGGATATATGTTGGAGGAAAATGGCAAACTATTGTGCTTCAGGATGTATTTTGGGGGAGAGATTGCAATACATTGATCCAGATTCAGGCTAGCAGCAATGGCAATAGGTATTGCTTCCAGGAATACTTTGGAAGAGATATGGCAATGTGTTGCTTCAGGGTAAATATTAGGAGAGATGGAGCCATATATATGGATGCAGGGAATACATTGGAGGAGCTATGGTAATGTGTATGCTTAGGGCAGATGTTTGGAGATCGTTGCATGCCTTGCAGAGTGCAGAAGGTAGACATATAGAGAAGCTGCAGTCTGCACATAAATCTCAGCTTCTAACTGTTCTATTAGAAGTTGAGTCCAGTACATCAGAGCATAAGCCCACATGAAAAACGGGGGGATTAGCGAAAGTGGCCAGTGGAAAGGCCCAGAGATGAGAAAAACTTGTGCTGGGAGAATAAACATTGGAACCCGACACTAGCCCCCTCCTCATCCCCCCTGGCAAACAATAGTGCCCCGGGCACCACGTGTCCCAGGGGCAGGGCAGAGAATACAGGAAGGTCAGGGCAGTGTATAGAGGGCAGTGATAGTGGGGAAATAAGACTGATTATATCCCCATTGTAGGGCTGTATGTGCCCAATGACTATGGATTGATCAGGACTATGAGTGACCTGTGGATCCTTTCAGGCTCAGCTCCGTGTGTGTGAGAATGCTAATTGGGCGCCGTGGCATTGTCCACGCATTTGCATAGTGAGTGGAGGCTGTGTGGCGGTGCCAGGCTGTGCCCTCCCTGGGGGACGCGGCATTATTCTCGGGGCACCAGGGGCAGGCTGCCGTATTCTTCCCGGCTCAGCCCTGCACGCTGCGCCATATGCTTCTCTGATCACACAGGCAGCTACATAGGCGGCAATAATTGGCCCGATCTGCTGGAAATCACGCAGAAAAGAAGCCCACTGAGACCGACACGGCCGACAATCACTGCTGATGGGAACATCCACTGTGGACAGCAGCAGAGCGCAGTCTGATAGCAGCCATATAGATATATACACTTTTCTAGGAAAAAATACTATTTTATCAGTTGAATCCTTATATCTATGTGTATATAATGCATGTATATAATATATACAATATTACATATATAAAAATATTTACACATGCACGCTACATAATAATATGTGGAATGCATTATTATGTTATCATTTACTCTAAATAAAGTGATGATTAGATAGATAATTAGATTAGATAGATTAGATAGATAATAGCTAGCTAGATAAGAGATCGATAGATAATAGATAGATATATATGGAATAGATAGATAGATAGATAGATATGGGATGGATAGATAGATATGGGATAGATAGATAGATAGATATGGGATGGATAGATAGATAGATATGGGATAGATAGATAGATAGATAGATAGATAGATAGATAGATAGATAGATATGGGATGGATAGATAGATATGGGATAGATAGATAGATAGATAGATAGATAGATATGGGATGGATAGATAGATAGATAGATAGATAGATGGATATGAGATAGATAGATAGATAGATATGGGATAGATAGATAGATAGATAGATAGATAGATAGATAGATAGATAGATAGATAGATATGGGATAGATAGATAGATAGATAGATAGATAGATATGGGATGGATAGATAGATATGGGATAGATAGATAGATAGATAATAGATGTGGGATAGATAGATAGATAGATAGATAGATAGATAGATAGATAGATGTGGGATAGATAGATAGATATGAGATAGATAGATAGATAGATAGATAGATAGACATGGGATAGATAGATAGATATGAGATAGATAGATAGATAGATAGATAGATAGATAGATAGATAGATAGATATGGGATAGATAGATAGATAGATAGATAGATATGGGATAGATAGATAGATAGATATGGGATAGATAGATAGATAGATAGATAGATAGATATGGGATAGATAGATAGACAGACAGATAGATAATAGATAGATAGAATGACTGGCTGATTTAGTCGGGTAAAATAATGGTGTTATCTTTACAGCAGTTGTTAATTATAGACGCTATATATATATATATATATATATATATATATATAATGACATAAGAGATGAGCAGCCATGGAGGTAAGAGTAAGGGGCCAGCACAAACCTTCAGGGAAGACGACCCTCATCTTCAGGTAGCTGGTGGTGAGGCGGATGATGGAGGCCTTGTCCAGCTGGGAGGTGATGGCAGAGGGCAGGGGCAGCAGCTTGGCCAGCTCATAGAACTCGCTGTTCTCCTTCTCCCGTCTTGTCCGGGCCGCGTTCTTGGACTTCTCTTTCATGGCGGACCCCTATTAACCCTTGGTGACTACTGGTAGTGCAGCTCCAGCTCCACAGAACCATCAATGAGAGCGGACACACAAGCAGCCCCTGCTCTCCAGGCCACGGGCACAATCACTGGGCACACAGATCCACGGACACGCCACATCCAGCCCGGGACTGGTCAGTGTGCGGGGCAGCAACTCGTGGCATTCCAACAGAAGCAGGGTCGCCCAGCGTCACATCGGGGGTCTGACAGTGCGGTCCTGTAGAGAGAGCACACAGGGGTCAGATGACACAACCCATCTATCATCTCTAGATACAAACACATACATTATATACAGAGAAGAAGTTGTGTCTTTACATTATATCGCTAGTAATATACTGTATATATATTCACTATATATGAATGAACATTAATTGCACTTATTGAAATACAAATAAACAGTCTCTAGATTACCGTAGATTAATAATTATGCGTAATAATGATAATGAAAAGTAATGCAATTAAGTGTAAGCAAAATAACAATGTAAACAGCAATATATCACTACTTACATGGAAATATATAATAGACAAATAACAAGTAGTTTGGTAATCAGATAGATAAAACAATAGATAAGAAATAAGTAGATGTATAGGCGGCACTGTGTCATATCTATATGCCTAAATATTTCATAGTTTCTAATAACAATTTTATTTCTACAGCGCCAACATGTTCCGCAGCACTGTACATTACAGAGGGGACTTGTACAATAAAGATATTTCAGAGTAACATCTAATTCAGATACCAGGAGGAGTGCGGGTCCTGCCCCCAAGCTACAATCTATGAGGGGGGACACAAAACGTATAAGGGAAACCGTGCAGTATTGTACGGTCCGTCTATCAGCATCATAAAATGTGTATTCACATGAACCGGCCAGTGTGTGTACTAGTACAGACACAGGAGGCTTATTATAAATTATTTTATCTGCAAAGCTGACTAGTTAAATAACAATGGGTGTGTGAGACCCAAATCTATATATTTTATAGATATTAATATATAGGTAGATTAGATAAATATTTAAAATATAATATATAAATTAATGGTCAGATAGATAGATAAATATATGAATAGATTATGTATGTATATATATATATAGTTGCTTGCTAAAATACATATATACCCATACATACATGTATATACACACACATATATATTTATATATTTATGTATATAAATGTATGCATGTGAATATATGCATTTTATCTAGCAATTATCTATTTTATTTATATATATATATATTTATATACATATATAAATATATACCTATACAATATATACATATATAATAGATAGTTGGTACATAGCATAGTAGATCATGGACGTAAAATATATAAATTATAGATTGATAACAGGCAATAAGTATAGAGAGACTAGAGATAAATATAGATAAAATAATAAGTCATAGACATTAGACATATAGATAGATTAGAAATAAATAGGTTAAATAAATTATAAACTCATTATACATAGTTTCTAAAAATGTAATTACCAGATAGATAAATAGATAGATATGGGATAGATAGATATTGGATAGATAGATAGATAGATAGAAAGATATGGGATAGATAGATATTGGATAGATAGATATGGGATAGATAGATAGATAGATAGATAGATATGGGATAGATAGATAGATAGATGATAGATATGGGATAGATAGATAGATAGATAAATATTGGATAAATAGATAGATATGGGATAGAAAGATATTGGATAGATAGATAGATAGATAGATAGAAAGATATGGGATAGATAGATATTGGATAGATAGATATGGGATAGATAGATAGATATGGGATAGATAGATAGATAGATGATAGATATGGGATAGATAGATAGATAGATAAATATTGGATAAATAGATAGATATGGGATAGAAAGATAGATAGATAGATAGATAGATAGATATGGGATAGATAGATAGATATGGGATAGATAAATACTGGATAAATAGATAGATAGATAGCTAGATAGATATGGGATAAATAGATAGATAGATATGGGATAGATAGATATGGGATAAATAGATAGATAGACAGATAGATAATGAATAGATAAATAATAAATAGAATAGATGTATAAAAGATAATAGATAGAAAAACATATAATAGGTGGATGAACAGATAATAAATAACTAATAAATAGATAATAAATAGAATAGATAGATTGTGTGGCTAACAGATAGGAGCGGTATGATGTGTTGGTCAGTGCCCAGCACCCAGTGAGAGGTGGTCTGGAGAGAATGACGGCGCCTGGCTGGCAGTGCCCCTGCCCTACGTCAGTGTGCGCTGTACACAGGTGTCCCTCGCCTCAGGTAGACACCTGCCCTCCCCCGATACGCGGAGGACTCACCTGCTGCTCGGTGCCCGGTGGGGAGCGGGGCGGTCGCGGATATTTGGAGCTCAGGAAGCCATTAACTTGTTCCTGTCTCCGCGCTGGACTTAGTATAACTTTATCCCCGGCCGCTCGGTGTATCCTCACTAACTGCCACTCACAGCGTCTAATGCAGCCCATTGGACAGCAAACTCTGTTAGCCGTGTTCTGATTGGCTGTGGACAGAAGTGACGTCAGCAAAGCGGTACACTGCTAGGGGTCCTGGAACGTGACCCGGTGACCTGTCCTTGTAGTATCCAGCGGGCAGGAGAACGGCGTCACACACGGGGGCGGCGGCGAGGAGTGACCCACTACTGAAGGAACTGTTCCCGGGACTCGGGATACAAATGGATTCTCTGACTTTGCCTTGTTTCCTCATTACTGTATCTTCTCATTGACTGAGATAAAGAGATAGATAAATAGATAGATATTTAAATAGATAGATAGATAGCTATGGGATAGATAATAGATAGATAGATAGATAGATAGATAAATAGATAGATAGATAGATATGGGATAGATAATAGATAGATAGATAGATAGATAGATAGATAGATATGGGATAGATAATAGATAGATAGATAGATATGGGATAGATAATAGATAGATAGATAGATATGGGATAGATAATAGATAAATAGATAGATATGGGATAGATAGATAGATAGATAGATAGATATGGGATAGATAATAGATAAATAGATAGATATGGGATAGATAGATAGATAGATAGATAGATATAAGATAGATAGATATGGGATAGATAATAGATAGATAGATAGATAGATAGATAGATAAATAGATAGATATGGGATAGATAGATAGATAGATAGATAGATAGATAGATATGGGATAGATAGATAGATAGATAGATATAAGATAGATAGATATGGGATAGATAATAGATAGATAGATAGATAGATAGATATGGGATAGATAGATAGATATAGGATAGATAGATAGATAGATAGATAGATATGGGATAGATAATAGATAGATAGATAGATAGATAAATAGATAGATATGGGATAGATAATAGATAGATAGATAGATAGATATGGGATAGATAGATAGATAGATTGATAGATAGATAGATAGATATGGGAAAGATAGATAGATAGATAGATATGGGATAGAAAGATAGATATGGGATAGATAGATAGATAGATAGATTTCCAGACAGTGGGTAAATCCTATGATATATGACAGTGATTACTTCCTATCACATTAGTAGTAAATCTTTCCCCTATAGGTAGAGATCTCACATCTCATTACTGACCATTCCATGATCTACTATCATATTGTCTTCTCCTTGTATGTTCAGAGAGTGAATGTTCAGGGATGCATTGCTTCAGGATATATGTTGGAGGAAAATGGCAAACTATTGTGCTTCAGGATGTATTTTGGGGGAGAGATTGCAATACATTGATCCAGATTCAGGCTAGCAGCAATGGCAATAGGTATTGCTTCCAGGAATACTTTGGAAGAGATATGGCAATGTGTTGCTTCAGGGTAAATATTAGGAGAGATGGAGCCATATATATGGATTAAATACAGAGGGAAGACGCATCTGCGGCTTCTACAGAAGGCGACACGAGTGTGCGGGAGACAGAGACAATGATGGAAATCTAGAAGAGAGAAGGACACTATATTAGAATAAAAAGCTAATGAAGTGATAGATAATGAAGAAAGAGAAAAAGAAATAATATAGAGATGAAACTTACAGGTTAAAGATAAATTAGAGATTAAGACAGAGGAGAAAGAGCGGCAGAGAAAGGAAGGCTAGATAATGGAGAGGTATACACACATATATATGTCATAGACAATAGAGCAAAACGTGCCGGATTACCGGAGAGACAGTGGGGCTGAGGCTAATAATGACAGATTCACTATAGATAGCCCCCAGGAATGAGTGGGGTGCAGCCGTGGCCGCAGGCGGGTGACATCTGTGGTCGCAGCTATAACTGTGGAAATGTCGCACGTGTGAGGCAGTAACTGGCGCAGAGCGGCATTGGGGGTCTCTGGCTTCTGGTGGCCGGTGGGGATTACACAGGATGGCGGCTCCTGCAGTCATTCTCCTCCAGTGGGGACACAGCTCACTACCGCTAGCAGGCTGCAGGTGGCGCCAGTTCTCACCCGCCGCAGACGGTCAGTACCGCTGCTACCTCACACACATCACTGAGTCTTATTGGAGATGAGTGAGAGGGACATCAAGGGGGAAGATTCCGGCATGAAATCCGCTCTGTGAGCAAATAATAATGTACTGCCCGAGGATCGCCATCATGAGCCTGTTCACACATGTCTGCAATCCAGCCACGAGAGGAGGATCACATAGAGGAGGCGACTGATGGTAGAGCGACACTGTCAGCCTGATGATGGGAGGAGAGGGCCACTGTCAGCCTGACCATAGGAGGAGAGGGCCACCGTCAGCCTGATGATGGGAGGAGAGGACCACCGTCAGCCTGACCATAGGAGGAGAGGGCCACTGTCAGCATGATGATGGGAGGAGAGGGCCACTGTCAGTCTGATGATGGGAGGAGAGGGCCACTGTCAGCCTGACCATAGGAGGAGAGGACCACCGTCAGCCTGATGATTAGAGTAGAGGACCACCCACAGCCTGATGATTAGAGTAGAGGACCACCGTCAGCCTGATGATGGGAGGAGAGGGCCACTATCAGCCTGATAATGGGAGGAGAGGACCACCATCAGCCTGATGTTGGGAGAGAGGAAGGGCCGCTGTCAGCCTGATAATGGGAGGAGAGGGCCACCGTCAGCCTGATGATGGGAGGAGAGGGCCACCGTCAGCCTGATGATGGGAGGAGAGGGCCACCATAAGCCTGATGTTGGGAGAGAGGAGAGGGCCACTGTCAGCCTGATCATAGGAGGAGAGGGCCACTGTCAGCCTGATCATAGGAGGAGAGGGCCACTATCAGCCTGATCATAGGACGAGAGGACCACCGTCAGCCTGATGATTAGAGTAGAGGGCCACTGTCAGCCTGATGATGGGAGGGCCACTATCAGCCTGATGATTGGAGGAAAGGGCTATGGTCAGTCTAAAAATGGAAGAAGAGGGCCACTATCAGCCTGATAATGGGAGGAGAGGGCCACCATAAGCCTGATGATGGAAGGAGAGGGCCACCGTCAGCCTGATCATGGAAGGAGAGGGCCACCATAAGCCTGATGTTGGGAGAGAGGAGAGAGCCGCTGTCAGCTTGATCATATCATGGGAGGTGAGGGCCACCGTCAGCCTGATCATGGGAGGAGAGGGTCACTGTCAGCCTGATGATGGGAGGAGAGGGCCACTATCAGCCTGATGATTGGAGGAAAGGGCTATGGTCAGCCTAAAAATGGGAGGAGAGGGTCACTATCAGCCTGACCATAGCAGGAGAGGACCACCGTCAGCCTGATGATTGGAGTAGAGGGCCACTGTCAGCCTGATGATGGGAGGAGAGGACCACCGTCAGCCTGATGATTGGAGTAGAGGGCCACTGTCAGCCTGATGATGGGAGGAGAGGGCCACCATCAGAATGATCATGGGAGGAGAGGGCCACTATCAGCCTGATGATTGGAGGAAAGGGCGATGGTCAGTCTAAAAATGGAAGAAGAGGACCACTATCAGCCTGATAATGGGAGGAGAGGGCCACCATAAGCCTGATGATGGAAGGAGAGGGCCACCGTCAGCCTGATCATGGAAGGAGAGGGCCACCATAAGCCTGATGTTGGGAGAGAGGAGAGAGCCGCTGTCAGCTTGATCATGGGAGGAGAGGGCTATGGTCAGTCTAAAAATGAGAGGAGAGGGCCACTATCAGCCTGATAATGGGAGGAGAGGACCACCATCAGCCTGATGATGGGAGGAGAGGGCCACCGTCAGCCTGATCATGGGAGGAGAGGGCCACCATAAGCCTGATGTTGGGAGAGAGGAAGGGCCGCTGTCAGCCTGATAATGGGAGGAGAGCGCCACCGTCAGCCTGATGATGGGAGGAGAGGGCCACCATAAGCCTGACGTTGGGAGAGAGGAGAGGGCCACTGTCAGCCTGATCATAGGAGGAGAGGGCCACTGTCAGCCTGATCATAGGAGGAGAGGGCCACTATCAGCCTGATCATAGGAGGAGAGGATCACCGTCAGCCTGATGATTAGAGTAGAGGGCCACTGTCAGCCTGATGATGGGAGGAGAGGGCCACTATCAGCCTGATGATGGGAGGAGAGGGCCACCGTCAGCATGATCATGGGAGGAGAGGGCCACTATCAGCCTGATGATGGGAGGAGAGGGCCACCGTCAGCATTATCATGGGAGGAGAGGGCCACTATCAGCCTGATGATTGGAGGAAAGGGCTATGGTCAGTCTAAAAATGGAAGAAGAGGGCCACTATCAGCCTGATAATGGGAGGAGAGGGCCACCATAAGCCTGATGATGGAAGGAGAGGGCCACCGTCAGCCTGATAATGGGAAGAGAGGGCCACCATCAGCCTGATGATGGGAGGTGAGGACCACCGTCAGCCTGATGATTGGAGGAAAGGGCTATGGTCAGTCTAAAAATGGAAGAAGAGGGCCACTATCAGCCTGATAATGGGAGGAGAGGGCCACCATAAGCCTGATGATGGAAGGAGAGGGCCACCGTCAGCCTGATCATGGAAGGAGAGGGCCACCATAAGCCTGATGTTGGGAGAGAGGAGAGAGCCGCTGTCAGCTTGATCATGGGAGGAGAGGGCTATAGTCAGTCTAAAAATGAGAGGAGAGGGCCACTATCAGCCTGATAATGGGAAGAGAGGGCCACCATCAGCCTGATGATGGGAGGTGAGGACCACCGTCAGCCTGATCATGGGAGGAGAGGGCCACCGTCAGCCTGATGATGGCACAATCCTTGCCGCTAATATGAGCCATTATTCCAACAATTACAATGGATGGCTGCATTTTTCTTATTTTTAAAGGTCTCCTTACATGGAATGAAATGAGCCAAGACAAAGGTTTATATCAGGACACATATAACAACTCAATTGTGGATTATCTGTTTTTTTTATACTATGCATCCCTATGTATTATATCACAAGATTACAGCACAGAATGATAGCACCATATAACCATACTTTATTATGACGAATATCATAATAAAATAGCACAGTCCAATATTACAAAATATTATCTTAGTAATATAATCTCGCTCTAATCTTCAATTACTGCAATCTATGACTACAATATTATGCCACCAGATTAAAGAAGAAATATTACATTATTGCAATAAAGTACATTACAGTATAACAATATGTTACAAATGACATTCTATCCAGCCTGGCCATATAGCACAAGATTCACACTGCATGAGCAGGTATATGACAGTATGTTGTCCTACAGTGTCCTATACAGTACCACACATACAGCATATTATACAGCGGTATATAACAACAATAGTCCAAAGGGGGTTAATAGGGCACTTCAACAATATACTGTATATACAACTAGTCCCTCATAACACTATGCAAGACAAAGAAGAGATCCCACTATAAAGATCAATTAAAAGGTATATACTTTATTGAAAAAATTACTAAAACCAATGTGAAATAGCAGCAAGATAGCCATGATAGAGGACACCAAATCCCTTAATTATATTGGGCTATAACATCATACAATATGGCATGTTTATATGTAAACACACATGAGCACATGAGATATACAGAACAATACACTATTATTGTAAACAATCACGGGCTCTAAAATAGAGTAATCCCCTAGCACAATGGCTATAATAAACATATTAAATCCTATGCTACATGAATGCGGCGTACCATACAAATGCTGATAAAGCCCTAAAAATGCTGAAAGGCCACAACATAAGACAATCAGATGACTCAGCTCCATTACTAAGGACCATAAATACGGTCTATATTAAACCAAATGAAAAATAAATAATAAAATGGAGCTAAAATAGATATCGACCTGTGGCAAAAGGTGTCCCCATACCCCGACGCGCGTTTCGCCGCCAGCTTCTTCCAGTGGCACAAGGTCCATAAAGCATATTATACAGTGGCACAAGGCCCATACAGCATATTATACAGTGGTACAAGGTCCATACAGCATATTATACAGCGGTACAAGTTTCATACAGCATATTATATAGCAGTACAAGGTCCATACAGCATATTATACAGCGGTACAAGGTCCATGCATCATATTATACAGCAGTACAAGGTCCATACAGCATATTATACAGCGGTACAAGGGCCATACAGCATATTATACAGCAGTACAAGGTCCATACACCATATTATACAGTGGTACAAGGTCCATACAGCATATTATACAGCAGTACAAGGTCCATACAGCATATTATACAGAAGTACAAGGTCCATACAGCATATTATACAGAAGTACAAGGTCCATGCATCATATTATACAGTAGTACAAGGTCCATGCAACATATTATACAGCAGTGCAAGGTCCATACAGCATATTACAAGGTCCATACAGCATATATACAACTAACAGAATGGTTTTTAACAGGGAAAAATGCAAATTACTACATCTGGGCAATAAAAATGAAAAAAAGCATATACAGAATGGGAGGAATAGGGCTAAGCAACAGCACATGTGAAAAAGACTTGGGTATACTAATAGATCACTGTTATGATTGAGTCACCATAGGAGGCAAAAACAGAAATGCTAGCTAAGTCCAGAAAACCAGAGAAGTTGGCAGCTATCGGATTGCAGACCCCTGAACCTATCAACACAACTAGCAGTAGCCGTGGGGGGCTCCTACGATGCCCTAGGCCCCTCGATCACAGCCGGAGGACTACATAGCCTAAAGACAGAAAGGGAAATCTAAACTGCCCCAGAGCAGACCCCAAAGCAAAAGGCAGCCCCCCACATATAATGATGGTGAAACAAGAAGAAAGAACAAAACACAGACAGAAAGATAGACTGAGCAAAGATGGGGCCCAAGCTAGCTTAGATAGGAAAGGACAGGAAGGCTGCTGTCTGCAATCCGTGAAAAACCCTATGAAAATAAGAGCCAACAAACTGACAGTAAAAGAGACCCTGAAGACGCTAGGCTTCAAAAAAGGCTATGTCAGTACTCAGGAATATTCTGAAGACAGAGCAACAGGCAAAAGGAGATTCGGCTCACCCCAGCAGGGAATGGCAGAATCCAGAAAAGCAAGGAAAACAAAACACTAATGCAAAAAGGCAAAGCAGAAATCTTAGCTTTAGATGAGCAGGAATCAGACTGGTTTCCTAGAAGTCCACAGAGAAATCACCCGCAGGCCAGAAGGGCGTCGGCAGCCTTATATCCAGTCATTAACTCCACTCAGCCAGTCATCATCCTCTGTTGTGAGTTCATTTTCCCCTTCATTACTGAGGCCCGAGGAACTCCTTCTTCTGGTTAAGAAAGGTAGTGAGCCTGATTGTCAAACACCTGAGGCTGATGATGAGGACTGGCTGAGTGAAGTTACGGACTGGGTATAAGGTTGCCGACGCCCTTCTGCCCTGCGGGTGATTTCTCTATGGGATCCTTGGAGACCAGTTTGAATTCCTGCTCCTCCAAAGCTAAGTTTGCTGCTCGGCCTTTTGCTTTTGTGCTTTGACTTTGTTTTTGCTTTGTTTTTCTGGATTTCTGCCATTCCCTGCTGGGGTGTGCTGAATTCATTTAGCTCTGTCTTCTGAAAATACCTGAGTGCTGATTCAGTTTTTGAAGCCAAGCTGCTTCAGGGCCTTTTTCATATCAGCTGATTGGCTTATGTCTTTGATAGGGTTTTGGCAGATTGCAGACAGCAGCCTTCCTGTCCTTTCCTATCTAGGTAGTTTTGGGGCCCCGTCTTTGCTCAGTCTATCTTTCTGTCTGTGTTTGTATTTTCATCTTGCTTCACCGTCATTATATGTTGGGGGCTGCCTATTGCTTTGGGGTCTGCTCTGGGGCAGTTTAGATTTCCCCTTTCTTTCTTTAGGCCTATGTATTTCTCGGGCTGTGATCGAGGGGTCTAGGGCATCGTAGGAACCCCCCACGGCTACTGCTAGTTGTGTTGATAGGTTCAGGGGTCTGCAATCTGATAGTTGCCAACTTCTCTGGTTTTCTGGACTTAGCTTGTATTTCTGCTTTTGCCTCCTACGGTGACTCATTCATAACAGAATCACCCGCCTTACCGCAGATTCTAGGGTACTCAATAGCAGGAAAGAATTGTTAAAAAAAAAAAGGGTGTGTATATTTTTTCCTCTATATCTCTGAGGCCGTAGGGGGAATTTTTTTTTTTTCTTTCAATGGAAATAAAGCAATTGTCTGATCGTGTGGAGCAGCTCGCTGCGGAAGTGCGGGGAATTTCCGCCTACCTTGCTCATTCACATGCTGCTGAACCAAAGAATCCTACACCTGATGTATTCTTTGGGGATCGGTCTAAATTTTTGAATTTCAAAAATAATTGTAAATTATTTTTTGCCTTGAAGCCTAACTCGTCAGGGAGCTCCACGCAGCAGGTTAAAATTGTCATCTCTTTGCTGCGTGGCGATCCCCAGGATTGGGCGTTTTCTTTGAAACCAGATGATCCTATTCTGACTAATGTGAACGCATTCTTTCAAGCTTTGGGGTTGTTGTATAACGAACCTAATGCCATTGATCAGGCTGAAAAGACCCTGCTGGCATTGAGCCAGGGTCGTGATTCTGCAGAATTGTACTGTCAAAAATTCCGAAAGTGGGCAGTACTTACTACCTGGAATGATAATGCCTTGGCTGCTCTCTTTCGGAAGGGGTTGTCAGAAGCCGTAAAAGATACTATGGTGGGATTTCCTGTTCCCTCTGGTCTTGCCGATTCTATGTCATTAGCCATTCAGGTTGATCGGCGTTTGCGCGAACGCAAAGCTGTATGAGAGGTGTTGCCACCTGTTGAACAAATGTCTGAACCTATGCAATGTGATAGAGTTTTTTCCAGAGAGCAGCGTAAGGAGTTCAGAAGGCGTAATAAGTTATGTTTTTTCTGTGGAGATGCCTCGCATATTATTTCTGTCTGTCCCAAACGAGCGAAACGCTTTGCACACACATTTTCTGTTGGTGGTGTTCAACCTAAGTTTCTTCTGGCTATTACTCTGATCTGCTCCCTGTCCACATTTTCCGCCAAGGCTTTTGTGGATTCGGGAGCAGCCCTAAACCTAATGGACTTGGATTTTGCTAAACGTTGTGGATTTCCGATGACACCTCTGCAGACGCCTATCCCTTTGAGGGGAATTGATGCTACTCCTTTGGCTAAAAATAAACCCCAGTTTTGGACCCAGGTGGTAATGCGGGTCGCCCCAGACCATCAAGAAAATTGCAGATTTCTGGTGTTGCATAATCTGCATGATACTATTGTTCTGGGGTTTCCCTGGTTACAGATTCATAATCCAGTTTTGGATTGGAAATCTGTGTCTGTGGTGAGTTGGGGTTGTCGGTGTGCCCTTAGTGAGGCTCCGGTGTTTTCCACCTCTCCTCAGTCGCATGATGTTCCTGATTATTTGGCGGACTTTTATGATGTATTTAGTGAGAATGAGTCTGCGTCTCTGCCTCCTCATAGGAGTTATGACTGTGCAATTGAACTGAGCCCGGGGTGTAAATTTCCCAAGGGTCGGCTCTTCAATTTATCTGTACCCAAGCACGAGGCTATGCGATCCTATATTAAGGAGGCGTTGGAGAAGGGTCATATTAGACCATCCTCGTCACCCTTAGGTGCCGGTTTTTTTTTGTAGCCAAAAAGGATGGATCATTAAGACCTGGTATTGATTATCGTGCCCTCAACAAAATTACTGTTAAATATCAGTATCCGTTACCCCTGATTTCTGATCTATTCTCCACAGATAAAGGTGCTTGCTGGTCTACCAAGCTTGACCTCAGGGGGGCGTATAATCTTATTCGCATTAAGCATGGGGATGAATGGAAGACGGCGTTTAATACTCCGAGGGACATTTTGAGTACCTGGTGATGCCTTTTGGGCTCACTAATGCCCCTTCTGTCTTCCAGTGCTTCATGAACGATATTTTCCGAGATTTTGTCGATAAATTTTTGATTATCTATCTGGATGATATTTTGATCTTCTCCAAGGATTGGGATTCTCATGTGGAACATATTCGGACTGTGTTCCGGATCTTGAGGGAGAATTCCCTGTATGTCAAGGGATCTAAATGCCTTTTTGGAGTACAGAGGATTTCTTTTTTGGGATTTATTTTGTCGCCGTCAACTATTGAAATGGACCCGGCCAAGGTACAGGCAATTCACGATTGGGTTCAGCCCACTTCTTTGAAGGCCCTCCAGAAGTTTTTGGGTTTTGCTAATTTTTATAGGAAATTTATAGCAAAATTTTTAGTATTGCCAAGCCATTGACTGATTTGACTAAGAAGGGTGCTGATGTGTTAAATTGGTCTCCGGAGGCTGTTTCTTCCTTTCAGGAGCTGAAGCGAAGATTCACCTCCGCCCCGGTTTTGCGGCAACCTGATGTCTCACTTCCGTTCCAGGTAGAGGTGGATGCTTCTGAGATTGGTGCAGGAGCTGTTTTGTCCCAAAAGGATCCTGTAACATCTAAAATGAATCCCTGTGCTTTCTTTTCCCGAAAGTTCTCTCCATCTGAACGTAACTATGATGTGGGGAATAGGGAACTGTTGGCCATGAAATGGGCATTTGAGGAGTGGAGACATTGGTTGGAGGGAGCTAAGCATCAAGTCGTGGTCCTCACTGACCACAAGAATTTGATTTACCTAGAGTTGGCTAAGCGCTTGAACCCTAGACAGGCTAGTTGGGCCTTGTTTTTTACACGTTTTGATTTTGTGGTTTCTTTTCTTCCTGGAACAAAGAATGTCAAGGCAGACACCCTCTCTAGGAGCTTCCTTGCTGATTCTCCTGTGGTGACCAAGCCTGATACCATCTTAGGCGAAGGGGTAGTTCTTTCTGCCATCTCGCCCGATTTGAGATGTGCTCTGGAAGAGTTCCAGGAGGACAAACCTGAGCGTTGTCCCAGTGGAAAGTTGTAGGTTCCTGACCAGTGGAAGAAGAGAGTGATGTCTGAAGTTCATTGCTCTGCTTTGGCTGGTCATCCAGGTATTTTTGGTACTAGAGATCTGGTGAGTCGTTTTTTTTGGTGGCCCTCCTTGTCTCGTGATGTCAGGAATTTTGTGCAGTCCTGTGGGACGTGCTCCCGGTCTAAATCGTGTTCTCGCTCTAGTGGGTTGTTGATGCCTTTGCCTGTCCCCAAAAGGCCATGGACCCATATTTCAATGGATTTCATCTCTGATATGCCTGTCTCTCAGAGGATGACTGTTATTTGGGTGATTTGTGATAGGTTCTCTAAGATGGTTCATCTTGTACCACTCCCTAAGTTGCCGTCTTCCTCTGAGTTGGTGCCCCTGTTTTTACAACAGGTGGTTCGTTTGCACGGGATTCCTGAGAACATTGTATCTGACAGAGGAGTCCAGTTTGTGTCTAGATTTTGGAGAACTTTCTGTTCCAGACTGGGAATTCAGTTGTCCTTCTCCTCTGCTTTTCACCCTCAGACCAATGGGCAGACAGAAAGAACAAACCAGACCTTGGAGTCATATTTAAGATGTTTTATTTCTGCTGATCAGGATGATTGGGTTTCATTTTTGCCCTTGGCCGAATTTGCTTTGAATAATAGAGCTAGTTCTGCCACTTTGATGTCACCTTTTTTTTTGTAACTTTGGGTTTCATCCTCGATTTTCTTCAGGGCACGTGGAGCCCTCTGTCTGCCCAGGTGTTGACACTGTGGTGGAGAGAATGCACCAGATCTGGGACCAAGTGGTGGATAAGTTATCTCTCTCCCAGGAGAAGGTCCAGCGGTTTTCCAACCGACATAGGACCATTGGTCCCCAGTTTAAGGTTGGTGATATGGTGTGGTTATCATCAAAAAATATTGCTATGAAGGTGGCTTCTCCTAAGTTTAAGCCTAGATTTATTGGACCTTACAAGATTGTGGAGATTGTTAATCCGGTCTCTTTTCGTTTGGCTCTTCCTGTCACATTTAAAATCCATAATGTGTTCCATAAATCTTTGTTGAAGAGGTTTGTTGAACCTGTTGTTCCGGGGGTGGCACCTCCAGACCCTGTATTGGTTGAAGGTAACATGGAGTATGAGGTAGAGAAAGTACTGGATTCCCGTCTGGCTAGACGGAGACTCCAGTATTTGGTTAAGTGGAAGGGTTATGGTCAGGAGGATAATTCCTGGGTCTCTGCCTCTGATATTCATGCCAAACGATTGGTGCGTGCCTTTCATCGGGCTCACCCTGATCGCCCTGGTGGCCTAGTTGAGGGTTCGGTGACCCCTCCTCAAGGGGGAGGTATTGTTGTGAGTTCATTTTCCCCTTCATTACTGAGGCCCGAGGAACTCCCTCTTCTGGTTAAGAAAGGTAGTGAGCCTGATTGTCAAACACCTGAGGCTGATGATGAGGACTGGCTGAGTGGAGTTACGGACTGGATATAAGGTTGCCGACGCCCTTCTAACCCTGCGGGTGATTTCTCTGTGGGATCCTTGGAGACCAGTCTGAATTCCTGCTCCTCCAAAGCTAAGTTTGCTGCTCGGCCTTTTGCTTTTGTGCTTTGACTTTGTTTTTGCTTTGTTTTTCTGGATTTCTGCCATTCCCTGCTGGGGTGTGCTGAATTCATTTAGCTCTGTCTTCTGAAAATACCTGAGTGCTGATTCAGTTTTTGAAGCCTAGCTGCTTCAGGGCCTTTTTCATATCAGCTGGTTGGCTTATGTCTTTGATAGGGTTTTGGCAGATTGCAGACAGCAGCCTTCCTGTCCTTTCCTATCTAGGTAGTTTTGGGGCCCCGTCTTTGCTCAGTCTATCTTTCTGTTTGTGTTTGTATTTTCATCTTGCTTCACCGTCATTATATGTTGGGGGCTGCCTATTGCTTTGGGGTCTCCTCTGGGGCAGTTTAGATTTCCCCTTTCTTTCTTTAGGCCTATGTATTTCTCCGGCTGTGATCGAGGGGTCTAGGGCATCGTAGGAACCCCCCACGGCTACTGCTAGTTGTGTTGATAGGTTCAGGGGTCTGCAATCTGATAGTTGCCAACTTCTCTGGTTTTCTGGACTTAGCTTGTATTTCTGCTTTTGCCTCCTACGGTGACTCATTCATAACAATCCTCATCCCCAGGTGTTTGACAATCAGGCTCACTACCTTTCTTCACCAGAAGAGGGAGTTCCTCGGGCCTCAGTAGTGAAGGGGAAAATGAACTCACAACAGTACCTCCCCCTTGAGGAGGGATCACCGAACCCTCAACCACGCCACCAGGGCGATCAGGGTGAGCCCGATGAAAGGCACGCACCAATCTTTTGGCATGAATATCAGAGGCAGAGACCCAGGAATTATCCTCCTGACCATAACCCTTCCACTTAACCAAATACTGGAGTCTCCGTCTAGCCAGACGGGAATCCAGTACTTTCTCTACCTCATATTCCATGTTAGCTTCAACCAATACAGGGTCTGGAGGTGCAACCCCCGGAACAACAGGTTCAACAAACCTCTTCAACAAAGATTTATGGAACACATTATGGATTTTAAATGTGACAGGAAGAGCCAAACGAAAAGAGACCGGATTAATAATCTCCAAACTCTTGTAAGGTCCAATAAATCTAGGCTTAAACTTAGGAGAAGCCACCTTCATAGCAATATTTTTTGATGCTAACCACACCATATCACCAACCTTAAACTGGGGACCAATGGTCCTATGTCGGTTGGAAAACCGCTGGGCATTTTCCTGGGAGAGAGATAACTTATCCACCACTTGGTCCCAGATCTGGTGCATTCTCTCCACCACAGTGTCAACACCTGGGCAGGCAGAGGGCTCCACCTGCCCTGAAGAAAATCGAGGATGAAACCCAAAGTTACAAAAAAAGGTGACATCAAAGTGGCAGAACTAGCTCTATTATTTAAAGCAAATTCGGCCAAGGGCAAAAATGAAACCCAATCATCCTGATCAGCAGAAATAAAACATCTCAAATATGACTCCAAGGTCTGGTTTGTTCTCTCTGTCTGCCCATTGGTCTGAGGGTGAAAAGCAGAGGAGAAGGACAACTGAATTCCCAGCTTGGAACAGAAAGTTCTCCAAAATCTAGACACAAACTGGACTCCTCTGTCAGATACAATGTTCTCAGGAATCCCGTGCAAGCGAACCACCTGTTGTAAAAACAGGGGCACCAATTCAGAGGAAGACGGCAACTTAGGGAGTGGTACAAGATGAACCATCTTAGAGAACCTATCACAAATCACCCAAATAACAGTCATCCTTTGAGAGACAGGCATATCAGAGATGAAATCCATTGAAATATGGGTCCATGGCCTCTTGGGGACAGGCAAAGGCATCAACAACCCACTAGAGCGAGAACACGATTTAGACCGGGAGCACGTCCCACAGGACTGCACAAAATTCCTGACATCACGAGACAAGGAGGGCCACCAAAAAGACCGACTCACCAGATCTCTAGTACCAAAAATACCTGGATGACCAGCCAAAGCAGAGCAATGAACTTCAGACATCACTCTCCTCTTCCACTGGTCAGGAACATACAACTTTCCACTGGGACAACGCTCAGGTTTGTCCTCCTGGAACTCTTCCAGAGCACGTCTCAAATCGGGCGAGATGGCAGAAAGAACTACCCCTTTGCCTAAGATGGTAGCAGGCTTGGTCACCACAGGAGAATCAGCAAAGAAGCTCCTAGAGAGGGCGTCAGCCTTGACATTCTTAGTTCCAGGAAGAAAAGAAACCACAAAATCAAAACGTGTAAAAAACAAGGCCCACCTAGCCTGTCTAGGGTTCAAGCGCTAAGCCGACTCTAGGTAAATCAAATTCTTGTGGTCAGTGAGGACCAAGACTTGATGCTTAGCTCCCTCCATCCAATGTCTCCACTCCTCAAATGCCCATTTCATGGCTAACAGTTCCCGATTCCCCACATCATAGTTACGTTCAGATGGAGAGAACTTTCGGGAAAAGAAAGCACAGGGATTCATTTTAGATGTTACAGGATCCTTTTGGGACAAAACAGCTCCTGCACCAATCTCAGAAGCATCCACCTCTACCTGGAACGGAAGTGAGACATCAGGTTGCCGCAAAACCGGTGCGGAGGTGAATCTTCGCTTCAGCTCCTGAAAGGAAGAAACAGCCTCCGGAGACCAATTTAACACATTAGCACCCTTCTTAGTCAAATAAGTCAATGGCTTGGCAATACTAGAAAATTTTGCTATAAATTTCCGATAAAAATTAGCAAAACCCAAAAACTTCTGGAGGGCCTTCAAAGAAGTGGGCTGAACCCAATCGTAAATGGCCTGTACCTTGGCCGGGTCCATTTCAATAGTTGACGGGGACAAAATAAATCCCAAAAAAGAAATCCTCTGTACTCCAAAAAGGCATTTAGATCCTTTGACATACAGGGAATTCTCCCTCAAGATCCGGAACACAGTCTGAATATGTTCCACATGAGAATTCCAATCCTTGGAGAAGATCAAAATATCATCCAGATAGATAATCAAAAATTTATCGACAAAATCTCGGAAAATATCGTTCATGAAGCACTGGAAGACAGAAGGGGCATTAGTGAGCCCAAAAGGCATCACCAGGTACTCAAAATGTCCCTCCGGAGTATTAAACGCCGTCTTCCATTCATCCCCATGCTTAATGCGAATAAGATTATACGCCCCCCTGAGGTCAAGCTTGGTAAACCAGCAAGCACCTTTAACTCTGGAGAATAGATCAGAAATCAGGGGTAACGGATACTGATATTTAACAGTAATTTTGTTGAGAGCACGATAATCAATACAAGGTCTTAATGATCCATCCTTTTTGGCTACAAAAAAAAACCCGGCACCTAAGGGTGACGAGGATGGTCTAATATGACCCTTCTCCAACGCCTCCTTAATATAGGGTCGCATAGCCTCGTGCTCGGGTACAGATAAATTGAAGAGCCGACCCTTGGGAAATTTACACCCCGGGCTCAGTTCAATTGCACAGTCATAACTCCTATGAGGAGGTAGAGACGCAGACTCATTCTCACTAAATACATCATAAAAGTCCGCCAAATAATCAGGAACATCATGCGACTGAGGAGAGATGGAAAACACCGGAGCCTCACTAAGGGCACACCGACAACCCCAACTCACCACAGACACAGATTTCCAATCCAAAACTGGATTATGAATTTGTAACCAGGGAAACCCCAGAACAATAGTATCATGCAGATTATGTAACACCAAAAACCTGCAATTTTCTTTATGGTCTGGGGCGACCCGCATTACCACCTGGGTCCAAAACTGAGGTTTATTTTTAGCCAAAGGAGTAGCATCAATCCCCCTCAAAGGGATAGGCGTCTGCAGAGGTCTCATCAGAAATCCACAACGTTTAGCAAAATCCAAGTCCATTAGGTTTAGAGCTGCTCCCGAATCCACAAAAGCCTTGGCGGAAAATGTGGACAGGGAGCAGATCAGAGTAATAGCCAGAAGAAACTTAGGTTGAACACCAACAACAGAAAACATGTGTGCAAAGCGTTTTTCGCGTTTAGGACAGACAGAAATAATATGCGAGGCATCTCCACAGAAAAAACACAACTTATTACGCCTTCTGAACTCCTGACGCTGCTCTCTGGAAAAAACTCTATCACATTGCATAGGTTCAGACATCTGTTCAACAGGTGGCAACACCTCTCGTGCAACTCTGCGTTCGCGCAAACGCCGATCAACCTGAATGGCTAAAGACATAGAATCGTCAAGACCAGAGGGAACAGGAAATCCCACCATAGTATCTTTTACAGCTTCTGACAACCCCTTCCGAAAGAGAGCAGCCAAGGCATTATCATTCCAGGTAGTAAGTACTGCCCACTTTCGGAATTTTTGACAGTACAATTCTGCAGAATCACGACCCTGGTTCAATGCCAGCAGGGTCTTTTCAGCCTGATCAATGGCATTAGGTTCGTCATACAACAACCCCAAGGCCTGAAAAAATGCGTTCACATTAGTCAGAATAGGATCATCTGGTTTCAAAGAAAACGCCCAATCCTGGGGATCGCCACGCAGCAAAGAGATGACAATTTTAACCTGCTGCGCGGAGTTCCCTGACGAGTTAGGCTTCAAGGCAAAAAATAATTTACAATTATTTTTGAAATTCAAAAATTTAGACCAATCCCCAAAAAATACATCAGGTGTAGGAATCTTTGGTTCAGCAGTATGTGAATGAGAAGGTAGGCGGAAATTCCCCGCACTTCCGCAGCGAGCTGCTCCATACGATCAGACAATTGCTTTATCTCCATTGAGAGAAAAAAAAAATTCCCCCTACGGCCTCAGAGATATAGAGGAAAAAATATACACACTTTTTTTTTTTTTAATACAATTCTTTCCTGCAATTGAGTACCCTAGGATCTGCGGTATGGCGGGTGATTCTGTTATGATTGAGTCACCATAGGAGGCAAAAACAGAAATGCTAGCTAAGTCCAGAAAACCAGAGAAGTTGGCAGCTATCGGATTGCAGACCCCTGAACCTATCAACACAACTAGCAGTAGCCGTGGGGGGCTCCTACGATGCCCTAGGCCCCTCGATCACAGCCGGAGGACTACATAGCCTAAAGACAGAAAGGGACATCTAAACTGCCCCAGAGCAGACCCCAAAGCAAAAGGCAGCCCCCCACATATAATGACGGTGAAGCAAGAAGAAAGAACAAAACACAGACAGAAAGATAGACTGAGCAAAGATGGCGCCCAAGCTAGCTTAGATAGGAAAGGACAGGAAGGCTGCTGTCTGCAATCCGTGAAAAACCCTATGAAAATAAGAGCCAACAAACTGACAGTAAAAGAGACCCTGAAGACGCTAGGCTTCAAAAAAGGCTATGTCAGTACTCAGGAATATTCTGAAGACAGAGCAACAGGCAAAAGGAGATTCGGCTCACCCCAGCAGGGAATGGCAGAATCCAGAAAAGCAAGGAAAACAAAACACTAATGCAAAAAGGCAAAGCAGAAATCTTAGCTTTAGATGAGCAGGAATCAGACTGGTTTCCTAGAAGTCCACAGAGAAATCACCCGCAGGCCAGAAGGGCGTCGGCAGCCTTGTATCCAGTCATTAACTCCACTCAGCCAGTCATCATCCTCAGCCCCAGGTGTTTGACAATCAGGCTCACTACCTTTCTTCATCAGAAGAGGGAGTTCCTTGGGCCTCAGTAGTGAAGGGGAAAATGAACTCCCAACAGATCACAGACTGAATATGAGTCAACAGTGTGATGCAGCAGCAAAAAAGGCAAATACAATTCTAGGATGTATTAACAGAAGTATACAGTCTAGATCACGTGAAGTCATTATTGCCCTCTACTCCTCTTTGGTCAGACCTCATCTGGAATACTGTGTCCAGTTTTGAGCGCCACATTTTAAAAAAGACATCAACAAACTGGAGCAAGTTCAGAAAAGAGTGACCAGAATGGTGACCGGTCTGCAAACCCTGTCTTATGACCAAAGGTTGCATGATTTGGGAATGTTTAGCTTGCAAAAGAGAAGACTGAGAGGAGACTTAATAGCTGTCTACAAATATCTCAAGGGCTGTCACATTGTAGAAGGATCATCTTTATTCTCATTTGCACAAGGAAAGACTAGAAGCAATGGGATGAAACTGAATGGGAGGAGACACAGATTAGATATTAGAAAAAACTTTTTGACAGTTAGAGTGATCAATGAGTGGAACAGGCTGCCACGAGAAGTGGTGAGTTCTCCTTCAATGGAAGTCTTCAAACAGAAGCTGACAGACATCTGTCTGGGATGATTTAGTGAATCCTGCTTTGAGCAGGGGGGTTGGACCAGGAGGTCCCTTCCAACTCTACGATTCTATTATACAGCGGCACAAGGCCCATAAAGCACATTATACAGTGGTACAGGCCCATACAGCATATTATACAGCAGTACAAGGTCCATGCAACATATTATAAAGTAGTACAAGGTCCATACAGCATATTATACAGTAGTACAAGGTCCGTGCATCATATTATACAGTAGTACAAGGTCCATGCATCATATTATACAGTAGAACAAGGTCCATACAGCACATTATACAGTGGTACAAGGTCCATACAGCATAGTATAGAGCGGCACAAGGTCCATACATCATATTATACAGCGGCACAAGGTCCCTTCAGATTATACAGCAGTACAAAGTCCATATATCATATTATACAGCGGCACAAGGTCTATACATCATATTATACAGCGGCACAAGGTCTATACATCATATTATACAGTTGCACAAGGTCCATACAGCATATTATACAGCAGTACAAGGTCCATACAGCATATTATACAACTTGCAAAAGAGAAGACTGAGAGGAGACTTAATAGCTGTCTACAAATATCTCAAGGGCTGTCACATTGTTGAAGGATCATCTTTATTCTCATTTGCACAAGGAAAGACTAAAAGCAATGGGATGAAACTGAATGGGAGGAGACATAAATTAGATATTAAAAAAAACTTTTTGACAGAGTGATCAATGAGTGGAACAGGCTGCCACGAGAAGTGGGGAGTTCTCCTTCAATGGAAGTCTTCAAACAGAGGCTGGACAGACATCTGTCTGGGATGATTTAGCGAATCCTGCTTTGAGCAGGGCGTTGGACCAGATGGCCCAGGAGGTCCCTTCCAACTCTACAATTCTATGATTCAGTACAAGGTCCATACAGCATATTATACAGTAGCACAAGGTCAATACATCAAATTATACAGTAGTACAAGGTCCATGCATCATATTATACAGTAGTACAAGGTGCATACATCATATTATACAGTAGTACAAGGTCCATGCATCATATTATACAGTAGTACAAGGTCCATGCATCATATTATACAGTAACATACTGCGCCTGCGCAGTCTGGCTCCAGACAGAATGAGGCATCCAGCGGTGAGGAGTGTGTATGCCGCCGGAAATGGCGGTACACGTACACACTGCATACCGCTATTTCCAGCGTCATACTTACTTGCTTACCTGACCAGGAGGAGCGTTGCCGCGGCGCTTCTCTTCGGCCGGAGACCGTGGAAGGAGTTCGGCCGGAATCGCGCATGCAGATTTGCAGTGTGTCTTCAGCAATATGGCGCTGGACAGCGCTATGGGCATGCGCGTACTCCGGCACCACACTCTTTCCCCGACCTCCAGCAGAACGTGACAGCACTGGAGCACGGGAAAGAAAGATGAGTATAAATGTTTTTTTTGTATGTGTGTAGTTTAATAGGGGTGAAGGGGACCTTACATATCAGGATAAGGGGGGTGAGGGAACCATGCATACCAGGATAGGGGGTGAGGGGACCATGTATACCAGGATTTGGGGGTGAGGGGACAATGCATACCATGAAAGGGTGGTGGGGGGACCATGCATACCAGGATAGGGGGTGAGGGGACCATGCATACCACGAAAGGGGGTGAGAGGACCATGCATACCACGAAAGGGGGGTGAGGGGACCAGACATACCAGGAAAGGGGGGTGAGGGGACCAGACATACCACGAAAGGGGGGTGAGAAGACCATGCATACCACGAAAGGGGGGTGAGGGGACCAGACATACCACGAAAGGGGGGTGAGAAGACCATGCATACCACGAAAGGGGGGTGAGGGGACCAGACATACCACGAAAGGGGGGTGAGGGGACCATGCATACCAGGAAAAGGGAGTGAGGGTACCATGCATACCACGAAAGGGGAGTGAGGGGACCATGCATACCACGAAAGGGGGGTGACGGGACCATGCATACCACGAAAGGGGGGTGAGGGGACCATGCATACCACGAAAGGGGGGTGAGGGGACCATGCAAACCATGAAAGGGGAGTGAGGGGACCATGCATACCACGAAAGGCGGGTGAGGGGACCATGCATACCATAAAAGGGGGTGAGGGAACCATGCATACCATGAAAAGGGGGGCGAGGGGACCATGCATACCAGGATTGGGGGGTGAGGGGACCATGCATACCAGGATAGGGGGTGAGGGGACCATGCAAACCAGGATTGGGGTGTGAGAGGACCATGCATACCAGGATTTGGGGGGTGAGCGGTAGCATGCATACCAGGAATGAGGAGTGAGGGGACCATGCATACCAGGATTGGGGGATAAGAAGACCATGCATACCAGGATTAGGGGGTGAGGACCATGCAAACCAGGATAGGGGGGTGAGAGGACCATGCATACCAGGATAGGGGGGTGAGAGGACCATGCATACCAGGATTGGGGGGTCAGAGGACCATGCATACCAGGAATGGGGGTGAGAGGACCATGCATACCAGGATTGGGGGGTGAGAGGACCATGCATACCAGGATTGAGGGTTGAGGGGGCCATGCATACCAGGATTGGGGGATGAGGGGTACCATGCATACCAGGATAGGGGGGTGAGGGGACCATACATACCAGGATAGGGATAAGGGGGTACCATGCATACCAGGATAGGGATGAGTGGGTACCATGCATACCAGGATTGGGGGGTGAGGGACCATGCATACCAGGATGAGGAATAGGGTGCTATGCATACCAGGATTGGGGGGTGAGGGCACCATGCATACCAGGATAGGGATGAGGGGTGCGATGCATACCAGGATAGGAGGGGGGCAGCACCATACCAGGATAGGGATGAGGGGTGCGATGCATACCAGGATAGGAGGGGGGCAGCACATACCAGGATGGGAGACCATATACCAATAAAAAAGCTCATCACCCGGGCATAGAATGGGTTCATAGCTAGTTATTTATATTCCTGGTGATTGGGGAATTTATTTGTGTTAAGCAGTACAAGGTCCATACAGCATGTTGTACATTAGTACAAGGTCCATACAGCATATTATACAGCAGTACAAGGTCCATACAGCACATTATACAGCAATACAAGGGCCATACAGCATATTATGCAGTGGTACAAGGTCCATACAACATATTATAGAGGAGTACAAGGTCTATACAGCATATTATACAGCGGTACAAGGCCCATACAGCATATTATACAGTAGTACAAGGTCCATACATCATATTATACAGCAGTACAAGGTCCATCCAGCAGATTATACAGCGGTACAAGGGTCATACATCATATTATACAGTAGTACAAAGTCCATACAGCATATTATACAGCAGTACAAGGGCCATACAGCATACTATACAGTAGTACAAGGTCCATACATCATATTATACAGCAGTACAAGGTCCATACATCATATTATACAGCAGTACAAGGTCCATACAGCATTGTTATGAATAGGTCACTGAGGAGCATGGCAGGAACAGGCTAAGCCACCAGAAAACCAGAGAGGTTGGTAACTAAGCGGATTGCAGACCCCTGATCCTATTCACACAACTAGCAGTAGCCGTGGAGCGTACCAACGATGCCCTAGATGCCTCGGCACAGCTGGAGAGTTAACTAAACCTAAAGCAAGAAAGGTGAAATCTAACTACCCCGGAGCAGACCCCAAAAGGAATAGATAGCCCCCAAACATATATTGTCAGTGAGATAAGATGAAACACAAACGCAGGCAGAAAAATAGACTGAGCAAATGATGGGGCCCAAACTGATTAGATAGGATAGGAAAGGAAAGACACTGTCTGCAATCATGCAAAAACCCTGAAAAATCCAACACATCGATGTACAAAAAAACACTGAATTCACACGACTTCGCCCCCACTATATCAGCACTCTGGTATGAACTAGAAGCAAAGCACAAGAGACCAATATAACAGGGGAATGAACAAACTGACACAGTCTGTAACATATGGAGTGATGGTCCAGCGCAGCCCCCAGAGGAGCCAGCTGAACCCGCACAACAAGCAGAGAGAGACAAAAACAGATCAGATGCAAAGGATTAGCAAATGAGCACTTAGCTGAAAAATGCAGGATCATGGCAGGAGACATCAGACCTCAGAATGCACAGGAAGGCAATCACCAGCAGGGATTGAAGAAGTCTGCAGACTTAAATACTGCAATCAGTAACCCCAGACCTCCAATCATCATCATCATCATCATCATCATCATCATCATCAGGTGGCAGACCTCTGTCAATCTGGCAAGCTCCACTACCTCCAGTAACCACCGGAGAGAGCAGGAGGAGCTTTGGATCAGAAGTCTGAGCCAGGGAATTCACAACAGTACCCTCCCTTGAGGAGGGGTCACTGAACCCTCATCCACGCCACCAGACCGATCAGGATGGGCCCGGTGAAAGGCACGAATCAATCTCTTGGCATGGATGTCAGCAG
The DNA here is from genome assembly GCF_039654945.1 of Dendrobates tinctorius. Classification (NCBI taxonomy): domain Eukaryota; kingdom Metazoa; phylum Chordata; class Amphibia; order Anura; family Dendrobatidae; genus Dendrobates; species Dendrobates tinctorius. The sequence continues at coordinate 6,990,952 of NW_027361779.1, read as the reverse complement.
CAGAGACCCATGAATTATCCTCCTAGCCATAACCCTTCCACTTGACCAAGTACTGAAGCCTCCGTCTAGCCAGACGAGAATCCAATATCTTCTCTACCTCATACTCCAAGTTACCCTTAACCAGTACAGGGTCAGTGGGCGCCACCATGGGAACTACTGGCTCCACAAACCTTTTCAACAAAGATTTATGAAAAACGCTATGAATCTTAAACGTAACTGGAAGAGCCAAACGGAAAGAAACGGGGTTAAGGATTTCCAAAATCTTATAAGGTCCAATAAACCTTGGCTTGAATTTTGGAGATGCAACCTTCATGGCAATATTTTTTGAGGACAACCAAACCATATCACCCACTTTAAACCGGGGACCAATGGTCCTATGCTGGTTGGAAAACAGTTGGGCCATTTCCTGAGAGTGGGACAACTTATCCACTACTTGGTCCCAAATCTGCTGTGTGGCGCCCCCCTGGGGTATGGTCGCCACAGTGGCTTTGCCTTCCTCCAGGGGAGGGTAATGCCAGGCTTGGAGGCAATGATGGGTCTCTCTCGCAGTCAATCTATGCATGCAACACAGTTCCACTCCAGGCCAGCAGGGGGAACTCTGAACCGGGATTAAGGGGAGGAGTGCTCTCTGAGGGCCAAGAGGAAGGAGTAATTAGTTAGTCTGCAGAGGGTGAAGTGTGCAGACGTGTGGAAGGAGCGCTGAGATAGAGCGTAGAGGACATGCTCATCTCTGGAGAGAGCGCATGAACTGGAGCCCGGTCTCCACGGTTGTACGGATACTAACGGTCCTGCAACAGACACCAGAGGAGTAGGAGGCTGTAAATGCCCTACTCCCACCTCAGACTTGAGGGCACAACAGCAGCTTGGATAGAGAGCCGGGACTTAGGAGAGAGGAGTCCCCAAGATAGGCTACAGCTGTCTGCCGTGCAAGTGAGGTTCTTGAGAACATCTGTCCGGAGGAACTCCAGTGTAACTCATACTAGGAGATCTTCATATTAAAAGGCGTTAGTAAGGAGACTGCACAGCCCATCTGCTGAGAGAGAATCCCTGAATTGCTTCCAGGCTAGCCTGCTCCAATTCCATCTGTAATCAGGACCTGGACTGCAGTTATCAAGTAAAGGTACAGAAATTGCACCCTGCTGTGTCTTGTCTGCTTCCTACCTTTTCGGCACTGCTACATCTCCGTGCCAACCACATCTACACTGCCCTGGGACTATAGCTTCACCTGTGGGGATCTTTTACATCTTTGCTGCACCATACCATCGTCCAGCGGATCTGCATGCAGCGTCGGCTTAACACCTCCCTTGCCGAGCACCACAGGTGGAGTCACGAACTATTCATCTAACTACATCCCACCATTCACATCTTCCTATTACTTAGGCGCCCAGGGCCACGATCTGGGTCACCGCTGCTGTGACACATCCCACTGATACCGGCCCAGTACCGAGTACCCCACAGCCCTGGGAGGGCGACCCAACTTGGCGTCACAAACAGGATTACGGAACCCGGTACCCCCCCGGGTCCTGTGTGCCATAGACTGTGTTTGTATAAAAGACTGTGTGTGAAATTGGTGCCAATTGCCGCCATTGCCGCGCTGTTTGGCGCGCGCGGGAAGAAGGGGCAGGCCTTCATGGGCGGAGCCTGCCACAGGGCGCGAAGAAGTGAAGTGCCATGCGGGAAAAGAGGACAGCGTGCAAGAAGAGGAGGAGCTGAGGCCTACAGCCTGGAGCATCGGGCCTGCGAAGCGGCCGCCGGTGAGCTCACACAACCCCCGGCCCTGGCTAACGTTAACTAGGGGGGGAAGAGAATGTCCGCGCCGAGCAACAATGCAGCGGCGGATGCCATCGCCAACCCCGCAGCGCCGCAAGGAGGAGCGCCCGCTGCAGCGGTCCCCATAATGCCGCTGTCTATGCCCTACATACCGGGAGCAGCCTGGCAACTGCAGTATTCGGATGAGTCACATACCCTGAGTGAATTTAAAGAGAGACTGTGCAGTTTGTTTAAAGTCTACCCTCTGTCTGAGAACCAGAAAGTGAATATCCTGATTGGACAGCTAATGGGTGCAGCGCAGAGAGAAGTGAAAGCCTGGCAGGACACTGATAAAGAGACTGTTGCAAAGATCCTGGCCAAGTTGAGAAGCACCTTTGACACCCGCAGCTGAAATCAAGATGAGGTTCTTTGGCTGTAAACAGAAGGCGCAGGACAGTATAAGGGATTATGCTCTCAACCTGCAGGAGGCTCTGCGAGCAGTTAAGCAAGTTGACCCTGACAGTGTGAAGGAGGAGGATAAGCTGTTAAAGGAGCAGTTCATTGAAGGACTCCTATCCAGTACCTACAGAGGACAGTTGCGTATCATAACCCTGCAAAACCCTGATCTGGACTTTGCTGATTTTAAGGACAGGGCTATTTGGGTACTGCAGGAATCAACTGACAGCCGCCCAGCGCCCCCTAGGCGCCCAGCGATCACCTAGCATCAGGAAGCAACATCTTTTACTTCCATCCCTGTAGAGGCTGATGCACAGACTCTGGACAAAGATCCAACTGAGGAGCTGCGTCTTCAGGTCCAGGAGTTGACCAAAGGGATGGCTGCACTTACCAAAACTGTGCAGTCCCTGCAGGTGTCCTGCAAGGAAAAGATCCAGCTTGCTTCCAGTCCAGAGGATGTCCCGTGGCTCCGGAGGAGGAGAGCCCCGCCACTTTGAGGGAGGAACAACGATCGCTATGACCAGGACGGACGTCCCATCTGTCGTCGCTGCTACAAGGCTGGTCATCTTGCAAGATTTTGTCCTTTAAACGAGCAACCCCTGGGGCAGAGGGCCAACCCCCAGGAGTAGGATCACAAGGCCCAAGGAACTGGCGAGCCAAGTATGTGGGAGGGAGACCCATCCTTCCTGTGGTGATTGACGGCATCCCCATGAACGCTTTGCTGGACACTGGTTCCCAGGTGACCACTATGCCGTACATTCTTTACAAGAGGTATTGGGCTGATTCAGAGCTTACCCGTGGCCCAACAGATGAATTGACAGTAGTTGCCAGTAATGGTCAGTCTTTACCGCAGATTGGATGTAAAGAAATTACTGTTAAAGTGGGTCGGGTAGAGCTAAAGTCTCAAGGTCTGATAGTTGTTGATATTGATCGACGTGAATGTAACCCCATGATGACTCTTGGTACAAATGTAATTGAAAACTGTCTGTCCGAGGTTATTGTCTTGTTTCAACAGGTGGCTGAGACTGCTGGTTCCAGTGAACAACGAGTCCTGCAGAAGGAGATCCGAGCCCTGATGCAAAGACAACAGGTAGAACTCTCTGGTGGAGAAATTGCTAGTGTCAGAGTGAGTGATCCCTTCCCCATTGCAATACCCCCCAGATGTGAAATGTTGGTTTGGTGTCAGGCAGCTATAGGTCTCAGAGGGAAGGATTACCAGGCATTGGTAGAGCTTGTATATTCTGATAGCCGGCCCACTGTCCTGACAGCCAGAAGGGTGGATGACGTACAAAAGGGGAGAGTACCTGTACGCCTATTGAATTGTGGGGAGGAGGAGGCCACGATACCTCGGTACGCCACAGTTGCTAAGCTGCTCACTGTCAATAACAAGTCTTTGCAGGCAGCAGAGCCCTTGGTCTCATCCGATCAGGTGGGGGACAATGGCTCTGTGAAGCAGATGGAGGAGTGGTGCCAGCAACTGCAGGTGGGAACTGACTCTACGCCCTCCTACCAGAAAAATGGGGTTTACAGAGTGACACAAGAGCATGAGCGGGTATTCAGCAAACACCCACTAGATTTTGGGCAGGCAAAAGGGGTTCAACATCATATCCCCACTGGAGACCATCCACCCATAAAGGAGAAGTACAGACCTATACCCCCAACATAATACCAATGTGCTAAGAGTATGTTGAGAGAGATGAAGGAAGGTGGGGTTATCAGAGACAGTTGAAGCCCATGGGCAGCTCCCATAGTTTTTGTAAAGAAAAAGGATGGTACCATGAGAATGTGTGTTGATTACAGGAAAATTAACAGCATTACACATAAAGATGCCTACCCACTACATAGAATTGAGGAATAATTAGCTGCACTTAAAACTGCTAACTACTTTTCCACCTTAGATCTCACTAGTGGGTATTGGCAGGTTCCTGTGGCAGAGGCAGACAAGGAGAAAGCAGCATTTACCACTCCAGTGGGTCTCTGTGAGTTCAATTATATGCCATTTGGGCTCTGCACAGCCCCAGGAACATTTCAACGGCTGATGGAGTGCTACCTGGGACACATGAACTTTGAGACGGTCCTGTTGTACCTGGATGGTATCATTGTTTTTTCCAAAACCTATGAAGATCATCGGGAACACCTGGCTGAAGTGTTTGAAGCTTTGTCCAATTTTGGCCTGAAGGTGAAGCCCTCCAAGTGCCACCTCCTGAAGCCCAAGGTGCAGTACCTCGGTCATGTGGTCAGTGCAGAAGGTGTGGCACCAGATCCTGATAAGGTCACAGTCATCCGGGACTGGGCGAAGCCCAGCAACCTCCATGAAGTACGCCAATTCCTGGGACTGGTAGGCTACTACCGAAGATTCATCAAAGGCTTTACTGAAAAAGCCACCCCTATGCAAAATCTTCTGGTGGGGCAGTCCAAGAAGACCAAACAGAAAAATTCCACCTTTGAATGGACTGAAGAGTTGGAAAGGTCCTTCACCAGAATGAAGATGGCTCTCACAGGAGATGAAGTTCTGGCCTACCCAGATTATGACAAACCCTTTGTGCTGTACACTGATGCCAGCAACGTGGGACTAGGAGCAGTACTGTAGCAGGTACAGAATGGGAAAGAAATAGTGATCTCCTAAGCCAGCAGGAAGCTGCGCCCCACTGAAAGGAACCCTGACAACTACAGTTCTTTCAAGCTGGAGTTCCTTGCCATAGTCTGGGCTGTCACCGAAAGGTTCAAACATTACCTAGCCTCCGCCAAGTTCACTATCTTCACGGACAATAATCCGTTGACGCACTTGGACACTGCAAAACTAGGTGCACTGGATCAGCGATGGATGGCTCGGCTATCTATGAGTTTACCATCAAGTACCGGGCAGGGCACAAGAATGCCAATGCTGATGTGCTATCCAGAATGCCTAACCTACCCGATGCAGGAGAAGACCCTGAGGCTCTTGAAGAAGTAGAGTTACCTCCCTTCCACCGGCCACTTGCGGCCCAGCGTGCTCAAGGAGTGAGAAACAGACAGTCTGGCTTGAAGGAGGTCACCCTGAATCCATTGCCCCATCATGACTGGGCAGAAACACAAGATAGTGACCCTGCAGTCCACCTGGTGAAGGAGCTACTGTCACAAGCTGACTCACGCCCAGAGTCGGATGCTCCTGAAGAAACCCAGCAGTTGTGGAAGGAGAGAGGCCAGCTGTTCATCTATGAAGGAAAACTGTGTCGGAGGAGTATCAATGCCCGCACTCATGAGCTGGTCTGGCAGGTGATAGTCCCAAAGAGAGAGGCATCAATGGTCCTGGAAGCATACCACAATGGAGCTGGACACTTCGGATGGAAGAAGTTGGAAGCCTTGCTCCGGGAGAGGTTCTACTGGGCTGGTATGAGGAAAGCCATTGAGAGGTGGTGCCGGGAGTGTGGACAATGTAACCTGTGCAGAAAGGATTGAAACAGTCAGAGAGCTCCTCTCCAGCCAATTATCACCAAACAGCCCCTTGAGTTGGTAGACCTGGACCATGTGAAGCTGGTTCCAAGCCGGTCTGGCTACATCTATGCTCTTACCATGGTGGACCATTACTCAAGATTCCTGGTAGTTGTGCCTGTCAAAGATCAGACAGCCAGGACAGCAGCCAGAGCATTCCAACAGCACTTCTGTAGACCACATGGATATCCTGAAAGAGTACTTGCAGATCAAGGTCCAGCTGTCGAGGCAGAAGTGTTCCAGGAATTCTGTAACTTGTGTGGTTGTAAGAAGATCCGGACAACACCTTACCACCCACAGACCAATGGCATGTGTGAGAAGATGAACCAGGTAGTGATTGACCTACTGAAGACTTTGCCCTTGGAGGAGAGGAATCTGTGGCTAGAGAAGTTGCCAGATCTGGTAGACCTCTACAACCATATTCCAGTGAACTCCACCAACTGTACCCCAGCCTACTTAATGAGAGCAAGACCTGGTAAACTGCCTATTGATTTGGACATGGGAGTCCTTACGCCCTAAGTAACATCACCAGATGCTGACTGGGATACAGAAAGACAACAACAGTACAGAAGAGTTCAAGAATGCGTGGAAAAGAGTCTAGCCCAGGCAAGACAAAAGCAGGAAAAGCTTTACAATCAAAATGCACCTGCCGTTCCTTTGTCGCCGGGAGAAAGTCTTAAAAAGGAAGAGAAGATTGCACAAATTGCATAATCAATGGGAAGCTGAACCTTATACCATCCTGCCCTCAAACTTTGATAATACCAAGGTATGCCTTATTAGCAAAGATGAAGGAGAAATCTCAGCAGCAATATCAAGAGATCACATGAAACTATGTCCTGACCTTCTGAAGGAAAGAGTGGAAGAAACAGATAACATCCAACCCATAGAGGAAGAAGAGAAGGTCAGCACAATACTTGGGGAATTCCCTGCGAATTGGACTAAAGTAAATGATGCTATAGTGGTGCCGGTGTTGACGTTTCCCCAATTGGTAGCACAGGAAGACGTGACTCAAGGAAATCCTGAGGATCAGGAAAATCAGGCAGCAGATGCCTGACCAGCAGTGGATCCAGAGAACCTTCGCCCTGCCAGTGGTGAACCTGTTGTGCCCCTGGTGAGTCTAAGAGTTCGTAGACAATCTAGGATCCCTGTGCCATGCAAAACCCCCAGTAGTGTATCCAGTACATTACCCACTACACCAGTATTACGCAGGTCTACCCGCATTACACAAGGGATACCACCCATTAGATATCGTATATAGATAAATGTAAATGTTGAAATTGTATGTGTATATATGTAACTGTTTTTCAAGTTTTGTGCCTACAGGTAACCTGTAAGAGTTTCCTTTACAGTTGCCAATTTTGTTTTATGGACATTGTACCACAGGACTTGTTTGGTCAAAAACTTTCCTGTATATAGTTCACCATTTGCCCAGGAATGGACCATGGACATTGATGCTTGGACTTATCATCATAGGACCATTTTTGAATCTCTTAGTTTTTGTAACTTTTTTATTTTTAACTCTTGTACAATTATTATTGTCTAACTGTTTATATGTTTCATGTTTTTGTTCAGCCCAGGAGTGCTGACTTGCACTAGGGGAGAGTGTGGCGTCCCCCTGGGGTATGGTCGCCACAGTGGCTTTGCCTTCCTCCAGGGGAGGATAATGCCAGGCTTGGAGGCAATGATGGGTCTCTCTCGCAGTCAATCTATGCATGCAACACAGTTCCACTCCAGGCCAGCAGGGGGAACTCTGAACCGGGATTAAGGGGAGGAGTGCTCTCTGAGGGCCAAGAGGAAGGAGTAGTTAGTTAGTCTGCGGACGGTGAAGTGTGCAGATGTGTGGAAGGAGCGCTGAGATAGAGCGTAGAGGACGAGCTCATCTCTGGAGAGAGCGCATGAACTGGAGCCTGGTCTCCACGGTTGTACGGATACTAACGGTCCTGCAACAGACACCAGAGGAGTAGGAGGCTGTAAATGCCCTACTCCCACCTCAGACTTGAGGGCACAACAGCAGCTTGGATGGAGAGCCTGGACTTAGGAGAGAGGAGTCCCCAAGATAGGCTACAGCTGTCTGCCTTGCAAGTGAGGTTCTTGAGAACATCTGTCCGGAGGAACTCCAGTGTAACTCAGTACTAGGAAATCTTCATACTAAAAGGCGCTAGTAAGGAGACTGCACAGCCCATCTGCTGAGAGAGAATCCCTGAATTGCTTCCATGCTAGCCTGCTCCAATTCCATCTGTAATCAGGACCTGGATTACAGTTATCAAGTAAAGGTACAGAAATTGCACCCCGCTGTGTCTTGTCTGCTTCCTACCTTTTCGGCACTGCTACATCTCCGTGCCAACCACATCTACACTGCCCTGGGACTATAGCTTCACCTGTGGGGAGCTTTTACATCTTTGCTGCACCATACCATCAGTCCCAGCGGATCTGCATGCAGCGTCGGCTTAACACCTCCCTTGCCGAGCACCACAGTTGGCGTCACAAACTATTCATCTAACTACATCCCACCATTCACATCTTCCTATTACTTCGGCGCCCAGGGCCACGGTCCAGGTCACCGCTGCTGTGACACATCCCACTGATACCGGCCTGGTACCGAGTACCCCACAGCCCTGGGAGGGCAACCCAGCTGCATTATCTCTACCACAGAATTCACACCTGGGCAGGCAGAAGCTTCCACCTGCCCCGAAGAAAATCGAGGATGAAACTCAAAATTACAAAAGAAAGGAGACATTAAAGTGGCAGAACTAGCCCTATTGTTTAGTGCGAATTAGGCAAATTGCAAAAATGAGACCCAATCATCCTGATCAGCAGATATGAAACATCTCAAATAGGACTCCAAAGTCTGGTTTGTTCTCTCAGTCTGCCCATTGGTCTGAGGATGAAATGCAGAGGAGAAAGACAGCTGAATTCCCAGTTTGGAACAAAAAGCTCTCCAAAATCTGGAAACAAACTGGACTCCTCTGTCCGACTCAATGTTCTCAGGAATCCCGTGCAGACGAATCACTTGATGTAAAAACACGGGCACCAACTCAGAAGAAGATGGCAACTTTGGGAGTTGTACAAGATGGACCATCTTAGAAAATCTATCACAGATCACCCAAATAGTCATTCTCTGAGAGACAGGGAGATCAGAGATAAAATCCATTGAGATATGGGTCCACGGCCTCCTGGGCACTGGCAGGGGCATCAACAAACTACTAGCACGAGAACAGGAGGAGGTGTCGCATTGTATGTTAGAAACGCGTATATCTGCACAGAGATTGAAGCTTCAGAGACTGGAAGTTCTGTGGAAACTGTTTGGGTCAGAATACAAGGACAGAACAATGGAAAGGATACCATTGTAGGCATTTACTACAGGACGCCTGTGCAAGCTGAAGATATGGATGAACTCTTTATGTATCAAATGGCCAAGTTCTCCAAAAAATATGACATAGTTGTAATGGGAGATTTCAACTATCCTGACATTTGTTGGGAATCTCTCTCAGGCAAAACTAACAGGTCAAGGAAATTCTTATCCTCTCTTGCTGACAATTTTATCTTCCAAAAGGTAGGGGAGAAAACAAGGGGAACTGCTACCTTGGATCTAATCCTTATAAGCAGGGAGGAAATGGTTGAGGAGGTAAAAGTGGCTTGGACCATAGGAGGTAGCGACCATGCTATTTTAGAATTTTGGATAACTAGAGGAGGAAGACCTGTGAAGACTCAGACGTCAAGGTTAGATTTCAGAAAGGCAGATTTTGAAGGATTCAGAAAGAGAATTGGAGGGATCCAATGGCTGGATATCCTTAAGGACAAAAATGTCCAGAAAGGATGGGAAATATTGAAAAATTAAATTCTCAAAGCACAATTGTTAACAATTCCGAAAAGAGGGAAGAAAAGGAAGCATTTAAGGAAACCAGGAAGGATGAACACAGAACTTAAGCACATGCTAAAAAGGAAGAAAGAAATGTTTATAAAATGGAAAGAGGGAGGCATATCTAAAGAAGAATATAATACTGTCTGCAGAACTTGCAGGGCACAAATCAGATTATCTAAAGATGACAATGAATTGAGGCTTGCAAGAGATGTCAAAAGCAATAATAAAGGATTTTGGGGATATGTCAAAAGTAAAAGAAAAGTCATATAGGATTTTTACAGGATGAAAATGATGAAATGGTAAGACAGGATGTTGAGAAGGCTGAACTTTTAAATTCCTATTTTGCTTTTTTTTCTCTCAGAAAGGAAATGTAACATCAATTGTTCTTCCCTGTCCTATTAAGGGAATAGAAGAATCCAGGATATCTATAAACAGAAATATAGTGAGGAAACACTTAGCTAACCTAAATGAATTCAAGTCTCTAGGGTCCAGATGAATTACACCCCATAGTACTGAAGGAGATAGCAGAAGAAATTTTTGAACCCCTCTCCGTAATCTTTGAAAATTCTTGGAGACCAGGAGAATTCCCAGAAGACTGGAGAAGAGCAAATGTTGCTCCTACCTTCAAAAAAGGGGAAGAAGGTGGACCCAGGCAACTATAGGCAGACTTCTATACCAGGAAAGATCTTTGAACAAATTATTAAACAACATGTATGCAAGTACCTGGATAAGAATGAAGTGATTAAACAGAGTCAGCATGGGTTTGTAACTAATAAGTCATGTCAGACTGACTTAATTTCCGTCTATGACAGAATCACTGATTGGATGGATCAGGGAAATGCTGTAGATATAGTATATCTTGACTTTAGCAAAGCATTTGACAAAAGTATTTCACACAATCCTTATTGAAAAAATGGCTACGTATGGAATGGACAAGGCAACTGTTAGGTGGATCCATAACTGGCTTAGTGATCGGACCCAGAGTGGTCGTAAATGGCTGCACATCCAGTTGGATGAATGTCTCAAGTGGGGTACCACAGGGCTCTGTCCTGGGCCCTGTATTGTTCAACATCTTTATCAATGATTTAGATGAAGGAATTGAGGGTAAACTGATTAAATTTGCTGATGACACAAAGCTAGGAGGGATAGCTAATACTAGAGAAGAGAGAGAGAGAGGATTCAAAAAGATATAAATAAACTGGAGCAGTGGGCAGCAACTAACAGAATGGTTTTTAACAGGAAAAAATGCAAAGTACTACATCTGGGCAATAAAAATGAAAAAAGCATATACAGAATGGGAGGAATAAGGCTAAGCAACAGCACATGTGAAAAAGACTTGGGTATACTAATAGATCATAAACTAAACATGAGTCAGCATTGTGATGCAGCAGCAAAAAACTCAAATGCAATTCTAGGATGTATTAACAGAAGCATACAGTCTAGATCACGTGAAGTCATTATTGCCCTCCTACTCCTCCTGTGTCCAGTTTTGGGTGCCACATTTTAAAAAAGACATCAACAAACTGGATCAAGTTCAGAAAAGAGCGACCAGAATGGTGACTGGTCTGCAAACCCTGTCTTATGAGTAAAGGTTGCAGGATTTGGGAATGTTTAGCTTTCAGAAGAGAAGACTGAGAGGAGACTTAATAGCTGTCTACAAATATCTCAAGGGCTGTCACATCATAGAAGGATCATCTTTATTCGCATTTGCACAAGAAAAGACTAGGAGCAATGGGATGAAACTGAATGAGAGGAGACACAGATTAGATATTAGGAAAAACTTTTTGACAGTTAGAGTGATCAATGAGTGGAACAGGCTGCCACGAGAGGTGGTGAGTTCTCCTTCAATAGAAGTCTTCAAACAGAGGCTGGACAGACATCTGTCTGGGATGATTTAGCGAATCCTGCTTTGAGCAGGGGGTTGGACCAGATGGCCCAGGAGGTCCCTTCCAACTCTTCGATTCTATGATTCTATGAATAGTTCTTGGACCGAGAACAAGTCCCATAGGACTGCACAAAATTCTTGACATCACGAGATAAGGCAGGCCACCAAAAAGACCGACTCACCAAATCTCTGGTACCAAAGATACCTGGATGACCATCCTATGTGGAGCAATGAATTTCATACATTACTCTTTTCCTCCACTGGTCAGGGACATACAATTTTCCCATAGGGCATCGTTCAGGTTTATCCTCCTGAAATTACTCCAGGGCACGTCTCAAATCAGGAGAGATGGCGGAAAGAACTACACCCTCATTTAGAATGGTAGTAGGCTCGGTCACATCAAGAGAAACCGGAAAGAAACTCCTGGAAAGGGCGTCCACCTTAACATTCTTAGTGCCCGGAAGAAAGGAGACCACAAAATTAAAACACATGAAAAACAAGGCCCACCTAGCCTGTCTATGATTCAAGTGTTTTGCTGATTCAAGATAAATCAAATTCATGTGGTTGGTGAGGACCACAACTTGATGTCTAGCTACCTCCAACCAATGTCTCCACTCTTCAAATGCCCATTTCATGGCCAACAATTCCCGATTCCCCACGTCATAGTTAAGTTCAGATGGGGAAAATTTTCGAGAAAAGAAGGCACAGGAATTCATCTTAGAAGTTACCGGATCTCTTTGGGACAAAATGGCTCCTGCACCAATCTCACAAGCATCTATCTCCACCTGAAATGGGAGTGAGACATCAGGTTGCCGTAGAACCGGAGCAGAAGTGAATCTCTGCTTAAGCTCCTGAAATGCCGAGACTGCCTCTGGAGACCAATTCACCACATCGGCGCCTTTTTTGGTCAAATTAGTCAGTGGTTTAACCATACCAGAAAAATTATAAATTTACGGCAGAAATTAGCAAAACCCAAAAACTTCTGGAGAGCCTTAAAAAGAAGTGGGCTGAACCCAATCATAAATGGCCTGTACCTTGGCAGGGTCCATTTCAATAGCAGACGGGGACAAAATGAATTCCAAAAACAAAATCCTCTGTACACTAAAGAGACACTTCGGTCCCTTAACATACAGAGTATTTACCGTCAAAATCAGGAACACAGTCCGGATATGTTCCACATGAGAATCACAATCACTGGAAAAGATCAAAATATCATCCAGATAAATGATCAAAAACTTATCCACAAAGTCCCGGAAAATATCGTTCATAAAAGATTGGAAGACGGAAGGGGCATTAGTTAGCCCAAAAGGCATCATCAGGTACTCAAAATGTCCCTCCGGGGTATTAAACGCCGTCTTCCATTCATCCCCGTGCTTGATGCGAATAAGATTATACGCCCCCCCTGAGGTCAAGTTTGGTAAACCAACAGGCACTTTTAGCTCTGGAAAATAAATAAAAAATCAGGGGTAACGGGTACTGATATTTAACAGTGATTTTGTTAAGGGAACGATAGTCAATACAAAGCCTTAATGAGCCATCTTTCTTGGCAACAAAAAAAACCCCAGCACATAAAGGTGAAGAGGATGGTCAGATATGACCCTTCTCCAACGACTCCTTGATATAAGATCGCATAGCATCATGTTGACGTACCGATAAGTTGAAAAGCCGACCCTTGGGAAATCTACACCCGGGCATTAACTCCTATGAGGAGCAAAGACACAGACTTACTCTCACTAAATACATCAGAAAAATCAGCCAAATAGTCAGGAATATCATGAGACTGGGGAGAGGTGGAGAAAACAGGAGTGTCACTAAGAACACATTGATAACCCCAACTCACCACAGACACAGGTTTCTAATCCAAAACAGAATTACGGGTTTGCAACCAAGGAAAACCCAGAACAATAGTATCATGCAAATTGTCCAACACTAAAAAATTACAATTCTCTTGGTGGTCCGGGGTGACCCGCATTATCACCTGGGTCCAAAACTGGGGTTTATTCTCTGCCAAAGGAGTAGCATCAGTAGCCCTCAAAGGGATAGGAGTCCGCAGGGGTATCATGGGAAAACCACAACGCTTGGCAAAGTCAAAATCCATCAGATTCAAAGCTGCTCCTGAATCCACAAAAGCCTTAGTAGAAAATGTAGACAAGGAGCAGATCAAGGTAATCGCCAAAAGGAACTTAGGCTGTATACTGCCCACCGCAAATGCGTGAGCAAAACGCTTTTCTCGTTTAGGCCAGACAGAAATAGTATGAGAGGTGTCCACACAAAAAAACACAGCTTATTACGCCCTCTAAACTCCTGATGTTGTGCCCTAGACAAAACCCTATCACATTGCATGGGTTCAGAAGTTCGTTCGAAAGGCGGCACCGCCTCTTGTGTATTTTACGTTCATGTAAACGCCAATCAATTAGAATGGCCAATGACATAGAGTTGTCGAGACCAGAGGGGACAGGAACTCCCACCATAACATCCTTTACGGTTTCTGCCAGACCCTTCCGAAAGAGAGCTGCTAGGGCATCATCATTCCATTTAGTAAGGACCGCCCACTTTTGGAAATTTTGACAATATACCGTAACTCTGCAGAATCCTGTCCCTGGTTCAATGCCAATAAGGTTTTCTCAGCTTCATCAATAGCATTAGGTTCATCATACAACAACCCCAGGGCTTGAAAAAACGCATCCACATTAGCCAGAATAGGGTCTCCGGGTGTCAAAGAAAAAGCCCAATCCTGGGGATCGCCGCACAGCAAGGAGATGACAATTTTAACCAGCTGCACAGAGCTCCCCAATGAGTTAGGTTTCAAAGCAAAAAATAGTTTACAATTATTCTTAAAATTCAAAAATTTAGACCGATCCCCAGAAAACACATCAGGAGTAGGGATTTTTGGTTGAACAGTAGATGATTGAGCGAGATAGGCAGAAATTCCCCGCACTTCAGCAGCGAGCTGCTCAACACGATCGGACAATTGCTTAGTCTCCATTTAGACAAAAAATCCTCCTACGGCCCCACAGAAAAAGAGGAAAAAATATACAAAAAAAATTCTGACACTTTTTTTTTTTTTTTACAATTCTTTCCTTCTTTGGAGTACCCTAGAGTCTACAGTAAGGCTGGTGATTCTGTTATGATTGGGTCACCGAGGAGGATGGCAGGAACAGGCTAAGCCACCAGAAAACCAGAGAAGTTGGTAACTAAGCGGATTGCAGACCCCTGATCCTATCCACACAACTAGCAGTAGCCGTGGAGCGTACCAGTGATGCCCTAGATGCCTCGGCACAGCTGGAGAGCTAACTAAACCTCAAGCAAGAAAGGTGAAATCTAACTGCCCCGGAGCAGACCCCAAAAGGAATAGATAGCCCCCAAACATATATTGTCGGTGAGATAAGATGAAACACAAATGCAGGCAGAAAAATAGACTGAGCAAATGATGGGGCCCAAAGTGACAAGATAGGGTAGGAAAGGAAAGACACTGTCTGCAAGCACACAAAAACCCTGAAAAATCCAACACGTCTGATGTACAAAAAAACACTGAATTCAGAGGACGTCGCCCCTACTATATCAGCACTCTGGTATGAACTAGAAAGCAAAAGAGACCAATATAACAAGGGACTGAACAAACTGACACAGGCTGTAACATATGGAGCGGTGGTCCAGCACAACCCCCAGAGGAGCAAGCTGAACCCGCACAACAAGCAGAGAGAGGCAAAAACAGACCAGATGCAAAGGATTAGTAAATGAGCACTTAGCTGAACAATGAAGGATCAGGGCAGGAGACATCAGACCTCAGTATGCACAGGAAGGCAATCACCAGTAGGGATTGAAGGAAGTCTGCAGACTTAAATACTCCAATCAGTAACCCCAGACCTCCAATCGTCATCATCATCAGGTGGCAGACCTCTGTCAATCTGGCCAGCTCCACGACCTCCAGTAACCACCGGAGGGAGCAGGGGGAGCTTTGGCTCAGAAGTCAGAGCCAAGGAATTCACAACACAGCATTATACAGTAGTACAAGGATGATACAGCATATTATACAGCAGTACAAGGTCCATACAGCATATTATACAGCAGTACAAGGTCCATACATCATATTATACAGTAGTACAAGGTCCATACATCATATTATACAACAGTACAAGGTCCATACAGCAGATTATACAGCGGTACAAGGGCCATACATCATATTATACAGTAGTACAAGGTCCATACATCATATTATACAGCAGTGCAAGGTCCATAAAGCATATTATACAGTAGTACAAGGTACA
Organism: Dendrobates tinctorius; assembly: GCF_039654945.1. NCBI lineage: Eukaryota > Metazoa > Chordata > Amphibia > Anura > Dendrobatidae > Dendrobates > Dendrobates tinctorius. Next base: position 6,975,261 of record NW_027361779.1, on the reverse strand, counting down.
TACAGCGTATTATACAGCAGTATAAGGTCCATACAACATATTATAGAGGAGTACAAGGTCCATACAGCATATTATACAGCAGTACAAGGTCCATACATCATATTATACAGCAGTACAAGGTCCATACAGCAGATTATACAGCGGTACAAGGGCCATACATCATATTATACAGTAGTACAAGGTTCATACAGCATATTTTACAGTAGTACAAGGTCCATACAGCATATTATACAGCAGTACAAGGGCCAAACAGCATATCATACAGTGGTACAAGGTCCATACAACATATTATAGAGGAGTACAAGGTCCATACAGCATATTATACAGCAGTACAAGATCCATACAGCATATTATACAGCAGTACAAGGTCCATACAGCATATTATACAGTGGTACAAGGTCCATACATCATATTATACAGTAGTACAAGGTTCATACAGCATATTATACAGCAGTACAAGGTCCATACAGCATATTTTACAGTTGTACAAGGTCCATACAGCATATTATACAGCAGTATAAGGTCCATACAGCATATTATACAGCAGTACAAGAGCCAAACAGCATATCATACAGTGGTACAAGGTCCATACAGCATATTATACAGCAGTACAAGATCCATACAGCATATTATACAGCAGTACAAGGTCCATACAGCATATTATACAGTGGTACAAGGTCCATACATCATATTATACAGTAGTACAAGGCTCATACAGCATATTATACAGCAGTACAAGGTCCATACATCATATTATACAGCAGTACAAGGTCCATACAGCATATTATACAGTAGTACAAGGTCCATACATCATATTATACAGCAGTACAAGGTCCATACAGCAGATTATACAGCGGTACAAGGGCCATACATCATATTATACAGTAGTACAAGGTTCATACAGCATATTTTACAGTAGTACAAGGTCCATACAGCATATTATACAGCAGTACAAGGGCCAAACAGCATATCATACAGTGGTACAAGGTCCATACAACATATTATAGAGGAGTACAAGGTCCATACAGCATATTATACAGCAGTACAAGATCCATACAGCATATTATACAGCAGTACAAGGTCCATACAGCATATTATACAGTGGTACAAGGTCCATACATCATATTATACAGTAGTACAAGGTTCATACAGCATATTATACAGCAGTACAAGGTCCATACAGCATATTTTACAGTTGTACAAGGTCCATACAGCATATTATACAGCAGTATAAGGTCCATACAGCATATTATACAGCAGTACAAGAGCCAAACAGCATATCATACAGTGGTACAAGGTCCATACAGCATATTATACAGCAGTACAAGATCCATACAGCATATTATACAGCAGTACAAGGTCCATACAGCATATTATACAGTGGTACAAGGTCCATACATCATATTATACAGTAGTACAAGGCTCATACATCATATTATACAGCAGTACAAGGTCCATACATCATATTAGGCCCATACAGTAAAGAATGTAAGCAAAAAAGACCATGACATATAACCAGCACACACTTGTATATCCATCAACATATTATTTTATTAGCATCACAAAAAAGCACTCAAGGGTTAAAAACAATTAAAACCAACAATCCATGCCCATGTCCAATTGGGGACAGCTGTAAATATTAACCTAAGTGCAAAGAATACATATATATAGAATACATTGTCTGGTATACACCTCTCAATTAGAAAATAGCCATGTTTCTATGTATATACACACACATTGCTGTTGAGGGCATCCCCAGAGATAGCAGCAGGTTGGAGTGTGTTTATACTGAGCAGTCGGTTACGTATCCCCACACCTCTCTTTTCCTTCCCGACATCTCTTTTGCACTTTAAGCACGTATATGATGCCTGATTGGCTGTTGATTAATTTTCAGTTTTGACATTTATATTTATTTGTCTCATGATTTTGTCTTATGTTCAGAATATCGTGTGTTCGAGATATGTCGTTTACTTATTGTATATGATACACATTTGTTGCAGTACTTAATGAAGGTCTACTCTGGGACTGAAACGCTGTTTATTTTGGACTGCATTAAAATTTTCATAATCATCAAAAGTTGAGTGCTAAGTTTTCTCTTGATATCGCTCATGGGTTGGGATCCTACTTAGGCACCACTCACAGCAGTGCCACGTTGTATCTTCTATACTGTTCATCCATACTTGTGCAAGCTGTCACCATGTCTTCCGTAACTTTTCCAATCATCCTGATGAGACGAGTCCACTTGGTAGTGACAGGGACAGTCACACTAGTTTGTTACGCACCTTGCCACTGCAGGGCCTGTGGACTTAACGGATAGCACTAATTCTGTATATCCTTTCCTACTGCTTTATATCTATTTGACTCCCCTGATGAATTCCCACCATTGGGGAAGACACGCGTAGGGAGCTTCTGTCTATTTTTCCCCTTATCAGTGGGGGTGTCCACTACAGGATCCACTTGGGGCCTGTCCTTGTTAGGACAGGAGTAACGCTGGGGGGACGACAGGGAGTGTAGGGGAATACTTTACATTAACATTGGTTTTCCCATGTCTCAGCTCCCCATGAGTGGATCGTCTGCCCAGCAGGATATGCCCTGATGCTGGAATGCTATATCTAATACCAATGGTGAGACCAAACCATTTTTTATTGAGCACTGGTTCGCATGAGCACTTTTTTGTAATGTTTTTGTGTGTTATGTCCTTTTAATGGTTCATTAAAGGTTATGTTTTAATTGACTTTATGTGGGATACTCTCTAGGCTGTGTGCAACATTTGACCCCTGAGGGTTTTTTTTGGAATAGTGTCAAAAAGCTCACACTATAGCTGAGTGCATAAGTTACATCTCCCCAGCGATTTCCTAACCCCCCCCCCCCCCCGAGGGAAGCCAGGTGGATGGACCTGGAGAGAGAGTTGTGTCATCAAATCAGCTATGAACTACATTATGTCACATTAACCGAGTACCTTTGTATCAACAGGATACCTCGTGGCTTGAGGGTTTCACTTCGCCCCACCTTGTTCTGTGACTCAGTTGAATATTGTCAGAAATTTGAACACATATTGAATAAGTGTTCATTTGACGTTATGACCTTGACTGTGGAACACTTACAACGGGCAATAGCATCAGCTAAGGACAGGATTGTCAGTATAGAGAACCAATAGGCATCTGCCGGTACAACTGATGAACTTAATTCGTTAAGGGAAAGGATAAAATCCACTACTGACCAGCATAAACGTGATACTGAGACAAGAAAGGGAATCAAGTTCCAGAGGGACTTGGAGGATTATGACAATACCCGGGTTTATCAATGGCAAAATAGGTCTAATCCAAGGTCATATAATCTGAGTTCTGACTTTTCTATCGATCCCTCCACATCAGGTTCGGAATCTGACCGACGGGACCTTCAGAACAGACCAGGACATTTTTTTTTTCCAAAATCATATTTATTGAAATTTTACATAGTTAAACATGAAAACACATCAATTCCGCAAACAGTGCAGAGTAGATTAATAATACATCAAGAAAACAGACATACAAACGTAGGAGGCAAGGAATAAGGGGGGAAAAGGGGGTAGGTACACCTAAGTATACGACTATAAATTACTTAAATCAAACGTCTTAACAGAAACTGATCTGCTAAAGTGCAGGTTCCTGAATATCAAAGTGGCATATAAGCTAGACACATAGCAGGGTTCATCGCGGGCAGGGAATATCAGACCCTGAATCGAAGTAGCACAAGCATCATCACGGTGGATTGAAGGAGAGACTGCTACCAAGCCATGGTTCCCAAATCTGGGACTTTTTCTTTTTAGATGATGCAGATAATACCAGAGCCCTTTCGTTTTGGCAATGAAGGTTCATCTTGTCAATCACAAATTGTATGGTCGGAGTGCTGGCCACTCTCCATTTGGATGCAACTGCCAGTCTAGCGGCTATAAACAAATGTGAGAACACTCCTCTCAACACATACGGGATCTCATCCAAACCGATATACAATAAAACGATACTGGGTTGTAAGGCCATCCGGATCCCAGTTACCTCAGCTATAATGTCCTCTAGGCTAGCCCAAAAATTTAGCAATTTCGGGCACGACCACCACAAGTGGCTAAGTGTCCCCAACATACCGCAGCCTCTCCAACACAATGGGGAGCACTGATGGCCAAAGTGAGCAACTTTAACTGTGTAATAGTACCAGCGTAAGTGGACTTTTTTCAATTGTTCCAGATGGTTTAAACAAGAGGAAACTCTCCAAACCTCTAACACCGCCTCCCGCCACCTATCAGGCGCTAGGGTGACCTGCAAGTCATCCTCCCATTGTCTCATGAATTGCAGTTTAACCTCTGGGTCAGGATCATTCAGGGCTCTATACAAGATAGATACATTGTGAGTACTAGGTCCGAGCACCAGGAAGAGGCCATTTACTGTACAGTCTAGGTTAGAATTAAAGAAGTACGACGGTTGTGTAGTGTGTATAAGATGTCTTAGTTGCAAAAACTGATAAAATCTATGTCGAATATCTGGGTGTTTTGCAACTAGGCGGTGAAACGGCTTAATCGCTGTGCCGTCACACAGCTGATGAAGTGATTTTACCCCAGCCAGTACCCATGGCTGTAAATCTATATACGGGATATGTAATTCTAGCGCCTTCAGTGACACTTCAGTTAACGGGATTTTAATAAGAGTCGGGACCGTCTGTCTCCAAAAATGCAGTGCAGTAGACATGGTTGGTAGAGGGAAATTACAAGGCCGCTGCCCAAAGGCTTCAACCTCTAACATAAATCGGGTGGAGCCTCTAGTCGCATAGAAATTTTCGATTTGCAACCATCTATGATCCTTATCTAACTGCCACCAATCCCGCAGCCCCGCTACCACTGAGGCCTTATAATACGCCATCAAATTTGGCAATCCCATTCCCCCCAGATCATAAGGGTAATACAAAAGGGACTTGGCCACTCGAGGAGTTTTCTGGGCCCATATGTGTTTGTTAAGCGCTGAAGGTTTGTTATAATTTTGCTTGGGACCCTCAAAGGGAGACATCTGAAATAATATAATATCTTGGGGAGAATTTTCATCTTGAAAATATTAATTCTAGCCACCCAGGAGGTCATAAACAGATGTAAGGTGTCCAGCTCAGTCTTTATCTGTCTGAATAAAGCAGTATAGTTCGCCTCTATGATATGTTGAGAGTGTGTAAGCTTTATACCAAGGTAAGGGATACCCTGATAAGTCCAACGAAAGGGAAACTTATTTTCTAATTCAGCTTTGGTGACCAAAGGGACCGCGACAGGGAATACCAGTGATTTGGATGCATTCAATTTGTAATAGGATACTGACGCAAACTCCTCTAGTCTAACAATGACGGCCGAAAACGACCGCTCCAGGTCCACACATTCTATGATGACGTCGTCCGCGTAAAGACTGATCTTGTGAGCAGCCGGGCCCACCATCAAACCTGAGGTATCAGAGTTAAGACGGATTTTCTCCACCAGTGGCTCCATGCATAATGCAAATATAATGGGGGATAGTGGGCATCCCTGTCGCGTCTCGTTAGTGATCAAAAAGGGGGTAGATACAAACCCAGAGGCTAGGACTCTGGCAAATGGGGTGGAATATATGGCTAAAATCGCCGAAAGGATGGGGCCCTCCAAACCAAACTTCCTAAGAACACTTCCCAAATATCCCCAGTGCACTCTATCAAAGGCCTTCTCAGCGTCCAAGGACAGGAATGCACTGGGAAGGCACGACAGTTCCGCCGCCCTAATGAGAGTCAACATTCGGCGGGTACCATCCTTGGTTTCCCGGCCAGCCACAAAACCGACCTGGTCAGGAGAGACAAGAGAGGGGATTATCAAATGAAGGCTGGAGGCTAGCAATTTGGTATATATCTTTAAATCACAATTCAATAAAGCAATGGGTCTAAAATTCCCAGGACTATCAGGGGTCTTACCTGGCTTAGGGAGAGTGGTAATAGTAGCTTCCAAATTAGGGGCAGCAACTTTGCCTGAATCCCGCCAACTTGAAAACAACCTCAATAGATATGGGGCCAGAAGTTCCTGAAAAGTGCGATAATATTCATTTGAAAGTCCATCCGGACCAGGCGCGGTGTGTAGCTTACTGCTTTTAATAGTTTTTTTGATCTCCTCTTTTGTAAATGGGGCGTTTAACAATAATAATTGTTCTTGGGATACACGCGGTAAATTAACTGATTGCAGATATGAATCGATTGCTACCTGAGTAGGTTGACGGGTCTGCGGGTCAGAATTTAAGTTATATAAATGGGAGTAGTACTTTACAAATGTTTCCGCGATGTCAATCGGATTCCTAACCAGACACCCATTCTGATCTTGTAAACCATCTATTCTGGATTTAGCCTCTCGTTTACGTACCCTACGTGCCAGTATTGCTCCCGCCCTATCTCCAGTGGCGTAAAAGTGAGTTTTAAGCTTACGTAAATTACGGGCATAGCCAGAAAGCAAAACCTCCCGCAACTGAAAGCGAACCCCGTATATCTCATCCGACACCGCCTGCGAGGGTGAAGTTTTATTCAGTGATTCCAACTGGTCAAATCTAGCTAAGAGGTCATCCCGAATCCCTCTATTACACTTCAGTATGGAGGCTTGTTGTATGAGATATCCCCGTATAACCACTTTATGCGCAGCCCATAGCGTTTCATCTGAAACTTCCCCATTATCGTTAACATGGAAGTAGTGAGTCAACTCAGTAGAGATACCACACATCACCTTCTCATTTAGTAAAAGAGACGGGTTCAGACGCCACCGAAAAGCAGGGTTCGCATGATGTTTTAACGCTAACTGTAACACAATGGGAGCATGGTCAGACCAGGTAATTAATCCTATGCTGGAGGAGACGCACCTTAGAAGAACCGAAGTATCCACCAGAATATGGTCTATCCCAGTATATGTACGGTGTCGGAAGGAATAAAAGGTATAATCTTTTTCACTGGCGTGGGAGTACCTCCAGAAATCGTGTAGATGATATTCTTTGGCTATGCCTTTCAACTCCCCCTAGGCCGAATGCCACCTCGTGAGCAGTCTAGATCCCTGTCCATGGGAACATTAAAGTCTCCACAGTATATCTTTTCACCCTGCGCCAGACCATCCACTCTATGTAGTACTTTGCGGATAAATGTCTGTTGTGAATGATTTGGGGCGTAGATGACTGTGATAGTGTGCAACTCGCCATTCAATGTGCATATGAGGGACAGAAATCTGCCCGCAGGATCCGCTACCTTCCGAATACAATTGATAGCTAATGTATTTTTAAAGATGATGCATACCCCAGCCTTTTTAGTGTTATTATTAGCAAAGTAAATATTAGAGAACTGTGGGTGACGCAGCCTAAAATTATCAGCTTCTATCAGATGCGTCTCCTGCAGGCAGATAATCTCTGCACCTGATTTTTTCACCTCTTTCCCTAGGATGGACCTCTTACAGGGGGAATTCAACCCCCTAACATTTAAAGACATAATGGTAACACTCATAATTATACATTATAAAACTCGCTATCACACATACATCTTCATTAACCCACATCATCCGCATCTGGGCTCGTGTGTTGGCAACATAGAGAACCACAGTAACCACATTAAAAAGACCCATCTCGGAGGTGCACCTAAAAAACAGGAGACGGGAAACAAAACACAGAGAAAAGTAAAAAAAACTCTAAACACAAAGTCATGCAGCCACTAGGCCAAAGGCCAGGCCAGTCAGGCAGTGAAACGCCTGAATGGTCAGTCCTAGACCGCAGGTAAGTGCCAGCTCAGGGCAGTTCCAAGGTTCACTCCCAAAAAGATGGAAAATAACCGAGAGTTATCTTGGACGGGGTGCAGGAGCAAAAATAAAAAAAGAAAATGGTGACAAAATCCGTAGCACCCTCACAGCAGAGTCCTGCATCCGGACAGCATCTCATCCTCCTCCTCAAGTTTGAATCCAGTCCTGAACAATTTTCTTTCCCATCGGGTTCTGGCGGGGAGCAAAGGAAATCTTCCAATCGGTTAGCTTGTTCTCAGCCTGTTTGGGAGATTGGCAGACCACACCACGACCTTCATAAGATATTATCAGCCTGACAGGATTGAATCCCCATTTGTATCGGATATGAACATCACGTAGTGCTTTACAAACGTGAGCGAATTCTCGCCTCCTTGCCAGCGTGGACGCTGATAAATCGGGGAACACCTGTAACCCTTGGTGTTCAGCAGGGAGCTCAGGGGGTTTCCTCATCCCCTGCATGAAGGCGTCTTTGGTATGTGATAAAACACTCCGGGATCGCCTTTGCTGGGGTCAAAGGTCACGTGCATTCAACATGAAACTCAGGCGCAGAGCTGGGATTCGGGTTTAACTGACCCTGGGTCAGGTTTATTAACGGTGAAAGCAATGCAAAAGGAAATAAAACATAAAACAAATCCTTGCCTGTCCGGCACTAACTAAACAATGGACAACCTAACTACCAACTGGCGGGCTTCTCCCGTCCAGCCAAACCACAGTTGCAGTGGGCACTGCTTCCACTCACGTGTGTCTCTCACACAGACAGGCTCTCTGTGTTCCCAGGCTGAGACACTCACACAACCACCTTGCATCCTTTTATATCCACCTCCCATTATCCATTAGTAAGCAGGTGCGATACTGACCAGACTAGGCCACATAGGAAAGGAATCTGGGCGAGATATACCTGCCCTCATCCACTATTCCCACATGATTCTCACATATCCCTCCCCTCTGCTCAGACCACTCCGGTCGAGCAATGACACCCGCCAAACAGTGCACTTGGGACAGGGCATCTGCGTTTCCCATCTGTACTCCTGGGCGGTGCTCCACCGTAAAAGTGTAGGCCTGCAGGGCAAGGAACCACCGGGTCACCTGGCTATTCCGTTCCTTGTTCAAGTGCATCCACTTGAGAGGGGCATGGTCAGTGATCAGCCTGAACTTTCGGCCCACCAGGTAATATTTGAGGGCCTCTAGAGCCCACTTAATGGCGAGGCACTCTTTTTCTACGACTGCATACCTTTGCTCGTGTTTATTCAGCTTCCTGCTGAGATAGAGGACTGGGTGTTCCACTCTGTCCCTCACTTGTGAGAGTACGGCCCCGATACCGGTATCAGAGGCATCCGTTTGTACCACAAACTCGCTGCGGAAGTCCGGAGTCACCAGTACGGGCTGAGAGCAAAGTGCCCGTTTTAGGCTATGGAAGGCTTCTTCAGCCGCTAAACTCCATTTAATCATGACGGAGTCTTTCCCTTTTGTAAGATCCGTCAGGGGGGTAGCGATGGCTGCAAAATTGGGTATGAACCGGCGATAATAGCCAGCGATCCCCAGGAAGGCTTGCACCTGCTTCTTGTTGACAGGTTGTGGCCAGTCCTGAACCGCCTGAATCTTATCAACCTGGGGTTTAACAACACCCCTCCCAATTACATACCCCAAATACCGGGCTTCTTCTAGCCCGATGTGACATTTCTTGGGGTTCGCGGTTAGACCTGCCTCCCACAGGTCGTCAATCACAGCTTGTACTTTTTGGAGATGAGTCTCCCAGTCCAAGCTGTAAATGGCAATGTCGTCCAAATAGGCCGAAGCGTACTGCCTATGTGGCCTCAGGACTCGATCCATCAGTCTCTGGAAGGTCGCCGGTGCTCCGTGCAGTCCAAACGGCATATAAACATACTGAAATAAACCTTCCGGCGTAGCAAATGCCGTCTTTTCTCTGGCAGCCTCCGCCAGAGGGATCTGCCAATACCCCTTTGTTAGGTCTAGGGTCGTAATATACCGGGCTTTTCCTAACCGATCTATCAACTCGTCGACCCGGGGCATGGGGTACGCATCAAATTTTGAGACCGCATTCAGTTTCCTGAAGTCATTGCAGAACCGGATGGTGCCGTCCGGTTTAGGAATTAGCACAATCGGGCTGGACCAAGCACTGTGCGATTCCTCAATGACACCTAACTCTAACATTGCCTTCACTTCTCGGGAAACGGCTTCACGGCGCGCTTCCGGGATTTGGTAGGGCTTTACGTGAACTGTGACACCAGGTTCCGTTACGATGTCATGTTTTATTAGCGTAGTCTGCCCGGGTTTTTCTGAGAAAAACTTTTGGTTGTGAAGTAGAAACTGCCTGACCTCAGTCTTTTGCCGCTCCGAGAGAGTCTCTGCAACCCGTACCTCCGGTACGGTATGCGAGCAGACAGGACAGGCCAGCTCCGCTGACAAGGCAGACCGATCCTTCCAGGGCTTTATCAGATTTACATGATAAATCTGTTCAGGTTTCCGTTTACCTGCCTGGTATACTTTGTAGTTTACTTCACCAACTCTTTCCTTGATCTCAAAGGGGCCCTGCCACTTTGCCAGGAACTTACTGTCCACTGTGGGGACCAGGATCAACACCCTATCTCCGGGTGCAAACGTGCGGATCTTGGCGCCCCTATCATAGATTCTTTTTTGGGCTCCTTGAGCCTGTATCATGTGTTCTTTGACGATAGGCATAACAGCCGCAATACGGTCCTGCATTTGTGTGACGTGATCTATCACTGTTTTAAACGGAGTGACCTGACCCTCCCAGGTTTCCTTTGCAACGTCTAACAGTCCGCGAGGACGTCGGGCGTACAATAACTCGAAAGGCGAGAATCCCGTGGAAGACTGGGGTACTTCCCTGATGGCAAAAAGCAAATACGGAAGTAAATAGTCCCAGTTCTTCCCATCCTTGTCTATCACCTTTCTCAGCATCTGCTTCAGAGTTTTATTGAACCGTTCGACCAACCCATCTGTTTGAGGGTGATACACGGATGTGCGTAACGGTTCGATTTGTAACAATCGGCAGAGCTCCTTCATTACCCTGGACATAAAGGGGGTCCCCTGGTTGGTGAGTATCTGTTTTGGTATACCGACCCGACTAAACACATGCACCAGTTCCTTGGCAATCGTCTTGGTGGCCGTGTTACGCAAAGGGATGGCCTCCGGGTAACGAGTGGCATAATCCAAGATGAACAGGATATGTTGGTGTCCACGTGCAGACCGTGGAAGGGGCCCAACTAAATCCATCCCAATCCTCTCAAACGGGACTTCAATAATAGGTAGGGGTACCAAAGGGCTACAGAACAGGGGCTTAGGTGCAGAGGCTTGGCAGTCAGGACAAGACTCACAATATACACGGATATCGTGATGCATGCCTGGCCAAACAAAACAGTGTAATATCCTTTCGGTGGTTTTCTGGACTCCCAGGTGACCCCCCATTACATGTCCGTGGGCCAGGTCCAGCACCTGCCGCCGGTAGGGTTTTGGCACGACTAATAGTTGCACCGTATCTTCCCCCTTTTTCTCTATCTGATAGAGTAAATCATTCTCCAGAACCATGTAAGGATATGCCAGCCTAGAGCCAGGTTCTACGGGTACCCCATTTATCACTTTTACATTTGTCCTAGCCTGAGAAAGGGTAGGATCCTTTATTTGCTCACTTTGGAAGTCATCTTTCTGAACTTCTAAATCCGGCAAACGGGGAGGTGGACGGCTGTCAGCCTCCTCCTCTTCCCCGGTCTCCTCCGTATCACCCGCCATGACTGAAAACGGGAACTGCAGACTCTTCCCCCGAGTCTTCCGGGGAGACCTCTTCCCGGGGTTCGGGACCCACACGCGCCCTGGGAGAAGAATCATGTACACTATTACCCGAAGGCATCAACTGATTCTCCCACAATTGCCAGAAGTGGGGAAAATCCCGGCCCAGGATAACATCATGCAATAACGCCGGGACGAGTCCCACTTTATGTTGCACAGACCCATAGGAAGTTGTAATGCATATGACCGTGGTGAGGTACGAACAGGTGTCTCCATGCACACACATTACAGAAAATTTGTCTGATGGTCCAGTCGGGGCTGACACCAGACTGGCCTTTACCAGAGTCACCACACTTCCCGAGTCTAACAATGCCACCACATTTTTGCCATCAACAGTTAAATCACACAAGTGTCTTTCCACATCCTTTTGACCGGCATTCACACTCACTACCCGTGCAACCATAGACATGCGGTTTTTAGAGTCTGTGACGTCGCACTGCATGGGTTCAGTAGTGACCGGACAGTTCGCAGCAATATGTCCCATCTCTTGGCAGCGGAAACACCTAACGGGCCCCTTGCTTAGACCATAGTTCGTTACTCTCGGTCTCGCAGTGCGGGCAGTCCCGTTTTCCTCCCCCACTGTCTTAGTGATTTTTCCATCTCCCCTACTCCCTGGAACAGTCTTACCGGTTCCACGTGGAGATTATGAAGAACGAGGTGGGGTAGCGTCGTCTCGGAGTCCTTCCGCCACGGAGTAACGTTCAACCAGACCCACCAGTTGATCTGCCGTCGTAGGATTTCCATGGCTTACCCACTTCCTCAGGGCTGGCGGTAGAGCTCTCAGGTACTTGTCCATGACGACTCTCTGGATTATCTCTGGCACTGTCAGCACCTCCGGTTGTAGCCACTTCTTCGTCACGTGGATCAGGTCGAACATCTGTGACCGCGGTGGTTTATCCGGCTGATAAGTCCATTGATGCACTCTCTGTGCACGGACAGCGGTCGTCACTCCCAGCCGGGCCAAGATCTTGGCTTTCAGTTTGTCAAAGTCCTGCGCAGCTTCAGGCTCTAAGTCATAATAAGCCTTTTGGGCCTCACCGGAAAGAAACGGGGCAATCAGGCCGGCCGATCTTGGCTTCGGCCATTTTTCTCGCAACGCCGTCCGTTCAAACGTAGTCAGGTATGCCTCGACGTCATCTTCTGTCGTCATCTTCTGCCAGTACGGACTCACGTGAATCACTCTCGACTCGGCTTCCAGGTTAACCTCAGGTAAGCTTGCCAAGCGCTGCGCCACCTGCTGGAGAAGCGAACGATCGGTAACTGTCATGTCCACCAACTCCTTCAGCTGGGCCATCATCACCCGATTAGCTTCTTGCTGGACGGCGGTGGACTGTACCAGTGCTTTCACCACGTCCTCCATGCTCATGCTTGCAACGTGATGCCCGCGTTCTCCACCACAATGTGATAAAACACTCCGGGATTGCCTTTGCTGGGGTCAAAGGTCACGTGCATTCAACATGAAACTCAGGCGCAGAGCTGGGATTCGGGTGTAACTGACCCTGGGTCAGGTTTATTGACGGTGAAAGCAATGCAAAAGGAAATAAAACATAAAACAAATCCTTGCCTGTCCGGCACTAACTAAACAATGGATAACCTAACTACCAACTGGCGGGCTTCTCCCGTCCAGCCAAACCACAGTTGCAGTGGGCACTGCTTCCACTCACGTGTGTCTCTCACACAGACAGGCTCTCTGTGTTCCCAGGCTGAGACACTCACACAACCACCTTGCATTCTTTTATATCCACCTCCCATTATCCATTAGTAAGCAGGTGCGATACTGACCAGACTAGGCCACATAGGAAAGGAACCTGGGCGAGATATACCTGCCCTCATCCACTATTCCCACATGATTCTCACAGGTAGTATAGACGTGGATGCGCGCCAGTGTCTCTGGGCAAGGCTGGGTCCACATGCCGGGCTTTGGGGAGTCTATGTATCCTGTCAATCTGGAAATCCCTGGGGAGCAAGGTTGGGAGTACAGTTTGCATGAATTTAAGCAAAAAGTCAGCCAGATTCTTATCTGGAATGTCCTCCGGTATGCCCCTGACACGCACATTATTACTCCGTGATCTATCTTCCAGATCATACATCTTATCCTGGACCACAGCCATATCCTGTCTCAAAGCTTCGTTCTCATCCACTAGTGCATTTATAGTCTTGGCATATTCAGCCATCTTGCTCTCGACATGAGCAGTTCTCTCCCCCAGGGACAAGACTTCCCCTCTTATCTCCTGCAGTATGTACTGCATGTCTTCCTTTAGGGAAGCACGAATGGAGGCCAAAAAGTCTCTCTTGTCTCCTTTAGTAATAGGAGACAGGAGACAGGTTGCTATGAGTCTCAGAGGCCCCCCTCCCCCCAGAGCCACCAGATGAGTGTGAGGAAGCTGAAGGGGAAGCTGCAGCCATTTTACCTGCAGCATTTGCAGTTTGTCCTCGGGGGAAGAAGTCCGGGAGCTTCGGCGGGGAACTGCGTTTCTGCGCTCTCCCTCGGGTCATCATGTGCCCAGGACCTTCCAGGAGCCGTTACTGTGCACAGGGAGGAGGAGAGGTAATATACAGTGCTGTTATTAGCCGGTTTAAGTCCGGAGAAGCAGGAGCCTGTGAGTTATGTGGCCTCTCTGGTGTGCATGCAGGCCACGCCCCCCACCAGGACATTTTTTAGGACAAAGAAGACGTCGCCCCAGAAGAAGAGGACCCTCCGAGGTCGGCGATTGAAGGGACATAGATCTACCCAGAATGACACGTTCTCAGGTAATAACCCGTTAGTCATCAATATTTCATCTCGGACTCTAAGTATCACAGAACATAGCTTATTACAAAAAGGTTTATCCTATTGTCCCTCCTATAAATTCGATACCTTCACCATGGAATGGACTTACATCGCTTCTATCGGCGTCTAAGGTTATCTATACATTTTTTCATCTACCCCTGACATCATACCATCTGATGCCTCCACTGACCCACCTCAAATTACTATCACTGAACTAGGTTTGCGTAACAAAAGCACCTACAAAAGGGATCACATGCATTACAGAAATTGAGATATGACATGGAAAGTGGTAGGCTACATTATCAATCTAATTTGACTCTATTAGATTTTCAGGCCCTCCAATCCCTTCGCCAAGACGATCGTATTATTATTAAACCCGCAGACAAAGGGGAGCGATCGTTGTTATGGATAAGATAGCCTATACCAATGAGGTTTTTGTCAACTAAATGATAACACGATCTACACCGTATTATCCAGCAACCACACAAATGGGATTAGGGACCTGATCAACTTGACCTTAAGGAATTTTCTATCCAGGGGAGTCACTGACCAGAAAACACAGGAATTTCTAACCAAAAAAGACCCCATAGTTGCTGTATTTTATATACTACTTAAAATTCACAAGAATTTGGAAAACCCCCCTGGTAGACCTATAGTGGCCTCCACTGAGTCTATTCTCTCACCACTGTCTATATTCTTAGAGAAGGTTCTCACTCCATTGACACGTCGAGTACCATCCTTTCTCCTTGACACAGGGGATTTCCTACAAACTATCCATAACCTCGGCCAAATACCCACCACTTCTATACTCGTTTCCTTTGATGTGAAGGATTTATACACGTCTATCCTACATCAACAAAGTATAGCCTGTGTACGACATCTTCTCCTTAGCTCTAACAAAAGCCCTGATGTGATTGAACTATGGTTAGAGCTCCTTACAAAAGTTCTCACCCATAATTACTTCATGTTTGAAGACACCTTCTGTTTACAGACAAGGGGCACCGCGATGGGATTGATTGCAGCACCACCTTACTCAAATAGCTACATGTCTGCGTTTGAGGAGGAAATGGTATATACTGACCCCATCTATAAATCCCATTGTCTTCTTTGGAGAAGATTTATTGACGACATCTTCTGTATTTGGACCGGTACTTTGGATTCTCTGAATCTATTCTTTTCTAAACTCAATTCATCCTGGGCAGGCCTATCTTTCACAATGACCCATAACAATGAATAAGTGAGCTTTCTTGATACCCTTGTACTCAAGGACAAACATGGCAGAATTAGCACTGATTTATACACCAAACCTACCGATCGAAATAGCCTTCTGCACTATAACAGTCTCCACCCTCTATCCATAAAAATATCCATTCCTAGGTCACAGTTCAGACAAGTACAGAGAATTGTCACTGACCCCACTAAGAGTGCACAGAGGATTAATGAGATGCAGATTAAATTTGTAGATCGTGGCTATCCTCCAACACTGCTAGCAGAGGCCAAGAAAGCCTCGGATACACCACGGCGATCGGTCGAGAAACGCATTCCACTGGTACACACATACCATCCTTATGTGCACATTTTACACCGCACGATACGTAAACACTGGAACCTTCCACAGACAGCATATCCCAATGTCAGTGAGTTTCACAAACCCTTTTTTCCATGCTACAAACGTCCCGCCAACATCCAGGACTCACTAGTGCATGCAGATGTTGGCACTCGGACATGACTATCCAAACAGAGGTTCCTCCACACGCCTAAGTTAGGCACGTACCCCTGCCTGCATTGTAATCAGTGCAATAATGTATTAAAGGGAATCTGTCACTTTTTTTGGCTTGCAGCTGCTGGCATAGACATCGGGGCTTATCTACAGCATTACAGAATGCTGTAGATAAGCCTCCGATGTAACCTGAAAGATAAGAAAAACATGTTAGATTATACTCACCGAGGTGGGTGGTCCGGTGGGTGTTGCGGTCCGGTGCCTCCCTTCTTCATGCGATGACGTCCTCTTCTCCCATCCTGTAATGGCTGCGGCACAAGCGCACTGTTCTGCCCTGTTGAGGGCAGACAGAGTCCTGCAGTGCGCAGGCGTCGGGAGAGGTCGGCGCCTGCGCACTGCAGAATTCTGCTCTGCCCTCAACAGAGCAGAGCAGTGTGCTTGCGCCGCAGCCATTACAGGATGGGAGAAGAGGACGTCATTGCATGAAGAAGGGAGGCTTCGGACCGGACTGCAACACCCACCGGACCACCCACCTCGGTGAGTATAATCTAACGTGTTTTTCTTATCTTTCAGGTTACATCGGAGGCTTATATACAGCATTACAGAATGCTGTAGATAAGCCCCCGATGTCTATGCTGGCAGCTGCAAGCCAAAAAAAAGGGTGACAGAGTCCCTTTAAAGGGTGACGCTTTTTACCATCACCACTCAGACAAAAAATATACAGTAAAAGATTATTCCACATGTGACTCATTCTTCGTGATTTATCTAATAAAATGCCCCTGTGGGCTATTATATGTAGGCGAGACAACACAACCTATAAAGGACCGCATCTCAAAACATAAATCTACCATCCGCTCAAAGAATATGTTATCACTGGTTCCGCTTCATTTTATCACCAAGGGGCATACCATAGCCCAATTGACATTTTAGGTGATTGAGCACATTCCTACTCCCAGAAGAGGGGGCACCCGGATCCTAACATTGAAGAGGAGAGAGTCCTATTGGATCCATCAATTACAGACCCTGTCTCCCAAGGGGTTAAATAGAGAGTACGATTTACATTCTTTTATGTGATTTTTTTTCTGCACTGTATCCTCAACATATACCTCTGAGAACCATTGTGGATATCTGAAGTCAATTAATTCCGCATTTGCATACTGTTCCAAAAAATATATATAATATATATCTTTATATGACATGTTCTTTCATTAACTGTATTTATGGGCATTGTATTAATACCTATATCTTTTTCCATACAGAGCCATCTTTACTGAACACACCTTGAAAACTCTCTAACCTGATTCATCACTCTGGACCTCTGGATTCCTACTCCCTGCTCAACTGCTATATAGATTACTAGTTTCTAGGTACATAGCGCTTAATTCTTGTTTTCATATACTGATTTAGCTTACATCTAATCAAATATGGCTGCTGGAACACAAGCCTAACAAATGACATCACTTCTTGTGACACTTCCTGTATGAGCACACAAAAGTCCTGCCCCTTTCCCATTTATGCAGCGTCTCAGAGACACTTCAGTTCACCACAGCAAGCGCTGATGAGCCTTTCACACCGCGTACTGAACTACCACTGGTAAGATACATTGCACTTCTGAATACACTTAACCCTATAATGTTTTCCACTAGTAGCAGTAATAGGCCATATTATTTTCTTAGGGCTGATGCTAATACTGCCTGGGGACACAGTGAGTCTATACATAAGTAAGTATATCTTTGGTTCCAGTTCCCCCATATGTTTTTGTTTTCTCTTACATTAATTGGTCACATTTTTTCTTATATTTTTCGGACATAATATCATTATAGGTAAAGGCTTTACCCTATATGAGAGATTTAAACAATTTCCCATTATCCTATTAGAGGACGTTTTCCTCCTGAATACATCTGGCCATATTTAAGTGCCTTATGCATGAATTTAAGCACCACTGATTTTTACTAATTTTGAGTGCTCTTTATTATCTCCATGCTCATATATATTTCTTCCTTTTACAGATTTTTTATACCCATGTGTTTTGAACACCTTTGACCTGGCATCTGAGTGTGGGCTCCCTCTGGTGGTTACTGCTGGTAATGGAGCTGGTCTGGCTGACAGAAGTCAATCACCTGAGGATGATGATTGGAGGTCAGGTGTTACAGACTGGAGAGATTTAAGTGAGCAACCTTCCCTCAGTTGTTGCCGGTGATTTGGTTTGCTTCCTGAGCATTTTGGAAGTCTGCTTGCCTCCTGCTCCGTCTTGCATCTTTTTTGTCTGCTTGAATCTTTTTTGCATTTTGATTCATTTTCGCTGTTCTCTGATTTTTGCAAGGCTGGTGTGAGTTCAGCCGGGTTTCCTGTTGGGACCTGTGCTGGACTCTGTTTCATATGCTACAGCTTGTGTCAGTCTTTTCTGTATGGCCGGAGTCATGCTGGCGAGGAATACGGGCGAGTGAGAGGCGCTAAAAGCACGCATTAGACACGGACAAATGATTCTCTATGGGGTCACTCACACCAGGCGTATATTTCTCATCCGTATCCTACGTTCCGTGCCAATTGCAGCATGCTGCGATTGTCAGCGTACTACTCCCGTAGTACGCCAATGCAAGTCTATGGGTGCGCAAAAAATACGGATTACACACGGAACACACGTGTGACCTGCGAGCAATACGCAGGTCTTTTGGCTGGTGACAGGAAATGGGCCAATCCATCATCAGGAAGCCTAGACATGCAAATGAGCTCAAAAAGCGCTCCAGACATCCAGGAAGTACGCCTCCACGGAGTACAGCAGCAGCATGGCGTCCACGTACATAAATGTGGAGATGCTCATTGTCCTGGTGCAGGAGCGTCCCGAAATATGGGACACACGCGATGCAAATTATGCTTACCGGACAAGAAAGGAGGCATCATGGAGGCGCATCTGTTGCCAGATGTACCATGACTTTGGTGACAGACCACGTGATGAGTGGCATAAAATTCGTAAGTGCAACCATAAAAACATCATAAACCTTAGTTCGCAAAAAAAAAAGAATCTAGAATCAGCACCCCCCTTCCTGTGCATGTACTTTTAGCCTCATGAGGCTGTTACATTTGGATGGGACACGTGCCTTCACACAGCCATAATTTGGGGTTAGGCCACAAGCTCATCCTCCTAGCCAAAAAAATTAGTTTAAGTGTAGCTAATGAGACCCTGTGTATCTGCCCAATTACATATGCCACCATGGGTAGAACGCACACCCCAGAAGGCCCCATGCCTAGACTACTGTTAGAAAATGTGACCTCTCAAATATGTACATTTGACAATATTTCCTGTCACATTGCAGTAGAAGATGTGATGAAACGCTGGCGAAGCATCCGGGACCAGTTCCGCCGGGAACGCCAGCAGCGGTCCAGGAGTGGGGATGCTGGATATGTCAAAAGAAAGTACATATACTATGACCGGCTGTCCTTCCTCGCCCCAATTCTGGATCTGAGACCGTAAGTACATACCTCACACCACATTACACAAATACATTACACAAATACTTTACAGGTACAAAAATATTGATGTATTTTTGCCTCTGTTCTATTTCATAACAGAACTCAATCCAACCTTACGGATCGAGGAACGGCCTCAGAGGCAGAGCCCATTATAGATCCTGTAGGGGATGAGGTGGCTGGCCCATCTTCTCCCCCTACAAGAAGGATGGCTGAAGATGAGGCATCACAGGACAACACAATGGCTGGCCTACACACAACACCACCAGGACGGTCTGCTGCTGCCACATCACCCATCCTGGAAGAGCCGGGCAACTTGAGCAGCAGCCCAACTGCCCAGATCAGGTCCTCCCCACAGGATGCTCTTACATCACGGCGAACAAGGAGAAGGCGCCAGGTCACTATTCAAGAGAGCAGGACCAATGTGGACACAGGGGTGCTCAATTATTTGTCTAGAGTAACTACAGATGATGGGGAGGAGGCCTATGCACGTAGCCTCACCCTTTATCTCCGTGCCCTTACCCGTGAGGTCCGGCTCCGTATTAGGGGATGTATTCAGATCCTGCTTGATGCAAGCACCCCCCCCCAATACCCCATATGAGGTTTTTGAATTTCTGGAGAGGTGGCAGCTCTCACCACGAAATCTAATGTGCATGAGACCATCCACACAGATGCTTGCTCAAGCAGGGTCCGAACAGCCCCTAATACGTGGGCCAACACCTCAACCCCTTCCTCCCCCTACCCAACCTTCTATTCCGCAGCCCCAAATGTCATCCTCAAGCCAACCCCACCAATATGGCCACTTGTACCCACCCAGTGTTGGAGGCTGGTCCCAACCTGGTTGGGGACGATCTGGCTATCTTGGTGGGTATGAGCCACGTGCCTACCACAGCCAACAAGAAGCCCCTCACCATCATCATTACTCTGGCCAGTATCCCCAACAGTCCCAGGAGGCTGGACAATTCCAGCATCGTGGGCAACAGTATGGCCCCACACAGGGCGATGTTGGCCACAGTGTCCAGCAGCACCCACAGGCTGTTCTTCCACGTTCCCCTTCTCCAACCTATGAGGATTTATGATTCTGATGGGGGGAGATGTCTAGTGAGTTTTAACTGGTGCTCCTAATAAAAAGGAAAAAACAGGTGTTCTCCATCACCAACATAATTTAACATTCACATTTTTAAACAATGTTTTCCAAACATATGAAACAATCCATTATGACAGGCAACGCTACCTCACGTCTTTCAGACAGATATTACATGTGTGTACAAAATAGAATATTTAAACGCGCTATACTGTAAAATGAAAGGATGAAAATACACTACTCACTTGCTAAGGCCTAGGAAAGGCATGCTGGCCTTAGTGAAGTAGTCACCTTTTTTGCTAGTAATCGCTATTAAAAAAATTCAAGGCGACCAGCATTCAGAATATCACGCTCTCTCTATGTCTTAACAAGTGACTTTTGTATTTTCATCCTTTCCAGTATAGCATGCTTAAATATTCTCTGTTCTACAGACAGGTAATATCTGTGTGAAAGCTGTGAGGTAGCCTTGCCTGTCATGGTGGAATCTTTCTATGATTGGAAAACATTATGAGGAAATGTGAGTGTTATCTTGTAGCCTTTATTTTGGTGATGGAGCTCACCTTTTGTTGGCAAATCTAGTTTAATCTAGTCATGCAGCAATGTTGTTATTGCCTAATCTTTGTTGGTGTTTTGCTATGTAATGTTAATTTTAAAAAAAGTTAAAGAAGGCACAAAGGGTCATTTTGCCCATTGCCAAAATTTTCTTATGGCAATATTATGTTTGCCTTTAAGCAAACAAAAAAAAAAAGGAAAAACTAAAAATTTGTCTACTCTAGTTAACGTCTCTGTGTGATTTTTCACTATCCCTCACAACATACTAACAGACACAAACCAATGCAATGAAACACTCATAGAATCATAAGGGCTTGAGTAATATATATTTAGACACAATTAAAGAAACAAATTATAACATAGACACAGCATGCTCTTGCCAAGAAGTTGCCCCCTCTGGTGAGATAAAGTAATTAGTGAAAATATCACGCACTTTTAGGCCAGAGAGCGGTCTACGTTGAGGGTTCATAGGTGGTCTCACCCTGCTCACATTGTCCGGCCTACGCACAACACCATCAGAGGAGGAACAATCATGTATCCTGGTGAAGTTATGCAGAACAACACAGGCTTTCACAACTTCATTCACATTTTGCTCACTCAACTGAATGGCAGACTGGAGTACCCGCCATTTGGCACAAAGAATCCCAAAGGAACACTCCACCAGTCGCCTAGCACGTGATAGGCGCAAGTTAAAAATTCTGCGCCTGTGGTCAAGGTTGCGCCGGGCATATGGCCTCATGACATTGCGCGATAACTGAAAGGCCTCATCTGCCACAAGGACATAAGGGACTGATTCTTTGGGGGAGCCTGGTAGCTGGCGTGGTGGTGGTAGATCCAACTGGTTGGTGTGTAGCCGCCGAGCCATTATGGAAGTATTGAAGACTCTAGAGTCTCCCGTCCTTCCATAGGCCCCAATGTCAACAATTATAAACTTGTATTGAGGGTCTACCAGAGCCAACAATACAACAGAAAAGTATTGTTTATAATTGAAGAATTGGGAGCCAGAGTTCGGTGACTTACGCACCCTGATATGTTTGCCATCCAGGGCCTCAATACAATTTGGAAACTGGCAGTCCTCCTCAAAGTCCCTTGATATCCTTAACCAGTCTTCCATCCTGGGCTCGGGCATGACCACTTGATTGAGTCTTGTCCAGATTTCTGTACATGTAGACCTCACTATGCCTGAAATGGTTGACTTTCCAATGAGAAACTCATGGTGGAGGGTGGCATAAGACAGGCCAGTGGACAGGAAGCTGTAGAACAACAGAAATATTTAAGTTTAGAATGGCTAAAGCAAAAAAAAAATCAGTTACATGCTGACCAAACTTGGTAGGAATTGAGAGAGAATAACACACACATATTTGGTGGCACAATGATATGCAGGACATATTAGATGTAACATTCTGGTGTGTCAGTTGAAACATATTTGGAGTAAGATGAGGGCATTAAACTTTGTCCAAGAAGGCCTAAAAACATAATTTAGCACACACATTATGAACATAGAGAATGTGGTTGTGTAGTACATACCGTATTGTGAGAAGTCGCTCCTCTGCAGATATCGCTTTGCGCATCCTTGTGTCCTGAAAGGTTATCCCAGGGCGCACTGTCTCCAAGACTCGATCAAATGTGGAAATGCTCATGCGACATTACTGGTAAAATTTCTCCGGATGCTCCCGCAGAGAAGAATAGAGGCGGTGAAAATGACCTCTTGTGAGTCGTTGCCTCAAAAGTGGATGGACCCACATGCGTCTCCTCCTCCGCGGATCCACTATCACTGGGTATGGTTGCCCAAAGCGCCGTGACAAAAGCCAGGTAAAGAGAACCTGCTCAGTTGTATTGAATCTCAGACCCTCTGCCATGCTGCACAAAGAACACCAATACACCTCGTGAAAGCAAGGTGACAAATGGACAGAATGGAGGCAGCCACCTGTTTCTGAGTGTCTAAATAGGGTGCAGGCTAATGATTTAAATTGTTTGCAGGCCTCAAAACCGTTAAATGTCCATTTTGCAAGGCTGCGAGAAAATCTCGCCATATGGATTGCATACGGATGCCACACGGATTACATACGGATGCAGACATGCGCAAAATACGTGACCTCACCTTGCTTACGGATGGCCTACGAAGCACTATTTAGGGGTCATTCATCCGTATTACGCATGTAAACTACGGACCGTATTTTGCACAGGTTAGTGTGACTCCAGCCTATCTCTAATCCCCTGTTATATCTGTATCTTTGTTTAGCATCCAGTTCACACCAGAGTTCTGATCTAGTGGGGGAGAGGTCGTGTGGCCTCAGTATTTTTGCATATCAGACGTGTTGGATTTTTCTTAGGGTTTTTTGCATTATTGCAGACAGTATCCTTTTCTGTCCTGTTCTATCTAGACAGTTTGGGCCCCATCATTTGCTTACTCTATTTTCTGCCTGTGTTTTGTGCCTCATCTTGTCTCACCGGCAATATATGTTTGGGGGCTATCTATTCCTTTGGGGTTCTACTCCGGGGCAGTTTAGCTTTCCTATTTGTCTCTTTAGGATTAGTTAATTCTTTGGCTGTGCCGAGGTGTCTAGGGTCGTAGGTACGTCCCACGGCTAATTCTAGTTGTGTTGTCAGCTTTGGGGTCTGCAATCCGCTAAGCTACCATCCTCTCTGGTTATCTGGTTACCTAGCCTATTCACGTGCTATCCTCGGTTACCTAATCATAACACCCATGGTAGTGAATGCTCATTAGATGTAATTAATTCAAAGAAGCAATTTGGTTGGTATCATTGCTTTGAAATGATTACTGACACATATCCCTCACACTCAATATGATATCTCCATCGGGTCAATATACCCACTGATCATTTCACTATACCTTATGAAGGTGTACCACAGTCTACACGGTACATTCACTTACCTGAGATACTTCAATCTAGTATTCATGAGCACTCAGGTTATTTAATATTTTCAGGCTGGTTTCTATCCCTACATATTGGAGTGTGTTTATACTGAGCAGGTATCCCCATACCTCTCTTTTCCTTCCCAACTTCTCTTTCGCGCTTTAAGCACGCATATGATGCCTGATTGGTTGTTGATTAATTTTCAGTTTAGACATTTATATTTATTTGTCTCATGATTTTGTCTTATGTTCAGAGTATCATGTGTTCGAGATATGCCATTTACTTATTGTATATGATATGCATTTGTTGCAGTACTTGATGAAGGTCTACTCTGGGACTGAAACGTTGTTTATTTTGAACTGCATTAAAATTTTCATAATCATCAAAAGTTGAGTGCCAAGTTTTCTCTTGATATTAGGCCCATACAGACCTATTTCACAAACCTAGTATCTTCATTATTCCACAACCCAAAACAACTGTTCATCACATTTAACTCTCTCCTCCGCCCACCACTGCCACTTCCCCTCATCTCTGCCGAGGACTTTGCCACCTACTTCAAAAACAAGATCGAACAAGCAAGGCAAACCTTTACTGTTGCACCACCCCAACCACTCCACATACCAGACTTCTGCCCTTCCCTAATAACCTCCCTCTCCAACATCACTGAAGGAGAGCTTACTCATCTCCCTTCCAAATCACACCTCACCACCTGTGCACATGACCCCATCCCTTCCCACCTGCTCCCCAACCTCATTAGCACGCTCATCCCAGCCCAAACCCATCTATTCAACCTATCACTATCTTGTGGTACCTTCCCATCTGCCTTCAAACATGCCACCATCACACCCATCCTCAAAAAAACAAACCTTGACCCAACTGCTATGCCCAGCTATCGCCCCATATCACTGTTCCTGTTTGCTTCCAAACTCCTTGAACAGCATGTCCATGCTCAACTTTCCTCCCACCTCTCATCTAACTCCCTCCTTGACAACCTCCAATCTGGCTTCCGCCCCCACCACGCCACTGAAACTGCCCTGACCAAAATTACTAATGACTTACTCACAGCTAAAGCTAACAGACAGATCTCCATCCTCCTCCTTCTCGACCTGTCCTCTGCCTTCGACACAGTCGACCACTGCCTACTACTACAGATTCTTACTTCCCTTGGCATCAAAGCCCTTGCCCTGTCCTGGATTGCCTCATACTTTTCTGACCGCACATTTAGTGATTCCCACTCCCACACTACCTTCTCATCCTACTTTCTCTCTGTTGGAGTCCCCCAAGGCTCTGTCCTGGGGCCCCTACTTTTTTCCATCTATACCCTTGGCCTAGGACAACTCATAAAGTTCCATGGCTTCCAGTACCACCTGTATGCAGACGACACTCAGATCTACCTCTCTGGTCCAGATGTCACCTCTCTGCTGTCCAGAATCCTGGAGCGTCTATCAGCCGTATCCTCCTTTTTCACCTCTCGCTTTGTAAAACTCAATATAGACAAAACTGAACTCACTATCTTCCCTACCCGATCTATCTGTTATGGTAAACGGCATCATGCTCTCTCCTGCACCTGAAATCCGCTGCCTCGGAGTAACTCTCGACTCTGCCCTGTCCTTCAAACAACACGTCCAAACTCTTATAAAAAAAATGTCCAAGATGTATTAATACCACCTCAAAAATTATTCATAAACCATATCTACCATTAGTAAATGGCAGAAAAAAAGGCAAAAAGCATGATAATAAAATTTCTTCAAAATGTATTATTTACCCAATACATAAAATAAACAAGGGAATATTCACAAAATGCCATGATAATATACAGACCAGAAACCATATCAGAAAATATGACAGGAAAACACCATAAAACTCATGTAATCAAAAACTTATTGTTTGATAGATAGCAAAAATTATAATAAAATGCTTGATGTAATAGACAGATTATGTGCAAAATTCACAATAAAAAAGTGCTACATGCAAGGAGGTGCCAATAATTGTCTGCTGCAGATAAAATGCTAGCTACCCTATTGAAAAAAGCACAGCCTTTTATTAAATGCACAAAAATCCACTGCTGAGAAAATGGTGTATAGTGCCGAACGAGCATTCACTTATTTCATAGATTTCATATAAATTCCAGTCACCTTTACCTCAGAAAAATAAAGTGGTTAATGCAATAAAATTGATTTTGTGTGCAAAATACGCAGGAAAAGTGCATAAAAAAAGTGCCAATAGTTGCCTGCTGCAAATAAATGCTAGGCACCGTATTGAAAAAGCACAGTCCCATATTCAGTGCACCTACCAAGTCACAACTGAGAGAAAAAAAAAGGTGATTCAGTTTCATTAGGAATGTTCATTCACTTGCTGCATGAAAAACTGCTAGCCACTTAAATCTCATTATGTTGCTGCATATAAAACGCTAGTCATCTAATGATCTCCTGAACTTACATATGTTACAGGTACTGGTCTGGTCTATCACAGCCACCCCGCCAGCGCCGTTTCGCCTCACAGGCTTCTTCAATCAGGGGCATGTTTTATGGTGTTTTCCTGTCATATTTTCTGATATGGTTTTTGGTCTGTGTATTATCATGGCATTTTGTGCATATTCCCTTGTTTATTTTATGTATTGAGAAAATAATAAATTTTGAAGAAATTTTATTATCATGCTTTTTGCCTTTTTTTCTGCCATTTACTAATGGTAGTTATGGTTTACGTCCAAACTCTTGCCACCTCCTTTTGCCTCCAACTCAAAAATATTTCCAGAATCCGTCCCTTACTCTTGTACATGCCCTCATCATCTCCCACCTTGACTACTGCAACACTCTCCTCCGTGGCCTCCCTGCTAACTCTCTTGCACCACTCCAGTCTGTCCTCAACTCTGCTGCCTGGCTAATCCACCTCTCTCCTCGCTACAGCCCTGTCTCTCCCCTCTGCAAATCCCTCCACTGGCTCCCAATTCCCCAAAGAATCCAGTTAAAACTACTAACACTGACCTACAAAGCCATCCACAATCTTTCTCCTCCCTATATCTCTGAACTAATCTCCCAATATCTTCCCTCACGTAACCTTCAATCCTCCCAAGACCTCCTACTCTCCTCCACACTTATTCATTCCTCACACAACCGCCTCCAAGATTTCTCCCGAATGTCCCCAATCCTCTGGAACTCCATGCCTCAACACGTCCGGTTATCAACCACCCTCAAATCCTTCAAACGGAATGTGAAAACCCATCTTTTCAAGAAAGCTTACAGCCTGCAATAACCTTTCTGCCGTCTCACCACCACCCGAGCAGCCGCCTCATCACCACCAGAGCTGCTGCACTCCCTGACCTTCTGTCTCTTCCCCACTATCCCATAGAATATAAGTCCGCAAGGACAGGGTCCTCTCTCTTCTGCACCAGTCTGTCATTGTAAATTGTTTACTGTTAACGATATGTATAATTTTGCATGTAATCCCCTTCCGATGTACAGCACCATGGAATTAATGGTGCTATATAAATAAATAATAATAATATTATACAGCGGTGCAAGGTCCATACAGCATATTATACATTAGTACAAGGACCATACAGCATATTATACAGTAGTACAAGGTCCATACAGCATACTCTACAGCAGTACAAGGTCCAAACATCATATTACACAGCGGTACAAGGTCCATACAGCATATTATACAGCGGTATAAGGTCCATACAGCATATTATACAGCAGTACAAGGTCCATCCATCATATTATACTGTAGTAAAAGGTCCATTCAGCATATTATACAATGGTACAAGGTCCATACAACATATTATAGAGGAGTACAAGGTCCATACAGCATATTATACAGCGATACAAGGTCCATACATCAAATTATACAGTAGTACAAGATCCATAATCATATTATACAGTGGTACAAGGCCCATACAGCATATTATACAGCAGTACTGTCATGATCCCAGTGCAGTTTTTTGATCTGCATGTCAGGGGTTAATGTCTGGAGCTCAGTGCAGGTTTTGACCTGCACACCTCGGGTTAATGATTGTGGCCTCTTTTTGGTTCTGGGAGAGCTTCTTAAACCCCTGGGAAGCTCCAATCCCTGTCAGTTATACTTTTTCCTTTGGCCGAGGGTGGTGACCTCCGTGTGCCTGTTCGTTGATATAGCTTGTTTATATGGTTCTGACCCGGTTCTGTTCCCCGTTGTGAGTTTGCCTGTTGATTTGGTACTGTGCTATCCTCTCTGTGTATGACTCGTTGACTGTTATCTGACTACTCTCTGCTCGCCCCTCTTGTACCTCGCAGCTATCTCTGTGTATGACTCATTGGCTACGTCCTGACTATCCTCCCCTGTCTATGCCCCTTGGTAACTTTGTCTCGCAGTTACCCTGCTAGGAGTTCTCTGGCAGCTCCTAGCTCTCTGGAGCTTAGGCCATGCCCCCAGCAGTCACATGCTTCAGGTCCTGCTGTTCTGAAGTACGCACCTACTCGGTTGCTGTCCGCTCCACAGGTATCTTTGAGCACAGTTCCCTTTACTCAGGACACGTGCACTGGCTCAGTGAGCAAGTTCAGTGCGGTGTTCCTGACATTATAACTGACCTTGAATTTTTTTTCTCTCCTCACTTCTGCAGCATGGACACAATGGGTGCTTTATCTGAGCAGGTGAAATGCTTGACTCAGTTGCTGCAGAAGCTTAGTTTGGAACACCAAGCTCTGGCTCAGTCCCAAAGACAGGTTGAGGACTGAGTTCAGGGGGTGCTTTCCACAGGCTTTCAGCAGGTGGGGAATAGAGATGTCATTTTAGTCCCACCCGAATCCCCGGTTAAATTGCCAGATACGTTTGCTGGTAACAAAGATGAATTCAGAGCATTTAAGGAGGACTGTAAGCTATTTTTCTCTTTGAGACCCCGCTCCTCTGGGCATGAGAAACAGAAGGTGGGGGTGGTTATGTCCCTGCTTAGGGGGTCCCCACAAGCCTGGGCATTTTCGCTTTCCTCTTCTGCCCCAGAGAGAATGTCTGTGGATGCGTTTTTTGAAGCCTTACGGCTTATTTATGATCAGCCTGATAGAGTGCATTTGGCTGAGGACAAGGTGATGAGTGTCTGTCAGGGGGAGCACTCGGCTGAATGGTTCTGTATGGAAATCAGACATTGGGCAGCCGAGATTTCTTGGAGTGATGCCGCCCTTCGAGGGCTGTTCCATAGAGGCCTGTGTGAATGTCTGAAAGATGCCTTGGCACTCCATCCTCCATCTGACTCCCTGGAGGATGCCATGACCCAAGCGGTTCGCATGGATCGCAGACTACAGGCTAGAGTTGTTATGCAACAGGAGACACCATTATTCTTCAGTGGAGATGAGACCCGGACTCTTCCTGTGGCTATGGAGGTGAGCGCTGTCACCTGTGAGAAGGAAAGAAGACGCCGCCGGGAGAAGCAGTTGTGCTTCTATTGTGGGGAATCTGGACACTGGAAGAAGGACTGCCCCTCCTGTCCGTCATCCTCCAAGATGGCGGGAAACGACTAGGTCTGGGTAGTAGTCGAGGAGGCTACCCAGACCTTCAGGTGCAATTTTCCTCACGTGCAAAAATGGTGCTGCAGGTGGAACTGGAACTTGGTAATGGTCTGGTTCAGACTACTGCTTTTGTTGATTGTGGTTCTGCTGTGAACCTGATTGATACCAAAATTATGACTCTTAATAAGATAGGGACAGTCAGGCTTCAGGATCCTGTTAAACTTGTGGCAATTGACTCGTCCCCTCTTACCCAGGACGGTATCTGTTGCAAGTCTGAACTTTTTTCTCTAAAAGTGGGTTCCACTCATGTGGAAAAACTAAGTTGTCTTGTGCTAGATAACTTGCCTGCAGGACTGGTACTGGGGATGCATTGGCTTCAACGCCATAATCCTACCATTGTTTGGGTTACAGGGGAGATCACTCAATGGGGATGCAAGGATAAATGCGGTAACCTGGGACACCTTGTTAACGCTGTTAAATCCGTATCTGTGTCGTCTGTCGGTCTGGAAGGTATTCCAGAGCACCTGAAGGATTTCGAAGACGTTTTTTCCGAAAGTGAGGCTGAGGCACTGCCACCACATAGACCCTGTGTTTGTGCCATTGATTTAATACCCGGAGCCAAGTTACCTAAGGCTCGATTGTTCAATTTGTCTGGGCCTGAGTGCCAAGCCATGAAGGAGTACATAGCTGAGAGTCTCCGCAAAGGGCATATCAGGCCTTCTGTGTCACCTGTGGCAGCAGGATTATTCTTTGTGAAGAAGAAAGATGGTGGTTTACGGCCGTGCCTCGACTTTCGGGAACTGAACAAGATAACGGTTAGGAACACTTACCCGCTTCCCCTCATCCCAGACTTATGTAACCAGTTATCTGGGGTCCAATGGTTCTCCAAGTTAGATCTCCGGGGGGGCCAATAATCTGATAAGGGTTCAGGAAGGGGACGAGTGGAAAACTGCGTTCCTCACATCAGAAGGACTCTTTGAAAACCTGGTAATGCCGTTCGGGTTAACTAATGTGCCCGCTATTTTCCAGAATTTCATCAATGTGGTGTGTTCTGACCTGATAGGCCGTTTTGTTATTATTTATTTGGATGACATGTTGGTGTATTCCCCGGACAGCCAATCTCACTTGCAACATCTACAGACAGTTCTCCAGAAACTCAGGGAGAACCAATTGTTCGCTAAATTGGAAAAATGTTCATTTTTTTGTACAGGAACTGTCTTTTTTGGGGTTGATTGTGTCCTGTGAGGGGTTTCGTATGGATCCTAAGAAGGTGCTGGCGATCGCTGACTGGGTTCACCCTCGAGATCTCAAGGGGCTCCAGCGCTTCTTAGGATTTGCGAACTATTATCGAAGATTCATTAAAGGTTTCTCACAAGTGGTTAAACCACTCACGGATCTTACCCGGAAGGGTGCTGATGTAAAAAATTGGTCTGTACTCGCTAAGGAGTCCTTCTCCTAACATTACCCCCCCTCATAGGGCCCCCTCCTCCCTGAACCCTCCGATCCACCAGCCTGTGCCCGACAGCAGCACAGGTCTCAGACTCGTCAAAAGGCGAGCCTGATCTCCCGGTAGGTGAAACCGAGAACCGGGAGATGCGGACGGTATCAGGGGAGACCAGATCACCAGGTCTCAGGAGGGACACCCGGGAGACAAAGGGAGTTTTAGGAGAAGGCCGCCGTGTATCGGCGGGCGCAGCCACTCTCCATTCGGGAAGGCTATCCCGAGCACATAGGGTGCATGCCGAATGAATTTTTTTACATCCCGAGCCCTGTGTGGCCACCAATAAGAACCGGCCAGTGACTTTGTGGTCTGCATATAGCCACGATGGCCGTCCGCATTGGGCACGTGTGCCCACACGAGAACTTTAGGCCGCTGGCGAGGAGGGACAAAAGTCTCGCCTACCGATTCGCAATCAGACCATTGCGGGGCGCTGTCTTCTTGAGAAGCAGCAGGCAGATGGTGACAACCGCACATGGTCTCTTGCGCCGGACATGTCTCCGAAATGGCGAGAGACACCTTCATGGACTCGGGGGGTAGAACCTCTGGCTCGGGCAGATCCAAAGGCTCAAAAAATTTGGGAGCCGGAGTACCTCTACGTTTGGTGTGAGCACGCTCCAAACCACGCTCCGAAAAACGGAGGTCGATACAGGAGGA
The DNA here is from genome assembly GCF_039654945.1 of Dendrobates tinctorius. NCBI lineage: Eukaryota > Metazoa > Chordata > Amphibia > Anura > Dendrobatidae > Dendrobates > Dendrobates tinctorius. Next base: position 6,943,542 of record NW_027361779.1, on the reverse strand, counting down.
GATGGAGATTAGCTCCTCCAGAGTGGAAGGGATCTCTCTAGTGGAGAGAGCATCCTTCACGTGCTCGGCTAGTCCTCTCCAAAAAACTGGGATGAGTGCCTTGTCAGACCAAAGAGGCGTTGCCCATTCCAGCGCCTTGCCCGACAGTAGGGATATAATAAAGGCCACCTTGGCCCGTTCTGTAGGGAATTGCGCAGCCAGCAACTCCAGATGGATTGAGCACTGGCTGATAAAACCCTTTCAGGAGGCGCCATCCCCAGAGTATTTCTCGGGTAACAGGAGGCGGGTAACTGTCGGCGCAAGGGCGGACATGGGCATACGTCCCACCACGTCCGTAAGTGCCTGGACAGCAGCATCCGTGGCCTGTGAAGCTGCAAGGGCCCTCTCAAGGGTAGTCAAGTGAGCCTTGAGTTGTCGCACACATTGCAACAGTTGCTGCTGATCTGCCATTTTTAGCCAGACCCTGGCGTTAGTATTATGTTACGGTGGTGGAACACGTTTAAAAAAATATAAATAAAGCGTGGTCGCCGCCGGGGGTCCAGCGTGTGGCAGGTGTAATAGCCGCTGCTAAATAGGCAGAGCACAAGGACAGTAATGTGCACAGGGAAGAACTGTTAAAACTCACAGAGCTGTACCCAAAACACAAATACAAAAAACGCTGAGTCTGTATTAACTTCACAGACACTCAGCGGCACATGTGCGGTAGCCAGAGCCGGAGTAGTTAAGAACGGCACTACAACCGAATGGACTTACCGTAAGTAGGCGTGTGCACGGCATCGCAACTGCGAACACCAAAAGCGGGCTGCAAGCGCGATATAGCAGGCGCGAAGCAGAACGCTGGCTGCTGCAACAGGTGGAGCTTGAGCGCGCTGGCGCTAGCGCGGACACTGGCTGTATCCCAATCACTCACACAAACGTAATTTCAGAGGGAAGGGGTTTCTTAATAAGTCATTCACCAGTCCAAGCATCCGTCACCATACATACAGCAGCAAGTATAGAAAATACAAGCGCATGGCAGAACAGCCATGCACACTTTTTATAGCGTGCGGGACCTTCCGAAAATCTCCAGAGTCCCGAGCATAACCAATGAAATCAGGAGCAGGACCTGAGCACCTGACTCATGAACTCCAATGAGGGCTCGTCCCGTGAGCATGCTCAGAAGCAGGGAAAAAGGACTTAGCCTCTGGAGACAAATGTGAGAATCTGGGTTGCAGCATAAGCATAGAATGACCCAGATTCCTAGCACTTCTCAGCTATTAAGAAATGTTTCATGTCCGCCCCGGTGTTGGTCCAACCAGACCCATCCAAACCATTCATTGTGGAGGTGGATGCTTCTGAAGTAGGGGTGGGGGCAGTGCTGTCCCAGGGTCCAGCCACCCTTACCAATCTCAGACCCTGTGCCTTCTTCTCCAAAAAGTTCTCTTCAGCCGAGACAAACTATGATGTAGGCAATAGAGAACTTCTTGCGGTCAAGCTGGCGTTTGAAGAATGGAGGCACTTTTTGGAAGGGACGTCTCACCCTATCACGGTTGTCACGGATCACGAAAATTTGGCTTACCTTGAATCTAAGAGCCTTACTCCTAGACAAGCCCATTGGTCACTTTTTTTCAAGATTTCAGCTCTCCATTACTTTTCGACCAGGGTCCAAAAATGTTAAAGCGGATGCCCTGTCCAGAAGTTTTGACCCGGTGTCTCCCCCCGAGCAACCATCCTCCATTCTTCCCCCAGGGGTGGTAGTGGCGGGGGTCTTGTCTGAGTTGGAACAAGAAGTTCTAAGGGCTCAGTCCCTAGCTCCGGCAACCAGGCCAGGGGATAAATTGTTGGTTCCAGAGTTATTGCGGCCTAGACTTCTGCAGGAGTTTCATGAGTCTAGGCTGAGTGCTCATCCAGGTATCACGGCCACTAGAGAGGCAGTAGCCAGGGGTTTTTGGTGGCCTTCACTAAGGTCCGATGTCAAGAAATTTGTTTCTGCTTGTGGAGTGTGCGCCCGTTGCAAAAGCTCACATAACCGGCCGGCTGGGGAACTCATACCTTTACCTGTTCCTGATAGGCCATGGACTCATCTTTCCATGGATTTTATTACCGGCCTTCCACCTTCCAGGGGCAATACCATGATCTGGGTGGTGGTGGATAGGTTTTCTAAACAGGCCCATTTCATTCCCTTGGCAGCATTACCCTCAGCAGAAACATTGTCAAGGTTGTTTGTGCAGCATGTGGTCCGATTGCATGGGGTACCCCTGAATGTGGTGTCTGACAGAGGTGTGCATTTTGTGGCCAAATTTTGGAGGCCGTTCTGTATGAAATTCGGCATCTCACTCTCCTTCTCATCGGCATATCACCCGGAGAGTAATGGTCAGACAGAACGCACCAATCAATCTCTGGAACAAATTCTCAGGTGTCTGACCTCCACCAGACAGGAGCATTGGTGTGATGCGTTACCGTTGGCGGAATTCGCTTTTAACAACCGGGTGAGTCAGTCCACCAACATGTCCCCATTCCTGATTAACTATGGGGTTAATCCGCATTTTGGGGAGTTTTCATGGGTGGATTCCGGTTGTCCAGGGGTAGATGGGTCCGTTCAACGGTTAAAAAACCTCTGGGCTGAAGTCCAGCGTAATATCTCTCGGGCCCAGGGGAGGTACAAATATTTTGCTGACAAAAAGAGAGCCTCGGGAGACATGTTTCAGGTGGGAGAGAAAGTTTAGCTTTCCATACGTAACATCAACTTAAAGGTACCATCAGCTAAGTTGGGACCAAAGTTCATTGGTCCGTACGAGATTATGGAGATAGTCAACCCAGTGGCATATTGGTTGCGTCTCCCCGCCTCCTTAAAAATATCCAATGTGTTCCATAAATCTCTGTTGAAATCCATAGGTTCTGTCAAAGAGGACTCCCAGCCTGTTGTTCCTCCAGTGCTGGTGGAGGGTCAATTGGAGTATGAGGTCGGACATATTGTGGACTCTCGGCAAGTGCGCCGCTCTTTGCAGTATCTGGTCCACTGGAAGGGATATGGACCAGAGGAGCGCTCATGGGTCCCTGCTCGCTCTGTACATGCAAATCGCCTGGTTCGGGCTTTCCATGCCAAGTACCCATGGAAGCTTGGGGGTCCAGAGGCCCCCCGTTGAGAGGGGGGTACTGTCATGATCCCAGTGCATGTTTTTGAGTTGCACGTCAGGGGTTAATGTCTGGAGCTCAGTGCAGTTTTTGACCTGCACACCTCGGGTTAATGATTGTGGCCTCTTTTTGGTTCTGGGAGAGCTTCTTAAACCCCTAGGAAGCTCCAATCCCTGTCAGTTATACTTTTGCCTTTGGCCGAGTGTGGTGACCTCCGTGTGCCTGTGCCTGTTCGTTGTTATAGCTTGTTTATATGGTTCTGACCCGGTTCTTTTCCCCGTTGTGAGTTTGCCTGTTGATTCGGTACTGCGCTATCCTCTCTGTGTATGACTCGTTGCCTGTTATCTGACTACTCTCTGCTCGCCACTCTTGTACCTCGCAGCTATCTCTATGTATGACTCATTGGCTACGTCCTGACTATCCTCCCTGTCTATGCCCCTTGATAACTTTGTCTCGCAGTTACCCTGCTAGGAGTTCTCTGGCAGCTCCTAGCTCTCAGGAGCTTAGGCCACGCCCCCAGCAGTCACGTGCTTCAGGTCCTGCTGTTCTGAAGTACGCACCTACTCGGCTGCTGCCCGCCCCACAGGTATCTTTGAGCACAATTCCCTTTACCCAGGACACGCGCACTGGCTCAGTGAGCAAATTCAGTGCGGTGTTCCTGACATTATAACTGACCTTGAATTTTTTTTTTCTCTCCCCACTTCTGCAGCATGGACACAATGGGTGCTTTATCTGAGCAGGTGAAATGCTTGACTCAGTTGCTGCAGAAGCTTAGTTTGGAACACCAAGCTCTGGCTCAGTCCCAAAGGCAGGTTGAGGACTGAGTTCAGGGGGTGCTTTCCACAGGCTTTCAGCAGGTGGGGAATAGAGATGTCATTTTAGTCCCACCCGAATCCCCGGTTAAATTGCCAGATACGTTTGCTGGTAACAAAGATGAATTCAGAGCATTTAAGGAGGGCTGTAAGCTATTTTTCTCTTTGAGACCCCGCTCCTCTGGGCATGAGAAACAGAAGGTGGGGGTGGTTATGTCCCTGCTTAGGGGGTCCCCACAAGCCTGGGCATTTTCGCTTTCCTCTTCTGCCCCAGAGAGAATGTCTGTGGATGCGTTTTTTGAAGCCTTACGGCTTATTTATAATCAGCCTGATAGAGTGCATTTGGCTGAGGACAAGGTGATGAGTGTCTGTCAGGGGGAGCACTCGGTTGAATGGTTCTGTATGGAATTCAGACATTGGGCAGTCGAAATTTCTTGGAGTGATGCCGCCCTTCGGGGGCTGTTCCATAGAGGCCTGTGTGAATGTCTGAAAGATGCCTTGGCACTCCATCCTCCATCTGACTCCCTGGAGGATGCCATGACCCAAGCGGTTCGTATGGATCACAGACTACAGGCTAGAGGTGTTATGCAACAGGAGACACCATTATTCTTCAGTGGAGATGAGACCCGGACTCTTCCTGTGGCTATGGAGGTGAGCGCTGTCACCTGTGAGAAGGAAAGAAGACGCCGCCGGGAGAAGCAGTTGTGCTTCTATTGTGGGGAATCTGGACACTGGAAGAAGGACTGCCCCTCCTGTCCGTCATCCTCCAAGATGGCGGGAAATGACTAGGTCTGGGTAGTAGTCAAGGAGGCTACCCAGATCTTCAGGTACAATTTTCCTCACGTGCAAAAATGGTGCTGCAGGTGGAACTGGAACTTGGTAATGGTCCGGTTCAGATTACTGCTTTTTTTGATTGTGGTTCTGCTGTGAACCTGATTGATACCAAAATTATGACTCTTAATAAGATAGGGACAGTCAGGCTTCAGGATCCTGTTAAACTTGTGGCAATTGATTCATCCCCTCTTACCCAGGACGGTATCTGTTGCAGGTCTGAACTTTTTTCTCTAAAAGTGGGTTCCACTCATGTGGAAAAACTAAGTTGTCTTGTGCTAGATAACTTGCCTGCAGGACTGGTACTGGGGATGCATTGGCTTCAACGCCATAATCCTACCATTGATTGGGTTACAGGGGAGATCACTCAATGGGGATGCAAGGATAAATGCGGTAACCTGGGACACCTTGTTAACGCTGTTAAATCCGTATCTGTGTCATCTGTCGGTCTGGAAGGTATTCCGGAGTACCTGAAGGATTTCGAAGACGTTTTTTCCGAAAGTGAGGCTGAGGCGCTGCCACCACATAGACCCTGTGTTTGTGCCATTGATTTAATACCCGGAGCCAAGTTACCTAAGGCTCGATTGTTCAATTTGTCTGGGCCTGAGTGCCAAGCCATGAAGGAGTACATAGCTGAGAGTCTCCGCAAAGGGCATATCAGGCCTTCTGTGTCACCTGTGGCAGCAGGATTCTTCTTTGTGAAGAAAGATGGTGGTTTACGGCTGTGCCTCGACTTTCGGGAACTGAACAAGATAACGGTTAGGAACACTTACCCGCTTCCCCTCATCCCAGACTTATGTAACCAGTTATCTGGGGTCCAATGGTTCTCCAAGTTAGATCTCCGGGGGGGCCTATAATCTAATAAGTGTTCTGGAAGGGGACGAGTGGGAAACTGCGTTCCTCACATCAGAAGGACTCTTTGAAAACCTGGTAATGCCGTTCGGGTTAACTAATGCGCCCGCTATTTTCCAGAATTTCATCAATGTGGTGTGTTCTGACCTGATAGGCCGTTTTGTTATTATTTATTTGGATGACATGTTGGTGTATTCCCCGGACAGCCAATCTCACTTGCAACATCTACAGACAGTTCTCCAGAAACTCAGGGAGAACCAATTGTTCGCTAAATTGGAAAAATGTTCATTTTTTTGTACAGGAACTGTCTTTTTTGGGGTTGATTGTGTCCTGTGAGGGGTTTTGTATGGATCCTAAGAAGGTGCTGGCGATCGCTGACTGGGTTCACCCTCGAGATCTCAAGGGGCTCCAGCGCTTCTTAGGATTTGCGAACTATTATCGGAGATTCATTAAAGGTTTCTCACAAGTGGTTAAACCACTCACGGATCTTACCCGGAAGGGCACTGATGTAAAAAATTGGTCTGTACTCGCTAAGGAGTCCTTCTCCTAACATTACCCCCCCCCCTAGGGCCCCCTCCTTCCTGAACCCTCCGATCCACCAGCCTGTGCCCGACAGCAGCACAGGTCTCAGACTCGTCAAAAGGTGAGCCCGATCTCCCGGTAGGTGAAACCGAAGATCGGGAGATGCGGACGGTATCGGGGGAGACCAGATCACCAGGTCTCAGGAGGGACACCCGGGAGACAATGGGAGTTTTAGGAGAAGGCCGCCGTGTATCGGCGGGCGTAGCTACTCTCCATTCGGGAAGGCTATCCCAAGCACATAGGGTGCATGCCCGAATGAATTTTTTTACATCCCGAGCCCTGTGCGGCCACCAATAAGAACCGGCCAGTGACTTTGTGGTCTGCATATAGCCACGATGGCCGTCCGCATTGGGCACGTGTGCCCACGCGAGAACTTTAGGCCGCTGGCGAGGAGGGACAAAAGTCTCGCCTACCGATTCGCAATCAGACCATTGCGGGGCGCTGTCTTCTTGAGAAGCAGCAGGCAGATGGTGACAACCGCACATGGTCTCTTGCGCCGGACATGTCTCTGAATTGGCGCGAGACACCTCCATGGGCTCGGGGGTTAGAACATCTGGCTCGGGCAGATCCAAAGGCTCAAAAAATTTGGGAGCCGGAGTACCTCTACGTTTGGTGTGAGCACGCTCCAAACCACGCTCCGAAAAACGGAGGTCGATACGGGAGGAGATGGAGATTAGCTCCTCCAGAGTGGAAGGGATCTCTATAGTGGAGAGAGCATCCTTCTCCAAAAAACTGGGATGAGTGCCTTGTCAGACCAAACAGGCGTTGCCCATTCCAGCGCCTTGCCCGACAGTAGGGATATAATAAAGGCCACCTTGGCCCGTTCTGTAGGGAATTGCGCAGCCAGCAGCTCCAGATGGATTGAGCACTGGCTGATAAAACCCCTGCAGGAGGCGCCATCCCCAGAGTATTTCTCAGGTAACGGGAGGCGGGTAACTGTCGGCACAAGGGTGGACATGGGCATACGTCCCACCGCGTCCGTAAGTGCCTGGACAGCAGCATCCTGCGAAGCTGCGAGGGCCCTCTCAAGGGTAGTCAAGTGAGCCTCGAGCTGTCGCACGCATTGCAACAGTTAATCATAGAATCATAGAATCATAGAATCGTAGAGTTGGAAGAGACCTCCTGGGCCATCTGGTCCAACCCCCTGCTCAAAGCAGGATTCGCTAAATCATCCCAGTCAGATGTCTGTCCAGCCTCTGTTTGAAGACTTCCATTGAAGGAGAACTCACCACTTCTCGTGGCAGCCTGTTCCACTCATTGATCACTCTAACTGTCAAAAAGTTTTTTCTAATATCTAATCTGTGTCTCCTCCCATTCAGTTTCATCCCATTGCTTCTAGTCTTTCCTTGTGCAAATGAGAATAAAGTTGATCCTTCTACAATGTGACAGCCCTTTAGATATTTGTAGACAGCTATTAAGTCTCCTCTCAGTCTTCTCTTTTGCAAACTAAACATTCCCAAATCCTGCAACCTTTCCTCATAAGACAGGGTTTGCAGACCGGTCACCATTCTGGTCGCTCTTTTCTGAACTTGCTCCAGTTTGTTGATGTCTTTTTTAAAATGTGGTGCCCAAAACTGGACACAATATTCCAGATGAGGTCTGACCAAAGAGGAGTAGAGGGAAATAATGAGTTCACGTGATCTAGACTGTATGCTTCTGTTAATACATCCTAGAATTGCATTTGCCTTTTTTGCTGCTGCATCACACTGTTGACTCATATTCAGTCTGTGATCTATTAGTATACCCAAGTCTTTTTCACATGTGCTGTCACTTAGCCCTATTCCTCCCATTCTATATATGCTTTTTTCATTTTTATTGCCCAGATGTAGTACTTTGCATTTCTCCCTGTTAAAAACCATTCTGTTAGTTGCTGCCCACTTCTCCAGTTTATTTAAATCTTTTTGAATCCTCTCTCTCTCTTCTCTAGTATTAGCTATCCCTCCTAGCTTTGTGTCATCAGCAAATTTAATCAGTTTACCCTCAATTCCTTCATCTAAATCGTTGATAAAGATGTTGAACAATACAGGGCCCAGGACAGAGCCCTGTGGTACCCCACTTGAGACATTCTTCCAACTGGATGTGCAGTTGCTGCTGATCTGCCATTTTTAGCCAGACCCTGGCGTTAGTATTATGTTACGGCGGCGGAACACGTTTAAAAAAATATAAATAAAGCGTGTTCGCCGCCGGGGGTCCACTGTGCGGCAGGTGTAATAACCGCTGCTAAATGGGCAGAGCACAAGGACGGTAATGTGCACAGGGAAGAACTGCACCTGGTGCACGAAAGCAAGCTCTATTAAAACTCACAGAGCTGTACCCAAAACACAAATACAAAAAACGCTGAGTCTGTATTAACTTCACAGACACTCAGCGGCACATGTGCGGTAGCCAGAGCCGGAGTAGTTAAGAACGGCACTACAACCGAATGGACTTACCGTAAGTAGGCGTGTGCACGGCGTCGCAACTGTGAACGCCAAAAGCGGGCTGCAAGCGCGATATAGCAGGCGCGAAGCAGAACGCTGGCTGCTGCAACAGGTGGAGCTTGAGCGCGCTGGCGCTAGCGCGGACACTGGCTGTATCCCAATCACTCACACAAACGTAATTTCAGAGGGAAGGGGTTTCTTAATAAGTCATTCACCAGTCCAAGCATCCGTCACCATACATACAGCAGCAAGTATAGAAAATACAAGCGCATGGCAGAACAGCCATGCACACTTTTTATAGCGTGCAGGACCTTCCGAAAATCTCCAGAGTCCCGAGCATAACCAATGAAATCAGGAGCAGGACCTGAGCACCTGACTCATGAACTCCAATGAGGGCTCGTCCCATGAGCATGCTCAGAAGCAGGGAAAAAGGACTTAGCGTCTGGAGACAAATGTGAGAATCTGGGTTGCAGCATAAGCTTAGAATGACCCAGATTCCTAGCACTTCTCAGCTATTAAGAAATGTTTCATGTCCGCCCCGGTGTTGGTCCAACCAGACCCATCCAAACCATTCATTGTGGAGGTGGATGCTTCTGAAGTAGGGGTGGGGGCAGTGCTGTCCCAGGATCCGGCCACCCTTACCAATCTCAGACCCTGTGCCTTCTTCTCCAAAAAGTTCTCTTCAGCCGAGAGAAACTATGATGTAGGCAATAGAGAACTTCTTGCGGTCAAGCTGGCGTTTGAGGAATGGAGGCACTTTTTGGAAGGGGCATCTCACCCTATCACGGTTGTCACGGATCACAAAAATGTGGCTTACCTTGAATCTGCTAAGAGCCTTACTCCTAGACAAGCCCATTGGTCACTTTTTTTCATGATTTCAATTCTCCATTACTTTTCGACCGGGGTCCAAAAATGTTAAAGCGGATGCCCTGTCAAGAAGTTTTGACCCGGTGTCTCCCCCCGAGCAGCCATCCTCCATTCTTCCCCCAGGGGTGGTAGTGGCGGGGGTCTTGTCTGAGTTGGAACAAGAAATTCTAAGGGCTCAGTCCCTAGCTCCGGCAACCAGGCCAGGGGATAAATTGTTGGTTCCAGAGTTATTGCGGCCTAGACTTCTGCAGGAGTTTCATGAGTCTAGGCTGAGTGCTCATCCAGGTATCACGGCCACTAGAGAGGCAGTAGCCAGGGGTTTTTGGTGGCCTTCACTAAGGTCCGATGTCAAGAAATTTGTTTCTGCTTGTGGTGTGTGTGCCCGTTGCAAAAGCTGGCATAACCGTCCGGCTGGGGAACTCATACCTTTACCTGTTCCTGATAGGCCATGGACTCATCTTTCCATGGATTTTATTACCGGCCTTCCACCTTCCAGGGGCAATACCATGATCTGGGTGGTGGTGGATAGGTTTTCTAAACAGGCCCATTTCATTCCCTTGGCAGCATTACCCTCAGCAGAAACATTGTCAAGGTTGTTTGTACAGCATGTGGTCCGATTGCATGGGGTACCCCTGAATGTGGTGTCTGACAGAGGTGTGCAGTTTGTGGCCAAATTTTGGAGGCCATTCTGTATGAAATTGGGCATCTCACTCCCCTTCTCGTCGGCATATCACCCGGAGAGTAATGGTCAGACAGAACACACCAATCAATCCCTGGAACAAATTCTCAGGTGTCTGACCTCCACCAGACAGGAGCATTGGTGTGATGCGTTACCGTTGGCGGAATTCGCTTTTAACAACCGGGTGAGTCAGTCCACCAATATGTCCCCATTCCTGATTAACTATGGGGTTAATCCGCATTTTGGGGAGTTTTCATGGGTGGATTCCGGTTGTCCAGGGGTAGAGGGCTCCATTCAACGGTTAAAAAACCTCTGGGCTGAAGTCCAGCATAATATCTCTCGGGCCCAGGGGAGGTACAAATATTTTGCTGACAAAAAGAGAGCCTCGGGAGACATGTTTCAGGTGGGAGAGAAAGTTTGGCTTTCCATACGTAACATCAACTTAAAGGTACCATCAGCTAAGTTGGGACCAAAGTTCATTGGTCCGTACGAGATTATGGAGATAGTCAACCCAGTGGCATATAGGTTGCGTCTCCCCGCCTCCTTAAAAATATCCAATGTGTTCCATAAATCTCTGTTGAAATCCATAGGTTCTGTCAAAGAGGACTCCCAGCCTGTTGTTCCTCCAGTGCTGGTCGAGGGTCAACTGGAGTATGAGGTCGGACATATTGTGGACTCTCGGCGGGTGCGCCGCTCTTTGCAGTATCTGGTCCACTGGAAGGGATATGGACCAGGGGAGCGCTCATGGGTCCCTGCTCGCTCTGTACGTGCAGATCGCCTGGTTCGGGCTTTCCATGCCAAGTACCCACGGAAGCTTGGGGGTCCAGATGCCCCCCGTTGAGAGCGGGGTACTGTCATGATCCCAGTGCAGGTTTTTGAGTTGCACGTCAGGGGTTAATGTCTGGAGCTCAGTGCAGTTTTTGACCTGAACACCTCGGGTTAATGATTGTGGCCTCTTTTTGGTTCTGGGAGAGCTTCTTAAACCCCTAGGAAGCTCCAATCCCTGTCAGTTATACTTTTGCCTTTGGCCGAGTGTGGTGACCTCCGTGTGCCTGTGCCTGTTCGTTGTTATAGCTTGTTTATATGGTCTTGACCCGGTTCTGTTCCCCATTGTGAGTTTGCCTGTTGATTCGGTACTGCGCTATCCTCTCTGTGTATGACTCGTTGACTGTTATCTGACTACTCTCTGCTCGCCCCTCTTGTACCTCGCAGCTATCTCTATGTATGACTCATTGGCTACGTCCTGACTATCCTCCCTGTCTATGCCCCTTGGTAACTTTGTCTCGCAGTTACCCTGCTAGGAGTTCTCTTGCAGCTGCTAGCTCTCTGGAGCTTAGGCCACGCCCCCAGCAGTCATGTGCTTCAGGTCCTGCTGTTCTGAAGTACGAACCTACTTGGCTGCTGCCCGCTCCACAGGTATCTTTGAGCACAGTTCCCTTTACTCAGGACATGCGCACTGGCTCAGTGAGCAAGTTCAGTGCGGTGCTCCTGACAAGTACAAGGTCCAAACATCATATTACACATTAGTACAAGGCCCATGCAGGATATTATACAGTGGTACAAGGCCCATACAGCTGTATGTGTCTCGGCTGTTTCACAGTAACAACACATGTGTAGGGAGTGGACTGATCTATGGACCTGTCTGCTAAAGAGGGAAATGTAAGAAGATGATGTATACAATCTTTTATTCTGACTTGAATGTATATGTGTGGGACAACAGCTAGAAATAGGGAAAGATGGTGTAGAACTGGGCTTTGGCCACAAGATGGGGACATAGAGTAGTGAGAAATGGACTCAATAGAAAGCCTTAGGCTAGGGAAACTGCATAGTCATGGTGGGCAGAGTTACCGGACTGGGAAGGGGATTTCCAGAAGGAGAAGATATAAGGAAGGAGAGTCCCAGGGTTAGGGCAGACACCCAGGAGGAAGAGAGAAGCAGGAAGAGCTCAGGAGAGGATGGAGGAAGGAGAAGCTCAGGAAAGGCAGAAGAGAAAGAGATGTTTACCCAGAGAGGGGGGTGGCTCTGAGAGGACAGCTGCAGGACGGGACGGCAGTGACTAACGGAGGTCTGGGGTACAGGACGGCTGGACACTGAAGAGTAAGTGTTACAGCGGGAAGACTCAGTCTGGGGAAGTGCTGTGGCCGTGGGCCTGATGGCAGCCACAATGAGGGAACCTAGGGGTCTTCGCCAAACAACAGCAGAAAGAAGGTGACAGGTACCCAGGCCATGGAGCAGAAGCTGTTGTGTCTGCTGTGTATGTCAAGCGAACACCCAATAAAGTTTGGACCTGATTGAATGGATTTCTGCGTCTGTCTCCCGCCTGTTCCGCAGCCAAAAGGTACCACCCCCAGTCGGCACACGTGCTACAAAGTGGCGTAGTCGGCAGGATCATCACCGCCTAACAAACCAACGCCAGTGGTGAAACCGTGCCGAAGATTCAAAGGACCTGAGCTGAACAGGTTGAAGATTTACCGGAGTGGATTACAAATTAAGACCTGAGCTGAACAGGTTAAAGATTGTGCCTGAGTGGATTACAATTTGTGATTGGAATTGCCGGATTTAATTAGAAGAACTCTGAACAAAAGAACTTTGTGCCCCTGCAGAAATGGCTGTGGCACTTAAGCGCCTGAAAGAACCGGAGGTGTTTGGTGCCACATTGTACTACCGGGGGCAGCTATGCCAAGCCCGCCCCTGGGGGGAGCGGTTTACATCCAGTGACAGCCGCTCCTTCCCACTAAACTCTGAAAAAATGGGTGGAGGGGCCTGCCCATGCTCCTCCCAGGAACGGGAGTGACACCACTTATCAGGCTGGGTGCAGCTGCTTTGCACCACTGAGACTCAGAAGAACGGACATGATGAGATGTTGCAGCTGCCGTGGCAGGGTGGAATGGCAATGGCAGCAGGAAGTCGAGGCCCACCGCATCACCTGTGCCTGGGAATCACAGCCAGCGTACCGGACACTTACCAAGAACGAAGATCCTCGGTCTGAGCTGGAGCTGCTGACACCTGGACCTGCGGAGTGGAGGAAGGAGGCGTGTCCACCTGCAGCACCGGCCGTGCCGAAGCGGCCATTGGAGAAACCGCCGCTGACTTGTCTTGCGAAACCATTGGGCCTGGAGGCCGGTCCTGCCAGATGGCGGGATGAAGAGCAGCAGCGGACACCAGGTGACAGGACCGGAAGCAGCAGAGGACTGGCGGGACCCTTCCCGCGGGTGACGGCTGACGACATCGAGCTAGTCCAGCGTGAGGAGGCCGACGGCATCGTGGAAGCTCCGGTCGCTTGGGCGCCCGAGTCCCCGCAGGAGCTGCACTGCAGCCAGAAAGAGGCCGCGAAGCTGGGGAAGGTGAGCGACTCCCTGCTCTGGCTGGCGGCACCGCAGGCAGCCCCCGCCTCCCCACCCCATCTGGACGCTGGGCCCAAAGTCCCCAATATCGATTCCAAACCTCCCCGCACCGGCCCCGCCCTGTCATACTTTACCAGCCCAAGGTGGTGCGAGGCCTAAGGCCCGCACGCCTGAGTCTCAGCCTCTCTGCCCGGCCTCCGCTCACTCACCGACATCGGCGCCTGACGAATCTGCGGTCTATGCTGGGCCAGCTGACGTCCGCGCCATTGATCACTGTCCTCCTCACCTGGCTTCTCCCCATCCCGCGTCACTGGCGTGGAGCTGGCCTGCAGCCTACACGGGGCTGTCTGTCTGGATTGCCGATATCATCACCCAGAAAAAGAACAAGGAGCGGGAGATTTGGGTGACCCTCCATGAGAAGGGGGAAACTGCCATGTCTGTTCCCCGGAGCCACGGGTGGCTCGTATATATACCAACATTGAGCGGGGCTTCGGATTGATTAAGGAGGCAGAGAATGGCCACAAAATCTACCGTAATGCAGCCTCCATTAAACATGGGAGGTCTCTGCAGATGGGGGACTGGGTGTCCTTCTATAAGGAGTACTGCCCCCTGTGGCTACTATGCGGTAGCTGTGATTGTGTACCCCGAGGAATACGGAACCCCATGAAGGGGAGGTGGACTCCAGGGTCTGGGGTGATAAGGACACTCGTGGCCCAGGGACTGCGAGACATCCCGGGGGCCCCACGGCTGTGGGGTGCCCCTCTGCAGGCGAAGAACATCGGCCGTCAGGAGATGGACCGGAGCACCGTTGATGTTCACGGACTACCAGGACTGCTGCGCACCGTTGCGCAGCTTAGGGTCCTGTTCCGCATCCCCTCGGGGTAAGAACCACTGTTCCTGATGCAGCCGGGATGTGGTGGGGGGTACTTTCCACAAAGGAAGGGGGAGCTCTTGTGATTACAAATATTTTCGTAATAGTTGATAATGTCTACATAAATATTTGGGGTTATTATTATGTCGAGGGTATTAGCAGAAATGCTGAATAGTTAAAAAGGAAAGAGTTAATAGGGATGGTGAAATAAATATTTAAAAGTAGAGGTAATGAGTGTATGCAACGGAAATAATTTGAATGTTGTCAGAAGAGTTGGTTAAATTATTATACTAGAAAATATGTTCAAGAAGAAGGTCCCAAAATGTGAAGAAGTGGAAAATGCTTGCCATGACTAAATTATAAAAGAAGGAGTAAGAGAGTGTGTAATTTGGAACAGACAGCCGTCCACAGGTCAGGTGGAAAAATACCAGGAATGAAGAAAAAGGGAAGGCGGTGACCTGGTAGGCCAGAACCTTGGTCATCCCGCCCTAGAGTGGAACGCAGTTCTGGAATGTGAGAACAGTGGGAGGAGAGCAACCGTTAAGGAGTCCGGGTGCTCCTACCCCAATGAACGAAAATTGCACCTGCGAGTAGCCATCAGCTACTTGGAGTTTGACTACTCCCGGCTCTGCCCAGCACCCCATGTTGAGCTAGAGGGCTCCAGGCGCTGCTTGGGCAAACCTGCCACATGGGCAAAAGAAAGTGGGAAAGGAAAAACGAAGGATACGGGATTGTTGGGGATGACAATGGTCAAAGGAAGGGGGTATATAGGGAGTGGACTGACCTATGGACCTGTCTGATAAAGAGGGAAATGTAAGAAGATGATGTATACAATGTTTTATTCTGACTTGTATGTATGTATGTGGGACAACAGCTAGAATTAGGGAAAGATGGTGTAGTACCGGGTTTTGGCCACAAGATGGGGACATAGAGTAGTGAGAAACAGACTCAATAGCAAGCCTTAGGCTAGGGAAACTGCATAGTCAGTGGAGGGCGGAGTTACGGGACTGGGAAGGGGATTTCCAGAAGGAGGAGATACAAGGAAGGAGCGTCCCAGGGGAAGGGCAGACACCCAGGAGGAAGAGAGAAGCGGGAAGAGTTCAGGAGAGGACGGAGGAAGGAGAATCTCAGGAAAGGCAGAAGAGAAGAGACAATTACTCGGAGAGGGGGGTGGCCCTGAGAGGACAGCTGCAGGACGGGAAGGAAGTGACTAACGGAGGCCTGGGATACAGGACGGCTGGACACTGAAGATTGAGTAAGTGTTACAGCGGGAAGACTTGGTCTGGGGAAGCGCTGTGGCCATGGACCTGACGGCAGCCACAATGAGGGAACCTAGGGGTCTTCGCCGAGCAACAGCAGAAGGAAGGTGACAGCTACCCAGGCCAGGGAGCAAAAGCTGTTGTGTCTGCTGTGGATGTCAAGAGGACACCCAATAAAGTTTGGACTTGATTGAACGGATTTCTGCGTCTGTCTCCCATCTGTTCCCCAGCCGAAAGGGACCAACCTCAGTTGGCACACGTGCTACACATGCATGGAGAGCCTTTTTGTTGTGACTGTCACACAGCCACGACAAATGCATCTGCGGCACCGGACAGCTGATTATCGTGAGCGCTCCAGGTATCCAGGTTACAGAAGCAGCTATTCGGTAAGTGCTAAAACTATTCGGATAACCTCTGATTTGAAGCTATTCGATCAAACCTAACAGCAAAACAAGGTCGATACATCATATTATACAGTAGTGCAAGATAAATACACCATATTATACAGTAGTACAAGGTCCATACACCATATTATACAGTAGTACAAGGTCCATACGTCATATTATAGAGGAGTACAAGGTCCATACACCATACTATACAGTAGTACAAGGTCCATACAGCATATTATACAGCGGTACAAGGTCCATACACCATAGTATACAGTAGTACAAGGTCCACACGTTATATTATACAGCGGTACAAGGTCCATACATCATGTTATACAGTAGTACAAGGTCCATACATTATATTATACAGCGGTAAAAGGTCCATACATCATGTTATACAGTAGTACAAGGTCCATACATTATATTATACAGCGGTACAAGGTCCATACATCATATTATACAGTAGTACAAGGTCCAAACAGCATATTACAGAGCGGTACAAGGTCCATACAGCATATTATACAGTAGTACAAGGGCCATACAGCATAGACTGCAGAGAACTGTGTGTCATAAGCAGTGCCTTCCTGCCTCCCACCAATCTCGTAATAACAAAACACCGACAAGCATGGATGGGTTGAACAGGTCAGTCACAGTTTATTAATAAGCAGAGAGAGGCAAGCACAATTCGCAACGGACTCATAGCTGGAAGCCCCGCCACTGACCGCTGAACAAGGAAGCTGATGAGAGGTTACGAACCTTGCCCCCCTCTACACTACCACTGTGACATAATAACAATAACAACGTGAATCATAACTTTGCACAAAACAAATTTTTTTAATTTTTTTTTTATAAATTTACATTTTAAACAATGGACGTGCTGCCCATCTACAAATCTATATGGGAGGGAGGGTGGGACAAAAGCTTCTAAGGGTCAGTCAGGGAGAAAGAGGAAGTCCCTGACCCTGGAACCTGAATTTTACACCCTTTCCTCCATTTTCCAGTTGGTCAGTTGGGCGTCCTAATTATGGCATCACCTGGGTGGAGTAGTGAAAAGGGGAGGCAGCACTGCACAGAGTTCTTTTCTAACTTAATTACATGGGGGCTCTGCAGTCAGATGCACGTTCCCTATGCAGTACCGTGCCTGCCAGACTGCAGAGACCTATGTGTCATAAGCAGTGCCTTCCCGCCTCCCACCAATCCCGTAATAACAAAACACTGACAAGCATGGATGGGTTGAACAGGTTGGTCACAGTTTATTAATAAGCAGAGAGAGGCAAGTACAATTTGCAACGGACTCATAGCTGGAAGCCCTGTCACTGACCGCTGGGTAAGGAAGCTGATGAGAGGTTACGAACCTTGCCCCCCTCTACACTACCGCCACGGAGGATCATGTGTATGACCTACACAGGACTCCAACCCCCACACAACATCATTAAGGCCTGTTCAACGCCATCCTGCAAATTAGATAAAAATATATCTAGCCCGATATCCATGAGATGAACGCCGTCCGGTATCAGGAAGATTGAGATGTCTTTTTCCAGATTGTGGTGGCGAACTACGATGCCATAGTTTTCTTTGACAAATTTTGCCATCTTTGAGTTGAACTTTCTCCTTGATTTATTGATGATTTTGGGGTCTTTAGCTCCATGCCAGACCGCTCATGGTATTATATACCCAAAATAGACCACTTAAAAATCAATCTTACCAAGATATTGTTAAATTGAAAATTTTTTTTATTATTATTAGTTGGAGACACCAACAAAAAATATAAAAGACAATTTTATTAAAAAAAGCATATAAGAGGAAACAGGCCAACATACACTATTAAATTGTAATAACCATGACCAGGCAATATAGTTTCTCCAAAAAAATCCAATGCTCATGTGCAAACTATTATAAACATACTATACCAATAATATATCAAGTGTCATTATATACTGATTATAAACAATTCCATAAAGTGCATAGTGCATTTCTAAGTATAAAGTAAATCTAAATCATAATAATAACATAAGATAAGTCTCAATCATGATAAGCAAGAGTTACTTTAACCAACCTGGATTCATGTTCTGTATGTGGACGCTGTGACCCCACACTCCAACGCGCGTTTCACACGTTTGCTTCCTCAGGGAGTGAGTATTATGTCCGACGACACCACCACATCTGGTATAAAACAAACAAACCGCTCTATGTCCGTAGACATTATCGTGTAGAGCTAGGCGCCTTTCCTCTTGCCAAAATCATTACCACCAGTATGTAACACCAATATCACCGGCACTTTGGCCGTCTTAGCAATTTTGACCATTTCAGGGAAGATCTGACGCCACCGGAGCCCTCTGATGCCTCACCAGTTGACCTCAAGTTGCGGGAAGTAAAAATTTATTCCACCGGGACGTATTTTGGCTCTTTTGCACGCCCTATAAACAAAAGAATGTCCCAATACCCATACTGTGGGCTTATGACTGCCTGTAAGAGACAAGATGTGTTAGAGCAGGTCTGGTCTTATGTATCTTGCAAAGCATGCAGATTTCCAGCGGCCTAATCTCTGTACTTCGACTTTCACTACACCGGCCCTAGCTGCCTCGGTGGCCGCTGCTATTGTAAATTAATGCATCCCGGAATGTATAATAATAATAATAGTATTCCTTTGGGTTTACGCCAATAGCTTATAGATATTGTTTAAAAATTGGGTGAAACTGATATTTAGTAAGCGGGGACCCGTCTGTGTGTGAGAGAAAGAATCTACTCACGTGTCTTATAACCGTATAGCGTCTGACTATTTTTACTAGGCATATGGGGCAATCTAGCACCTTGACCAAGACCCATGTCCCTCTACCTGTGGGATTACATTTGGATTTTTGCACCCTAATGCGCAAAGCCACGCTACTAATGACATACTGATAGGGAATTTAGATTGTGAGCCCCATCGGGGACAGCGATTATAATGTGTGCAAACTGTAAAGCGCTGCGGAACATATCAGTGCTATATAAAGATAATTTATTATTATTATTGTTATTATTATTATAATGACGAGATGTTCGTAGATTAACCCGCCTACTGATGCTGTTTTTTACTGTGGCACTAGTTCGCTAATGTGTAGCGCCCCGGAAAATGCGATTTCAAACGCTGTAGATATTAGGGCTGACTCGTATTGTGACTTGCATCTCGTTTTGGAGATTGAGATATATCATGCAACAGACTTAAAGAAACTGGGCGACTACATTTCTGACTAGGTTGAAGCCTTTTCCAGCCTTTAAAGGCTTGCTTGATGAAAAAATATTTAGTTATGTCTGCCCATCCCAAAAGCTGAAAGAAAAAGGCTATTTCTGATAAATGCCGTTGTGATAGTGTACCTGACGCGCCTCTACTCTTGAGCTGGTTCAGGAGTTCTACTACCACATCGCATCTTGCCCGATTACATGTATCGACTGATCTTCCTTTAATTAACGAGCACCATTCTTCCCATGCCTTACCATAAACCTGCTAGGTAGCCGGTGTCACTGAGGCGCGGATTAAGAGCATCAGTGATGGCTGTGAGTCGGGGAGGAAGACTTTGAAGGCCTGCCAATCGGAAGATAACAAAGAGTTAGCAATCTTATCATCCACAATAGACGTAACTCTGGCGCGGCACCAGATGTTGTGTCTAAGGCATAATAGTGCTAGGTGGAACAACAGCGCGAGAACCGGTGGGGAAGAAGAGGACATGCTGTTCAAGCGTTTTTCGGTTCCCGTGTGTTTGGTTAAAATTATGATGTTTGTATTTCTTAATTTGTTACCCCAAAGTTTGACTGATGTTACTATAGAAAAAATCTCCAACAGATCTGGGTTGCGGCCCCAGGTGGCTGAGGACCATAGGTCCGGCCAGCTGTTTTGGCACCATTGGTCCTTGTAGATTGCGACAAAACCATTTATGAAATCGCCACCCACCGCCAGACCTAGATCAGTGCTTGGCGTTTCCTGTGACATGACACATGTATGCCCATTGTAGGATTCCAAGAATGACCTCCAGACCAACAAATCCACCTTCAGGGAGCGGTTGAGTCAGATTCAGTGACTTTTTTCGCTTCGAGGAAACTTTCAACCATCTGCATTGTTTTTTGTAATTTATCCGCCAGTAAACGAAAAACCATTTCATTGGTATCTATTTCAATGCCGAGGAAAGGGAGCGCATTACACGGACCAATCATATTTTCGGGCGATAGTGGAACGCCGAAACGCCGAGATATAAACTTAAACTTTTGGAGAAGGAAGGAACAGAGTTTAGAGTCGATGAGTCCAACAGACAAAAACTCATCGATGTAGTGGATTGTTGAATTGCTGCCTGTTTCATGATGCAATACAGAGTCTAGGATGGTACTGAATAGCTCGAAATAGTGACAGGAAATGGAGCAGCCCATCGGTAGGCACCTGTCGAAATAAAACGGCTGGCCCACCTTACAGCCCAACAAGAGAAGGGGTCGGGAGGCGGAAAGCTAATTCTGTCGGATTTTGCCAGCATGGCACCAGGCCCCGCTGTGCGCATGAGTTCAACTGCTCTGTCAAATGAAGCGTAGGTTACGGATGTGTCTTCTGGGGGTATCACATTGTTAACCGAACTGCTTTTTGGGTAAGAAAGATGATGTATTAGCCTATAATTTCAGTGTTCTATTTTGGGGAACAAAGTTTACTTTCAATTGGGCTAGAATTCACATTTGCTGCTCCATAAGCCCAAGCATTTAACCTCTCAGCCATTAGCTTAACTGGTAACAATATCTAAAGGCGAGGTTCTGAAATTTTTGAAAGGCAATGATTTAACTGATTTTTTATGTAAAATCTCGGGAAATTCGCATGTTCTACTTGATGCAAAACATTATAGTACGTATAATACATCATATTATACATTAGTACAAGGTCCATACATCATATTATACAGGAATACAAGGTCCATACAGCATATTAAACAGCGGTACAAGGTCCAGACATCATATTATACAGTAGTACAATGTTAGGAACGGCGGAATGCACTAAATAAATAAATAATAAAGTGCGTTCGCCGCTCGGGGTCCACCGTGCAGTAGGTGTTAAAACCGCTGCTAGACAATGGCAGACGCGCTATATGGTGGTATAAAGCGCATGGGTTCAACGTCACCCAATGTGCGCTGAGCGGACTCTGTTAACTCACAGAGGCGCCGTAACATAAACATAAACACCGAGCCTGTTAGACTCACAGGTCTCAGCGAAATTGCACGCACGGTATCAGGTCACAGGACAGGGTCCAAGACAGGGGACGGTGTCCGTCTAGACCTACCGTGCGTGGTCACAACTGCGTACACCGGTAAGTGCTGCTGAATGCAGCGTGGTGGCAGACACAGCCGCTATGCGATAGTGCCGTGAGAGACGTGACACCACCGGACGCTAGTGTAGAGGTGCGGTGTGCACAGTGGCCTATGGCTTGCCACTGACTGGCACTAACTCTTTCTATAGTTCCCTATCCACATGCGTAATATCAGAGGGAGGGGAATCTTAATAATCAGTCACCAGAATCATACATCCATCACCATTCACACATCAAGCAAGAAGAGTCTATACTTGCGCATGGCCGAGCGGCCATGCGGGCCTTTTATAGCCGTGCACTGCCGGGACCATCCAGATCTCTGAGATGGACCGATCAGATCGGGAGAAGAACCTGAGCATGTGACTCCCGACCTCCAATGGGAGATCGTCTCGTGAGCATGCTCAGTGGAGCGGCAGAGGAACTTAGCCTCAGGAATGACTTGCTGCAGAGCAGCATGTGAGGCTCTGGATCCCTGTTGTGTAGCTGCAGGAATCCGACGTCTAACAGTACAAGGTCTATACATCATACTATAAGGCTATTCAAGGTCCATACATCATATTATAGAGGAGTACAAGGTCCATATGGGTCACCCTCCCAGGGCTGTGGGGTACTCGGTACCGGGCCCGTGTCAGGGAGATGTGTCACAGCAGCGGTGACCCGGTCCGTGGCCCTGGGCGCCCAAATCAATGGTGGTTTGTAGTATAGTTTAGGTGAATAGTTTGTGACGCCACCTGTGGTGTTCGGCAAGTAAAATGTTAAGCCAACGCTGCGTGCAGATCCGCTGGGACTGATGGTGTGATGCAGCAAAGATGGTGTAGCTCCCCACAGGTGGAGCTGTAGTCCCAGGGCAGTGTAGGTGCAATGGATCTGGAGAAGTGCAGGATGGTGTGGATGCTGGAACCCAGAAGTAGCGGTGCTGAAGATGTTAGCACACAAATCAATGGAGGACACCAGAGCTGCAGTTTCAAAACTTTACTCACAGTTCGTGGTACACACTGGTGCCTGCCTCCGTGCCGTGTCCTCCGGGGTAAAGACTCAATCAACCTCCCGGGCAAGTCAGGGCTCTCCTCTCCAACACTCCGCCAACATGTGCCTTTCCTGAATGACTCCGCCAATGCGCCTTGTGGTGTGAAGCACTCCAGTACTAAGTTACCCTGGAATACCTCCTGTCTAGATGTTCCTAGAACTCTACTTGTATCACAGACAGCTGTAACCTGCTCGAGGATGCTCCTGGATCCCGGCTCTCTATCCGTGTTGCTGTTGTGTCCCAAGTCTTGGATGGGAGTAGTGCATTTACAGCCAACTACTCCACCGGTGTCTGCTGCAGAACCATAAGTGTCCATACAACCTCGGGGACCGGGCCCCGGCCTTGCGCTGAGAACCTATAGGAAGGGTTCCAATCCAACCCACTCCTCCTCTCTGTTCTCTTCTCCTTCGTTCCGTACTTGTCTCTCCTTTGTATGGATGCTTAGGTTACAGTTCTATGTCTCTGTTAGCGTGGGTGGTCTGGAGCAGGAACCTCCGGGAGTGGACCCTCTGGACCATGGCACCGAGGGTCCCCGGGCGAGCTGCCAGGTGGAACCGACCCCTATACAGGGACCGTTAGGAGCAGGCCCAGGGGTTCGAGTACCACGGTAGCCGGTACCGAGAGGGGCGGCTCAGGATGGACCAGAGTAAGACTGAGACTGGAGTAGGACGGCAGGAACACTGAAGGCAGGACTGGAGTAGGACAGCAGGAACACTGAAGGCAGGACTGGAGTAGGACAGCAGGAACACTGAAGGCAGGACTGGAGTAGGATGGCAGGAACACTGGAGGCTGTACTGGAGTAGGACGGCAGGAACACTGAAAGCAGGACTGGAGTAGGATGGCAGGAACACTGAAGGCAGGACTGGAGTAGGACAGCAGGAACACTGAAGACAGAACTGTGGAAGAGAACAAGGAACACGGGTAGCAGGACTGAGAAGCTGCTGCGAGGAGCAGCCGACACTGGAACTGCAGGAGCAGAGTGCACATGATGAAGCGAGGCCAGAGTGTTAGGAACACAACGATCAGGCGCCTCCCTCAGGGGGAAGCGGCCTGATATGGCCCTGTCTGGTCAGCCATTGGTCCAAAGGTGCTTCCGGGTCAGGGCACAGCCGAAGCATAAGAAGCAGGAGGGAGGCGTGGCCATGGCCTATGGCGCATAGCATGCAGGGAAGGCATTGGTCGCGAGCCCATCTCAGGTGACCGCCGCGGCCTTCGAGTGGAGAGAGGCTGCGGCGTGGGAGCGGAGGCCGACTGCGGCGTGGGAGCGGAGGCCGGGTGAGTATGGCGGAGCAGTGTTACAGTACCCCCCTAAGCCGCCCTCCCCGGAGGTTAGCAAGAAACCTCCTGAGGATACGGGGAGTATTGATATTCTCCCGAGGCTCCCGGGATCTCTCCTCAGGACCAAAACCCTTCCAATCAACAAGAAAGAAAGCCCTACCTCTAACTAGAGTTGAGCGAAACGGGTCGAAAAATTTCAAAAGTCGCCGACTTTTGGCAAAGTCGGGTTTCATGAAACGAAACCCGACCCTAGGATGAGGTCGGCCACGAGGTCGGCGACTTACGCGCCAAAGTCGCATTTCAAAAGTTTGTTTTGTGCTCTTTTTCAGCCAATCAGGATCCACGGACACTGTGGGCAACGTGATGACATAGGCAGGGGTCACCTCCATCTTTCAGAAGGGCATGCAAGTGATTGGCTTGCTTTGGTGGGCGTCACAGGGGGTATAAAAGGGCGTGCACGCCGACCACCATCTTACTTCTGTCGATCTCAGTATAGGGAGAGGTTGCTGCTGATTCTGTAGGGAGAGCGTTAGGCAGGGAAGAAGACAAAAAAACTGCTTCTGCTGCTAGCGATTTGGCCTGCACAACACACCAGTCACTGTGTGTGCAGTGCAAGGGGAGGCTATATAGTGGTGTATCAGTGGTGTTGGTTGTTGGGCTGCCTTCTAAGGCTTCCTGACATTCCTGCATTGCTGTTTACCCACTGCTCCGCAAACTGCTTTTTTAAAAGCAATCCCAATTTTTTTTTTTTGTCCTCCTGAGAAGAAAAAAAAACTGCTTCTGCTGCTAGCAATTTGGCCTGCACAACACACCAGTCACTGTGTGTGCAGTGCAAGGGGAGGCTATATTATGGTGTATCAGTGGTGTTGGTTGTTGGGCTGCCTTTTAAGGCTTCCTGACAGGCTGGCATTGCTGTTTACCCACTGCTCTGCAAACTGCTTTTTTAAAAGCAATCCAATCTCCCTTATCCTCTAGTCACTTTGGTCACAGCTGTGCCATCGAGCCTGTCACATAGCGCTCAGATATTCATTGGGCCTCACACAATCCAAAAGTGTCCAGTGTCCAAAAGTGTGTGCAGAGATTCAAAATCTCCCTTATCCTATAGTCACTTTGGTCACAGCTGTGCCATCGAGCCTGTCACATAGCGCTCAGATATTCATTGGGCCTCACACAATCCAAAAGTGTCCAGTGTCCAAAAGTGTGTGCAGAGATTCAAAATCTCCCTTATCCTCTAGTCACTTTGGTCACAGCTGTGCCATCGAGCCTGTCACATAGCGCTCAGATATTCATTGGGCCTCACACAATCCAAAAGTGTCCAGTGTCCAAAAGTGTGTGCAGAGATTCAAAATCTCCCTTATCCTCTAGTCACTTTGGTCACAGCTGTGCCATCGAGCCTGTCACATAGCGCTCAGATATTCATTGGGCCTCACACAATCCAAAAGTGTCCAGTGTCCAAAAGTGTGTGCAGAGATTCAAAATCTCCCTTATCCTCTAGTCACTTTGGTCACAGCTGTGCCATCGAGCCTGTCACATAGCGCTCAGATATTCATTGGGCCTCACACAATCCAAAAGTGTCCAGTGTCCAAAAGTGTGTGCAGAGATTCAAAATCTCCCTTATCCTATAGTCACTTTGGTCACAGCTGTGCCATCGAGCCTGTCACATAGCGCTCAGATATTCATTGGGCCTCACACAATCCAAAAGTGTCCAGTGTCCAAAAGTGTGTGCAGAGATTCAAAATCTCCCTTATCCTCTAGTCACTTTGGTCACAGCTGTGCCATCGAGCCTGTCACATAGCGCTCAGATATTCATTGGGCCTCACACAATCCAAAAGTGTCCAGTGTCCAAAAGTGTGTGCAGAGATTCAAAATCTCCCTTATCCTCTAGTCACTTTGGTCACAGCTGTGCCATCGAGCCTGTCACATAGCGCTCAGATATTCATTGGGCCTCACACAATCCAAAAGTGTCCAGTGTCCAAAAGTGTGTGCAGAGATTCAAAATCTCCCTTATCCTCTAGTCACTTTGGTCACAGCTGTGCCATCGAGCCTGTCACATAGCGCTCAGATATTCATTGGGCCTCACACAATCCAAAAGTGTCCAGTGTCCAAAAGTGTGTGCAGAGATTCAAAATCTCCCTTATCCTCTAGTCACTTTGGTCACAGCTGTGCCATCGAGCCTGTCACATAGCGCTCAGATATTCATTGGGCCTCACACAATCCAAAAGTGTCCAGTGTCCAAAAGTGTGTGCAGAGATTCAAAATCTCCCTTATCCTCTAGTCACTTTGGTCACAGCTGTGCCATCGAGCCTGTCACATAGCGCTCAGATATTCATTGGGCCTCACACAATCCAAATGTGTCCAGTGTCCACAAGTGTCTGCAGAAATTCAAAATCTCCCTTATCCTCTAGTCACTTTGGTCACAGCTGTGCCATCGAGCCTGTCACATAGCGCTCAGATATTCATTGGGCCTCACACAATCCAAAAGTGTCCAGTGTCCAAAAGTGTGTGCAGAGATTCAAAATCTCCCTTATCCTCTAGTCACTTTGGTCACAGCTGTGCCATCGAGCCTGTCACATAGCGCTCAGATATTCATTGGGCCTCACACAATCCAAAAGTGTCCAGTGTCCAAAAGTGTGTGCAGAGATTCAAAATCTCCCTTATCCTCTAGTCACTTTGGTCACAGCTGTGCCATCGAGCCTGTCACATAGCGCTCAGATATTCATTGGGCCTCACACAATCCAAAAGTGTCCAGTGTCCAAAAGTGTGTGCAGAAATTCAAAATCTCCCCTGTCCTATAGACACCTTGTTTTACATTACTATATAGTTTGTTGGATTTTGTCTACATTTCTACCAAAAATGAGGAAGGCTGGTGGAAGAGGCCGTGGAATTTGGCGGGGGTTGGCAGCTGGTAATGATGGTGTTGGTGGTGGATCTGATGGTAGTGGCAAGAGCAAAATAGGACCGAATGCAGGAGGTGTTGAGCCTGCGTCGTCTGGCTACATAAGGCCTCGAACGCTTAGTTTTCTAGGAGTTGGCAAACCGCTTTTAAAGCCAGAGCATCAGGAAAAAGTTTTGTCTTACATTGCTGACTCAGCCTCCAGCTCTATCGCCGCCTCTTCTTCAGTTGTAAAAAGTAAAAGCACTGAGTCGTCATTGGAGGCTCATGTTCATGAACCACACCTTTCCTTGTGTCCTTCACCCCAACCAAGATTGAAGGATGACGCAGGCCATACTACTGATTACTCCATGGAGCTGTTTTCACATACCATGCCTGGATTATCAAGTGAAATGGTGAATTACCCAGGCCAAGATGAATCTGACATGGAGTGCACTGATGCACAGCCGCTGATGGATGATTCTGCTGGTACATTCACTCAGAGCACTACATTGTCCTCGCAGTGTACAGAGCCAGATTCTGACCCTGATGAGACTCAGGTGCCCCTTCCCGCACACTATACCACCATACACGGTGACACAGAGGAAGGTGCACATGACATAGAAGAGGAGGTGATGGATGACCCAGTTGTTGACCCAGATTGGCATCCATTGGGGGAAGAGGGTGCTGCTTCCAATAGCTCAGATGAGGAGCATCCACAGCAGACATCGACATCGCAACAGCTGTTATCTGGCAGGCCCGGAGCACTCCAAAGACAGGTTCCAAACATCAAAAGAGTTGCTGGACAGCTTGTCCAGAGGGTCAAAAGATCACAGCGTGCTAGGCCGCAAAATGTCTGCCAAAGTAGGAAGAGTGCAGTGTGGCACTTTTTTGAACAAAATCCTCATGATCAGGCCAAGGTTATCTGTAAGAAGTGCGCAAAGACCTTTAGCCGAGGGAAAAATCTGAAAAATTTGAATACCAGTTGCATGCTTAGACATTTAACCAGCATGCACTTGCAAGCGTGGACACAACACCAAACCTCAAGTGCCACATGTGCAACTGATCACAACGAAGGTAGTCAGCAACGCTACATTGTTTCCCCCACTGTAAGCCCACCGGTTAGCACAGCAGCAAATGTTGAGGTGTCATTGCAATGCCACAGCAGTCAGGGAATCCCACTGTTATATCAACGAAAGACTGATTCTAGGCCATCAGAAAGAACACCAACTCCATCACCATCATCAACCCTCTCTCAGTCCGCCCTGTCCACCGCTACTTCCACCATATGCAGCTCTCAAGTCCAGCTCACCCTCCCAGACACTATGAGTAGGTCAAGAAAGTACTCAGTCTCTCATCCGCGTACACTGGTTTTGAACGCCCACATTGCCAAACTAATCTCGTTTGAGATGATGCCCTTTCGGTTGGTGGAAAGCGCAGCTTTCCGCGAACTCATGGCCTATGCAGTACCACGCTATGACCTACCCAGTTGCCACTTCTTCTCTCGCAAAGCCATCCCAGCCCTCCACCATCATGTGAAAGACCGCATTGTCCATGCACTCAAGCAGTCAGTGAGCGGAAAGGTGCACCTCACAACTGATGCATGGTCCAGTCGGCATGGCCAGGGCCGTTACGTGTCCATCACTGCGCACTGGGTTAATGTGGTGGATGCAGGGTCTACAGGGGACAGCGGTGGTGGGACAGTGCTGCCTAGCCCACGGTATAGGAAACAGTTGGCTGTAGGCGTTCGACCCTCCTCCTCCTCCAGAAGCGAAAGCTCGTCCACAGAGCGCAGTCGTATGAGCACTCCATCTGCAGCTGCCACTGTTGCACACGATGTGTCCCCCTATCGAGCAGCTAGTGGAAAGCGTCAGCAGGCTGTGTTGCAGATG
Source organism: Dendrobates tinctorius (assembly GCF_039654945.1). NCBI lineage: Eukaryota > Metazoa > Chordata > Amphibia > Anura > Dendrobatidae > Dendrobates > Dendrobates tinctorius. Next base: position 6,915,141 of record NW_027361779.1, on the reverse strand, counting down.
ATGTGTTTGGGCGACAGACACACCGCCGAGGTGCTGGCCGAGTACTTTCAGCGACAAACTGAGTCATGGCTGGGCAGTGTACATCTTGAGGCAGGCAAGGTAGTTAGTGATAACGGCCGTAATTTTGTGGCAGCCATAGCCCTTTCAAAACTCAGCCACATACCTTGCTTGGCTCACACCTTGAACCTGGTGGTGCAGTGCTTCCTCAAAAATTATCCGGAGTTAACAGCCCTGCTCCAGAAGGTGCGAAGACTGTGCGCGCACATCCGCCGGTCGTCTGTACACTCCGTTCGTATGCAGAAGCTGCAGCGATTGCTCCACCTTCCCAACCACCGCCTCATTATCGACATTGCAACAAGGTGGAACTCCACCCTGCACATGGTGGAGCGGCTGTGTGAGCAGAGGCAGGCCATAATGCATTTGTGGGAGGATACACGGCCAGGCACTTTGAGAGCAGACATGGAGTTGACAGGTGTGCAGTGGTCGAAGCTGAAAGACCTCTGTAAAGTCCTTCAGTGTTTTGAGGAATGCACACGGCTGGTAAGCGCAGATGACGCCATCCTAAGCATGAGCATCCCACTTATGCGTCTGCTCATGCAAACTTTGACGCACCTTAAGGAGCAGGCTTCTGCAGCCAATGTTGATGAGGAGGAAGAGGAGGAGGGATTCCTTGATGACATTCAGCCATTGTCTGCTCAGGGACCTCTCCTGGAGGAGGTGGAGGAAGAAGAGGAGGAGGAGGATGATGGGGATGATTACTTAGGGGAGGAGGATGCATCTCGTGGGGCAAGTGAAAATGTTGGCGTGGCAAGGTCTGGTACAGGGTTTGTGCGTGACTGGAGGGATGTGGATTTGCCAGAAAGTGCTCCTCCAACCAGCACTCGCACTGCATCACTGACACCGGGAACATTGGCCCACATGTCAGATTATGCCTTGCAGATCCTAAAAAGGGACCCACTCATTGACAAAATGATGAACGATGACGACTACTGGTTGGCCAGCATCCTGGATCCACGCTATAAAGGCAAATTACAAAACATCATGCCACAGGAGAACCTTGACCTAATATTGGCTAATAAACAAGCAACTCTGGTAAATCGGTTGCTTGAGGCATTCCCAGCACACAGCAGCGGTGATGGTTCTCACATGAGCCGTACGGGCCGGGGGCAGCTTGGCAGAGGTGTTCGTGGTGCACACAGCAGAAGTGGCGTTGGAGACAGGGGTTTCATGACAATGTTGTGGACTGATTTTTCAAATACCGCTCACACAACTGGTAATACTGCATCGATGGAAAGTGACAGGAGACAGCAGTTGTCAACTATGGTTACAAACTACTTTTCCTCCCATATCGATGTTCTCCCACACAGGTCATTCCCCTTTGACTATTGGGCTAAACTGGACACCTGGCCTGAATTGGCACAATATGCCTTACAGGAGCTCGCTTGCCCAGCTGCAAGTGTGCTATCGGAAAGAGTCTTCAGTGCAGCTGGATTAATCCTGACAGAAAAAAGGACCCGTCTGTCAACCCAAAATGTGGATGATCTAACCTTCATTAAAATGAACCATGCATGGGTTTCCAAGGATTTTGTCCCACCTTCCCCTGATGACACACAGGGTGACAGAAAAATGGCTTGCTTTGGTCCACCTCTTCCTGGGACTTCACCTATTTCGCCTTTTGCATCAGCTGAATGTCCAACATCAACATATGCCACTTTCTAAAACTCCCTAACTGTGCTGCCTCCCCCCCCATGGCCGGGGTCACCACCTAGCGCACGACACCGTGCGAGAGCCGTTGCCCTAGACAGGTGGGTAGGCCGACTCTTGGGCGCGGGCACTGGCACAGGGTCCCTCATAGTGCAATCAAGTGTCTCTGACGGTGGTGGTGCACACCCGCCGTCAGACACACCGCTGTACTATGAGGGACCCAGTGCCAGTACCGACGCCCACGAGTGGGCCCCCCTTGCTTGGTCAGGGCCCCAGCATTTGCAATCTTTACCTCTCCCTGCTCCTCCGCTGTGTAATCTGGGCCGTCAAATCCATACTGTGCCTGACACCGTCTGAGCCTGCCTCCTGATGTATAGACATATATTTTGAATGTGTACGCTATCCATACATGTTATCTGGGGATACGGTACCCTTTCTAACCTTTGTGCAATCACGTGCAATCCATACTGGGCCTAACACCGTCTGAGCCTGCCTCCTGAGACATATATTTTGAATGTGTACGCTATCCATACATGTTATCCGGGGAAACGGTACCCTTTCTAACCTTTGTGCAATCACGTGCAATCCATACTGGGCCTAACACCGTCTGAGCCTGCCTCCTGAGACATATATTTTGAATGTGTACGCTATCCATACATGTTATCCGGGGATACGGTACCCTTTCTAACCTTTGTGCAATCACGTGCAATCCATACTGGGCCTAACACCGTCTGAGCCTGCCTCCTGATGTATAGACATATATTTTGAATGTGTACGCTATCCATACATGTTATCTGGGGATATGGTACCCTTTCTAACCTTTGTGCAATCACGTGCAATCCATACTGGGCCTAACACCGTCTGAGCCTGCCTCCTGAGACATATATTTTGAATGTGTACGCTATCCATACATGTTATCTGGGGATACGGTACCCTTTCTAACCTTTGTGCAATCACGTGCAATCCATACTGGGCCTAACACCGTCTGAGCCTGCCTCCTGAGACATATATTTTGAATGTGTACGCTATCCATACATGTTATCCGGGGAAACGGTACCCTTTCTAACCTTTGTGCAATCACGTGCAATCCATACTGGGCCTAACACCGTCTGAGCCTGCCTCCTGAGACATATATTTTGAATGTGTACGCTATCCATACATGTTATCCGGGGATACGGTACCCTTTCTAACCTTTGTGCAATCACGTGCAATCCATACTGGGCCTAACACCGTCTGAGCCTGCCTCCTGAGACATACACTCACTGGCCACTTTATTAGGTACACCTGTCCAACTGTGTGTTAAGACTTAATTTCTAATCAGCCAATTACATGGCGGCAACTCAGTGCATTTAGGCATGTAGACATGGTCAAGACAATCTCCTGCAGTTCAAACCGAGCATCAGTATGGGGAAGAAAGGTGATTTGAGTGCCTTTGAACGTGGCATGATTGTTGGTGCCAGAAGGGCTGGTCTGAGTATTTCAGAAACTGCTGATCTACTGGGATTTTCACGCACAACCATCTCTAGGGTTTACAGAGAATGGTCCGAAAAAGAAAAAAAATCCAGTGAGCGGCAGTTCTGTGGCCGGAAATGCCTTGTTGATGCCAGAGGTCAGAGGAGAATGGGCATACTGGTTCGAGCTGATAGAAAGGCAACAGTGACTCAAATTGCCACCCGTTACAACCAAGGTAGGCAGAAGAGCATCTCTGAACGCACAGTGCGTCGAACTTTGAGGCAGATGGGCTACAGCAGCAGAAGACCACACTGGGTACCCACTCCTCTCAGCTAAGAACAGGCATCTGATGGCTACTTTCAGCAGGATAATGCGCCATGTCATAAAGCTCGAATCATCTCAGATTGGTTTCTTGAACATGACAATGAGTTCACTGTACTCAAATGGCCTCCTCAGTCACCAGATCTCAATCCAATAGAGCATCTTTGGGATGTGGTGGAACGGGAGATTCGCATCAGGGATGTGCAGCCGACAAATCTGCGCCAACTGTGTGATGCCATCATGTCAATATGGTCCAAAATCTCTGAGGAATGCTTCCAGCACCTTGTTGAATCTCTGCCACGAAGAATTGAGGCAGTTCTGAAGGCAAAAGGGGGTCCAACCCGTTACTAGCATGGTGTACCTAATAAAGTGGCCAGTGAGTGTATATTTTGAATGTGTACGCTATCCATACATGTTATCCGGGGATACGGTACCCTTTCTAACCTTTGTGCAATCACGTGCAATCCATACTGGGCCTAACACCGTCTGAGCCTGCCTCCTGAGACATATATTTTGAATGTGTACGCTATCCATACATGTTATCCGGGGAAACGGTACCCTTTCTAACCTTTGTGCAATCACGTGCAATCCATACTGGGCCTAACACCGTCTGAGCCTGCCTCCTGAGACATATATTTTGAATGTGTACGCTATCCATACATGTTATCCGGGGATACGGTACCCTTTCTAACCTTTGTGCAATCACGTGCAATCCATACTGGGCCTAACACCGTCTGAGCCTGCCTTCTGATGTATAGACATATATTTTGAATGTGTACGCTATCCATACATGTTGTCCGGGGAAACGGTACCCTTTCTAACCTTTGTGCAATCACGTGCAATCCATACTGGGCCTAACACCGTCTGAGCCTGCCTTCTGATGTATAGACATATATTTTGAATGTGTACGCTATCCATACATGTTATCCGGGGAAACGGTACCCTTTCTAACCTTTGTGCAATCACGTGCAATCCATACTGGGCCTAACACCGTCTGAGCCTGCCTCCTGAGACATATATTTTGAATGTGTACGCTATCCATACATGTTATCCGGGGATACGGTACCCTTTCTAACCTTTGTGCAATCACGTGCAATCCATACTGGGCTTAACACCGTCTGAGCCTGCCTCCTGAGACATATATTTTGAATGTGTACGCTATCCATACATGTTATCCGGGGATACGGTACCCTTTCTAACCTTTGTGCAATCACGTGCAATCCATACTGGGCCTAACACCGTCTGAGCCTGCCTCCTGAGACATATATTTTGAATGTGTACGCTATCCATACATGTTATCCGGGGAAACGGTACCCTTTCTAACCTTTGTGCAATCACGTGCAATCCATACTGGGCCTAACACCGTCTGAGCCTGCCTCCTGAGACATATATTTTGAATGTGTACGCTATCCATACATGTTATCTGGGGATACGGTACCCTTTCTAACCTTTGTGCAATCACGTGCAATCCATACTGGGCCTAACACCGTCTGAGCCTGCCTTCTGATGTATAGACATATATTTTGAATGTGTACGCTATCCATACATGTTGTCCGGGGAAACGGTACCCTTTCTAACCTTTGTGCAATCACGTGCAATCCATACTGGGCCTAACACCGTCTGAGCTTGCCTCCTGATGTATAGACATATATTTTGAATGTGTACGCTATCCATACATGTTATCCAGGGATACGGTACCCTTTCTAACCTTTGTGCAATCACGTGCAATCCATACTGGGCCTAACACCGTCTGAGCCTGCCTACTGATGTATAGACATATATTTTGAATGTGTACGCTATCCATACATGTTATCTGGGGATATGGTACCCTTTCTAACCTTTGTGCAATCACGTGCAATCCATACTGGGCCTAACACCGTCTGAGCCTGCCTCCTGAGACATATATTTTGAATGTGTACGCTATCCATACATGTTATCTGGGGATACGGTACCCTTTCTAACCTTTGTGCAATCACGTGCAATCCATACTGGGCCTAACACCGTCTGAGCCTGCCTCCTGAGACATATATTTTGAATGTGTACGCTATCCATACATGTTATCCGGGGAAACGGTACCCTTTCTAACCTTTGTGCAATCACGTGCAATCCATACTGGGCCTAACACCATCTGAGCCTGCCTCCTGAGACATATATTTTGAATGTGTGTGCTATCCATACATGTTATCCGGGGATACGGTACCCTTTCTAACCTTTGTGCAATCACGTGCAATCCATACTGGGCCTAACACCGTCTGAGCCTGCCTCCTGATGTATAGACATATATTTTGAATGTGTATGCTATCCATACATGTTATCTGGGGATTCGGTACCCTTTCTCACCTTTGTGCAATCACGTGTAATCCATACTGGGCGTGAGAACGGCTGGCGAGCTGTTAAGCAAGCTACAGCACGTGGGGTTTGCACACGTAAGTTTTTCATTTTTTCAGGAATGACGGTTAGGCCTAATTCCGGAACTGCGGTTGACCTGCACTTACTGGGAAATCATTGTTCACGGGTAATAATTGTAATCAGTGATCCCCATCACTAACGTTGTCCAGCGGGTTATCTGCACCTGTAAGCGACAAACGCTGGCCTTTTCAGTGTAGCGCACATGCAGCCACGGACATGTAAGGGCATGACACACCAGTTATTGGCCAATCTCATGTGCCAGAGCCTCACGTGTCCCTCTAGTAAGCCGGACTCAGACCACGGGGCATGACAGAGTCTCGTTCGTTAACGGAATTAAGCTTGCAATGTGTGCATCTGTTCTGTAGCTGGCATGGTTGAGGTTTCCCAGGTGGAGTCGAATTTAACCGTAGGCTCCACTCCTGGTGGTGCCCTTCTGGACATTCCTTTAAGGTTTAAGGTTCAGCTTTGCAACCATACTGCCCACGTAAAACAAACACTTTGCCTTCATGAACGCTGTTTGGAGGGTCATGACTCGTGGGAATAACGCCGCCCAATCAGTTAACCTGCTAGAGAGATCCTTCGTTGCTCCCAAGCATGACATCACATTCCCTAGGAAGAAGGTAATGCCACTGTGGCGACCGTACTCCTGGGGGCGACACAAGTGCACTGATGCCCAGCCACTGCTCGATGAATCTGCTGGTACATTGACCCAGACCACTACATTCCCCTCGCACGCTACACGACCTGAATCTGACCCTGATGAAACTCAGGTTACCCTTCCCATATACAGTTCCATCTTACACGGTGACAAAGAGGAAGCTGCAGATGAAAGTGCAGGTTCGGCCCACCCGCCATCAGACACACCACCGTACTATCAGGGGCCCTGTGCCAGTGCCGTCGCCAACGAGTGGGCCCCCCCTGCTTGCCCAGGATCACAGCACTTGCAAAGTTGAAATACTGTGCAGTGAGATGGAAGATGGGGACGACAAGGAATCCAGACAAGTACAGGGATTCCCTAGCGAGGAGACTTATTTGATTGTTTTCAATGTTGGGACAGCAATTTTTGGGGAGCACTATACTCTGGAGAATGATAGATGGGGCCCACCATACACTGGAACATTCCAAAGGTGGACATCAGACACTGGAGCAGCATTTACAGGGCCCATTATACACTAGAGCATTAGAAATGGGGCCCATTATGTTTGGAGAATTATTTGGGCCCCTAAGACAGTGGAGCTTCATCCATGGGGACCAACACATACTGTAGCATTATGTGGAGCTCATCATATACTGTTTCAAACATTATATGGGACCAATGATTCTGTATGGAGAAATAGATGGGCCTCGTCATGAGATGTAAAAAGTGAGGTATTTTTCATTGTACTATACCGCTATTTCTCTGCCGTATCGGAGCATGATGAGTTGTGGTATGTGTTAAAGGGGCGCTCTTTCGCCCAGGGCACATGAAAACCTGCAGCCAGCCCTCCCCCCCACAACTTTAGCCAAATAACCCCCATTTTTCAGTGCGTAACTTGTATTATGAAGTTAATTAAGGTTGACAAGCTTAAGTAAGAAGAATTGATGCTTTTGGCATTCAAATGGGCACTGTAGGTGTGTTTCCTGTCCTCCTCTCACTGCCGACTTTTATTCCCCATTGACTTACATTGGGTTTCGTGTTTCGGGACGACCCCGACTTTTCCCTATAATCGGACGATCTTGCTCGACCCGACTTTTGGAAAAGTCGGGTTTCACGAAACGAAACGTGACCCTAAAAAACCAAAAGTCGCTCAACTCTACCTCTAACCCTTTTACAGAGAGAATGTCCTGCACTTCAAAAACGTCGTCTGCACCCACCGGCTGAGGACCAGGATCAAGCGAGGAATGGAAGCGATTCAGCACCACAGGTTTCAGGAGAGAGACATGGAAGGTGTTCGGGACCCGGAGCAAAGCAGGTAACCTCAATAGGCGACTTCGTTGATACGTCCAAGAATTTCAAACGGACCAATGCAGCCTGGCCCCAACTTGTAGGAGGGCAGTTTCAACTGGATGAATTTGGATGAGAGCCAGACCTTGTCCCCAACACAATAGGGTGGAGGATCCAATCTCTTCTTGTCGGCAAAATTCTTCATCCGATCAGCGGACTTCTTGAGTGACGTGTTGGTCTCGGCCCAGATCTTGGAAAACTCGGAGGACAAAGCATTGGCCGCGGGTACCTCGGAGGCAGGAGTTATCGGAAGAGGAACACCAGGATGTTTGCCAAAAACAATGAAAATGGAGACTTGGCCGAAGACTCACCAGCATGGTTGTTATAAGCGAACTCTGCCCAGGGGAGTAAGTTGACCCAATCATTCTGGTGGGCGTTGGAGAAGTGCCGTAAGTACCCCGTAAGCGTCTGGTTGGTACGCTCTACCTGTCCATTGGACTGTGGATGGTAGGCCGAGGAGAAGTCGAGGGAAACGTTCATGAGCTTACAAAACGAACGCCAGAACTTGGAGGTAAACTGAACCCCTCGGTCAGACACAATGCGTCGAGGTAATCCGTGAAGTCTGAAGATTTGACGAATGAAGATTTTGGCCAGCTCCGGCGCTGAGGGAAGACCAGGCAAAGGGACGAAGTGAGCCATCTTGGAAAAACGATCCACCACCACCAGGATGACTGTGCCGCCCACAGAGCAGGGTAGGTCGGTGATGAAATCTATGGCGATGTTCTCCCAAGGAACCGTAGGGACGAGCAATGGAAGCAACAAGCCGGACGGAGGTCTCCGTGGCACTTTGTTTCTTGCACAGGATGGAATGGACAAGAAGCCACAAAGTCGAGTACATCTTGGTGAAGCGTGGACCACCAGTAGTGACGCGTGATAAGATCTTCAGGGTCTTCTTAGTTTCGGCATGGCCGGCCAGTTTGGAGGAGTGCCCCCATAGAAGAACCTTTTGCTTGAGATTCTCTGGCACAAGCGTCTTGCCAGGTGGGGGAGTAAGCCAGTTCACCGGAGCCACGGTGATGATCCTAGTAGGATCAATGATGTGCGAAGGTTCCTCCGTGGATTCGTGTGGCTGGAAGACCCTGGACAGGGCGTCGGCTTTGGAATTCTTGTTGCCAGGACGGAATCGGAGCTCGAAATCAAATCGGGCGAAAAATAGGGACCATCTGGCCTGGCGAGGGTTAAGTCTCTGGGCAGACTGGAGATATGCCAGATTCTTGTGGTCCGAGAAGATGACAAAAGGATGGACAGCTCCTTCCAGGAGGTGGCGCCATTCCTCCAAGGCCAACTTGATGGCCAAAAGTTCCCGGTCGCCGATCGAGTAGTTACACTCGGATGGAGAAAAGGCCTTCGAGAAGAAGCCACAAGGGTGCAGGCGACCGGAGGCGGTTCTCTGGGACAGTACCGCCCCGGCACCCGTCGAGGAAGCGTCCACCTCGAGTACAAAAGGTCGATCGCTCTCAGGGCGATGCAGGACCGGAGCTGTGGAGAAAGCCCGTTTTAGGGTCAGAAAGACCTCCTCTGCCTCAGGAGACCAATCCTTGGAAGTAGACCCTTTACAGGTGAGCGCAGAAATGGGTCTTGTGATCACGGAGAAGTGGGAGACAAATTGCCGGTAATAGTTGGCGAACCCGAGGAATCGTTGTATCGTCTTTAATCCGACGGGGCAAGGCCATTTGAGGATGGCAGACAACTTCCCGGGATCCATCCTTAGACCAGCGCCAGAGATAATGAATCCCAGAAACGGCAGAGAGGTCTGTTCAAAGAGACATTTCTCGATCTTCGCATACAGGCGGTTCTCCCAAAGACGCTGAAGCACCAGGCGGACACTCTTTCTGTGGGACGAGAGGTCCGGCGAGAAGACGAGGATGTCGTCTAAGTACACGACCACACAGGAGTACAAGGGATCCTGGAAGATCTCATTGACGAACTCTTGAAAGACTGCAGGAGCATTGCAAAGACCGAAGGGCATGACCAGGTACTCGTAATGGCCATCTCGAGTGTTGAAAGCAGTCTTCCACTCGTCACCTGCACGGATACGGACCAGGTTGTAGGCTCCTCTGAGGTCCAGCTTGGAAAAGACCCGAGCCCCTCTGAGACGGTCAAACAGCTCCGGAATGAGTGGAAGAGGGTACCTGTTCTTGATGGTAATCTCATTCAAGCCCCTATAGTCAATGCATGGCCGTAGAGTTCCGTCCTTCTTTTTGACGAAGAAGAACCCGGCTCCCGCGGGTGAAGAGGATTTCCATATAAAGCCTTTGGCGAGGTTCTCTCGGACGTACTCAGACATGGCGGTGGTCTCTGCGGGAGACAGAGGGTAGATTCTGCCCCTTGGAGGGGTTGAACCGGGAACAAGTTCAATTGGGCAGTCAAACGGGCGGTGTGGGGGGAGGAACTCTGCTTCCTTCTTATCAAAAACATCGGCGTAGGAGCTGTAAGCTGGAGGAAGACCCGGGAGGTCTGGAGGTGACCGAGGAGCGGCCGCCAGGCGGACAGGAGTCAGACAGCGAGCTTGGGACCAGTGCCCCCAGCGGATATCTGCCCAGAAGACCAGTCGAGAACAGGCTGATGAGTCCTTAACCATGGAAGACCGAGTAGAATGGCGTGAGAGAGCTTAGGTAAAACGTAAAAGGCTATCTTCTCTCGATGTAAGGCTCTGACTTGCAACTCCACCCCTTCAGTGACCAAGGTGACGGTCACCTGTAGTGGTTTGCCATCCACAGTGGCAATCTGAATTGGGTTAGATAGAGTGACTACAGGAATTTGGTATTTGTCCACCTCTTCCGGCCGAATGAAGTTACCCGCTGAGCCCGAATCCACGTAGGCCACCTCGGAACCACGCCTCCCTCCTGAAACCAAAAGCACAGAAATCGTAAGGGGTTGAGAGGGATCATCATCACCTAGGAAGGCCTCTCTTACCTGACCTAGGTGGAGTCGTTTCCCTGTCTCTTAGGACAGGTGCGGATATAGTGTGACGAATCACCGCAATAGAGGCACAGACCTTGTGCCCGTCTCTCTCTCTCTGACGCAACTTGGCCAACCTGAGACAATCTATCTGCATGGGCTCACCCGAAGAGAAGGAAGAGGACCCGACCGAACGGGAGCTGGCAGACCGGGTGAAAGGAGAAACTGACCTGGAGGACCGCCTGTCTCTCGCTGACTCCCGAGCTCGCTCCAGAAAGCGCAGACCAATGCGGGTAGCCAGCGAGATAAGGTCCTCTAAGGTGGATGGGGTATCTCGACCTGCAAGTTCATCCTTTATTCTACTAGAAAGACCGCGCCAGAATGCCCCCACCAAAGCCGCGTTATTCCAGCCGAGCTTGGAGGAGATAGTGCGAAAGCGAATAGCGTACTGTCCGACCGTGAGAGAGAGCCATGGTGTAAGTTAAAGAGTGACTCAGTGCGAGAGGCTAACCGACCTGGCTAATCGAAAACCTTACAAAACGTATCCAGGAAAACCGGGAGACTCGAGACGACCGTGTCGTCACGTTCCCAGAGCAGGTTTAACCAAGACAGGGCCTCTCCCTCCAGATGGGACATGATGAAGGCCACTTTGGCCCGATCCGAGGGATATTGCTGCGGCAGCCATTCAAAGTGGAGACTACACTGATTTAAGAACTCCCTACAGAGCTTGGGATCCCCGGTGAAACGAGGCGGCTTGGCGAGGCGGGGCGTCGGGAGAGCAGTAGACGCAGGACGAGGAGTCGGCACTGCAGTGGCAGCCTGGAGGGCCGACAAGCGACTATCAAAGGAGGCCATGTAGGACAAAATGTGGGCTTGAGTATCTTGCTGCTGACCCAGCTCCTGTTGGAGACTGGCCAGCTGAGTGGCATTTCCAGGATCGGCCACCTGTAAAGTCGACAAACGGGTGTCCATCGACTTCATGACTGACATAATGCACTCCTGATTCTCCCGTAGGAATAGCAACTCTTTCTGGGTAGCAGCCGTAGTACAGGCGGGGTCCATGGCCTGATCATACTGTTAGCGTGGGTGGTCTGGAGCAGGAACCTCCGGGAGTGGACCCTCTGGACCGTGGCACCGAGGGTCCCCGGGCGAGCTGCCAGGTGGAACCGACCCCTATACAGGGACCGTTAGGAGCAGGCTCAGGGGTTCGAGTACCACGGTAGCCGGTACCGAGAGGGGCGGCTCAGGATGGACCGGAGTAAGACTGAGACTGGAGTAGGACGGCAGGAACACTGAAGGCAGGACTGGAGTAGGACAGCAGGAACACTGAAGGCAGGACTGGAGTAGGACAGCAGGAACACTGAAGGCAGGACTGGAGTAGGACAACAGGAACACTGGAGGCTGGACTGGAGTAGGACAGCAGGAACACTGAAAGCAGGACTGGAGTAGGATGGCAGGAACACTGAAGGCAGGACTGGAGGAGGACGGCAGGAACACTGAAGGCAGGACTGGAGGAGGACGGCAGGAACACTGAAGACAGAACTGCGGAAGAGAACAAGGAACACGGGTAGCAGGACTGAGAAGCTGCTGCGAGGAGCAGTCGACACTGGAACTGCAGGAGCAGAGTGCACACGATGAAGCGAGGCCAGAGTGTTAGGAAACACAACGATCAGGCGCCTCCCTCAGGGGGAAGCGGTCTGATATGGCCCCGTCTGGTCAGCCATTAGTCCAAAGGTGCTTCCGGGTCAGGGCACAGCCGGAGCATAAGAAGCAGGAGGGAGGCGCGGCAGCGGCCTATGGCGTATGCGCATTGCATGCAGGGAAGGCATCGGTCGCGAGCCCATCTCAGGTGACCGCCGCGGCCTTCGGGTGGAGAGAGGCTGCGGCGTGGGAGCGGAGGCCGACTGCGGCGTGGGAGCGGAGGCCGGGTGAGTATGGCGGAGCGGTGTAACAGTCTCTCTCCTGCTCCTCGGACCCGTCCTCAGACTCTCCTGACTGACTGTCCTTCTCTCCTCTGGGACTCACCCCAGACTGACCTTCTGCCAGACTGAACCTGTAATCCTAAACCTTCCCAATCTTTTATATGAATCTAAACTCCACCCACCTCCCAGCACATCTCGTGTTACAAAGCAAGGACCCAGGAAAGGTGCTCTGCTACCCTCTAAGCATGGAGCTGCAATCTGGTCCTTTGCTGAACTATTCTGTGTGCGGGGGCAGATGTTGGAGTGTGGAAAGGAGTTCCCAACTTACCAGGATGGTGGGGCACTACCCCTTAGGAGAAGGTGCAGTACCTCTGTGGCGACTGAGCCTCAGGGGAGCCACTTACCCCCCCGTTAAACACAGCACCTCTGCGGGCTGCAAGGTAAACACAGCAAACAGCAAAGAAACATACAAAATTTTGCAATGCATAACAAATTTTTCTTATACTAGACTTCCTAGTATAGGAGGTACTCATCTTGAATATTACCAACAATTCTTATTTAACTATCTAAAATTTGTAATTCTAAGTGCAGTTCTCAATTTCAAAGTGCTATTCTCTATAATACATTCCTGTCTCATCTTTCTTTTCTCTCTCTTTCTTCTAGACGTAAGACGCTGACCGCAGATACCTGGTCCGTCACCTGACACTTTCAATTCTTTATTTAAATTACTTATCTCTATATCAGACATTCCAAATTCTTCTATAAAAGGCTATCTCTCAATTTCTAATACTCTTATAAAACACATTATCAAATACTTTTCAAGAAAACAGTGCAAAGATTCTTGTAAGTGCTGGACACCACTCCCAGACGGGATTTCTTGCAGTGTCCATTGAGGTAGACATCATTCTTCGAAAAGTGTCCATGCAGAACATCATCTTCGCAAAGTGTCTATATATGCAAAACCAAGAAAGGGCGCCTAAAGAGGTGCAAACTATGTACAACAAAGTTTTGGATCATACAGCGTCCATGATCTCCTCAGTTCCAATGCAAAGGCTGCCAATCAAAAACTAGGCAACAAAAAGTGCTACCAGCAAAAATAGAACATGATGAACAAAAAGGCACCACTGGTGCAAACTAACCCTCATGGGTAATGAGAATTTTGAGGAGATTTTCTAATTGTGGTCCCCTTCTGGAAGCTGAACTGGAACTGCTACCAGAGGAAAGGTATTCATTGGCAATCTTCAGGTATTGTTCCTCACAAGGGGTCAAGTTATGGAACTTTGATGTAGGCTTCTGGGCTGGTGCTGATGTAGGAGTAGCTGGGTTCCTAGGAGCCGGTACCGGAACAGTCTGGTTGGCAACGGTGGGTAGAGGGGCAGCAATAGGTCGCTTCGGCTTATACATCTCAATAAGCTCCTCTGGAATACAACGTACATTCAGGGCATACCACCCCCTTAGCCCCTCATGCCGGGTAAAGGTTACGTAGTCTCCAGGCCGCAGGTCTCTATCGGGGTGTGCTTTCCTCAGATGCGACTCCACATCCCGCCGACTGAAGAAGAGGTCACTGATTCTCTTGGGGTCTGCAATGAACCCGAAACCTCTCTCCTGGTTCACATTAAGAGCTTGCCCCCATCCCGCTGCATCCAGGGGACCAAAGTGACCAGCACGGGCTCTCTCTTTGTGGTCTAAGTCAGGGCCCAGCACAGCCATCCTTCTCTGCTCCCTCTCCCGGTATTCAGCTGCCAGCTGCCGTAGGGTAGCCCTACAATGGGCCTCGGTCTCTTCTTCCTCCTCCCGGGACCTGCTCTCACCCACTGGGGCCCGCGGTACCACCGTAAGGGGTTCAGATGTCTCCCCCTTGGGACTAGCATCCCGGTCCCAGACGAGGTCCAACATGACCTGTCCCACCGCCACTACGGGCACGCACCCCAGGGCCTTCCCAGATGCAGGGGCTGCAGTCATACCTGGGACCTCCTGGCGGTGCTCCGGTACAGGTCCAAGGCGGTGGGGCATTGCGGGGACATCCACCGGAATGGCAGGTCCGGGTGCTGGCGGTGGTGGAGCAGATGGCGGCTCCGGATCTGCATGGGCTTCAGTAGGGACCTGCATGGCCGCGACAGGTCCTGGCGGGAGCACAGTCTCAGCTCCCGGGGTCTTTGATGGCTTTTCCGGGCGAGCAACACTCATCTGCATGGACAGCGTGGAGGTGTAAACCAACGCTGCCTGAGGACAGTCCGGTGCAGTGGTAGCAGGTACCAGTGGAATGGGTACCGCAGGTGTAGGCCCTGCCGGGGTGTACTGCCGTCTCAGCTTCTCCAAGGCCTCCTGCCTCAGCTGCAGATGGGTGGTCAGTTCGGTGATTTCGTCTTCTAATTGCTGGCAGTTCATTCCGGAGTCAGGGTTGGAGCCATCAGCCATGGCGCCGGGGATATGCACTTCCCCGCGCTCTGCAGGCCTCCTTCCCTCTCTTTCCAAAATGGCTTTCTTCCCCCTGCCTCGGCCCCTTTCCCGCCAAGCCAGTATACGAACCCCTCTGGGGTGTGGGCCATGTAGCCGTCACATCGTAATTCAGGCAGGCGAGGCCCAAGACTCTTCGCGGTCTTTTCCTAGGACCTCCCATCTCTTCACGCCCTTCTTCTCCGCGCCAGCGGCCATTTCTAATGTCCATGTTACAGTCTATCAAATCAGGTCTTCTGCACATTTTCAAAAGCGTAAAGTTCAATTAATCTCAGGCGCACAGAACCCGATGGTGTCGGGTCTCGTCATCCTGTTCGTGACGCCAAGTTGGGTCGCCCTCCCAGGGCTGTGGGGTACTCGGTACCGGGCCGGTGTCAGGGGGATGTGTCACAGCAGTGGTGACCGGGTCCGTGGCCCTGGGCACCCAAATCAATGGTGATTTGTAGTATAGTTTAGGTGAATAGTTCGGGACGCCACCTGTGGTGTTTAGCAAGTAAGATGTTAAGCCAACGCTGCGAGCAGATCCGCTGGGACTGATGGTGTGATGCAGCAAAGATGGTGTAGCTCCCCACAGGTGGAGCTGTAGTCCCAGGGCAGTGTAGGTGCAATGGATCTGGAGAAGTGCAGGATGGTGTGGATGCTGGTACCCAGATGTAGCGGTTCTGAAGGTGTTAGCCCACAATTCAATGGAGGACACCAGAGCTGCAGTTTCAAAGCTTTACTCACAGTTCGAGGTACACACTGGTGCCTGCCTCCGTGCCGTGTCCTCCGGGGTAAAGACTCAATCAACCTAATGGGCAAGTCAGGGCTCTCCTCTCCAACACTCCACCAACATGTGCCTTTCCTGAACGACTCCGCCAATGCACCTTGTGGTGTGAAGCACTCCAGTACTTAGTTACTCTGGAATACCTCCTGTCTAGATGTTCCTAGAACTCTACTTGTATGACAGACAGCTGTAGCCTGCTCGGGGATGCTCCTGGATCCCAGCTCTCTATCCATGTTGCTGTTGTGTCCCAAGTCTTCGATGGGAGTAGTGCATTTACAGCCATCTACTCCACCGGTGTCTGCTGCGGAGCCATAAGTGTCCATACAACCTCGGGGACCGGGCCCCGGCCTTGCACTGGGAACCTATAGGCAGTGTTCCTATCCAACCCACTCCTCCTCTCTGTTCTCTTTTCCTTCGTTCCGTACTTGTCTCTCCTTCATATGGATGCTTAGGTTACAGTTCTACGTCTCTCTCCTTCTCCTCGGACCCATCCTCAGACTCTCCTGACTGACTGTCCTTCTCTCCTCTGGGACTCACCCCAGACTGACCTTCTGTCAGACTGAACCTGTAATTCTAAACCTTCCCAATCTTTTATATGAATCTAAACTCCACCCACCTACCAGCACATCTCGTGTTACGAAGCAAGGACCCACGAAAGGTGCTCTGCTACCCTCTAAGCATGGAGCAGCAATCTGGTCCTTTGCTGAACTATTCTGTGTGTGGGTGCAGGTGTTGGAGTGTGGAAAGGAGTTCCCAACTTACCAGGATGGTGGGGCACTACCCCTTAGGAGAAGGTGCAGTACCTCTGTGTCGACTGAGCCTCAGGGGCGCCACACATACACCATAATATACAGCGGTACAAGGTCCATACATTAAATTTTACAGCGGTACAAGGTCCATACGTCTTATTATACAGCAGTACAAGGTCTATACATCATAATATACAGTAGTACAAGGTCCATACATCATACTGTACAGTAGTACAAGGTCTATACAGCATATTATACAGAAGTACAAGGTCCATTCAGCATATTATACAGCAGTACAAAGTCCATACAGCATATTATACAGCAGTACAAGGTCCATACAGCATATTAAACAGCGGTACAAAGTCCAAACATCATATTATACAGTAGTACAAGGTCCATACATCATACTATACAGTAGTGCAAGGTCCATACATCATATTATAGAGGACTACAAGGTCCATACACCATAGTATACAGTGGTACAAGGTCCATACATCATATTTTACAGCGGTGCAAGGTCCATACATCATATTATACAGTAGTACAAGGTCCATACATCAGGCTATTCAATTCTCCGGCTGTGATCGAGGGGTCTAGGGCATCGTAGGAACCCCCCACGGCTACTGCTAGTTGTGTTGATAGGTTCAGGGGTCTGCAATCCAATAGCTGCCAACCTCTCTGGTTTTCTGGACTTAGCTAGCATTTCTGTTTTTGCCTCCTATGGTGACTCAATCATAACAGAATCACCCGCCATACCGCAGATCCTAGGGTACTCAATAGCAGGAAAGAATTGTGTTTAAAAAAAAAAAAAAAAGTGTGTATATTCTTTCCTCTATATCTCTGAGGCCGTAGGGGGAATTTTTTTTTCTCTCAATGGAGATAAAGCAATTGTCTGATCGTGTGGAGGAGCTCGTTGCGGAAGTGCGGGGAATTTTCGCCTACCTTGCTCGTTCGCATGCTGTTGAACCAAAGATCCCTACGCCTGATGTATTTTTTGGGGATCGATCTAAATTTTTGAGTTTCAAAAATAATTGTAAATTATTTTTTGCCTTGAAGCCTAACTCGTCAGGGAGTTCCGCGCAGCAGGTTAAAATTGTCATCTCTTTGCTGCGTGGCGATCCCCAGGATTGGGCGTTTTCTTTGAAACCAGATGATCCTATTCTGACTAATGTGAACGCATTCTTTCAAGCCTTGGGGTTGTTGTATGACGAACCTAATGCTATTGATCAGGCTGAAAAGACCCTGTTGGCATTAAACCAGGGTCGAGATTCTGCAGAGTTGTACTGTCAAAAGTTCCGAAAGTGGGCGGTCCTTACTACCTGGAATGATAATGCCTTGGCTGCTCTCTTTCGGAAGGGTTTGTCAGAAGCCGTAAAAGATACTATGGTGGGATTTCCTGTTCCCTCTGGTCTGGACGATTCTATGTCATTAGCCATTCAGGTTGATCGGCGTTTACGTGAACGCACGATTGCACGAGAGGTGTTGCCACTGGTAGAACAGACGTCTGAACCTATGCAATGTGATAGAGTTTTGGCTAAGGCGCAATGTCAGAAGTTCAGAAGGCGTAATAAGCTGTGTTTTTTCTGTGGAGATGCCTCGCATATTATTTCTGTTTGTCCTAAACGAGAGAAACGCTTGAACCCTAGACAGGCTAGGTGGGCCTTGTTTTTTACACGTTTTGATTTTGTGGTCTCTTTTCTTCCTGGAACTAAGAATGTCAAGGCAGACGCCCTCTCTAGGAGCTTCTTTGCTGATTCTCCTGTGGTGACCAAGCCTGCTACCATCTTAGGCGAAGGGGTAGTTCTTTCTGCCATCTTGCCTGATTTGAGACTTGCTCTGCAAGAGTTCCAGGAGGACAAACCTGAGCGTTGTCCCAGTGGAAAGTTGTATGTTCCTGACCAGTGGAAGAAGAGAGTGATGTCTGAAGTTCATTGCTCTGCGTTGGCTGGTCATCCAGGTATTTTTGGTACTAGAGATCTGGTGAGTCGCTCTTTTTGGTGGCCCACCTTGTCTCATGATGTCAGGAATTTTGTGCAGTCCTGTGGGACTTGCTCCCGGTCTAAATCTTGTTCTCGCTCTAGTGGGTTGTTGATGCCTTTGCCGGTCCCCAGGAGGCCATGGACCCATATTTCAATGGATTTCATCTCTGATATGCCGGTCTCTCAAAGAATGACTGTTATTTGGGTGATTTGTGATAGGTTCTCTAAGATGGTTCATCTTATACCACTCCCTAAGTTGCCGTCTTCATCTGAGTTGGTGCCCCTGTTTTTGCAACAGGTGGTTCGCTTGCACGGGATTCCTGAGAACATTGTATCTGACAGAGGAGTTCAGTTTGTGTCTAGATTTTGGAGGACTTTCTGTTCCAAGCTGGGAATTCAGTTGTCCTTCTCCTCTGCTTTTCACCCTCAGACCAATGGGCAGACAGAGAGAACAAACCAGACCTTGGAGTCGTATTTGAGATGTTTTATTTCCGTTGATCAGGATGATTGGGTTTCATTGTTGCCCTTGGCCGAATTTGCTTTAAATAATAGAGCTAGT
Source organism: Dendrobates tinctorius (assembly GCF_039654945.1). NCBI lineage: Eukaryota > Metazoa > Chordata > Amphibia > Anura > Dendrobatidae > Dendrobates > Dendrobates tinctorius. The sequence continues at coordinate 6,895,938 of NW_027361779.1, read as the reverse complement.
TCTGCCACTTTGATGTCACCTTTTTTTTGTAACTTTGGGTTTCATCCTCGATTTTCTTCAGGGCAGGTGGAGCCTTCTGCCTGCCCAGGTGTTGACACTGTGGTGGAGAGAATGCACCAAATCTGGGACCAAGTGGTGGATAAGTTATCTCTCTCCCAGGAAAAGGCCCAGCGGTTTTCCAATCGACATAGGACCATTGGTCCCCAGTTTAAGATTGGTGATATGGTGTGGTTATCATTAAAAAATATTGCTATGAAGGTGGCTTCTCCTAAGTTTAAGCCTAGATTTATTGGACCTTACAAGATTTGGGAGATTATTAATCCGGTCTCTTTTCGTTTGGCTCTTCCTGTCACATTTAAAATCCATAATGTGTTCCATAAGTCCTTGTTGAAGAGGTTTGTTGAACCAGTTGTTCCTGGGGTGGCACCTCCGGACCCTGTATTGGTTGAAGGTAACATGGAATATGAGGTAGAGAAAATACTGGATTCCTGTCTGGCTAGACGGAGACTCCAGTATTTGGTTAAGTGGAAGGGTTATGGTCAGGAGGATAATTCCTGGGTCTCTGCCTCTGATATTCATGCCAAAAGATTGGTGCGTGCCTTTCATCGGGCTCACCCTGATCGCCCTGGTGGCGTGGTTGAGGGTTCGGTGACCCCTCCTCAAGGGGGAGGTACTGTTGTGAGTTCATTTTCCCCTTCGTCACTGAGGTCTGGTGAACTCCCTATTCTGGTAAAGGAAGGTAATGAGCCTGATTATCAGGCACCTGAGTCTAATGATGATGACTGTCTGAGTGGAGTCACGGACTGGATATAAGGCTGCCGACACCCTTCTGCCCTGCGGGTGATTTCTCTGTGGACTTCTAGGAAACCAGTCTGATTCCTGCTCCTCTAAAGCTAAGTTTTCTGCTTTGCCTTTTAGCATTTGTGTTTTGTTTTTGTTTGCCTTGCTTTTCTGGATTCTGCCATTCCCTGCTGGGGTGAGCTGATTCTCCTTTTGCCGGTTGCTCTGTCTTCAGAATATTCCTGAGTACTGACATAGTCTTTTTGAAGCCTAGCGTCTTCAGGGCCTTTTTCACTCTCAGTCTGTTGGCACTTATTTTCATAGGGTTTTTCACGGATTGCAGACAGCAGCCTTCCTGTCCTTTCCTATCTAGTTAGCTTGGGCCCCGTCTTTGCTCAGTCTATCTTTCTGTCTGTGTTGTGTTCTTTCTTCTTGCTTCACCATCATTATATGTGGGGGCTGCCTTTTGCTTTGGGGTCTGCTCTGGGGCAGTTTAGATTTCCCTTTCTGTCTTTAGGCTATTTAATTCTCCGGCTGTGATCGAGGGGTCTAGGGCATCGTAGGAACCCCCCATGGCTACTGCTAGTTGTGTTGATAGGTTCAGGGGTCTGCAATCCGATAGCTGCCAACCTCTCTGGTTTTCTGGACTTAGCTAGCATTTCTGTTTTTGCCTCCTACGGTGACTCAATCATAACAATACAGTGTGTGGTGTAGTGACCACTGTGTCAGCTAGGGGGCGCTGTGTGGGTGTCCCAGGACAGCCGTATAAGCGTTTCCATTGTCCTAATAGGTGTAGGATACTGAATGATCATAATGATCAGCAGAGGTACTGATGACGGTTCCGTTACAATGTGTCAGGGAAGCCTGTGTGTGGCTGTGTGCAATAGGACCTTTAGTGAGGTCATAGCCATGTGATCACCTGTGGGTGTGGTTATGGACCATATAAGGTACCTAGGTCTGGTCACATGATGGTGAATGCAGAGACCTGATTGGTCCGTTTGGAAGGTCTTGTGTGGCTTCCTGCTTGACAGCACGTCTGGACGCTGTGACTAATGGCGATGTGTGCCTGACAATTCCCTGGGAGAAAGGGATGGACATTTGCAGGGTAGAGCAGCATGCAAGGTAACCCCGAGATGGAACTGCAACTGAGAGACTGTATGGCCTGTTGGTTAGATGAAGCACAGCCTTGTGGACCTTGTAGCACTGTATAATATGCTGTATGGACCTTGGACTACTGTATAATATGATGTATGGACCTTGTACCGCTGTTTAATATGCTGTATGGACCTTGTATTCCTGTATAATATGATGTATGGACCTTATACTACTGTTTAATATGATGCATCGACATCATATTAAACAGTAGTATACGTTCCATACATCATATTATACAGGAATACAAGGTCCTTATAGCGTATTAAACAGCGGTAGAAGGTCCATACATCATATTATACAGTAGTCCAAGTGTAAGGACGTGGCCTGCTTATCCGTTTCTCTGAAATCCTTGCCTTATGTCTGTCGCTCAGTTTCTGCAGATGGAGTCACGAGCCTCAACGGGGGCCATCTTATTTCCTGTGTTGATCTCTCTTGTTCCTGTCTGCTCGGTATATAAGGATGCTCTGTATGATTTCTCATTGCTTGAGTATACTTGTTCTTGGACTTGTTATCAAGCTGGAAGGACTGCTACCTAGCTCGTCTCTTCGTTACCTTGGGATACCCCGCTTGCCTGTGAATCTTGGTCTCACTGTAAAGACTTGTTTCTTGGATCAGCTCTGCACCCACCTCCACTTCAAGGACTGTTTCCTGCTAGCAGGCCTGGCCTGCTCTCCAGGTCTCCGGATCTGGCAACTTGGACTTCATACGTCTCCACGGTCTGTACGTTTGCTCACTGCATTATTATCTTCATCTGCTTTTACCCTGCTGTGTCTTATCTGTAAACCTGCTTGATTCTGATAAATACTACGGAACTGAAAACCTATGAGCTTAGGCCTCTTTTCTGATCCACGTCACCGACCTCCATTGCACGGAGTATATAAAGTTATAACAGAATACTCAAGCCATCAAAGATGGAGATCTCTGGGTCAGATTCTATGGCGGTACGAATGAAGAAACTTTGCTCATTTGTTTCTGGACTTCATGGGGAGCTGCAGGCTATTAAAACAAAGCTGGGGACCTTAGAATCGCAAACCAATCATAACGCGAATGTGGCCGATACGTCTATTCAGGCCTTAGCATCTCGACTTTCAAAAGTAGAGACTGCAGCTGTGGTTGCTGCCCCGGCTCCAATTCCAGCTCCGGGTCCGGGTTTCCCTAAACTCCCACCATTCAGGTTCGGTGGTGAAAGAGAAATTTCGGGGATTTTTGAATCAATGTCAGCTGTATTTCTCTGCACGTGCGGCCCAGTTTTTAACTGATCGAGATAAAGTATTGACTATGATTATGTTGCTAACAATCAAAGCGTTAGCCTGGGCTAATCCGTTAATTGAGACTAATGTATGCCTGAATTCTTTGAATGACTTTACTGCCGCAATGTCTCAAATGTTTGATGACCCCAACCGAAGTTTAACAGCAGAAACCGCATTACTGACACTTCGTCAAGGGAAGCGTCCGGTGGTGGAATATGCAATGGAGTTCCGGAGGTGGGTGCTGGATACTACATGGTGCGATTCTTCAAAGTATGCAGTGTTCAGGAGAGGTTTGTCTGCTTCAATTAAGGATGAACTGGCTCGAGGAGAATCACCTACTAATCTAGCTGACTTTATACATCATTGTATTCGGATTGACATTCGTCTCACTGAACGTCGACAGGAAAAATGGGCTGAGGCTAATCGTAATAACCTCATGTCTTTCCCTTCCTCCACCAGGGAGGCGTCGAGCAAGACTTTATCCCAGACAGAGTCTGAACCTATGCAGGTCGACGCAGTACGGAGAAAACTCATTGATACAAGTAAGGAATATCGTTTCAAGGAAAACTTGTGTTTTTATTGCGGAAAGTTGGGTCATTATATATCGGAGTGCCCTGGGAAAAATCGCAAGTCCGCAGCTGCAGTGACCGAACTTGACTTTTCAGATATTTCTTCGGTAGGTTCTCATTCACACAGTCAGGAAATAATGGCTGCAAATTTTGATTTCCCTGATGATTCATCGGAGGCCTCATCACCTGTGGATATTGCCATACTTTCTGCGAGTTCTACCACAGCCAGGAGAGATTCGCTCTGTTGCATTTCTATCAAGATCTGGGTACATTCCCGCTGGATCACGTGCTCCGCCATGATAGACTCTGGAGCTTGCAGCAATCTCATGGACACTTCCTTTGCTGAGAAACATGGCATTCTTTCACGAAAGAAGGACTCTCCGGTGTTTATGGAGACCGTGGACGGGTCTCCATTGATATCTGGGCCTGTGAAACTCGAAACAGTCCCACTAAAGATCCATATGGGGGCAGATCATTTGGAAAAAATGTCTTTTTTACTGATTTCCTCTCCTAATTTTCCTATTATTTTAGGTCTGCCTTGGTTACGGCTGCGTAATCCTACGATCAATTGGACAACAAAGGAGTTACAATTTCCAAATGAATCAGCAGCGTCCGGAGAGCTGGCTCCAGTGAAAACAGCAGCCGCGGTCGACTCGACACTACCAGTAGAGTATCGGGATTTTAGTGATGTGTGTGACAAGAAAAATGCGGATAAATTACCGCCACATCGGCCATATGATTGCCCCTGGTGCCGCAATTCCATTCGGGAGTATTTATCCACTGTCTGGTCCGGAATTAAAAGCTCTTAAAGAGTACATTGACAAAAATTTAGCTAAAGGGTTTATACGACCATCTTCCTCCCCAGCAGGTGCCCCAATCTTCTTTGTCAAAAAGAAAGATGGTACACTTCGTCCATGCATTGCCTACCGGGAGCTCAACAAAATCACAATCAGGAACTCTTACCCACTTCCACTAATTCCCGAGTTACTTGAGAGAGTTCGACAAGCCAAAATCTTCACTAAATTAGATCTTCATGGAGCATACAATTTAGTACGGATTCGTCCTGGCGACGAGTGGAAAACGGCATTTCGATCACGTTATGGACATTTTGAGTACCTAGTTATGTCTTTTGGCCTCCGTAATGCTCCAGCTACGTTCCAGCACTTGGCAAATGATGTTTTCAGAGACATACTTGATATTTTTGTTGTGATTTACTTGGATGACATTTTAATTTTTTCCAGCAATATCGAGGATCATCAGCGACACGTGAAAATGGTTTTGGATCGTCTACGGCAAAATCATTTATACATTAAACTTGAGAAATGTGAGTTTCACAAAACAGAAATTCAATTTTTGGGATATGTTATTTCTCCCCAGGGTCTCAGCATGGATGTAAGCAAGACGCAAGCCATTCAGGAGTGGCCAACTCCCAAATCAGTGAAGGAGGTACAGCGATTCATTGGATTCGCTAATTTCTACAGACGATTCATTAAAACATTTTCAGCAATCGTTGCACCCATCACTCACTTAACCTGGAAGAAAACACCATTTGTCTGGTCACCTCAAGCTCAAACAGCATTTTCCACATTAAAGTCTAAATTTACGACAGCTCCCGTTCTCGTTTATCCTGACCCAGACAAGGCCTTCATAGTGGAAGTGGACGCCTCGGACTGTGCGGTAGGGGCCATACTCTCGCAAAGGACAGGTGAGAAAGATCTCTTGCATCCGTGTGCCTTTCTCTCTCAAAAGTTATCACCTGCCAAAAGGAATTACGACGTTGGCAACAAAGAACTGTTAGCCATTATAACCGCATTTAAAGAATGGAGACATCTGTTACAAGGAGCATCCCAACAGATTGTTATACTCACGGATCACCGGAATCTCGAATTTATGAGGTCGGCAAGATGTCTAAAACCCAGACAGGCTCGGTGGAATCTTTTCCTTAACCAGTTTGATTTTGTCATCTCCTATAGGCCGGGCTCTCGCAATGGAAAGGCTGATGCACTGTCCAGGATTCATTCAGATGAAGCAACTCCGGCTTCGCCTCCAAGGACCATTCTATCTGAGAAGAACTTTGTAAGTGTCCTACATAATCAAGATCTTTTAACGGAGATAAAGGAGGCTTATGCTGCAGATTCGCTTTTGGGCCTACCCCCCACCCAGGTAAATCTAACTTTCAAGAATGGACTTTGGTTTCAAGGACAGCGTTTGTATGTTCCAGAAACAGTAAAACTGAGTGTCTTAAAACTAATGCATGACTCAAAGTTTGCTGGCCATAGGGGAGTTCAGAAGACTCAGGAATTTCTGTCTCGTTTTTTTTTTGGTGGCCAACCTTTCGGAAAGATGTGCTTCAGTATGTGTTGTCATGTGAGGTATGTGCCAGGTCAAAAGTTCCTCGCTCCTCACCGACAGGACTCTTGCAACCTCTGCCTGTTCCATCTCGTCCTTGGGGGTCTATTTCAATGGACTTTAATGTTGAGTTGCCTCTGTCACAGGGGAAAAACAAAATTCTAGTAGTAGTTGACCGGCTGACTAAAGCTGCTCATTTCATTCCCTGTGCTGGTGTACCAACGGCTAAACAAACAGTGGATCTTGTTGTACAAAATGTTTTTCGTTTGCACGGAGCTCCGGATGAAGTAATATCGGATCGTGGGGTTCAATTTACCTCACGGTTTTGGCAAAGCTTCTGTGCTGCTCTGGACATCAAAGTAAAATTGTCATCTGCTTTTCATCCACAGTCTAACGGCCAAACTGAACGGACCAATCAGACCTTGGAACAATATCTGCGTTGCTATGTGTGCCACCTACAGGACGATTGGGTGAGTTTGCTTCCGTTGGCTGAATTCACATATAATAATTCTCAGAATGCTTCCACCAAATTGTCTCCGTTCTTTGCCAACAAGGGATACCACCCCAGTATTCTTCCTCGACTTCCAATAGACATGTCTGTGCCTGCGGTACCTGACCGCATTTCGTCCTTGCAACACAATTTGGAAGTTCTTAAAGACACTTTAGGTTCAGCACAGGAAAGATACAAGAAGGCAGCAGACAAATTCCGTAAGCCAGCTCCAATGTACAAGGTAGGAGACATGGTTTGGCTCTCAACTAAGAACTTGAAGCTCAGGATCCCAACATCTAAACTGGGGCAAAAATATGATGGCCCATATAAGATCAGCAGTATAGTGAATTCTGTAGCCTGTCGACTCAAGTTGCCTAACTCATTGAAAATTCATCCTGTCTTTCATGTCTCTTTGTTAAAGCCGGCAGTGCCTAACCCTTTTCCCGGACGCACCTCTGCTCCTCCTGACCCAGTTCTCGTTGACGGGTAAGGGGAATTCATCGTGGAAAGGATCTTGGATTCACGGGTTCATAGGAGACGTCTCCAATACTTGGTAAAATGGCAAGGATATTCGGCTGAAGAGAATTCCTGGGAATCAGTGGAGAATGTCCATGCTCCTCACTTAATCAGACTGTTCCACAGCGGATATCCCAATAAGCCAAACTTAAGATCGTCCAGAGGACGTCTTTTAAGGGGAGAGTAATGTAAGGACGTGGCCTGCATATCCGTTTCTCTGAAATCCTTGCCTTATGTCTGTCGCTCAGTTTCTGCTTTGCCCTTAGTTTAGTTCATTTTTGCCCTCATCCAAGATGGAGTCACGAGCCTCAACGGGGGCCATCTTATTTCCTGTGTTGATCTCTCTTGTTCCTGTCTGCTTGGTATATAAGGATGCTCTGTATGATTTCTCATTGCTTGAGTATACTTGTTCTTGGACTTGTTATCAAGCTGGAAGGACTGCTACCTAGCTCGTCTCTTCCTTACCTTGGGATACCCCGCTTGCCTGTGAATCTTAGTCTCACTGTAAAGACTTGTTTCTTGAATCAGCTCTGCACCCACCTCCACTTCAAGAACTGTTTCCTGCTAGCAGGCCTGGCCTGCTCTCCAGGTCTCTGGATCTGGCAACTGGGACTTCATATGTCTCCACGGTCTGTACGTTTGCTCACTGCATTATTATCTTCATCTGCTTTTACCCTGCTGTGTCTTATCTGTAAACCTGCTTGATTCTGATAAATACTATGGAACTGAAAACCTATGAGCTTAGGCCTCTTTTCTGATCCACGTCACCGACCTCCATTGCACGGAGTATATAAAGTTATAACACCAAGGTCCATACAGCATATTATATGGTAGTACAAGGTCTATACAGCATATTATAGAGTGGTACAAGGTCCATTCATCATGTTATACAGTAGTACAAGGTTTAAACAGCATATTATACAGTAGTACAAGGTCCATGCAGTATATTATACAGCGGTATTAGGTCCATACATCATATTATACAGTAGTACAAGGTCCATACATTATATTATACAGTGGTACAAGGTCCATAAAGCATATTATACAGCAGTACAAGGTCCATACAGCATATTATACAGCGGTATAAGGTCCATACATCATATTACTGGGTCCTGCTGTCTCAATTTAGTTTGATTAATGAGAAGAGAGAAAAAAAAAAACACAAAACAATCCTTAGCCTCCTATATATTCAGACATAGCTTGGGGAAGGCATTTATGCAGGGGGCATTTATGCACATGTAATCGAAGTACATGTATGAAAGTACTGGCAGTTATAACATGGCAGTTAGACAGGGCAGGAGACAGGTAAGACATTTATATATATATCTACTCCCTGTACATTTGGAATACAACAAATATATACCATATGCATTTGTGCAAATTATATCCTGGCCGCTGCATTCACACACATCCACCGCCCTGGCATTAACTCTCTACACTCCATCCATATCAGCCCCTCGTTTCTTTCCTCTCCTATGTATAGCACTCACGCTCTTTTCACATTGTTAAATTGCACAGATCCAGTCATTCCCACCATTCAACATAAGAGACGCTCTCACAAATCACTTAACCATCTGCTCAGTCTTTCTGTCCTCCTTCTCCTAGTCGCAGGAGACATTGCTCCCAACCCTGGACCCCATGTTATAGAAAGTCAAACTCCCCAACTGCTACACTCAGAAACCCCTCTAATCTTATTAATATTCCCTGCATGCCATCTGTCTCTCTTAATTGTGCACTTTGTTACACACTGAGCGAGAATTCCAAACTCTCCTTCATTCATGACTTTTTCCTTTCTAATTCTCTTAACCTACTCGCTCTTACTGAAACCTGGATCCAGCAGTCAGACACTACCGCTGCTGCTGCTCTTTCATATGGGGGACAACACTTCTCTCATACCCCAAGATCAGACAATAGAGCAGGTGGAGGCATTGGTCTGCTTCTATCACCAAAATGTACCTTTCAGGTTATCCCTCAACTATCCTCACTAGTCTTCCCTTCTTTTGAGGTCCACGCTGTCAAACTCTACACCCCCTTCTCCATGCGAGTGGCGGTGGTGTATCGTCCTCCCGGCCCCTCCCATCAGTTCCTGGATCGTTTTGCCACTTGGCTTCCACATTTTCTCTCCTGTGACATCCCTACCCTCATCATGGGAGATTTCAACATCCCCATTGCTCTTCCCCTCTCCCCATCTGCTACTCACCTTTTATCTCTAACCTCCTCGTTTGAACTTTTGCAGCTTACTAATTCTCCAATGCATGAAGATGGAAACTTCCTCGACTTGGTCTTCTCTCGGCTTTGTGCAGTGGATGATTTTGCAAACTACCCTCTACCGCTCTCTGTCCACAATCTTCTTTCATTCTCTATCAAGAACTGCCAGACTGCTCAGGTCACCCCCACTGTCCATACTTATAGAAACATACAGGCCATTAACACCCAGAAACTTATGAAGAACTTGCAGTCTTCATTGGCCCCTATCTCCTCCCTCTCATGTCCTGATTATGCACTGAAGCATTACAATGAAACACTTCAAAGTGCCCTGGATGCATTTGCACCCGCTATAAATAGAACACCACAACACAGACGGCGACAACCCTGGCACACCCTACAAACACGTTTCCTGCAGCGGTGCTCCAGGTGTGCCGAACGTCTGTGGAGAAAATCCAATCTACACGAAGATTTCATCCATTATAAGTTTATGCTTAGAACATACAACACTGCCCTTCACCTCTCCAAACAAACCTATTTCAACAACCTCATCACCTCACTGTCCAATAACCCGAAACGTCTCTTTGACACTTTTCATTCTCTACTCAACCCAAGAGTACAGGCCCCAACCACGGAGCTCCGAGCTGACGATCTGGCCAATTACTTCAAAGAAAAAATTGACTAGATCCGACAGGAAATTATCTCACAATCACCTCATACCATGCACTGTCCTCCCTCCCCCACTGCATCTAGCTCACTCTCTGATTTTGAACCTGTCACAGAAGAAGTAAGCGGGCTCCTTGCATCTTCTCGCCCAACCACTTGCATCAGTGACCCATTTCCGTCACATCTCCTCCAGTCCCTTTCCCCTGCTGTCACCCCTCACCTAACTAAAATATTTAACCTCTCTCTCTCTTCTGGTATCTTTCCCTCCTCATTTAAGCATGCCATCATACATCCACTACTTAAAAAACCATCCCTTGACCAAAACTGTGCCGCTAACTATAGACCTGTCTCTAATCTTCCCTTCATCTCTAAACTCCTGGAACGCCTGGTCCACTCCTGTCTTATCCGCTATCTCTCTGATAGCTCTCTTCTCGACCCTCTCCAATCCGGTTTCCGCCCCTTACACTCTACTGAAACTGCCCTCACTAAAGTCTCTAATGATCTACTAACAGCTAAATCAAATGGTCATTACTCCATGCTAATTCTCTTGGATCTCTCTGCAGCATTCGACACTGTGGATCATCAGCTCCTCCTCACTATACTCCGCACCATTGGCCTCAAGGACACCGTTCTCTCTTGGTTCTCCTCCTATCTCTCTGACCGCTCCTTTACTGTATCTTTTGCCAGTTCCTCCTCCTCTCACCTCACCTTCCCCTTACGATTAGTCCCCAATCCCCACAATTTTAAGCATGCCCTGAAAACGCATTTATTCAGACTGGCCTATCGCCTCAACACATTAACCTAATCTATCCCTGTGTGGCACAGCCAAAAGTTTTACCATAACCAGGTTCCCCCGGTACAAGGTGCATACATCATATTATACAGCAGCACAAGGGCCATACAGCATATTATTCAGCAGTGCAAGGTCCATACATCATATTATACAGCAGTACAAGGGCCATACATCATATTACACAGTAGTACAGGGTCCATACATATTATACAGTGGTACAAGGTCAATACATCATATTAAACAGTAGTACAAGGTCCATTTATCATATTATACAGCAGTACAAGGGCCATACAGCATATTATACAGGAGTACAAGGGCCATACAGCATATTATACAGTAGTACAAGGTCCATATATCATATTATACAGTAGTATAAGGTCCATACATCATATTATACAGGAATACAAGGTCCATACAGCATATTACAGTGCTACAAGGTCAATGCATAATATTGTACAGAAGTACAAGGTCCATACATCATATTATACGGTAGTACAAGGTCTATACAGCATATTATACAGCGGTACAAGGTCCATTCATCATGTTATACAGTAGTACAAGGTCTAACCAGCCTATTATACAGTAGTACAAGGTCCATATAGTATATTATACAGCGGTATAAGGTCCATACATCATATTATACAGTAGTACAAGGTCCATACATTATATTATACAGTGGTACAAGGTCCATACATCAAATTATACAGTAGTACAAGATCCATAATCATATTATACAGTAGTACAAGGTCCATACAGCATATTATACAGCGGTACAAGGTCCATACAGCATATTATACAGTAGCACAAAGTCCATACATCAAATTATACAGTAGTACAAGATCCATAATCATATTATACAGTAGTAAAAGTTCCATACAGCATATTATACAGCAGTACAAGGTCCATACACCATATTATACAGTAGTACAAGGTCCATACATTATATTATACAGTAGTAAAAGTTCCATACAGCATATTATACAGCAGTACAAGGTCCATACACCATATTATACAGTAGTACAAGGTCCATACATCATATTATACAGCAGTACAAGGTGCATACATCATATTATATAGTAGTACAGGGTCCATACACAGGGCCGGACTGGGACTAAAATTCAGCCCTGGCATTTGAAGTTACACAGGCCCACTAGTCACATGGTGACTATATAATATCTTTGTACACTTGTAGTTTACAAGAAGTGAGAGGAGATTAACACGACTATATAACATGTAGTCATAGCTGTGCCCAGTATTTCAGCTCAGTCCTATTTATTGCTTTTAGGTACAGTACTCCTCCCAAATCTCTGTCCCCTTTTGTATGCATGATTACAGAATTCCTGGCAGAACTGCTCTCTATTGGGCAACCAGACCCCCTGGTCATAGCCGCCCCTATTATACCTCCCAACTTTTGAAGAAGGGAAAGATGGATAAAGACTGCGGCGCGCTGGGCGCGCCGCTGCAAATTTTGGCCACGCCCAGCCACACCCATTTCACAAATAGTCACACCCATGTCCACACCTAATCGCACCCATTTAGCACTGCTGATCACACTGACTGGTACTGAGGGCACAGTGGCTGGCATTATGGGCACCTGACTGGCACTAAGGAAGAGAGAAAACAGAGAGAGAGAGAAAAAAGAAAACAGAGAGAGCGAGAAAGAAAGGGGAAAGAAAGAAAGAACAGTGAGAGACAAAGAAAGAACAGTGAGAGACAGAGAAAGAACAGAGAGAGAAAGAAAGAGGGGAAAGAAAGAAAGAACAGAGAGAGACAGAGAAAGAACAGAGAAAGAAAGAAGTAAAGAAAAGAAAGAAAGAACAGAGAGAAAGAGAGGAAAGAAAAAGAAAGAAAGAGGGGAAGAAAGAACAGAGAGAGAAAGAAAGAACAGAGAGAGAAAGAAAAAGAGAGAAAGAAAGAAAGATTCTACAAAGATACTATAGCAGCCCGGCTCCCATTGTAGTGCCCACCTGAGCCTCCCGATGCAGGACCTATCATGATCCGCTCACATGGCCGGCATCCCCGATTCCAAGGCGATCCTGCTGTCTGCGCTGTCGGAGGAGGACACGGTGATGGATCTGAAGCATTCCTGGTTCCGTCACAATCTCCTCAAGAAATTATCTCATTTCCGGTCAGCTTCCAGCACATCACTTCAGGTGGAACGTCATGTGTGTGTTTTAAAATGCTCCTCGGGGCTCCGCCGTGTACTCCTGTGTCCGTGGGAAAAGCACGCTTCGTATGCTTTGTACACACTTGGCTCCACTCCGTACATCCCGTACACATATGGCTCCACTCCATACACACACGGCTCCGCTCCGTACACCTCGTACACGTGTGGCTCCTCTCCGTACATCTCGTACACACAGGGCTCCGCTCCGTACACCTCGTATACACACGGCTCCTCTCTGTACACCTCGTACACACGGCTCCTCTCTGTCCACCTCGTACACGTGTGGCTCCTCTCTGTCCACCTCGTACACACAGGGCTCCGCTCCGTACACCTCATACACACACGGCTCCTCTCCGTACACCTCGTACACGCGCGGCTCCACCTCGTACACACACACGGCTCCGCTCCGTACACCTCGTACACACGGCTCCTCTCCGTACACCTCGTACACACGGCTCCTCTCCGTACACCCGCGGCTCCACTCCGTACACCTCGTACACACACGGCTCCACTCCGTACACCTCGTACACACACGGCTCCACTCCGTACACCTCGTACACACACGGCTCCACTCCGTACACCTCGTACACACGCGGCTCCACTCCGTACACCTCGTACACACGCGGCTCCTCTCCGTACACCTCGTACACACACGGCTCCACTCCGTACACCTCGTACACACGGCTCCTCTCCGTACACCTGATACACACGGCTCCTCTCCGTACACCTCGTACACACGGCTCCACTCCGTACACCTCGTACACACACGGCACCGCTCCGTACACCTCATACACACACGGCTCCGCTCCGTACACCTCGTACACACGCGGCTCCTCTCCGTACACCTCGTACACACACGGCTCCACTCCGTACACCTCGTACACACGGCTCCTCTCCGTACACCTGATACACACGGCTCCTCTCTGTACACCTCGTACACACGGCTCCACTCCGTACACCTCGTACACACACGGCACCGCTCCGTACACCTCGTACACACACGGCACCGCTCCGTACACCTCATACACACACGGCTCCGCTCCGTACACCTCGCACACACACGGCTCCGCTCCGTACACCTCGTACACACTGCTCCGCTCTGTACAACTCGTACACCCATGGCTCCGCTCCGTACACCTCGTACACCCATGGCTCCGCTCCGTACACCTCTTACACACACGGCTCCACTCCGTACACCTCGTACACACACGGCTCCGCTCCATACACCTCGTACACACACGGCTCCGCTCCGTACACCTCGTACACACGGCTCCGCTCTGTACACCTCGTACACACACGGCACCGCTCCGTACACCTCATACACACACGGCACCGCTCCGTACACCTCATACACACACGGCTCTGCTCCGTACACCTCGCACACACGCGGCTCCGCTCCGTACACCTCATACACACGCGGCCCCGCTCCGTACACCTCGTACACCCACGGCTCCGCTCCGTACACCTCATACACACACGGCTCCGCTCCGTACACCTCATACACACACAGCTCTGCTACATCCACACTGTAAATCCTGACCCCACACATACTTACCTCAACCAGCACCATGACAACAGCAAAGCAGAGTCTTGCAGACGGTAGAGGCAAGGCTGAGCGCACAGGACCTGTGATGAGGTCACAGGAGGGGCGGAGTCAGGGGTGACATGATCGGGGGTCTGGACAAAGGCTCCTGATCATGTGACCCCCTGACTCCTCCCCTCCTGTGACCTCATCACAGGTCCTGCGAACAGAGCGAGCAGGCAAGCAAGTGCGATGCTGTGAGTGGCTGCGGGGGGGAGGGGATCTCATGCTAAGGCGAGGATGGGGTGCGAGGGGGGGGCGTGGCGGCTTATCTCCCTGCAGTGCGGGAGGAACTTGTAAACTATCACCGCCGTGCCTGCAGAGGGCCGGCGGCAGGAGCAACAGTGGCCGCAGCAGCTGGCAAGCGGCCCGATGACGGCCCACATGACAGCGGCCCAGCGGGAAAATGCCCGGTTGGTTATATTGCCAATCCGGGCCTGTCCATACATCATATTAAACAGTAGTACAAGGTCCATACAGCATATTATACACTTTGCTTGGCATTTTTACATGTGCCTATCGTCTTGGGCTCATGTTAGGACTAATAATATCTATACGGATACGATGCTATTGATTGATGTATGGGGTGTCCTATTATCATCATTGACTCCTTGAGTCCTGTTATTTGGGGCATATCCATTCCATTTAATGGATCGTTAGGAAGTTGGCTGGCATATACTAATTAACCTCCATATCATGGAGTAGTATCCATGGTTTTTATATACATATAAAAAGGCCTTTTTCTTATGTCTCTTAATAATCAGTAGATTAGGTTCTGGATATGGTTGGCTACTATGTTCCCTTTCTTTCCCTTTTGGATCCGTTGGCTTTGCATCTTGATGATCTTTTTACCATACCATTATGCAGCCTACAATTCTTCATTGTCTTTCATGTTGTAATCCCCTCCTTGTGTGTCTGTGCATGTGGTGTTGTTATGTCTGTCCTTTATGTATTGCACTCCCGGGAGCATTGCGCGCCTTATATTATTATTATTGCCTTGCAGATCTTGTGGGCGAGTCTAAATGGGCTGATCGCTTTATGCGCCGCTGTGGATGGACATGGATAGTGCAGCATGCCAATATATGGCGGCTGCGCTCCATGGGAGAGATCCATGCGTTCCACTGGACGCATGCGTGGTGGAGCTTTTTGTCGCTGGGACAGAGCTTTTTATACAGCGCATAGCGCATGCGTGGCGGCCATGTTTTTTCATGTGACCGGGACGCCAGTCTTTTTTTCACTGATTGGATTTGCCAGATGTTAGTGTTTGCTATGATTGCACGTGTTTATCCACCGGGACCTCGGTTAGGTATTTAAAGCGCTGGTACCGTGGTCAGTTACCCTCCCTGACGAAGCCGCACGGGTTGTGGCGATACGCGTGGGGTATGGTCCGCACCCACTTTATAATTCTTTTTGCAGCCTCATTTTCCCATAGTGTTTTGGAGACTGTCTGATGGGGCATTACTGAACATTGGGTTGGTTGTTTTGGCCATTCCTTGCTGTGTGGCCTATTATGGCTTATATGCCTAAACCAGGCAGTATTTAGTACTTTATGCATTTATATGCGGTTATTGCGCAATATTAGGGCCTTGGTCTCCATGAGCCGAGCTATAGGGTGTTGGCTGCGATATTGTGCAGTAGGGTAGGATCACATATGGATTACACATGGGTCATTATATTAGGTTTCATATGTTGTATATGCCATATTCTACTGTTATGTACTATGGGATGCTCACCATGTTTTTATTATGTTTTTAACATGTAACTCTTTTGTACCAATAAATATTTCTTTCCAATTGGTTTAGTGTGCGCTTGTTGCAGTGGTGTCTTTTTCTCTTTTTTCCTTGTACAAAGAAGAGATGGCGGTTCTGGGCCCAAGCATCTTTCAGGAGTATAAGGAGCAGGCTGCTCGCCGAGCACAGTGGAGACAAGAAGCGATGGAGATCGAAAGAGGAAGTAATGCAATGTGGAGTGTAAACCCCACGATCCGGGAGCCTGTACGGATCACCCGGACAGACTTTAAGCCGTTTGATGAGGCTTCCGGAGATGTGGAGGGATTCTTCAAGGACTTTGAGCAGCAGTGTGCTGTAATGGAGGTACCCCATTCTGGCTGGATGTGTTTATTAATGGGACTCCTGAACGGAAGTGCAGCGGAGGTTTACCAAACCATTGACTCCCAGTGGAATCGGGATTATAAGATTGTAAAGTGGACTATTCTGGATTATCATGCTATCACCCCAGAATCACATAGGGCCCAGTTCTGATACCTCCCATGCACCACGGAGGGGGGGTGATTTAGGATGCATGCCCATAAGATGCTCTAGGCACATCGAGATGGCTGGAAGCAGAAAATGTCTTTACTGTGGAAGATGTTATACAGGCTTTCCTTATAGAACAATTTTTTGCCAAGTGCCCTGCAGAATTATGGGAATGGTTGCGGGAGCGGGCACCATGCACCGTGGACAGCGCTGCAGCCCTGGCCGATTAGGCCCTTACTATCCGACTGCAATGGAGGAGGCTTATGGATAATAAACCAAAGCCTGCTCCCATGCCCTGGCCCTCTCAGACTATATCTGTCCTTCCACCAAGACATAGGCTTATGACAATCATGCCTCACAATCCTGGGCACCCACAGTTCTGACCACGACCTGGGGGTATCACCGAGAGGAGATGTTATTGGTGTGGGAAACCTGGGCATTTGCAATCCAGCTGTCCCTCAAGGATTCGGAGGGTGCCCCACACAGCCCCACCTTGTCCAGTGCATCTTGTGCACTCCATCTTGCCTGAGGAAGAGTTACCACCACCCCCACCTGAGATGACCACCGACCCGAGCACCAAAGATACTCCTCCTGGGGTGTACGGACTCTGGCGTTTGTCCCTCAGAAATACAGAGCAATGGCAATGCCACCTGCAGGATGTTTAATTGATGGATACAAAGTGTCGGGATTTAAAGACATGGGGACATTTCTGACTATCACTGACCACCGTGTGGTTCGACCCAAGGCAAATCACCCGGGCAGCATTCCAATAATTGCCAAATGCAAGTGGACTTTATTAGCCCATGTGGCGTGGCGACATTTCGGTTCAAGTGAACCTTTCTCAAGCAGTGGAATAAGTGTACATGGGAAGTATATACAGGAAAATTTCATCATTGTGTAATTTATAAATCATATACAAATTGAGGATAAAACAATACATTTTGAGTTGAGCAAAAGATGCAAATATTAATTTGATAAAAAATGTAAGTGTTACAAAAAAGTGCATAAGAGAAATATACTGTACATATATGATTGTATTGTGCAAATATACACAAGTGATATGATTGAATCAAGAGTTTGTTCCAATTAAATGTGACTCACTCACATATGAATTGTCACAGTGTTTTATTTTCATAAACCACGCCGACATCGGCACCTATGTGGCACTATTGCGCATGTCCTGTCACGTGATCGCCAAACAGCCAATCATACCCCAGCTGGGTCAAAGCACAATCGCGCATGCGCAGTACCCCTCGAATATTTGTGATCTCCATTTTTAAAAAGGGAAAAGTGTAATGGCATACTTGCATATGCGCAGTATCACTTCTCTGTATGTGAGCACCATTTTTACTCTGGGACATAGATTCTGATTTACAATGTAACATTTTCACTATGTCACCAGACTTACCTATCTTTTATTATGTCTATCTATTTTTTGTCAAATTCAAAGAAGCTTTATTGGCATGAATAAATACACATTAGGTTTGCTAAAGCAAGTGTCCATTAGGGAATAGAGACTGTGGGGAGAATGGGAAGGGACTATAGGAAAGCTGGATGGGGTCAAATCCAGGGTGAGGACTATAGAAGTCTATGGCATATCATAGTTCTCTTTCTCCCAGCCACACATACTGCGCTGCTATCTCCAACACACTCTCTTCTTCCCCCAGCAGGATCTATGTTTTCTCTTCCTCCTTCATGGAGCTGAAATCTGGGAAGAGATCGTAGAGTCTCCTAAACTGAGTGTCCCTCACTGCTGAGTATTTGGTGTAATGTAGCAGGTGTTGGCTCTCATCCTCCAAGGCATCCAAGTCACAGTGTGGGCACAGTTGGTCCTCCCTAGGCTTCTAGCTCTCTCTGTGCTTGCCAGATTCAATGGCGAAATTGTGGGCATAGAGTCTATACTTGCTCAGGATCTGGCCTTCTCTGGGGTCTGAGAGTTTCTCCAGATATGGGGCCAGTTTCTAGTCTCTCTGTAGACTCCAGTACATATTCAGCTTCTGTGAGATGATAATATCATTCCCCCATTAATGGACATACCTCTTCTGGCCCTTGTCTATCATCTTCCTAATTCTGGCTTTTGTCAGGCTGCTGCAATTGTTGTTTTGGTCTGGTTTGGTGTGGGCGAGCTGTTCCAGGGGTCCTGGTTTGTGTTGACCACCTATAGGTAGCACGGCTTTATGATGATGGGAGCTTGGCTTGCTACTATGCAAATGAGCCCAGAATGACAGCCCCTGCTTCAGAATTGCTTGGTATAGTGGAAATCTGCCCAGCTCAGCCTGACAGTCACTGTTGGAGGTGCGCCGTTGGTCCTGGAGAAAGTGCTTATAGAATTCTAGATGGAATATTTCTTTAGGGCTGGCATCCCACCATGATCAGTCTGAGTATGTGTGAGGGTGCTCTGCAGAGAGGATTGAGGCAATGATGGCATTGAAGATTTTTAGCCAGACTCTCACTGGCAGCTTTAGATGGTAGTTTCCTTTGTATTGCACAGAAGGTTCTACAGGCCTTGTCTGTTTGAAGCTACCTGGATTTTGAATTCCCAGGCACAGGTAGGTGTATTTGTCCATTCCTGTAAGAGTGTAGTTGTTTAGCATAAATGAAGGGTACAGCTCATATCTTGTCTTTCTCTTTTGGAACACCGTGATGTTGGTTTTCTTTGGGTTGATCAGTAGTGCCCATGTGGAGCTGAATTTCTCAAAGATTTTCAGGCTGTCTTGGAGGACTTTCTCAGTTCATGATAGCAATAATAGGTCATCTGCATATAGCAAGAATTTCACCTGGGTTACCTGGTGTTGTGGAAGCTTCCAGAGCGGTGGCCAGTTCATTCAAGTAAATGTTGAAGAGCTTTGGACTGAGGCTGCAGCCTTGTCTGACTATGTGGCTTTGCTGGAAATTAGCCATTCTTCTACCGCTTACACTCATGCTGCCTCGGTTCTCAGTGTAGGAGCTTTTGATGACATCATAAGTCTTTCCTTCTATTCTGCTCTCCAGCAGTTTCAGGAACAGGCCTGAGTCAAAGGCCTTTTTAAAGTCCACAAAACAGACACATATCTTCCTGTGCTTTGTGTTGCAAACGCGGCTCTGAATGACACTGTGCAGGATGTAGATGTAGTCAGTAGTGCTGTGGTTTGCCTGAACCCTGCTTGGCTTTTGCTGAGGATGTTGTGCTTGGTGAGGAATCTGAGGATACTTTTGTTTAGGATGCTGTTGAACAGTTTTCCAAAGTTGCTGCTGACTCACATGCCTCTGTA
This sequence comes from Dendrobates tinctorius, assembly GCF_039654945.1. NCBI lineage: Eukaryota > Metazoa > Chordata > Amphibia > Anura > Dendrobatidae > Dendrobates > Dendrobates tinctorius. The sequence goes on along the minus strand of NW_027361779.1, from coordinate 6,875,910 downwards.
GTTGGCAGAGTCGTATCTGTCCTCACTCTTAAGGATGGGTGTAATGAGGCCTTTGATCCAGGTATGAGGGAAGTAGCTGGCACTCCGCACAATATTAAACAATTTAACCAGTGCAGTCTGGATTTCTGGTGAACTGTTACTTCAGCATTTCTGATGGGATTCCATGCAGGCCACGGGCTTTTCTACACCTTATGGAAGAAATTCTTTTTGTAACATAGCGTAATGTAATTGGTGTATCTGGCGGTAGTATGTAGGTGGTGCAGAGGAAGACATTAGACTGAGAGGTAAGGGTACCGTCACATTTAGCGATGCACCTGCGATCCCGACAACGATATGACCCGGTCAGGATTGCTGGTGCATCGCTAAATGGTCGCTAGTGAGCTGCCAAACAGGCAGATCTCACCAGCGATGCAGCAGCAGTCGGCAATCGTTACTTACCTGTCAGACGTGGCAATGAAGACGTCCTCCCGCCCACGTCCACGTGTCGCGTCGGCACCAGCAGGAAGCCCAGCAGGAAGCGGCCGACGAGAAATTGCCCAGGATGTTCTCGTGTGATCAGCGATAGACAGCGGGGGAGCCAGTCGGAGGTATCACACATAGCGATATCGCTAGCAATATCGCTGCTGCATCACAAAATCGGTGACGCTTAAGCAATATCGCTAGTGATCTCGCTTAGTAGGACGGGGCCTTAAGGATGGAGCTGCTGATTTTGATCCACATGTGACTGTCTCCACTCTTCACTGGTTTGATGTACTGGTGGAGCTTCACTTTATAGCAGATCAATATTCCTCCTGAACAGCGGCACTGTTTGATGTTTTTATTTTTCAGGGCAAGGGACAGAGATTTCCCTGTATCAGATAGGTACCAGGGATTTGTTTTTAGTTCAGGTCCATGTTTCCAAGAGGATTTGAGGATTTGAATGTCTATTATGACAGATAGAAGCTGCACTATTGATTTAGAATCATCCAGCAACAATCGTGGTTAAAATGGATATAGCAGACATAAGGTACTGCCACACTAAGTCTGATACTTACCTACGACCCGCTCCCCCGCTGGTTATCGCTGATCACACGAGAACATCCTGGACCACTTCTCGTCATCAGCTTCCTGCTGGGCTTCCTGTGGAGAGACGAGTGACGCGTGGACGCGGGCGGGAGGACGCAGGATCGCCTAGTGTGACAGGTAAGTAGCGACCCCCATCCCCAGCGATGTCGCTGGTGAGATCTGCCTGTGTGGCAGCTCACTAGCGACCACTTAGCGATGTACCAGCGATCCTGACCGCGTCATATCGCTGGTCGGGATCGCTGGTACATCCCTAAGTGTGACAGTACCTATAGAGTGGTTATCTCAGACCTAAGGGACACTGGGAAAGTTGTTATTGTGTCCAGGAGATCAAAGAGTAAGATGTGTTAAGGTACCGTCACACTTAGCGATGCAACAGCGATCCCGACCAGCGATATGACGCGGTCAAGATCGCTGGTGCATCGCTAAGTGGTCACTAGTGAGCTGCCACACAGGTAGATCTCACCAGCGACATAGCAGGGGTCGGGGGTCGCTACTTACCTGTCAGACGAGGCGATCCTGATGTCCTCCCGCCCGTGTCCACGTGTCGCTCGTCTCCACAGCAGGAAGCTGACGATGAGAAACGGCCCAGGACGTTCTCGCACGATCAGCGATAACCAGCGGGGGAGCGGTCGGAGGTAAGTATCAGTCATAGCGATATCTCTAGCAATATCGCTATAACATCACAAAAACCAGTGACGTTATAGAGATATTGCTAGCGTTATCGCTTAGTGTGACAGGCCCTTTAGAGAGTCTCCTGACAGACTAGAATCAGACAAACTTTATAGACTAGCTCTTCCTGGAAACAAGTGCTGTAATCATCAAAGCAGTCAGGACAGCCAGGAGCAATCTTTATTACCTCAAGATAGAAGTGAGAGAGCTACAGCACCACACTCATCCCCCTGCCAACACCTCACTGCATGAGCAAAGTACAGTTCTGCTTAGGTTAAGACACTGTGTGTGAAGAGAAGTTATCTGGGAAGAGATGTTATATGTAAAGAGACTTTTATATATGTTGATGGAGCATTGAATGAAGAGAAGTGATTCTGTGTGATGAAAAGAAGCTTGAATAAAACCCCTGTGATCAACTTCAGCTCAGAACTGTGTCATATCTGTGAGCCTGTAAATCCTTACCATCTCTACTGTGAAGAATTATAATTAATCGTCACCTCAAATAAGATTTTGGAATTCAGAAAGAACTCATACTTTCTTTGTACCTCCTTTATTTACTGAGTGGTGTACAGGCAACATTGGTGACCCGTACAGGGAATCCTGAGAGGGAATAAGACTGTAATTGAGCAGAAGCACAGCAATTGAAACATACAGCAGCACAGCACCTCAACTCAACTCTGCTATACTAATTAAAAAAATCCAGCATAGTAAAAGCACAATAGCAGAACCAGAAGCTTGGGATGTGTAAACATAGAATAACAGTGTCAGTGCGTAGCTTCTGCAGCTAATCTATGAGGAATTGAGTGTGGAAGCAGGACATGTAAAGATGGAAGAACAGATCTCTAAGGCAAGCAACCACATACATCTCTTAACAGCCATTAACAAAAGGATGTGTTAGGAGAGAGAGAAGATGAAGACGTTAAAGGGACAAACCTTCAGGAATTAACCAGTTTATAACTGGTTTGAGGATGAAGGATGGAGGGGAGGTGCCAATCATCAAGAGCGGGAAACTCCTTCCACAGACAGAACTACAGGAATTGAAAGAACAATTCATCGCTTTGAGAGCAGCCGTGCAGGAATCTGCCAAAATTCCTGAATTAGTGGCAGACGATTATAGAACCTCTAGACCACCTAGGTTAGGTAAACCAGGAAGGCAGACATCTCTAACATCGCAAATCACTATAAGGAAATATTTTAAGATCCTTGGACAGATTAGGGAACTTGAACAGAAGTAGAAACTGTCGTATACTAATTTGTTGCACCAGATTGACACAGGATTGCAGAAAGGCTACCGGCCAGACAAGATCGTCGAGGGGATGGTGCAAACTATCAGCCAAGGATTGAACTTGCAAAATTTGCTAGAAATGAAAAGTCACTTGACATTACCATAACTGGAGACGGACTCAGAGTTTGAACAAAATTGAAGAAAGGCTCTGCTACTAAAACTACCAAAATGAATCAGCTGAACTTGTAGACCCCTAGCTGTCAGTCCAAAGATCATCCTGGAAACTCTCTAACATCACTACCGAGAGCAAACCCCAAATTGCCAGCAAAAGAGAAAGCAGCCAGTACTGACTGGGAAGAAGTAATCGGAGAACTCCGAGCTGAGTTGACAAAGGTGAAAAAGTTGATTCGCACCAGGCCAGAGTCTGGACCATTTAGACCCAAGGGTGGGTTCCAAAATAGAAGATATCCTGCTTGTGAGGCTTGCCGGGCATTAAATCACAGTGCTACCTGTGTCTATTGTCTAAGGTATGGTGAAGAAGGACATTATGCCAATGAATGTCAAGTGTCACGATTCTGGGTGTTAAAAGGCAGAAATTTTGCCAGTTTGGGGCAAACTGTAACCATGATATGGGTGAAGCCCCAGAAGCAAACACAAACATCACCAACGCCCAGAACAGCTTTTGAGATAAAATGGCTGCATCAGCACTATCCCCAGGTGTGTGACAGTCTTCAACAGCTGCAAGAGAGAGACAGGGACATCAACTACTTAATGCCCCGTCCAGAAGTCAGACTATGGTTTCCTGGAAAAAGAGGATTCCTCGGTCAGTAAGGATAGCCTCATCAACCTAATTGATGAGAGGTGTTTCATGCAGTGAAAGTTAGATGGACTCCTGGTGAAAGCAATGTGAGACACAGGTTTCCAAGCAAGCTTCCTAAATGAAGAATGGAGAACGTGCCATATGCCACACACCTGCCTTCGTCCATGAACACAACTCTTAGGACCTGTAGCCACATCTCTGGCCGTACCCAAGGTCATGGCTGAAAACATGATTTGTGGAAAAAGTATGGCACAGAACACAATGGACATGAAATAGCTAAAGGTGCGCCTGTGTCCAGCAATCATCCCTACAAACAGAATGGTGTGAGTGAGGTGTGGAGTTTGAGTGGAACCGGGAAGAAAACTCCAGATGAGACTGTTCTGAGAGACTCATCAGAACTTTCCGGGGACTCATCCATGGTGAGACTGTGCTTATGATCCCTACTGGTGGTTTTGTCCAAGTGACAGTGCTGGTGATGAATATGATGGAGCATGAAGTTAGATTGAACCTTAAGACTGTTCTAGGCCACATTGAAACCAATAAGACAATGTATCCAGCCAGTGTGATGCCAGTCCAGGTTGCTACAGTGAATTTTGTTTCCGAACGAAGGATCAAAGTATGCCCCGGGGAGAGAATCACACAACCAACCTCAGGAGTTTGAGACCCTCCAGTACCCCTTGAACACCTCAGTGCCGAAGATCTTGCGTAGCGAAACAGATGTTAAGGGAAGAGTGTCACACGTTTTCATCGAATCCGATTGGATTGGCTTGTAAGAAAGCAAACTGCATATTCCACATGGTAGTCCAGCTATAAGGCATCTGCTTTTCAACTTGAATGATCGTTTTACTATTGGTTCTTGTCCGTTGGAGTGAAGATCGGGTTCTTCTCTTTTTTCCTCCTTTTTTTGAAAGTTGTAATCTAGATTTGGTACCTAGAATTGAAAAATTATTGCCATGATCCAGGACGGGGTTTCGCTTTGGCCCGTCCTGGTCTGACTGGGGGTTAATTGTTCTGCCTCTCCCTGGCAGAGGGCGGCTATTTAATGCTCACTGGACCTAGGTCCGGTGTCAGTTATACTCCTGCCCTCGGCTGAGTTAGTTGACCTTGTGCATACGTGTGTCTTGTGCCTGATATCTTGCTTGCTTGTTTGGTTTTGATCCAGTTCTGCCCCTTGTTACGAGTTCTGCCTGTCCCTCTTGTACTGCGCTACCTCTCGTGTATGACTCTCTGCTTGAGACCCGACTTCTCTCTGCTCGTCCCCTTGGTACCGTGTCGCCCTCTTGTGTATGACCTTTGGCTTTGTCTGACCTCCCATCTGTTTACCCCTCCTGTACCTCGCTGTCCATACTGTCAAGGACCTCCGTTTTGCCCGACTCTGAGTTTTCTGTCTTCTCTGGAGCAGGATGCTAAGCCCCGCCCCCTTGCAGTCACATGACCATAGGTCCTGTGCCGGCTTGCTAAACTTTATCACTCAGGTCCTGTGCACCTATACTTTCTGGCTATCCTGGTCCCCAGGGGTCCCTACAGTGTGGGTGAGTCCCTGCTCAGCGGAGGCTGTACGCTGGCGCTGTCTGGATCCTGATCATTATTAATGATAATAATTGTTGTTCTGGAAGATTTTTTTCATTTTACACATCTCTGTAGTGCAACCTATTGGATCTGTTAACCCCGTGATGTCATTGAACTTTGACATTGTGTCATCTGATCTCTTGTCGCTCATTTTTTGAAATTCAGCGTCCTCTTATAACTATATATACTTGTGATGCCTGTACATCTGTGTGGTATTTCCTGAAAAAGGGGGCATGAGACCCCTGAAACGCGTTGAATAAAGCCACTGTGAATTCAAGATTTCTCTCTCCTGGAATTTATCACTGCGGCAGCGCGGAGTTTTATCTACAAATTCCCACTGAACACGATTTCTTTTCATCCTTGAGAACTTGTGGATCTGCAGCAGCCGCCTGACTATATGCTCTTATCTCATCCTAACCAGGTGAGCAAGTTTCTTGTTATATTTTGTCCTTTGTAACATGGATAAGACCCTATTGCGCTTTTTTGTCTCCCCATTCCTTTGCAATAGGCAGGCACACAGCAGACCAAGCCAGGAAGTACAACAATAATCAGGCACCTCCCATAGGAAGAGGTAGCCTGATATAGCACCTGAGTCCTAGAACTTCCAGGTCAAGTCCTCCAGTATCATAGAGAGGACAACACCAAAGACACAGCTGGGCAGAGCGCGCGTGTGCAGCTAGGAGCGAGAGGTGCACGTGCGCACCCGACGGGACCCTCAGAGTGGCTGCGACACCGGAAGTGGTGACGACGAACCCGGGGGCCCGCCCCCAGGTGTGAGCGGCGTGACAGGTGGTGTGACACATGTCTGTGCCTAAGCCATTGCACTGAGAAGTGAAAGAATATCTGCAAGACCTAATTAAAAGAGGTTGGGTCTAAAAATCGAAGTCTTCCTGTTCCTCTCCTATTGTCTGTGTCAGGAAGAAGGACGGCAAATTGAGGCTTTGTCGTGATTATCGGGAATATAACAGGAAGTCAATTCCTGATTGGCACCCGATACCTAAGATTTAAGACATGCTGGATAGTTTGTCAGGAAGTACCCGGTTCTCTGTCCTTGACCAGAGTAAGGAGTACATCAAGGTTTTGTTGAAGAATCTAGTAGACCCGTGACAGCCTTCATCACACCATGGAGATTTCACTAGTGGATCCATATATCATTTTGGCTCAGATCTGCTCCAGCAGAATTCCAGAGACATAAGGAAGCATGATTAGAGAGGTTAAAGTACTATATCTTCCAACCGTACTTAGATGACAATGTAGTACACAGCAAGACCTTAGCCGAGCATGTTGAAAACGTGAGGTCCATACTCTACTTTTATCATCAACATAGAGTAAAGATAACTCCAAAGAAGTGAGAACTGTTCAAAAGACAATTTCTATGCCTGGGAAAAATAATGTCCAGAGATGGATACATCATGGACCCAGCAGGGGTAATGGTCTTAAAAGACAAACGCCCGTCTAATTTGGAGGAGCCTAGGAAAATGTTTGGATTCCTTTGCTATTACAGAACTTACATAAAGAACTTTTGCCGTATTGCCGCTCTGTTATAACACCTCTTGGAGGGAATAACAAATCCACCCACATCATTGATTCAGAAAAGGAACACGGGAAGGATTTGTGCTAAAGGAAGAAACACAATTTCTGCTCAGCAACCAATTTTCTGGATGTCAGACCACCATTAAGATCCCATCACACACAGCAATCTCGCCAGAGAGATCGCTGATTTTGTGACGCACCAGCGATATCGCTGTGTGTGACAAGGATCAGCGACTGGCCCCCCTGCTGGGTATCGCTGATCATGCTCCATCGTCATGGGCCGTTTTTTGATCATTGGTCTCCCGCTGGCCAGCGCGCATCGCTGCGAGTGGCAGCGAGAGACCAGCGATCAGCGACGCTGGTTTCCAATGTAAACAGTGGGTATCTAAGAGCCGCGCGGCTCTTAGTTACCCGCTGTTTACCTTGGAAACCAGCGTGCACGCTGGTTTCCAGGGTAAACAGCGGGTATCCAAGAGCCGCGCGGCTCTTAGATACCCGCTGTTTAGATTGGAAGCCAGCTTGCGCGCTGGTTCTGATCGCTGGAGGGGCTGTCTAACGATGTCCCAGCGATCCCATCCATGTCGGATCGTTGGTGGGATCGCTGGGACAACGTTATGTATAATGGGGCCCTTACTTGGTAAAACCACCCATAATGGGATATCCTGGTTTCAACCAACCATTTGTCCTGCATTATGAAGTGGGACTTTGAGCTGCCCTGTATCAGCATCAAGATGGTAAATTGAGAGTCATCGACTACAGTTCCAGAACACTGACAGACGCTGAGACAAATTACCTTTTCTGTTCTGCAAAACTGAAGTTCCTGGCATTGAAATGGGCTGTGAACGATTTCAAGATTATCTCTATTACAGGAAAGAGTTTAAAATATACACTGACAACAACCCTCTGATCTACGTCCTCACTACAGCCAAACTGTATGCTACAGGTTACTGATGGGTAGTTGAGCTATCTCACTGTAACTTCAGTATCAAGTACAGTCCAGGAAAATGCAATGCGTATGCAGATGGATTGTTGAGAATGCCGCTAGAGCCTGAAGAGTTCATGCAATAGTGCTCCAAAGAAGTCTGTCTAGAAGCTATTGTGAGCATCACCCAAGCCTTTCAAATCCAGCATGAGGAATGCACATCACTGTGGTGTCTGTTGATGGTGGCAACTACCGTGAAAGTACAGGAACCTGATCACCCCATGTCCATTCAACAGTTATCAAAAGAAGCTATTCGGAATGCACAATGGGAAGATCAATTAATTGGCAAAATTCTACTTTATGTGAAACAAAATCGATTCCCGAGGAAGTGAGAGAGAGTTAAGGAATCACCAGCAGTAATTGTCTTAAAAAATCAACGAAGCTCTACTTCAGTGCAGACAATATCCTTTATTGCAAAAGAAGACAGAGACAACAGATGGTACTACCCGGAAGATATTATTGGTTGATCTTCAAAGATTTCTATGAAGACAATGGAAATCTAGGAATAGAAAGGACTACGAATCCGGTTCATGAACATTTCTTCTGGCTGTATATGCAGAGAGACATCGAGAACACACCTACCCAAGCACCTATGGGCAACATCCAAACAACCTACCCATTTGAGCTGGTTTAAATAGATTTTCTGAATCTTGAGATGTGGAAAGGTGGATATGACTACATCTTAGAGTAAAATGGTCCATCATCACTATTTTGTCAAGTATATGCTACCACCAATAAGTTTGGTAAGACAGCGGCAGAGAAGATTTTTAATGATTTTGCTCTAAAATTTGGGCTCCCAATGACACTACACCATGACCAGAGAAGAGAATTTGATAACTAGCTCTTTGCCAAGTTAGGGAACTATTGTAGGACCAGAGATCTCATACTGCACCCTATGATTCCAAATGCAATGGACAAGTGGAACAATTCCACCATACGTTAATGTTTATGTTTAGAACTTTAACAGCCAAGAAGGATTGGAAGAGTTCTGTATTAAAAGTGGTGCATACTTACAATTGTACGAAGAGCGAAGCAACTGGTTATTCACCATTCTTCCTGTTGTTTGGTCGATCTCCAAGACTACCAATTTATATAATGTTTAATACTCCCAGTTTCAGAGATTTACAAGACGTACCCCTGACTGTTTGGAGATGGAAAGAACGTATGACAGAAGCATACAATATAGCATCAAAGTAGTCACAGAAGGGCAAAACAAGAGCAAAGAATATTATGATCGGAAAGGTCATGGGGGGAACTGACACCTGGAAGTTGTGTGCTAGTGAAAAATGTACGTGAGAAAGGTGGTCTACGAAAACTTTGTTCGTACTGGGAAAACAAGGTGTATGTGATCATCAAGACGAAGTTTATGAAATCAGACTGGAAATCGGAGACAACAAAACAAGAATAGTACATTGGGTTGCTTCTACCCTGTGATTACCTCCCACCACAGTACATGCTGGAAGTGGATCAACGTCAACCAAAACCAACTGAGAGACTACCACAGATTGAAGCTTCTGAGGTGGACAGTGAAATTGAGAGTCCAGATGAAGAAGACCAGAAGTTTGTACTTTGCTTATGGAAAAGAAGTGAAAATGACCATCCTCATTAAAGTGAACAAAGCCCTGAAGTTCCAGAGTTCATACCAAGAAACATAACTGAGGTTAATTTAAGATCTGATGATCAAACACCAGTTACCAAAGATATCGATAGGAACCTAGGGTTAGAGGAATCACCAGACTATACAGAAACGGATGAACTGGCAGAAGAACAAGACCCTACAGATGGCGTTCCAAGAACATTGGCGGAATTAATGGAAATTAATGAGGAAGAAACCCCTGTAACAGAAGAATCTGTAATATCAGAGGAACAACCCTGCAGGAGGACTTCGACAAGAGAAGTAAGATCAGTAATGTTGACCTATGATAAACTAGGTGAACCGAGTAGAGTACAAAGTACTGTCAAGTTGAAACAGGTGGCATCTCCCAGTGATGTACTTCACAAAGCTGCCTAGGGACTGAGTGAAAAGACACTTTGCCTGAACTTAAGCTAAAAGACTTTGTAATATCAAAGAATGATAAAAGTACTTGAAACTAGTTAGCCTTAGCTGGTTGAAGACAGATGAAAAGCTCCAGCTGAAGAGATGCTGATTGTTTAAGTTGTATTATTTCTTGCAGGAGATCTACAAGCAAGAGTTAAGGGGGCTTTACACATAGCGATATTGCTAGCAATATCGCTAAAGCGTCACCGATTTTGTGACGCAGCAGCGATATTGCTATCGATATCGCTACATGTGATACTTACCTCCGACCGGCTCCCCCGCTGGCTATCGCTGATTGCATGAAATCGGCCTGGTCCATTTCTCGTCGTCGGCTTCCTGCTGGCGCCGACGAGTGAGCCATGGACGCAGGCGGGAGACGGACACCATTGCCGCGTCTGAAAGGAAAGTGCGAATGCCGACCGCTGCTGCATCGCTAGTGAGATCTGCCTGTTTGGCAGCTCACTAGCGACCATTTAGCGATGCAACAGCGATCCTGACCGGGTGGTATCATGGTTGGGATCGCTGGTGCATCACTAAATGTAAAGGGGCCTTTAGTAAGGATAAGATTGTAGTTATTGTTTTAAATTGAATGCTAAATGAACAATGTTTAACATATACACAGTGTTACATGACTTTCATCACCTTTTCCAAAAGGACAGTTAATAGAGAATAACTCATAGGGTTGGTTATACCAACTAGAAAGAAGATGAATGACAGAGACGACATTAAACTAGGAGGGAAGAATGCGACAGAAGCTTCACTGTTGATTTAAAATCTTCCAGCAACTATAGATGTTAAAATGGTTATAGCAGAGGGGGCGTGTCTGGGAGCTGCACTGGATGGAAGCATAGAACTTCTGCTCCTGAGCCTGCCCTTATAGAGAGGATTACATGCCCAACTGACATACAAATTGGCTAAAAAGAGAGGGAGGACATCGGCCAGAGTTCCTCTGAAGATAGGGAGGATTCTGCATCATCTTACCTCCTTGAATCATCACGTGAAGAGGGAAGCACATGTCCCTGTGCTATTGAACAGACTCCGGCGCCATCTTGATAAGCTAGATAAACAGCCTGCACTTGTGCTCTCTGGCCTCTGCTGTGAAGAGTGTTGAAGAAGAAGGAGATCCAGGACTCTGATATTAGCTCAGGAGAACACCAGACAGGGGAGGTTAGTGTGGAGAGCTGTGTAAGGAGAAAACACTGACAAGCTGGTGCTGCAGCAACAGGGTCCGAATGCCTGCACTCTGGGGCTGCAAACATGTGCTGAGTTTTCTGCAGTACAGCTAAAGCGCAGAAATAAGGTGGATTCAGGGTTTACCAAAGTAAAATTATCTCCACACGCTGCCTGTTTCTACCCTGACAATCTAAATACACTTGCAGGGACTTTGCTGTGTGCACTATATCACATTTTCCTCTTTCTCCTGCACCTCAGCAAACTCGCTTAATAGACAGCATGCCTCCAAAATCACAAAGGCAGCCATCTGCTAGGGGAAACACAAAGGGTCAGGGGACATGGTCGGACACTCCTGAAGGGGACCTGAGGGGCGCTTCATCGTTCTCAGTGCTGGCCTCACTTAATGACACCGAGGGGGCTTCACAGGACCCTATGTTGGATGCTGATTCCGTAGATGCAGATCTCCAACTACACAACAAATCTCTGGAGCGATATCTCAGGCATCTTCCAACTAAAGAGGATTTCAAGTCCCTGGTGTCCAAGGTGAGGGATGCATGCAGGGCAGAGATTAAGTCCATGCGTCAGGATGTCGAGCTCCTTGCAGATAGAGTGGATGCTGTGGAAACAGAGGACAATGCTACTAGACAATATGTCTCAAAACTGCAGCGCCACATAATTTCATACACTAAAGTGCTGGGTGAGACAAATAAACATTTGGAAGACTTGGACAACAGAGGGCGCTGCAATAACATTAGGGTGAGAGGTATCCCTGAAGCAGCTGGTTCAGAAGATCTGTATACAGTGCTCGAATCCATCTTCAATTCAATACTGGGTCAGACTTCATCCCATAAAATAAAGCTGGATAGAGCACATAGGGCCCTCCGCCCCAAGGGAGCTCAATCTCAGCCCCGAGATGTGATATGCTGCGTCCATGACTTTCAAACAAAAGAGTCCATTATGTCCAAGGCTTGTGCTCTCCATAAACCTGAATTTAATGGAGCCTCTATCCAACTGTATCCTGACTTGTGGATCACCCTTCAAAAGAGAAGACATCTGAAGCCACTTCTCACCGTATTGAAAAATAAAAACCTACAGTATCGCTGGGGGTACCCCTTTTCTTTCATTGCTGTGAGAAATGGATAGTCAACTACCTTATGCTCCTTCAAGGACCTTCCAGCTTTCTGCTCTGATCTGGAGATACCACTCCCCGACCTGACGGACTGGGACTTGGTCATGCCTCCCCCCATATCACCTCCGCCAGTCTGGCAGAATGTTGAGTCCAAGAAGAGAAGCCCTTCTTCCCGGGAGATCACACAACTGGATCCATCTTGAGGAGTTGTGGGTTTTTTTTCTCTTTCCCTGACCTTTTGATTCTTGATGACTCCAATCATATATGCTTCCGCAACCTTTTTTTTCGGAAGCTGGGCTCTGACTGATCCTCCTTCTATATGTCAGTCTAAAGTTTATGGCTATACATCCTCTCTGACATTTTGGTAATTTCTTTTTAGCTGTTCTTCTGTTTTGGACGGTGGGTAAAGGACAGCATAGAATATTTTGTTCTTTAGTGTTTCGCACTTGCGGTGTTTTGGGTGTCTCTTACCACGACTTCCTCACAAAGGGGGGCAGTTCTTTTTTTTTTTTTACTCAGTTCCTTTCTAGAAAAATGACTAGGAAAGGTTGGGTATGCCCACCCTACCCACAGAGGGGAGAGATGAGGAGACAGACTAGCTCTTTCCCTCCTCTCCTCATTTTTTGGTAAAGCTATTGTTGTATTTTTTGGATTCTATCTGTAGTAAATTATTGTACTGTTTTGTCTTTGTCTCCCCTCTTTCCTTTTGTATCTCCTCCTACAGGTTTGTGGGGCATATGATGGTATTCTCTTGCTCTCTCAAAGAATTTTCAGAATTTGATGATCCTCAGATGAGAGAATCGTTCCATAGCATCCTGGGTAAAACGTTGTGTGCATTGTTCTTTTCTCTTTTCTACCAAGATAATGTCTAAAATATTAACACTAAATGTAAAGGGTCTCAACTCTAATACTAAGAGGCGAATGGTCCTCAATGAGTTACGGGTGCATGGTGCAGATATAGCTTTCTTGCAGGAAACCCATTTAAATCTTAGTGGAAATTGCAACTTTGCCAAACATTTATATCCCAAAATTTACTTAGCCTCTCAAGTCAAGAAAAAAGCAGGTGTGGCCATCCTAATTTCTAGAACATGCCCTATACAAATAACATCAGAGATATTGGATCCCCAGGGAAGATATATTATATTATAAGGCACATACAAGGATATACCAATTACGCTATGTAATATATATGTACCTAACACCTTACAAATTTCCTTCCTTAATCGAATATTTTTGAAATTATCCAGACTACCCCCGTCTGCCTGGGTTATTGGAGGGGATTTTAATGTTATTTTTTCAGACACATTAGATAGGCTCTCCATACATAGAATGCAGCCAAACAGATCTCAACGTAGATTATCTGAGGACTTTAGAAAACTAAAGCCCCCGTTACACACTGCGATATCGCTAGCAATATCGCTGTAAAGTCACCGATTTTGTGACGTTGCAGCGATATTGCTAGCGATATCACTGCATGTGATACCTCCGACCGGCTCCCCCGCTGGTTATCGCTGATCGCGCGAGAAGCTCCTGGATCATTTCTCGTCGGCCACTTCCTGCGGCGCTTCCTGCTGTGACGACGAGCGATGCGTGGAGCCGGGCGGGAGGACGCAGGATGGCCGCGTCTGACAGGTAAGTAGCGATTCCCGTCCCCTGCGATGTCGCTGGTGAGATCTGCCTGTGTGGCAGCTCACTAGCGACCACCTAGCGATGCACCAGCAATCCTGACCGCATCATATCGCTGGTCGGGATCGCTGGTGCATCGCTAGGTGTAACGGTACCCTTATACGCAGGTTTGGCCTTTTTGATCTTTGGCATATTAACCATCCCACACAGCAGACCTACACCTTTTTCTCCCCTCTGCACAGTACTTATACTAGAATAGACTTCTTTTTTGGCAATATACAAACACTCAGACTGACATTAGACACAGATATTGGGATAATATTGTGGTCGGATCATGCACCTGTAATGCTCACCCTCACTCAATCCTCAGCACAGACTAAAGTATGCCATTGGAGACCCTGCTTAAGAGACTGCAACATAGAGAGGAGTTGGGGGGGGAAGATAGCTGAATATTTTGACATTAATAAGGAGTCAGTTTCTGATTTTTCGACTGTGTGGGAAGCACGCAAAGGTGTTTTCCGGGGTGACTGTATATTAAAAAGGATTGAGTTCACCAGACGGGCTTGCTTGTTGCCCAGTTGAGGGATCTTGAGGCTAGGCTTGCCGCTACCCCATCCAAAAGAATCTTAAGGGATATTGTCTCTATGTGCTCCCAATTAAAAGACATTATTAACTACAAAGCTGAAAAAATGTTACTTTATAGTAGGCAAAATTACTATGAAAAAGGAAATAAGTCTCACACACTATTGGCGAGACAGCTCAGGGATGACAAAAGTCAGTCTTCAATATATGCTCTCAGAGATGAAAAGGGAGCAATAATATATGACCCTGTTAAAATTGCAAATATGTTCCAGGGATATTTATCTAAACTATACAACTTACCGAGCAATTTGCCACCGGACTCAGATGTGGGGAGGAGAGTTATGCAATCCTTTCTCCAAAAGTGCAATCTTCCTTCACTTACTATAGAAGCTTTGTCTTCTCTTAACGGGGATATCTCGCAGGAGGAGGTTTTGGATGTCCTTCCTCTTCTTCCCAATGGTAAATCCCCCGGTCCAGATGGACTAACGTATTTCTACTATAAAACATAGAGCACCATACTAACCCCGCACTTAGTCAAGTTATTTAACAAATTCTTGACAGGCTTGCCAATTCAACCCACCATGCTTCCCTCTTATATCACCCTTATTCCCAAACCAGGAAGGGACCCTTTAGAATGTATCAATTATAGGCCTATAGCCTTACTTAATGCAGACTTAAAATTTTTTACCAAATTGCTGGCTCTACGGTTGTCTACCCTGCTTCCCCATTTAATTCATAAAGACCAAGTGGGTTTTGTTACATGCAGACAGGGGGGAGATAACACAAGAAAGGTAATCGACCTTATTGAAGTGATCAATAAAACAGAGAAATCAGCACTTTTACTTAGCTTAGATGCTGAAAAGGCTTTTGATCGTCTTGGGTGGCCATTTATGTTTCAAACACTGGCTCATTTTGGCATTTCAGGACCTTTTATAACCACCCTAAAAAGTTTGTACACACCCATCGGCGGCTGTAAAGTTACCCCATGCACTGTCTCAGTCTTTTCCAATTTTTAATGGCACCCGTCAAGGTTGCCCACTCTCTCCATTACTCTTTGTTATGTGTATAGAACCACTAGCTGCGGCTATATGCCTTGACCCGAACATTGTGGGAGTGATGGTCAGAGAGAAAGAATTTAAACTGTCTTTATTTGCTGATGACGTGCTATTAACTCTGACCCAGCCACGTACAACCCTACCCAGTCTGCATTCACTTCTAAAACAGTTTGGCCAGCTCTCGGGTTATAAAATAAATAAAGCAAAAACGGAGGCTTTTCCCCTTAATATTCCAGACAGGTCATTAAGCTCCTTAAAAGGTAATTATAACAACAAATGGCAGGATACTGCCCTGAAATATTTGGGAGTGCAGCTGACCTCTAGATACAACTTATTATTCAAACATAATTACCCCCAATTGTTTTCAGAATGGAAACAAATACTTAATAAATGGAATAATTTACCACTATCCCTATTTGGGAGAATATCAGAGGTTAAAATGGCTATTCTCCATAAGCTACTATATTTATTTGAGACTCTCCCCATTGTGGTCCCTCCTGGAGACCTGAAGGGTATTCAGTCTTCTATCATCCACTTTATCTGGGCCCATAAAAGGCACAGGATCAAAAACCAAATTATGTTAGCTAGCAGAGATAGAGGAGGTTTGGGTGTTCCAGATATTACCAAATATTATTGGGCAACTCATTTGAGATGTATCCCAGCCTGGTCTGCACCTAGAGCATTCTCTAGGTGGATGGAGATTGAGAAGTTGTGCATGGCTCCAATCCACCCCAACTCTTATCTATGGGCAACTACCTCAAATAAACTCGACTCACACACGTTGGGACCAATAGCTTTCACTAAGAGGATTTGGAATACCTGTATGAAAAATTCTCACTGATGTCGAAATGCTCTCCACTAACCTCCTTTTTGTTTAATCCCAAATTACCAGACAGCTTTAGGGGGAACTTGATTAAGTTGTGGTTTGATAAGCGACTTTTTTGTTTTGCTGATATGGTTGATAGTCACTCTAGATCCTTGTTACCTTTTGATAAGATACAATCGGGCTTCAACTTACCTTCAAACTCTTTCTATCAGTATTTACAAATTAGGCATTATATGCAGTCTCTTTACTCTTCCTTAGTAGTCTCCAAACCAACCCGCTTTGAGAGACTCTGCAGGGCAGGAGTATCGACCAAGGGTCTTATATCTGATATCTATAGGATTTTATTAGACCCGTATCCGGAGGCGTCTCCAAGACACTCCTATATGGACAGGTGGAAGGGTTTCTTGGGGGAATCTCTCCAGGTGTGTGGCAGGGGGTCTGGAGAAGAGCAGCTAAGACTTCCACTTGTTATACGTATAAGGAAAACCAGTTTAAATTACTTATGTTTTGGTATCATACTCCTTCGTTATTGCATAAATTTAATCCTAATATATCTGGGCAATGTTGGAGATGCGGTTCTGATGATGGAGACCTAACCCATATTTTTTGGACTTGTTCAATTATACAAGGGTTTTGGAGTAGGGTCAAAACTTTAATCTTCGAAGTTACGGGTCTTCATATTCCATTAGACCCTAAATTCTACTTGCTCGATATCCCCCCATTCCAGATTGGAAGTAGGATTCAGCAGATTCTTTTACATCTGACCACAGCCGCAAGATATTTAATAGCAAGGAAGTAGAGGCTGGCTTATCCTCCGTCACTTAACGAGTTGCATTCCTGCATACAGGACATACGAAGTATGGAACATCTCACTGCTTTAATAAATAATACGTTTGAAAGTTTTGAAGCAATGTGGAATCTGTGGGACGTATACTGGGCTCGGAAGGCTTAGTATCGATATTTACTCAGCAAAATGTGCCATCTTTCCCTGGGATCTTTCCTCCTTCCCTCCCTCATGTTTCACTGTCTTGTCAATTATATTTGTCTCTATTATGTTTGTTAACTGTTTTGCATTGAATGATTACATGCATTGTATCTTGATGTGTTGTCATTCTGTAAATTTCTATTGGAAAATCAATAAATATCCAGTTATATAAAAAAAAATGGTTATAGCAGACAGGGAGCCGTTTTCGTAGCCCCAGTGGATACTGGGAAAGTTGTTATTGTGTCCGGGAGATCCATGAGTAAGATGTGTTAGAGAGTCTCCTGGCAGACTTAAATCAGACAAGCTGCATAGACCAGTTTTTCCTAGGAAGTGATTGCTGTAATCAAAGAATCAGTCAGGACATCCAGGAGCATCTCTATTACCTCAAGATAGAAGTGAAAGAGCTAAAGCAATGGACTCATCCCCATCCCACCCTCACTGCATGAGCAAGGTACAGTTCTGCTTAAGTTAAGACATTGTGTGAAGAGAAGTTATCTATGAAGAGAAGATAGCTGTGAGAAGAAGTTAGCTGTAAAGAGGCTTTCATGAATGTTGATGGAGCATTGAATGAAGAGAAGTGATTCTGTGTGATGAAAAGAAGCTTGGATTCAGCTCAGAACTGTGTTATAGCTGTGTGCCTGTAAACCGTTACCTCCCCTTTACTGTGAAGAATTATAATTAATGGTTACCCTGAGTAAGATTTCACCAGGATTCCAAAACAAAATTATGTTTCCTTTGCATTGCCTCCATATACTGAGTGGCGTACATGCAACACTATACTTTTGAGTCTTTGTATTTTTTTTTACATCCAAAGGTCGAGGTGCTCAGGCCTTGCACGTCACAGCTGCTGATTGTAAGTGAAGTTATATATACAGTTGAAATCAGAATAGACCTTTCCCTTTTTAGGCAAATTAGGATTACCATCATTATTAATATTTGCCAAATGCCAGAATAATGAGAGAGAGAATGTTTTAAGACATTTTTATTACTTACTGCAAAGTCAAAAGTTTGCATACACTTCATTAGTTTTTGGTACCATTGCCGTTAAATTGAATGACTTAGGTCAAATGTTTGGGGTATCCTTCCACAAGCTTCTCACAATAGTTGGTCAAAATTTGGGCTATTCCTCCTGTCAAAATTGGTGTAACATATCCAGGTTTGTAGGTCGCCTTGCTCGCACCTGCCTTTTCAGCTTTGCCCATAAATTTTCAATAGGATTGAGATCAGGGTTTTATGATGGCCACTCCAAAACATTGACTTTGCTATCCTAAAGCCACTTTGTTACCATTGTGGAGGTATGCCCCGGCTCATTTTCCATTTGGAAGACCCAAGCTTTAACTTCCTGGCTGATGTCTTGAGATGTTGTCACAATACATTTTTGGATCTGTCAGATTCTGGATTCTCTGAAATAAACTTTTTTCCTTTCAGGCCATAGGGGGTTAATATCAGTTTTTGCCCTCGGTGGCCGTTGGTGTTACTACATGTTTAGTCTGCTAGTGGAGACCTCTCCCGCTTTCCTATATAAGGTCACCTGGTACACCAGCTGACTGTTGGTAATAACTGGTCATTTGGAAGCCAACCGTGCTGAAGAGAGAAGCTATCTTGAGCACTGCTCTTTGCAGCTGATCTGGAGCAGTGGTTATCCTGCTGGAAGCGGTGTTTGGGTGCCTTACTCTGCGGTCTGGAGCATGACTGCAGAGCAAGCTAAGTGTTGTTGTTTTTCCCTGTCTGTTATTTTCCCTGGTGTCTTATTAGTACAGCGGTGGGACCAGTGTCCACACTTGCCATTTCCCTAGTAAGGGATAGGTGCAGGGCAAGTGAGGGACCTCGGTATCCTGGTTGGCGACAGGTTGAAAGAATCTGTATAGGGAACTTGAGGAGAGTTCAGGGCTCTTCTTTAGGAGAGTGCAGGAGGTGTCCACTTCCCCATTCCCTATTGAAGGGCCCACTGTTGTAATTCTGTCCTCCGGTGTCCCCTTGTTTTGTCTTGTTGTTTGGTGACCGACTGATCATCGGGTCGCATCACGCAGGGCCAGTTGCCCCGTTACAGATGTTGCTTCAGTATTGCCACAATCTTCTTTTCTCATTATGTCATCTATTTTGTGAAGTGCACAAGTCCCTCCTGCAGCAAAACAACCCCACAACATGATGCAGCCACCCTCGTGTTTCTCAGGTGGGATAGTTTTCTTAGGCTTCTAAGCTTTTCCTTTTTCTTCCAAACATAATGATGGTCATTACACCCAAAAAGTTAAATTTTAGTTTCATCAGGCCACAGGAAATGTCTCCAAAAATTAAGGTCTCTGTTCCTGTATGCATTTGCAAACATAAATCTGGCTTTTTATGTTTCTTTTGGAGTAATGGCTTCTTCCTGGCAGAGTGGCCTTTCAGCCCATGTTGATACAGTACTCGTTTCACTGTCGATATTGACACAATCTTACCAGCTTCCGCCATCATCTTCACAAGGTTTTTTGCTTTTGTCCATGGGTTGATATGCACGTCACACCAAAAGAACGCTCATCACTGGGACACAGAAACCGTCATCTTTCACTGGGACATAGAAACCATCTTCTTACTGAGCGGCATGGTGGCTGGACATTCCCATCTTGTTTGTACTTGCATATAATTGTTTGTACAGATGAACAAGGCACCTTCAAGTATCCTGAAATAGTACCCAAGGATGAGCCAGACTTGTGCAAGTCTACAATTCTCTTCCTGAAATCTTGGCTGATTTCTTGAGACTTTCCCATGATGCTACACAAAGAAGCAGTGTGTTTCAGGTGTGCATTAATATGCATCCACAGGTGTGTCTCTAATTAACTCAGATGTTGCCAAAAAAACAGAGACCAAAAAATCAGAAGCTTCCAAACACATGACGTCATCATATGGGCAGTCCAGAATTGTTTAAAGGCATAGTAATCTTAGCACATGTAAGCTTTTGACTTTGCAGTAAATAATAAAAATGCCTAAAAACATTCTCTCATTATTTGTCATTTTGCAAATATTAATAATTATGGTAATCCTCATTGACCTAAAACATGAAAGGTTTAGGCTGTGTGCCCACGATGCGATTTTTAAGCGTTTTTGCCTCGATTTTCGGCGCGAAAACGCTGCGAAAACGTTTAAAAATTTTGTACAGAACGCACCCCATGCATTCCTATGGCATTCCGCACATGCTGTGCTAATGCTGCACTTTTTTCCGCGGCGGAATCGCATCGCGGAAAAAATCGCAGCATGCTCATTCTTTTTTGCAGAATTGCCACGATTCCCCACCCATAGGAATGCATGTGAACCGCTTACTTCCCGCATGTGGCTATGCCCACAATGCGCGAAGTTAAGCGTCTCATATGTGGATGGTACCCACGGTGTGGAGGAGAGGAGACTGTCCTCCAGGCCCTGGGTACCATACCCCTGTAAAAAAAATAAAAAATAAAAAATCGGGGTATATTTACATTCCGGCGTCACGCGCTGCCTTCCCGGGCCTCAGCGTTCCCAGTAGTGCCTTGCGGCAAGG
Organism: Dendrobates tinctorius; assembly: GCF_039654945.1. Taxonomy (NCBI): domain Eukaryota; kingdom Metazoa; phylum Chordata; class Amphibia; order Anura; family Dendrobatidae; genus Dendrobates; species Dendrobates tinctorius. The sequence goes on along the minus strand of NW_027361779.1, from coordinate 6,855,122 downwards.
TCCTGTGATGACGTAGTCTCGCGTTACTCTAGCGGTCTCATGAGATCGCCATAGCAACGCGAGACCAACGTCATCACAGGTCTCGCAAGGCATCGCTGGGAGCGTCGCTGAGACTGCGCGGGATGTCGGAAGGTAAATATACCCCATTTTTTTATTATTTTTTATCTCTAGCAATATCGCTGCTGCGTCACAAAATCTGTGACACTTTAGCAATATTGCTAGCGATATCGCTATGTGTAAAACCCCCTTAAGAAGCTGAACTCTGTGCCAAGTGGGCAAATTAGCACCATCGTATGGACATTTCACTTTATGTTTCATTTTTTGCTGGACAAAGGCTACATTTAAGTTTTTCTATGAGGACTGCAATAAATCAGCTGGAATTTTAAATAGATTTGGTTCCTGTGATACCTCAGATCACTCCCAAGGGGTAGCATTGCTACATTTGGCGCTAGAAGTGCAGGCAGCATTCCCAGGGAATATGTGTGACTTCTACAGAAGTGCTGCATGTCTTGGGTGAAAGCGGCTATAAGCCAGGGAGCAACATCAGACAGCATGGAGGTCATGATTAAATACCTTGTACAAGCCCAGCAGCAGCACCAGCTGGCACAACAGGAGACAAGTGTGACGTCCGCCTGCGGGTCTGGGCTGCAGCCAGGCAACACCCCGAGAAACACTGATACCCTTTACCCCTATACAGGGATCTGGATTTATAGCAGAGCCCAGGAGGCGCTGTCTGAATAGGAGCAGTGACCAGAGCAGGACGGTCGCCAGAAAGGTGTTCCAATACAGGACACAAACGTGGAGATATGCGAGTCTAAACCAGTCAGGCAGCAATGGTACAAAAACGGTAGACAGAAGCAGAGTCAGATTCAGGCCGAGAGTCATAAACCAGGAGAGTAGCAGAGGTACAGAATCGTTAGGCAGAAGCAGAGTCAGATTCAGGCCGAGAGTCATAAACCAGGAGAGTAGCAGAGGTACAGAATCGTTAGGCAGAAGGAGAGTCAGATTCAGGCCGAGAGTCATAAACCAGGAGAGTAGCAGAGGTACAGAATCGTTAGGCAGAAGGAGAGTCAGAAGTCCAGGCCAAAGTCAGTCAGTCAGAAAGCAATTCACACAGTAACACACAGGGGAACCAAGAATATATCCGGCGGCTTGCAAGACCAGTCCCAAGGTATTTCAGGGATCAGGTCACCCCTCATAGGTTCCTGGACTGATGATGTCATCAGTACCGCCCCCAGGACCAGGCCAGATGGAGATGCAGTAACCTCTTGATGACTGACAGAGGGGTGGAGCCTGCGTCCACCAGATGCCTGCGCAGGTGCCCTTACTCTGTCAGCACCATAACTCCCGGGCGAGCCATGGCGCCTCCTAGTGACCGCGACAGGAGCAGCAGACCCAGAATTTAACGGCGACGTGACAGACCGGTGCCTCCTAGAGGCTAAAGCCGGGACAGTAGGCTCTGAGCCTGACGTGACAGAACCACGGCCCTGTCCAGTGGCCAAGGCAGGAACAGCCGTCCCTGAGTCTGACGATAAAGTGGCGGTCCGGCGCCTCCTAGAGGCCGCGACCGGAACAGCAGGCCCTAAGTCTGGCGGAAACGTGACAGTACCCCCCCTCCAAGAGGGGCCTCCGGACCCTCAAAACCCGGTTTATCAGGGTGAAGGAGGTGAAACCTTCTAATCAACCCCTTGGCATGAATGTCACTAGCGGGGACCCAGGACCTCTCCTCTGGGCCATAGCCTTTCCAATGAACTAAATATTGCACAGACTTTCTCACTAAACGGGAATCAAGGATGCCCTGGACTTCGTACTCCAAGGCACCCTTGACCAAAACTGGAGGAGGAGGGGACTGGACGGGATGAATTGGGGAGCGGTACACCTTGAGAAGGGATTTGTGGAAAACATTAGGAATTTTAAAAGACTGAGGGAGCCTTAAACGAAAGGCTACCGGGTTAATTACTTCTAATATCTCGTAGGGACCAATAAACCTGGGCCCCAGTTTGGCAGATGGCACCTTAAGCTTAATGTTTCTGGTAGACAGCCAAACTTTGTCCCCAACTCCTAGGTGCGGCCCCGTGGACCTCCGTTTATTTGCGGCCGAAGCCTGCCTGACCTGGGACCCTTTCAAGTTTGTGTTCACCTCCGACCAGATTGTCCTTAAGTGACGTATGGAATTCTCTACTCCCGGAAGCTCCGACATCTTGGCCGAAAATGAACCAAAACGTGGGTGCAAACCATGATTGCAGAAGAACGGGGTGGTTTTGATAGATTCCTGGTACTGGTTATTTAGAGCGAACTCAGCTAATGGGAGATGTTCCGCCCAATCAGACTGATGTTCCGAGACATAGCAGCGAAGATATTGCTCTAGAGCCTGGTTGGTACGCTCCGTTTGACCATTGGTCTCAGGGTGGTAAGCGGAGGAGAAGGATAATTCAATACCAATACGTTTGCAGAATGCTCTCCAGAATTTGGAAACAAACTGGGTACCTCGGTCGGACACGATATTCTCTGGAGCGCCATGCAGCCTTATTACATGAACAATAAACAACTTACTCAGAGTTTCTGAATTAGGTAATCCAGAGAGGGGAACGAAATGACATTGCTTACTGAACCTGTCCACCACCACCCAGATACATGTCTTCCCCTCTGAGGGTGGTAGGTCAGTAATGAAGTCCATGGAGATGTGGGTCCATGGACTCTCTGGAGCGGGCAAGGACTGGAGCCAGCCGGCAGGCCGATTGTGAGGGGACTTGGCGCGAGCACAGATTTCACAAGCTAGTACATAATCCTTGCAGTCCTTAACTACCGTTGGCCACCAAAAACTCCTAGTCACAAGCCTGGCGGTATTATTGACCCCAGGATGGCCTGCCAGGACGGAGTCGTGCGACTCCTTCAGAACTTGTAGGCGAAACGGCACTGGAACAAACAATTTCTGGGGGGGCGTCGAGTCAGGGGCTGGTTCTGGGGACCTACGGATCTCCTCCAGAAGGTCCAGAGACACAGCCGACACAACAATACCATTGGCCAGTATTGGAACTGGCTCCGAGTCCTCAGCCTGTGAGGGGCAGAAACTTCGAGAGAGAGCATCAGCCCTCACATTTTTGGTACCAGGACGAAAGGTTATTAAGAAATCAAACCTAGAGAAGAACAAGGCCCACCTCGCTTGTCTAGGATTTAATCTTTTAGCTGACTCCAGGTAAGTCAGATTCTTGTGATCTGTAATCACAGTGATCTTATGTTTGGCGCCTTCGAGGAAGTGGCGCCATTCCTCGAAGGCCCATTTGATCGCCAATAACTCCCGATTACCTATATCGTAATTCTACTCAGTGGCAGAGAATTTGCGGGAGAAAAAGGCACATGGGCGAAGCTGAGTGAGTGATGCAGTGCCTTGCGACAGCACTGCTCCAACTCCGACCTCAGAGGCGTCCACCTCTACAATAAAAGGGCGGTCCAGATCAGGCTGAACCAAAACTGGGTTGGCAACAAAGCACTCTTTTAACGTAGCAAAAGCCTGAATTGCCTCAGAGTTCCAATTGGTCACGTCTGCCCCTTTTCGGGTTAAATCCGTGAGTGGTTTAGCAATTTCGGAGAAACCCCTGATGAATTTTCGGTAATAATTTGCAAACCCTAAAAATCGCTGCAGCGCTTTTAGCGACTTGGGTTGCACCCAAGTTTTAATAGGTTGGATCTTGGCAGGATCCATACGGAAGCCTGTGCTTGAAACCACATATCCTAAAAATTGTACCTCCTCCGCAAAAAAAACACATTTCTCCAGTTTAGCAAACAGGGAGTGTTCTCGCAGTCTCTGCAGTACAGAGCGAACGTGCTGAGCATGTGTCACAGGGTCAGCAGAATAAATCAAAATGTCATCTAAATACACGACGACATACACCCCACAAATGTCCCTGAAAATGTCATTTACAAAGTGCTGGAACACGGCAGGTGCGTTACTGAGTCCGAAGGGCATTACCAGGTACTCAAAGTGGCCAAGAGGGGTATTAAAGGCTGTTTTCCACTCATCCCCGTCTCTTATGCGGACTAGATTGTATGCCTCCCGGAGGTCCAGTTTAGTAAACCAACGGGCTCCCATTAGCTGATTAAAAAGATCAGGGATGAGTGGAAGCGGGTACTGGTTCTTTACAGTGATTGCATTCAATTCCCGGTAGTCAATGCAGGGTCTGAGACCACCATCTTTCTTTTCTACAAAGAAGAAGCCAGCTCCAACTGGTGAAATGGACGGTCTAATTAACCCCTTTTTTAAGCTATCAGCTATGTACTCGTTCATAGCCTGACGCTCTGGACCTGAGAGATTAAATATTCTCCCTTTTGGGAGACGGGCATCTGGAATCAGATCTATAGGGCAATCATACTTTCTGTGAGGGGGTAGCTTTTCAGATTTTGCAATAGAAAAGACATCCTCAAAATCTCTGAAGGCAAACGGTATGTGGAGGGGTTTAACTTTAACTTGGTTTACTGTTAGCGACATGCAGTTTTCCTGACAGTGTGAACTCCAGCGTATAACATCGCCTAGGTGCCAGTCGATGACTGGGTTATGCTGGCGTAGCCATGGCATCCCCAAAATGACTGCAGCAGACAAATTATCCATCACAAAAAATGACATAACCTCGGTATGCAATGCTCCCACCGACATAGTGATTTTGTCAGTAACAAATTTAACCCCCTCCTGGACAATAGATGTGCCATTAATAGCCGTAGTTTTTATAGGGGCATTAAGTCTTAATAGGGATACACCGAGACTTTTAGCAACCAAAGAATCCATAAAATTCCCTTCAGATCCACAATCCACATATGCGTTCACACACTGGGATTTCTGACCAAAAGAAAGGGCAATAGGCAATAAAACTTTAGCCGCATCTGCGGGCAATACCTGTGCCCCTGGGCAACCATAGCCAGAGTTGCCCAGAGGCCGATGTCTCAGTAGTATGGATCTCTGACGCTCAGCTCTCTCTCTGAAGGCTCCAGACTGCAGCATTCTGGTGCAGGAAGATGAAAGTGCTCCTTCAGGCTGTGCACTGAACCAGGTGTTTAGGCCAGAAACCAGCTCAGTCAGAAGAAGGGAGAGAAAAAAAAAGTTCAGGGAGACTGCTTTTGTATATGCTGGATATATACACAAGAAGCAGTTTTTTTTTATATGGCCGGATATAATGTGACGTCCGCCTGCGGGTCTGGGCTGCAGCCAGGCAACACCCCGAGAAACACTGATACCCTTTACCCCTATACAGGGATCTGGATTTATAGCAGAGCCCAGGAGGCGCTGTCTGAATAGGAGCAGTGACCAGAGCAGGACGGTCGCCAGAAAGGTGTTCCAATACAGGACACAAACGTGGAGATATGCGAGTCTAAACCAGTCAGGCAGCAATGGTACAAAAACGGTAGACAGAAGCAGAGTCAGATTCAGGCCGAGAGTCATAAACCAGGAGAGTAGCAGAGGTACAGAATCGTTAGGCAGAAGGAGAGTCAGATTCAGGCCGAGAGTCATAAACCAGGAGAGTAGCAGAGGTACAGAATCGTTAGGCAGAAGGAGAGTCAGAAGTCCAGGCCAAAGTCAGTCAGTCAGAAAGCAATTCACACAGTAACACACAGGGGAACCAAGAATATATCCGGCGGCTTGCAAGACCAGTCCCAAGGTATTTCAGGGATCAGGTCACCCCTCATAGGTTCCTGGACTGATGATGTCATCAGTACCGCCCCCAGGACCAGGCCAGATGGAGATGCAGTAACCTCTTGATGACTGACAGAGGGGTGGAGCCTGCGTCCACCAGATGCCTGCGCAGGTGCCCTTACTCTGTCAGCACCATAACTCCCGGGCGAGCCATGGCGCCTCCTAGTGACCGCGACAGGAGCAGCAGACCCAGAATTTAACGGCGACGTGACAGACCGGTGCCTCCTAGAGGCTAAAGCCGGGACAGTAGGCTCTGAGCCTGACGTGACAGAACCACGGCCCTGTCCAGTGGCCAAGGCAGGAACAGCCGTCCCTGAGTCTGACGATAAAGTGGCGGTCCGGCGCCTCCTAGAGGCCGCGACCGGAACAGCAGGCCCTAAGTCTGGCGGAAACGTGACAACAAGTAAGCTGCCCATACAACAGTTCCAGCAGCAGCAGAACCAACAACAATAGAAGCATATTGAATTACTCACAGAGGTTGTTTGTGGCATGTCGGCAGCTCTGACTCCAAAGTCAGCTGATGATTTTTCTATTTGAAAGGCAGTGAGGAGGGCCTTGCAGAAAATGATCCCGAGAGACAACATAGAGGCTTTTTTAATTGTTTTTGAAAGGGTCGACAATAGGATGAAACTCCTGCCAGAGCAGTGGGTAGAAGTCTTTAATGGGGGAGCCACAAAAGGCCTACTATGATCTAGCATTTTAAGATGCCAAAGAATATGCAAAATTGAAAATGGAAATAATCGCACGCTTAGGGGTGACAATGTCTGCTTGATCTGCTGCACCTCATCCAAAAGTGTCAGAGTCATCTACCAAAGTGCAGATGGTAGAGTGAGTTGTAATGGACCGTTTTGTGCAATCCCTTCCAGACTTGGGTTGCCCAGGGAGATCTCCGGAATGTGAATGACTTGATCGGACTGGTCGAATGGCACCAGGGCATCAATGGTTCCTTGGGAAGGGGAACCCACTCCATACTGTGGGTCCCATCAGGGATGGAGGCTAAAAAGGGGGTGGGGCGCCCAAAGTCCAAGGGGGCGGCGGAGGTCATGCCGAGGGTCTCATTGGTGAATGTAATTTGTTGGAGATGTCACAGCCCAGGCCATATAGTTGCCTATTGTCCCCTAACCACTGAGCAAATGGACTGTAGGATGCTGGTGTTCATTTTTATTTAGCCATAGCGGTTTCCTCCCATTTCTAGCTTGTTTATTTCCACAGGGTATATATTGTGCACATGTCCTATTCAGGATGCTTATAAAAGAGTCATATACTGTATGCTTTGTGTACTATTATTTTATCTTAGTGGTTGGAAATTCACCTTCCTGAAATTGAGTATCCTTGTAGCTATACATCTTATTATTTTGTGTTCACTATTATCCAAGTGATCCCCCACCTGTACATTTGATACTCGTATGGTCTATTGGTTAAACTTAGGTCTAGAAGTGCCGACGTTTCTGCCTAGGTCATGTACCAGTTGTGAAAGATAATGTTTTTTTATTATTGCCAAAAAACTTTTTCCTCTGCTGTACCTGCAAATTTCTGCACCCCAATTTATATCAGGGTAGTTGAAGTCTCCCATAATAATAACTTCTCAATGTTTTGCTGCCTTATCTATTAGCTTTGTGAGGATATTTTCTACTTCTTACATTATATAGGGTGGGCCATTTATATGGATACACCTACTGTAAATAAAATGGTAATGGTTGGTGACCCAAATCGGTGCGCTGAATTTGCAGAATGGGCAAAACAAAAATTGGAACAGGACCCTCAGTTTACACAGAACATTATGTTCAGTGATGAGGCAAACTTTTTTGGGTGTGCCATTTATATGGATACACCTAAATAAAATGGGAATGGTGACAGTTTTCTTGCGTAGGATGTCTTGCATTGAAATCTGCTGCAATGACCTGGGTACTGCGTTCACCAGACATCAGCACAATTTCTATCTGCTCCTCATGTGTTAACCTCTGCAACATGTCAATAGCTGTAAACAAAGAGAAACTTGTAAATAAATCATGAAAGAATAAAGTTACGTTAAAACCAAGCACACCATTGTTTTTCTTGTGAAATTCTCAGTAAGTTTGATGTGTCACATGCCCCTCTTCCCATTGAAAAAAACAAAGATGGATCCAAAATGGCCAACTACAAAATGATCACCATGGTCACCACCCATCTTGAAAAGTTTTCCCCCTCCCATATACTAATGTGCCACAAACAGCAGATTGATATCATTAACCATTCCCATTTTATTTAGGTGCATCAATATAAATGGCTCACCCTGTACTTGGAGAATAACAAACCCCCATCAGTATTTTATTATTCAGTCTCCAACCCCTTATCTCCACCCATAGGGACTCTACATTTTTCATTGACCTCACATATATTAGTAGCCTGTATGGGTTTTAAGGATGATTTTCATATAAATAAAACCCCACCCTTGTTTATTTGTACAGTCATATCTGAAGAGACTACAGCCCCATAAAAAAACAGTAGTAACAATAGCTTGTTGAAAAGGTTGGCATAATTATTTATTAGAAAGTATCTATATAGAGTTGTCTCAAAAGATTATCTACAAATGCTAAGTAATGGACAATTGAAAGACTGATCGTCAAACAATCTATTCTATTATTTCTAAACAGTTTTTTCGGTGATTACCGTATATACGCCGAGATTTTCAGCCCATTTTTTGGGGCTGAAAGTCCCCCTCTCAGCTTATACTATGCGAGTCATATACACCAGGGGGTCGGCGGGGGAGTGGGGGTGTCAGATCATACTTATTCCCCCTGGCACGTCTCTACAGTCCCCCCCACTTCTCGCACGGTCTCCCTTCCTTCCTTCAGCGGTCACGTGGTACCGCTCATTAAAGTCATGAATATGTCATTTATTTTTATTTGCAGCAGCTGCAGCATATGGGGCATAATGTATGGGGCATCTTATGGGGGCATAATGTATGGAGTATCTTATGGGGGCATAATCTAAGGAGCATTTTATGGGGGCATAATCTATGAAGCACCTTATGGGGCATCTTATGGGGGCATAATCTATGGGGCAACTTATGGGGGCATAATATATGGAGCATTTTATGGGGGCATAATCTATGGGACATTTTATGGGGGAATAATCTATGGAGCATCTTATGAGGGCATAATCTATGGAGCATCTTAAGGGGGCATAATCTATGGAGTATCTTAAGGGGGCATTATCTATGGAGCATCTTATGAGGGCATAATTTATGGAGCAACTTCTGGAGCATTTTATGGGGGCATAATCTATGGAGCATCTTATGGGGGCATAATCTATGGGGCATTTTATGGGGGCATAATCTATGGAGCATTTTATGGGGCCATAACCTTTATGGTGCAGCATATGGGGCATATTATTCTATGTAGCATCTTATGGGGCCATTATTAACCTTTGTGCAGCATTATATGGGGTGCATTTGGAATGGAGCATCTTATGGGGCCATCATGAACTGTATGAAGCATTATGTGGGGCTCCTGATTCAATATTGATATTCAAAAACATTTAACCTACTGATGTCTCAATTAATTTTACTTGTATTGGTATCTATTTTTATTTTTGAAATTTACCAGTAGCTGCTGCATTTTCCACCTTAGGCTTATATGCGAGTCAATAAGTTTTCCCAATTTTTTGTGCCAAATTTAGGGGGGTCGTCTTATACTCGAGTCAGCTTATACACAAGTATATACGTTACTTTGTATCTCCGTTCATCCTGCACCCACACACACAAATGATACACCATTTGAAAGGTAAACTTTCAATCTTGAGCAAGAAAATAGCCAAACAAACCGCACATTCACGATTTGATCACAAAATACAGTTTAAACATTAATTTTCATAAACCGGCAGTAAGGAAAAATTACCTGCAGGTGGCACTACTCTAGCCCAAAGCACACTACCACATAGCTGCTTAGGCCTGTTTCGCACTTCAGCTTTCTGGCGTCAGTCAAAATCCGTCGTCTTGACGGAACGACGGATCCGTCAAAAAGTGTGAAAAACGGATGCAACGGATCAGTTTTTTTGACTGATCCGTCTAGTGGATCCTCCGAAAAATGGATCTGTTTAATCAGTTGCATACGTTTTTTTCATCCGTTTCTTCCGTTTTTTGACGGATCCGTCAAAACTGCAGATTTTAGAATTTAATGGGACACAATTCTGGAGAGAGAGAGAGAGATTTTTGGTGCCAGAAAGGCTTTTGGGGTTAAATTAAAGGAACAGAAATGAAAAAACGGAATCAGACGACAGATCCGTTTTTTGACGGACAGCGACAGATCCACCGCCCATAGGCGTCCATTCTAGCTGATGACAGACGACGACGGATCCGTCACCGTCCGCCTTTTCGACTGAGACAAAAAACGTTCTCAGGGACGTCTTTTTCGGCCGACGGACACCTATTTTCCGATGGATCCATTCCACAACGGACAAAACGGAAGGCCATCCGTCACAATTAGTCACTAATACAAGTCTATGGGGAAAAAAACGGATCCACCAGGCAAATCCGTCGGATTTGTTTTTTTCTGCTAATGATGGATTTTGACTGACGCCAGAAAACTGAAGTGTAAAACAGGCCTTACAGACATCACAAACAAATCAAAATATTTGCCTTGGGGGCTTTCCAGCTGCCAAACTGCTTGCCCAGCCTATTTCAGTCAAATTGGAGGATTGCACACTTCACTGCAGGTGAGTCACATATGCAAACACATTTGGAAACATGCACTGCCTGTTGAATTGCACACTTGCTCTGTTCATACTCCCCCCACACAAGCAAATAATACATCATTTGAAAGGTCAAATGACCTGCAGGTGGCAGCACACTACCCCAAAGCACACTACCACAAAGCTGCTTACAGACATCACAAACAAATCCAAACATTTGCTTTGGGGTCTTTCCAGCTTGCCCAACTGCTTGCCCAGCCTATTTCAGGCACATTGGAGGATTGCACACTTCACTGAAGGTGAGTCACATATGCAAACACATTTGTAAACATGCACTGCTTTTTCGGTGATTACTTCGCCCCATACACACAAATGGCGAGTCACATATGCAAACACATTCGTAAACATGCACTGCTTTTTCACTGATTAATTCACCCCACACACAAATGATACACCATTTGAAAGGTAAACTTGCCCTCTTCAGCAAGAAAAGAGCCAAACAAACCACACGTTCATGATTTTATCAATAAATACAGTTTAAACATTTATTTTCATAAATATGCAGAAACAATGACCTGCAGGTGGCACCTCAACCGAAAAACATTTTTTGGCCTCTACTTATCAAACCAATTTATTGTATTACCAAGCTACATATATAAATACCTGTCTGTGTTCATCATCTAATGAAATACACTTACATTTGACCAGCTTGTTCTTTTTGAAATTGCCTGCTACCGCGACGACCAATGTGCGGAAATTTCGCACGAGCCAAGCTAGTATGTCAAAAACAGAGAAAACGTAACAATCCACTAGTCTTTTTATGAAAATGCAATAATACTTTATTAGATAACAAGTAAAAAACAGGTAGGGAAATGGACATAGATGTGCAACATAGGCAAAAAATGGTCACACATTTGTACATCTCCCTTACTAATTTATACAATCTTCTGCATAAACTTTGTAAATTATTGGGCTACTAGGTAATCCTAACTAAGACAAAGACTATCACACAACATCCTCTTAACGCAATTACTAAGAAAGATGAAATTTCCATATTAATGGTGAAAATTATACCTTAATATCCAGTTATTTATGTGACCTCATCATACACACTTCTTTATATAGTCACAAATTTTCACCACTTTAGGAAAAATTTAGTAACCTGCCCTTCTTCCACTTCCTGCTCACTCGGAATTTCATGATGCCTGCCTATATTGGGGAAGTTTTCACAGACAATTTTCAGCTCATCATAAAAAAATACAGTCAAGACTAAATGATCAAACTCACACTGATCATTCGATCACTATGTTTACACTGAACTGTGACTGGAAACTTTGATGGACCAAAAAAACATGTACTTCTTTGTGGATGAAAACCGAATTATCACTAGGACAACGATCATACTGTCAGAGTGAGTTTCGCAGCAGTCAAATCATTGATCACACACTGTTAGATTTAGTTGATTCAATTTTTTTTATCTAAAAACACTTTGAAGATAGTACTGTGTATTAAAAACTAATTCTGAGCATTGTTATCAACATTATCCAGTGAAAACTGTTGACCCAGTATGCCACATATTCATAGAATTACTTTCATCCAATGATGAAGGTTTTCAACTTTTGATGTTTATTTCCCGACTGATATGAACACTTCCAAATTACTTTCTTCTACAGTCAGTAAAAGTATCCACAACTGGTCTCACAATTACTGTTTCACCCCCTTGATGACTAATTCTGTCTTTAGATCCATTTTTATTACAGTTTCCTTATCTTACCTCTTTATCTTTACCCTTTAATGAATCCTTCCTGTGGCCAGAAAAAAAATGTCCTTTACTTGTTTCTTCAACCTTAACAGTAAGCTTGACAGTACTTTTGGCTTAAATCACAGCAGTGTAAAGTACTGACACTGTAATTAATGCGTCACCACACACACAAAGCACGAGGGATTGCTGTGAAGTGATTTATTTTTTCAAACTTTAATATTATTACGATCTTCCTTTGCTAAATACTTCAACATACTGTTCAAAATGTTAACCTTAACTACAGGCTGACATTTTCACTGTATACATTCAGCTTTTAAAATCAGATACATCCTACTGTTGAGGAATAGACATATTTTTTAAAAAACAGACAACTGCATAATATTAATTACCCAAAACATACTATCTTAATTTTTTACTTTACAAGCAGGAGTGATATTATACTAAAGCTGGACATACATTAGGGGCTGTAAATGGTCCACTTTGAACGACTTGTTCATGATTGGTCTGCGTAGTTAACGTTTTGCATAAGAATGCAAAAAAACGACTAATTGCAACTCAATCTCTTACAATGATCTTACCCGTTTTTTTTTGTTTATGGGATGCAGATATGACATTTGGTTTGACAAAAGCATCTTTCACTGAAAGATAATTGTGAGCGAGCGTGCTTAACCCCTTAACGACCGCTGATACGCCTTTTAACGGCGGCAGTGATGGGTACTTATTTCTCAACGCCGCTATTTAACGGCGCTGAGAAATAAGGTTATAGCCCCCTCCAGCGTCGGAAAATCTCCATGGTCTCGGCTACTGGGGGTAGCTGAGACACCGGAGAACATGATTCCGGTCAGTTTTTACTGTCCCCAGTGTTGCGATCGCCGTTATTCACCGAATAATGGCGACTGCAAAAAAAATCCTATTTCCCATTTATTTCTCTCTTTTCTGATATGATCTAGCACATCAGAGGAGAGAGAAATGGGGTAACCCAAGCCCCCCCCAGTACCTGAAGTGTCTCCTGATCCCTCCAGCTCTGTCCCCCGGCCCTCGGCGTCTTCTTCCAGGAAGAAAATGAGAGAATGAGATCTTCCGGCCGGCACCCGGCAACAATAGGAGATTTCTCCTATTGGTTCATTTTAATCACTGTGAGAGACATTATCACAGTGATCAAAATAAAAAAAATAGTAAATCAAACCTCCCTTTATCACCCCCTGAGTTAGGTAAAAATAATAAAATAAAAAAATATTTATTTATATTTTTCCATTAGGGATAGGGTTGGGGTTGGGGCTATGGTTAGGGTTGGGGCTAGGAATGTGTTGGGGTTACGGTTGTGGTGTGGGGTTACAGTTATGTTGGGGTTATGGTTGGGGTGTTGGTGTTAGAGAGGTGTTGGAGTTGGGGTTAGGGTTGGGATTAGGGTTAGGGGTAGGAATGTGTTAGGTTTGGAATTAGAATTAGGGGGTTTCCACTGTTTAGGTACAGTTGTGGCCAAAAGTATTGACACCCCTGCAATTTTGTCAGATAATACTCAGTTTCTTCCTGAAAATTATTGCAAACACAAATTCTTTGTTATTATTATCTTCGTTTAATTTGTCTTGAAAGAAAAAACACAAAAAGAATTGTCCTAAAGCAAAATTGGATATAAATCCACACCAAACATAAAAAGAGTGTGGACAAAAGTATTGGCACTGTTCGAAAAATCATGTGATGCTTCTCTAATTTGTGTAATTAACAGCACCTGTAACTTACGTGTGGCACCTAACAGGTGTTGGCAATAACTAAATCACACTTGCAGCCAGTTGACATGGATTAAAGTTGACTTAACCTCTGTCCTGTGTCCTTGTGTGTACCACATTGAGCATGGAGAAAAGAAAGAAGACCAAAGAACTGTCTGAGGACTTGAGAAACCAAATTGTGAGGAAGCATGAGCAATCTCAAGGCTACAAGTCCATTTCCAAAGACCTGAATGTTCCTGTGTCTATCGTGCGCAGTATCATCAAGAAGTTTAAAGCCCATGGCACTGTGGCTAACCTCCCTAGATTTGGACGGAAAAGAAAAATTGACAAGAGATTTCAACGCAAGATTGTGCAGATGTTGGATAAAGAACCTCGACTAACATCCAAACAAGTTCAAGCTGCCCTGCAGTCCGAGGGTACAACAGTGTCAACCCATACTATCCGTCAGTGTCTGAATGAAAAGGGACTGTATGGTAGGAGACCCAGGAAGACCCCACTTCTTACCCTGAGACATAAAAAAGCCAGGCTGGAGTTTGCCAAAACTTACCTGAAAAAGCCTAAAACGTTTTGGAAGAATGTTCTCTGGTCAGATGAGACAAAAGTAGAGCTTTTGGGGCAAAGGCATCAACATAGAGTTCACAGGAGAAAAAAGAGGCATTCAAAGAAAAAAAACACGGTCCCTACAGTCAAACACGGCTGAGGTTCCCCGATGTTTTGGGGTTGCTTTGCTGCCTCTGGCACTGGACTGCTTGACCGTGTGCATGGCATTATGAAGTCTGAAGACTACCAACAAATTTTGCAGCATAATTTAGGGCCCAGTGTGAGAAAGCTAGGTCTCCCTCAGAGGTCATGAGTTTTCCAGCGCGACAATAACCCAAAACACACTTCAAAAAGCACTAGAAAATGGTTTGAGAGAAAGCACTGGAGACTTCTAAGGTGGCCAGCAATGAGTCCAGACCTGAATCCCATAGAAAAAACCTGTGGAGAGATCTAAAAATGGCAGTTTGGAGAAGGCACCCTTCTAATATCAGCAGTTTGCCAAAGAAGAATGGTCTAAAATTCCAGCAGAGCATTGTAAGAAACTCATTGGTGGTTACCGGAAGCGGTTGGTCGCAGTTATTTTCGCTAAAGGTTATGCAACCAAGTATTAGGCTGAGGGTGCCAATACTTTTGTCTGGCCCATTTTTGGAGTTTTGCGTGAAATTATCAATGTTTTGCTTTTTGCTTCATTCTCTTTTGTGTTTTTTCATTTAAGACAAATTAAATGAAGATAATAATACCAAAGAATTTGTGTTTGCAATCATTTTCAGGAAGAAACTGAGTATTATCTGACAGAATTGCAGGGGTGTCAATACTTTTGGCCACAACTGTACATCAGGGGGTCTCCAAACATGACATGGCGGCCGCCATTGATTCCAGCCAATTTTTCATTCAAAAATTCAAACAGTGCTCCCTCCCTTCTGAGCCCTGCCATGAGCCCACACAGTGGCTTTCCCCCACATATGGCATATCAGTGTACTCAGGAGAAATTGCAAAACAAATTTAGTGGTCCATTTTCTCTTGTCACCCTTGTGAAAATAAAAAAGTTTGGGTCTAAAGTAAATTTTTTGGGTGAAAAAAGTAAAATGTTTATTTTTTTTCCTTCCACATTGCTTTAGTTCTCATGAAGCACCTGAAGGGTTAATAAACTTCTAGAACATGGTTTTGAGCACCTTGAGGGGTGCAGTTTTTAGAATGGTGTCACTTTTGGGTATTTTCCGTCATATTGACCCCCCAAACTCACTTCAATTGGGAGGTGATCCCTAAAAAAATGGTTTTGTAAATTTTGTTGGAAAAACGAGAAATTGCTGGTAAACTTTTAACTCTTATAAAGAAAATTATGTTTCCAAAATTATGCTGATGTAAAGTAGACATGTGGGAAATATTATTTTTTAACTAATTTGTGCGATATAACACTGATTTAAGGGCACAAAAATTTTAATTTTGAAAATTGCAAAATTTAACATTTTTGCCAAATTTCCATTTTTTCATAAATAAATGCAAGTCATATCAAATAAATTTTACCACTAACATGAAGGAACATATGTCACAAAAAACTTTCTCAGAATCAGTGGGATACGTTGAAACGCTCCAGAGCTACAGCCTCATAAAATGACAGTGGTCAGAAATGGTTGGTCATTAAGTACAAAATTGGCTCTGTCACTAAGGGGTTAAAAACTCTTGTTTCACAGTTATGTTGCACTGTAAACAGTTGTTCGTCAGATGAAATGATCATTTGTGCAGCACAAAAAAATCATTGTTCTCGGCTGTGCATCATGCTGTGTGAATAGGACATACACTGCTGAAAATCAAGGCAGCCTATGTGCACTAAACAATGTGTTACAGACCGGTCACTGCACAAAGTTTACTGCGGTCTGTGTAAAGAGGCTATTAAATGACTACTGTTAGCTTTGTACTGGGCAAGGCGGACTTCCCGGAGTGGACCCTCTGGACCGTGACACCGAGGGACCCCGGACGAGCAACCAGGTGGAACCGACCCCTATACAGGGATCGTTAGGAGCAGATCCAGGGGTTCGAATGCCATGGCAGCCGGAACCAAGAGGGGCGGCTTGGAGTGGAGTGCGGGGACTAACACGGGAAGGCAGGTCTGGAGTAGAACAGTAGATACAAACACGGGTAGGCTGGACTGGAATAGGACTGCAGGTGCGGACACCGACAGGCAGGACTGGAGTAGGACTGCAAGTACAGACACGGGTAGGCTGGACTGGAACAGGACTGCAGGTGCGGACACAGACAGGCAGGACCGGAGTAGGACAGCAGGTACGGACACGGGTAGGCTGGACTGGAACAGGACTGTAGGTGCGGACACGGACAGGCAGGACCGGAGTAGGACAGCAGGTACTGACACGGGTAGGCTGGACTGGAACAGGACTGCAGGTGCAGACACGGACAGGCAGGACCGGAGTAGGACAGCAGGTACTGACACGGGTAGGCTGGACTGGAACAGGACTGCAGGTGCGGACACGGACAGGCAGGACCGGAGTAGGACAGCAGGTATGCAGGACTGCAAGGAAGCACAAGGCAGTGAGAGGGAGTGGAAGCTGCTAGGCAATCCACAGGACCTGGATGGATGTCAGAACAACAACGATCAGGCGCCTCCATTAAGGGAGGGCGGCCTGATATAGCTGCAGATGTTCCCCCATTGGTTCGGCGGTGCTACCGGGTCAGGGCACCGCCGGCAGATAAGATCATAGGCAGAGGGCCGGCCGTGGCCTATGGCGCATGCGCAGAGCACGCAATGATGTCACAGGCCGAGGGTCGGTCAGAGGAGGGCAGCGACGCTGGAGCAGGGGAGAGCAAGGCTGCGGCGCCAGGTAAGAATGAGCGCTCGCGACGGGGGGAGTGGCGCGGCGCATGGCTGGAGGCACGGGGGCCGTGACAACTACCAACCAATAGGTAAAGTTGTTTACCGATCAATGGGTGTTTAGTTCACAGTCTGTGTAAATGGACCCAAAATTTTTAGCTATAAAAGTCAACATACACCCAGCAGTAATCTGCTTTTGGTCAGCATCTGTCATGATGCTTTATGCTACAAATAGGTAAGGATCATCAGTAAATGGACTACTTCAGCCTTTATGCCAGACAAAATGTATAATGTATGACCAACTTAAAACAAGCTAGCCAAAAGAATATTAGATCAGGGACATGTTTAAACACAAAGTAAAGGGAAAAATCGCAGTCTCTTGGAGTTATATTGTAGTATTTGGGCTGTGTAAGGTGGCACCTGGACAGGTTGTGGAAGGGAGGTATGTGTCCTTGAGGTTCCAAGCCTCAATGATGTAGTACCTGGAAAAGCAGACTCCACTACACATAGTGCTGAGAGGTGTTTTAATGGGCCCGGATTATGGGTCCGGGCTTTACGAACAGCTGAGATAGATGGGACAAGGTCTCGGAATGTCTGATTTAAGGCAGCAGGTGCTGTCTCACTCTGCGTGTGCAAGGTGAGCAGGCCTTGTATGTACTATTCAGACCCTACTGGAGTCTGAGATTTAAAGGACTGACATTAAAACCTGTGAGCTGTTCTTTATATGGACTGGTTATTTTGCATTTTTGTTCTGTTATACCTTTTTGTACGAGGCTGTCTTTTTTTTGTTAAACCAGACAATTTATGAACATTTAATAAACCACCCATTTGTTTCACTTGACGAACTGAATCCTGTGTGTGATTGTCACCGCTGCTGTGCATGCCTCCACTGCTGCTGTGCCTGCCGCCGCTGCCCTTCAGTCACTTACCTGGCCCGCTGCGGGTAATGGTCCCTCTTGCTTCTCTCCCGGATCTCGGCGCACTGTTCCTGCACGGTCCCGCCACATCTCCCCTCTGCTTCCGGCCGCTCGCTCCTCCCGGCGTCTGCGCATGCGCCTGGTCCCTTAAAGGGCACCCACACCTTTCTCAAGCATTTTTTTTTTTTCGGATGCCTCAACTCTGTGAAACTCGGTAGCCAATCTGGGTTAGTCAGGGGCTATTTCTGGACACCTCCTCTATGGGGAGGTGCCTGGTTATTCAGTCCATATCCGCTCTATAACTCTGATCTGCGCCTGCTGCCTCATGCGCTCGCATTCTACAGTTTCCCTTTGTACTCTTGCGTTGCCCTGCTTGCTACCACACTCTTGTTCATTAGTGTTCTTCGAGCCCGCTATATACCCTTACTCTCTCCACAGCTACCTCACGCTGCAGCCATCCTGTAGTCCAGTCCTGATGTCCACTTCCAGAGTCCCTCCTGTACACGCCTGTGTCCTGGGATCCGTGTCTCAGGCTTCTGCTCTCTCGAAGCCGCCGCCCTCCCATGGCTCCACTCAGTCTTGCTCCCCATTCTCTGTGTGATCCGCCTCTCTTGGTATCAGCTGCTGTGGTTCTGTGACCTCTGGGCTGGCTCCTGATGATCCCTTTATAGGGGGTCGGCTTCCACTAGGTCTGCTCGCCCAGGGGTAGGTCCGATCCATGGTCCAGAGGGTCAACTCATGCGCTCGCTTCTTTGCAGCATCACAGAATAACCAGGCCATGGACCCCGCCGGTAGCACATTCTCTGCCCAGAAAGAGCTGGCTCACTTGCACAAGAATCAAAAATGCATCATGACTTTCATTCAGACCATGGACTCCCATCTAACCTGGTTACAGGCTTCTGACCTGGTTAATGCCACTCAGCTTGCTGGTCTCCAGCAGGAGCTCACTCAGCAACGGGACACACAGGTTCGCATGCTGAGTTATATGGCCTCAGTTCATGACCGGCTGTATAACCTGCAGACCGCTGCAGCAGTCCCAGCTCAAGCAGCTTCCAGTGACCTTAGCTCGACTTCCCAGTCCCATCCACCGCCGCATTTTGGTAGGTTAGCCAGGTTCAAAGGGGATCCCAAACTCTGCAGGGGTTTTTTTTTGAATCAGTGCCATCTCCTCTTTGAGCTCCTCCCCCAGCAATATCCCACCGATCGGGCCAAAGTAGCTTTTGTAGTATCCCATCTAGAGGGGGGAGGCTTTGGCTTGGGTTAATCCCCTGTGGGAACATGATGATCCCATAGTCTCCCAGTTGGCAGTATTCCTAGATACCTTCCATAGTGTCTTTGAGGAACCCGGACGGTTGCCATCTACGACTGAGTCCCTGTTTAATCTCAATCAGGGTTCCGTCGATGGGTCAGTACGCCATCTGCTTTCATACTCTAGCCTCAGAGTTAGGGTGGAATGAGGGCCTAGTTGGCGCTTTTTGGCGTGGATTGTCAGGCTGGATAAAGGATGAGCTCACAGGGAGTGATACTCCAACCTCCTTGGAGGAGTTAATCTCTTTGGCTACATGCATTGACCTGCGCTTCCAGGAAAGGTCCAGTGAGGAGGCCAGAGAGACCGGGAGACTCCTTCACCTAGGACAGGTAGGGGAGGCCTTCCTTTCTGATTCCTCTCCTCCCCTGACACTGTCTGTCTTACTGATCTTAGAGCAGAGATGCCATTCGGAGGTGGCCTACGTGGATTCGGGCGCGGTGGGCAGTTTCGTCAGTCTTGAGGCTGTTTGGAGACTTCGGATTCCGGTACGGACCCTGGACAGACCACGTTTGATTGAGGCAGTAGATGGGAGACCCCTGCAAGAGGCTGTTACCTTGGTGACCGAAGAAGTTGAATTACAGATTGAAGTGCTACATCAAGAACAGATTACTTTATATGTCTTTCTGAATCTCTTGCACGCTCTGTTGCTTTGGCTACCTTGGCTTAGGCTCCACGAGCCTACCCTCGACTTGCGCTCAGATGTGCTCCGCTGGGGATCTACTTGCCGGGATCGGTGTCTGTAATCCGTGTGTCCAGTTTACGTTCCTCAGCCTACTGCCGTTCCTGTGGGATTAACACAATCATATTGGGCCTATACAGACGTCTTTAATAAGAAGGGGGCTGAGTCTTCCTCCGCATTGCCCCTACGACTGCCCGATTGAACTTGTCCTGGCTCCACACCACCTAGGGGTAGGATTTACCCGCTGTCTCCTGTGGAGACTCGGAGATTCGGGCCACGTCAGAATATACCAAGGAGAACTTGGCCAGAGGATTCATTCGAAAGTCTTCATCCCCTGCAGGAGCAGGATTTTTCTTTGTGAAGAAAAAAGATGGCTCCCTTCGGCCTTGTATTGACTACAGGGTTCTGAATGACATCACAGTCAAGAATCGATACCCCTTGCCTCTAATCCCGGAGCTCTTTGATTGACTGAGGGGGGCTCGAATTTTCACTAAACTTGACCTCCAAGGCGCCTACAACTTGGTCCTAATCTGCTCCGGTGATGAGTGGAAGACCGCCTTTAACACCCGAGATGGTCACTACGAATACCTAGTCATGCCGCTCCTGCCAAGTTTCAAGAAATTGTCAATGACATTTTCTGCACTCTCCTGTACTCCTGTGTTGTGGTGTATCTGGATGACATCCTTGTCTTTTCTTCGGACCTCTCTACCCACAGAAGTGTTCTTCTAGTCTTGCAGTGTCTGAGGAAGAATCATCTGTATGCCAAGCTCAAGAAATGCCTCTTCAAATGAACCTCTCTACCCTTCCTGGGTTATATTATCTCAGACTCCGGTCTAAAGATGGATCCTGAGGTGTCTGCTATCCTCGACTGGCCGCGGCCCTGCAGAGTAAGAGCTATTCAAAGATTTCATGGATTTGCCAATTATTATAGGCAATTCATCCCTCATTTTTCTTCCGTGATCAAACCTATCTCTTCCCTTACCCATAAAGGTACAAGTCCCAAGTCTTAGATTCCGGAGGCAGAGGAGGCCTTCTTACTTCTAAAGCAGTCCTTCGCCTCAGCGCCAGTACTCCATCGTCCTGAGATTAACAAACTATTTATTCTAGAGGTGGACGCTTCTTCCATGGGTGTCGGAGCTGTACTCTCGCAGAGGACCTCCAAGGGTTGGTTGGTTCCTTGTGGATTCTTCTCTAAAATGTTTTCTGCAGCCGAACGCAATTATGCCATTGGGGACCGCGAGTTGCTGGCCATAAAACTAGCTCTGGAGGAATGGCAGTATCTCCTCGAGGGGGCCGTGCATCCATTTGTGATCTTTACTGATCATAAGAATCTGGCCTATCTCCGATCCACACAAAGACTCAATCTTCGAAATGCCAGGTGGTCCCTGTTTTTCATCCATTTTGATTTCAAACTTCACTTCCGGTCGGGCGACAGGAATGACAAAGCGGACGCATTATCGAGGTCATTTCGGCACGACGATATTGAAGAGGAACCAACGCATATTGTGAATCCTGCCAAGGTCATCACTGTGGCTCCTCTGGGTATGACCAGTCTGCCGACGGGAAAGACTTTCGTCGCTTAGGGCGACAGAGAGGGTTACTCTGGGAACATTCATCCAAGTTGGCCGGGCACGCCGGAGTTAAGAAGACTTTTCTTCTCATTGCCCGCTATTACTGTTGGCCCACTATGCATCTGGATGTCAAAGAATTTGTCGCCTCATGTCCATCTTGTGCTAGGAACAAAGTTCCTAGACAATTACCTTCTGGAACCCTGCTTCCTCTCCCAGTGCCATCTGCTCCTTGGCAGCATATAGCCGTGGACTTCATTACCGATCTTCCCAGTTCCTCTGGCTCTACCATCATCCTAGTGGTGGCAGATTGGTTCTCTAAGATGGCTCATTTTGTTCCCTTACCCGGTCTTCCATCCACCCCTGAGTTGGCCAAGATTTTTATTGGAAACATCTTCAGACTCCACGGGTTCCCTCTGCACATCATTTCCGACACAGGAGTTCAATTTACATCCCGCTTCTGGAGAGTTCTGTGCAAATTCATGAAGGTGACTTTGGACTTCTCCTCGGCCTACCACCCTCAGACTAATGGCCAAGTGGAGTGGACTAATCAAGTCTTAGCTACCTATATTCGACACTTTTCTAATACACACCAGGATGACTGGGTCGACCTGCTTCCTTGGGCTGAGTTCGCCTATAATAATCACTCCAGTGAGTCCTCCACCAAGACTCCTTTCTTCATTGTGTTCGGGCAACATCCGGGTATGCGCCTTCCTGTTTCTCTAGCTTCAGGAGTACCAGCGGCCGACTATTTGATTCAGGAATTCTCTCAGATCTGGGAAGGCATCAAAGAGGCGCTCAACAAAGCTTCTGGTAGGATGAAAAGACATGCCTATAAAAGGCGTCTGGATTCTCCTCTTTTCAGTCCCGGTGACAAGTTCAGGCTTTCTGCAAAGTACATTAGACTCAAGCTACCATCGCGCAAGTTGGGTCCTTGCTATATCGGTGCCTTCGAGCTGCTGAGACAAGTCAACCATGTGGTCTACAAGTTGAGATTGCCTGCCTCGCTCCGCATTTCCAATACCTTCCATATGTCTCTGCTCAAACCCGCTAACTTCAACCGCTTTCACTCTTCCTCTGGTGCTTCTTCCCAACCTGTGAGTGCCAAGAATGTATTTGAGGTGAAAGATATTTTGGCCATGAAAAAGATTTGCGGGAAACTCTGCCTCCACCGCTGCTGTGCCTGCCGCCGCTGCCCTTCAGTCACTTACCTGGCCCGCCGTGGGTAACGGTCCCTCTTGCTTCTCTCCCAGGTCTCGGCGACCTGTTCCTGCATGATCCCACCGCATCTCCCCTCTGCTTCTGGCCCCTCGCTCCTCCCAGCGTCTGCGCATACGCCAGGTCCCTTAAAGGGCAGCCGCACCTTTCTCAAGCATTGTTATTTCTTCGGATGCCTCAGTCCTGTGAAACTCGGTAGCCAATCCGGGTTAGTCAGGGGTTATTTCTGGGCACCTCCTCTATGGGGAGGTGCCTGGTTATTCAGTACATATCTGCTCTATAACTCTGGCCTGCGCCTGCTGCCTCGTGCACTCGCGTCACTACAGTTACTGCACTCTCGTTCATTAGTGTTCTTCGAGCCCGCTATATACCCTTACTCTCTCCACAGCTACCTCATGCTGCAGCCGTCCTGTAGTCCAGTCCAGATGTTCACTTCCGGAATCCCTCCTGTACCTGCCTGTGTCCTGGGATCCGTGTCTCTGGCTCCTGTTCTCTCGCAGCCATCACCCTCCTGTGGCTCCACTCAGTCTCGCTCCCCATTCTCTGCTTGAGCCACCCCTCTTAGTATCGGCTGCTGTGGTTCTGTGACCTTTGGGCTTGCTCCGATTCATGTATAGGGGTCGGCTTTCACTAGGTCCGCTCGTCCAGGGGTAGGTCCGTTCCACGGTCCAGAGGGTCCACTCTTGCGCTCGCTTCTTTGCAGCATCACAGTGATTTCTCAGGGGGATGATGTTGAGATGTTTCTGGCAGTGTTTGAGAGGGCGGCTGACTGTGAGAAACTACCATAGGTGCATTGGGCGGACGATCTAGCACCATATCCCCTTAGGGAGCCACAGAAGGCGTACTTTGATCTGGCCCTGCAAGATGACACAAATGTTTGACCTTATGCACCTGGTACAGAAGTGGCTGCAGCCAGAGACTTGTTCCCCAACCCAGATGTTCTAGAGAGTGGTCATGGATCGGTTTATACGCTCTCTTCCTTGGCAAACAGCTCGAGCTCAGTGAGGTTTGATGGAGATCGTTTGTGATGATGACCCTGGACTGCATCAACCCATGAAGACCCCTGCCATCCTCTGAAGTCTAAAGGGAGTTTGTAGCTATATTCCGCGCTGCCGCTTTAGACAAATTCCAGGAGAATGCTGTATGATTGCAGTGGTTTTATTCTACGCGTTTCAGGGGTCTCATGCCCCCTTCATCAGGAAATACCACAAATACATACAGGTATCACATCCTTACAAACCTATTTATGTCTGTGATACCTGTATGTATTTGTGGTATTTCCTGATGAAGGGGGCATGAGACCCCTGAAACGCGTAGAATAAAACCACTGCAATCATACAGCATTCTCCTGGAATTTGTCTAAAGCGGCAGCGCGGAATATAGCTACAAACTCCCTTTGGATTCATCATTTCTTTGGTCACTGAAGACCTGTGGATCTGCAGCAGCCGCTACCTACACGCTCTTATCTCATCCTAACCAGGTGAGCATATTTCATGATATACTGTCTTTTGTAACGTGGATAAGACCCTATTGCGCTTTTTTGTCTCCCCCTTTTTTTGCAATAGTTATCCTCTGAAGTCTGTGTGAGGTCGGTGTCTGATGTTCTCCTGCTGAGCCTGTGCTACGCCTGAGGCCTGAGGAAGAGGCCGCCCTACTATGCCCGTGCCAGACAACCCTGGACTGCATCAACCCGTGATGTCCTCCTTCCTTCGTCTGTTATCCTGAGACGTGTACTCTTCCTTGATGTGCGGAATCGGGAACCTGGCATTATGTTCTGTTTATGTACTTTGTTTTGACTTTGAGTAAACTTTATGTCTATACCTGAAGTTGTGCGGTGTCGTGTCGTTCTGCCTCCTTGTCCACATGCTCAGCTGCCACAGACCCCGGTCGCTACTCTTCCCTAGTCCGGGTAGGCCCGGGTCCCCCCTGTGGTCCAGTGGGTCCACATTCCGTCCCCACCTGGGACGCTCGCCCCACGTCGGCGTGGTCGGTCGACGTGGAGGCGCCGGCTCGGCCGCGAACGTGGTCAGAGTTATTAAAAATGGATACCACAGAGCTAAACATACTACACGTGACAAACTTCTCATTCCATCTAATAGCAATAAGAAAGGAGATCACAGGACCAGATTTATTAACTCCTTCAATTGTGAGTGACACACAATTCCTCAAATCTTAATAAAGCATTGATCAGTGCTTAAAACAGACCACATAATGACTAAAGATATCTCAGATACTCCCCTCATGACAGCCAGAAGGGGTAAAAACCTTAAGGACCACTTGGTGAAGAGCAAAAAACCCCTCTGGTTCTAAAAAAACAGATGGGGAGGTTTCCCATGTGGAAATTGCCTGGCGTGTAACTATACTAATCAAAGAAATAAAGGGAACACAAACAGCCTGTTGCAGTTGGAATAGTGTTCCCTTTATTTTTTGAGCAGTATATAATAATGTCAAACGAGCCAAGTCATTCTTTTCAGCTGATGGCACCCATGAGTTCACAATCACCCACTACATCTCGTGTGCTACCGGCTATGTAATCTACTATGCCCAATGCCCCTGTTCTAAAATATACGTAGGCCTCACATCTAGGGAGTTAAGTGTCAGAACGAGAGAGCATGTAAGGCCGGGGTCACACTTGCGAGTGTGGTGCGAGAGACACGCACGAGTCTCTTGCATCAATACCCGGCACTGCCGCTGGGCACCAAAGTGTGCGGCTGCATGTATTTCTATGCAGCTGCACTCTCCAGTCCCGAGTGCCGACAGCAGTGCCGGGTATTGCGCGAGTTTCTCACATTGTACTCGCAAGTCTGACCCTGGCTTTAGGGACATTCTTGCAGCAGGAGAGGTGGATGATCCTTCGCTATTGAAGGCAGTACCAAAGCATTTCAGATTATACCATAACTCTGATCCTCGGGGCTTCCATGTTAGAGGCATTGGCTGAGTACATGGTGGCATTAGAAGAGGAAATCTGAAACAAATCCTGGCATAACTCGAAGCCAGATGGATTATAGATTTGGACACTATGTCCCCTGACTTAATGAGAATCTAAGTATTGCTTAATTTTTGTACTCTATGCTTTTTAAATTTGTGTGTCTTTATGTTTCGCTGTATTAATTTTGTCTTTTCCAATTCTAGTAGCTCACTCATACTCATTCTTGTCCTTATGGTGCCTTGCGTCAGTGCTTGGGAATTTTGGAACCTTCCATTTGATGTGATCAATCAGGTGTCAGCATTTGGGAAGCAGGATCCTTCTATTGTGATGTGGGTTTTTACACACTATCCATTGGGTGAAGAATAGAAGACCGAACTTGACAAGCTGAAGAGTTTCCCTATCAAGTTTGGGACCTTATAATTAAGGGACTTTGCGTATTAAAATATTTTATGTTTCATACCTTCTGATATTATATCAATCGTTTATTATTATTCTTTATTATTTGACACTGTTATCCTTCTTTATTACTCTTATTTCTCATTTTTCATTATTTGTTTCTCATTTTTACCCCTTTTTTACATTCATTAGTTTTTATTCCCCTGCATTATATGGATATTATTATTCACCCCACTTAGTCCGTCAACCTGTAAAAGTCCTTAAGGGGGCTTCACACATAGCGATATCACTAGCAATATCGCTAAAGCCTCACCGATTTTGTGACGCAGCAGCGATATTGCTAGCGATATCGCTATGTGTGATACTTACCTCCGACCGGCTCCCCCGAGAACGTCAAGGACCGTTTCTCATCAGCTGCTTCCTGCTGGGCTTCCTGCTGGCGCCGACGAGCGACGTGGGCGGAGAATGTCTTCATCGCCGCGTCTGACAGGTAAGTAACGACCGCTGCTGCATCGCTGGTGAGATCTGCCTGTTTGGCAGCTCACTAGCGACCATTTAGCGATGCACCAGCGATCCTGACCGGGTCGTATCATGGTCGGGATCGCTGGTGCATCGCTAATTGTGACGGGACCCTTACACTCATACTCTGTTTTTAAAGGGAACCTGTCACCCCCCAGGGCATTTTTCAGTTAAAGAGCCACCTTCAGCAGCACTAAGGCTGCATTCTGTGAAGGTGGCTCTTCTTTTTCTGACCCCCAGTAATGCCAAAATATTGACTTTTATAATTAGCTCCTCATACCTATGTGTCCCACAGGTATGATGTGTAGGATTTCTGCAGAACCCTGACACCAAAGGAGAGGTCTGAGGAAGCACCCAGGTCTAGTCTAGAATGGTTATAAAAGGTGCTCGGAGAGCACCAGGTAGCTGCCTTACATATATGGTCGATCGAGACATCCGATCTCTCTGCCCACGAGGTTGCCATGGCCCTGGTGGAATGCACCCTCAGCTTGCCAGGAGCCGTTTTGCCCTTTGAGGTGTATGCTAATGAAATGGCCATCCTAATCCACCTCGCTAGCGAGCTTTTTGAAGCCCTAAGGCCCTTTCTGGTGCCCTGATAGGAGATAAACAAGGCATTATCCTTTTTCCTGGGGTCGGTAACCGCAAGGTACTCTAGCAGACATCTCCTAACGTCTAGAGTGTGTAGTTTCCTTTCCTTATCGTTCGTGGGATTAAGGAGGAAGGATGGAAGGACTATCTCCTGAGTTCTATGGAAACTGGAGGCTACTTTAGGCAGGTATGCTGGATCGGGTGTAAGAATTACCCTGTCGTCCCTGAATTGTATGTAGGGAGGAAGTCTAGATAACGCCTGGATGACACTTACTCTACGGGCTGATGTCAACGCTACCAGAAGAGCTACTTTAAGAGACAGGTTTTTTGTGGAGGCTGATGAGATAGGTTCAAACGGGGCCTCCGTCATGGCCGTGAGGACTAGGTTTAGATCCCACGGCATAAACTTATTTTTTACTACTGGTCTGGACCTGCCTGTTGCCTTAATAAACCTATTGATCCAATAGTTATTGGCGATGTAGCAGTTGAAAAGTGCCCCTAGAGCCGACACCTGTACTTTAAGGGTGCTGGTGGAGAGTCCCATGTCCAGACCTCTTTGTAAGAACTCTAAGATCTGTGCTATGGGAATGGACTGCCCAGCTACTACCCCTGATCCCTGAAGGAATCTTTCCAAATCCTGAAGTAGATTTTAGTTGTAATTGGCTTTCTGCTTTTGAGCAGGGTGTTAATTAGGGCTGGGGAGAAACCTTTCTCCTTTAGTAGTGCCCGTTCAAAATCCACGCCGTCAGATGTAGGCCAGCTACCTGAGGATGGTAAACTGGGCCCTGGGATAGGTCTGTGATGTTTGGAAGGACCCAAGGGTCGGACACCGACTTGGTCCTGAGGCATGAGAACCATGCCCTCCTGGGTCAAAACTGGGTGATACTATAATCCTCGCCTTGTCCTTCTTGATTTTCCTCATCACCAGGGGTAGTAGAGACAGGGGAGGGAAGGCGTACACTAGCCCGAAGTCTCATTTGATCAGAAGGGCATCTACTGCCAGAGGGGTCTCCCTGGGATTTAGAGAGCAGAACTGAGGCACCTTCCTGTTCTCTCTGGTGGCGAAGAGGACCACTTCTGGCTTCCCCCATTTTTTTACGATCAGGTCGAAGATGGAGGTTTTTAAGGACCATTCCCCTTGCTTTAGAATGTTGTGGCTTAGGAAGTCTGCTGCGGTGTTTTCTTTTCCATTTACCGTATATACTCGAGTATAAGTCGATCCGAGTATAAGTCGACCCCCCTAATTTTGCCACAAAAAACTGGGAGAACTTATTGACTCGAGTATAAGTCTAGGGTGGGAAATGCTCCATAGATTATTCCCCCATATGCTGCCCCCACAAGAAGCTCCATAGATTGTTCCCCCATATGGTGTCCTCAGAAGAAGCTCCATAGATTATTCCCCCATATGCTGCCCCCACAAGAAGCTCCATAGATTGTTCCCCCATATGGTGTCCTCAGAAGAAGCTCCATAGATTATTCCCCCATATGCTGCCCCCACAAGAAGCTCCATAGATTGTTCCCTCATATGCTGCCCCCACAAGAAGCTCCATATTGTTCCCCCATATGCTGCCCCCATAAGAAGCTCCTTAGATTATTCCCCCATGTGCTGCCGCTGCTGCATGTAAAAATAAAAAAATGACATACTCACCTCTCCGTCGCTGGGTGTCAGATTCTCACCTGTCCTGCGTCCATGGCTGCTCACCGCTATCTGCCACGTCATCAGTCAGTGACGTTCAGACTGCAGGGGGCGCGGCGCGCACTAACCACGTCACCGCGCCCTCTGCTGTCTGAAGTCACTGACCGATGACAGACAGCAGCAAGCAGCCATGGACGCAGGACAGGTGAGTATCGCTGTACTTACCCGTCCTGACGCTGTCTCTTGAGCCCCCAGCTTCTCCGCGCTCTCTCTTCCTGCCTTCAGCGGTCACGTGGTGCAGCTCATTAAAACTCATCAATATGCGCATATTGATGAGTTTTAATGAGCGGCACCACGTGACCGCTGAAGGCAGGAAGAGAGAGCACGGGGAGAAGCTGGGGGCTCAAGACAGCGTCAGGACGGGTAAGTATGACCTGACACATCCGCCCCCTCCGACCCCCTTTGTATATGACTCGAATATAAGTCGAGAGGGGGACTTTCAGCCCAATTTTTTGGGCTGAAAATCTCGACTTATATTCGAGTATATACGGTATGTGCAGAGCTGTTAAAGACAGGAGATGTTGCTCTGCCCATTGGAACAGCTGCTCTGCAATCTTCATCAGGGGCCTGGAACGAGTCCCACCTTGGTGGTTGATGTAAGCCACGGTGACCTGATTGTTGGAGAATATTTGAACATGGTGACCCTGTAGATACATGAAAAGGTTTTTGACTGCCTGCTCTATGGCTGTTAGCTCTTTCAGATTGGAGGACATTTCCAACTGATGGTATTCCCACAGGTCCTGGATCAAGATTTCCCCCATGTGGGCCCCCCAACCAGTAGGGCTTGCGTCTGTGGTGACTACCCGGGTTACGTTATATTCCCAGGGCACCCCTCTGGCTCTGTTTTCATCTAGCCACTACTCCAGGGATTTCAAAGTATGTTGGGACAGAGTCAACCGGCCTTCTAGATAACCGCCCAGGATCTTTTGATGGCGTAAAACCTCGCCCTGTAGGACCCTTGTATGGAACTGGGCCCACCGGACCGCGGGGATGCAGGATGAGAGAGAACCCAGGAGGGACATCGCCTAAGAGACATGGTAGGGCTATTGGAGGCATTCAAGACCTGCTGACGTAGGCGAACTAATTTTTCGGGTGGAAGACGACACTCCTGATTCTGCGAATCTAAGGTTAAGCCCAAGAACTGCTGGACTTTCATGGGCTGTAGACAGGACTTCTTAATGTTTAATAGCCACCCTAACCGTTCCAGAGCTGATTTTGCCTTTTGCAATTGCTCCAGACAATAGACTGCTGTTTTGCCTACAATAAGGAAGTCATCCAGGTAGGGGATTACTAGGATGACTACTTCCCGCAGATGGGCCATAACTTCCGCTATAACCTTAGTGAACACCCAGGGGGCAACTGTTATACCAAAGGGAAGGGCGAAATATTGAAAATGCTGTAACGACCCCTCTAAATCAACCGCCACTCTAAGGAAACGCTGATGAGACGCATAGATGGGTATATGGTAACAAGCGTCTTTTAAATCCAACACCACCATAAAACAATTTTCAAACAGTAATTTTATTGTAGAATTGATCGTTTCCATTTTGAAAGGTCGAATGACCAGGTATCTGTTGAGTGCCCTCAGATTGATTGTGGTCCTGTAAGAATTGTCCGTTTTACGGACCAAAAATAGGGAGGAGTAAAAGCCTTCGCCCTTCTCCGCCTCTGGTGCCTTTATCAGTACTCCCTTATGGCATAGGTCAAGAATTTCGGTCTCTAGGGCAGCCTGTTCCACCAGGGAAGACCTGAGCGGGGTGACCCTAAAACTGTTCCGGGGGACACAGGCAAATTCTAGCCTTAGGCCTGAGGGTACGAACCCCTAGATCCAGTCACTGTTTGAGATCTGCGACCAGGCCGATAGTCTACCTCCCACCGGGGCCTCTAGTCATTGGGGAGGTTTCTTGGTCTCATGGGATACTTCTTGGCGTCCCCCTCCAAACATAAACCTGGTACCTTTTTTCTTTTTATCTTCACATCTGCCCCGGTCCCTGGATGATCTCCTACGGAAAAATCTCTCCCTAGCAAAGGGACGCCTATAGGAAGGGGTGGGCAGGGAAGGGAATTTCTTTTTATCGTCGCCAGCTTTCTCCAGAAGTTCATCCAGGACTGGTCCGAATAGATATCCCCCCTCACACGGGATGAAGCAAAGCCGGGATCTGGCCTGGATATCCCCGGGCCAGCATTTCAGCCATATAGCCCGTCGGGCTGCATTTGATAGCCCTGTGTGTTGTGAGTTCATTTTCTGGTCTGCCAGTTGTGAGTTCTCCTTTCAGGCTCCCTCTGGTGGTAACAGGAGGTAGTGAGGCTGATTTAATCAGTGGAGATCTGCCACCTGATAAGGAGGTTGACGATTGGACCTCAGGAATCTCAGACTGGATTTAAGACAGCCGACGCCCTATTCTGGTGCTGGTGATTCCTTCTGGCTTGTCAGGTCTTGGTTCTCAGCTCTGTTCCAGTCAGCTCAAGCTAAGTTTTTCTGCTAATTTTCACTCTTGATTTTGTTGGTCTATTCAGTTTTTTGTGATCAGCCAGCCCCGGCTGGGGCTGTGCTGAATTTCCACTCTTATTTATCTGTATTTGCCAATTTGCTTTTTGTCCCTTATTAGATTGGCCTCTTTTTGCTCTGTCTCAGAATATTTCAGAGTGCTGATATAGTGGGAGAAGTCTAGTGACTTCAGGGATAATTTTATCAGAAGTGTTGGACATTATTTTTTTAGGGTTTTTGGCAGATTGCAGACAGTGTCTTTCCTTTCCTATCCTTTCTAGTTAGTTTGGGCCCCATCATTTGCTCAGCCTATTTTCCTGCCTGTGTTTGTGTTTTCATCTTGTTTCACCATCAATACATGTGTGGGGGCTGTCTTTCCTTTGGGGTCTGCCCTGGGGCAGTTAGTTTTCCCCTTTTCTTGCTTTAGGCTTATTTAGTCCTCCGGCTGTGACAAAGCGTCTAGGTTCATCGTAGGAATGCTCCACGGCTGCTGCTAGTTGTGTGGTTAGGATCAGGGATCTGCAATCTACATAGTTACCAACCTCTCTGGTTTTCTGTGACTTAACTTGTTTTGTTTTTCCCTTCTCGGTGACCCATTCATAACAGAATCACCAGCCATACCGCAGATTCTAGGGTACTCAAAAGCAGGAGAAAGTTGCTATAAAAGAAGAAAAAAAAGTGTCAGAATTTATTTTTTTTATGTATTTTTTCCTTTTTTTCTGGGGCCATAGGAGGATTTTTTTTTTCCTAATGGAGATTAAGCATTTGTCTGATCATGTGGAGCAACTTGCTGCTGAAGTGCAGGGAATTTCTACCTACCTCATTCAGTCACATGCTGCTGAACCTAACATCCCTACTCCTGATTTGTTTTCTGGGGATCGGTCTAAATTTCTGAATTTTAAGAATAATTGTAAATTATTTCTTGCCTTGAAGCCTAACTCATCGGGGAGCTCTGTGCAGCAGGTTAAAATTGTCATCTCCTTGTTGCGTTGCGATCCCCAGAATTGGGCTTTTTCTCTGACACCTGAAAATCCTATTCTGACTAATGTGGATGTATATTTTTAAGCCTTGGGGTTGTTGTATGATGAACCTAATGCTGTTGATCAAGCTGAGAGAACCCTGTTGGCATTAAACCAGGGTCAGGATTCCGCAGAGTTATACTGTCAAAAATTCCAAAAGTGGGCGGTCCTTACAACATGGAATGATAGTGCATTGGCAGCTCTGTTTCGGAAGGGTTTATCAGAGACCGTAAAAGATGTTATGGTGGGATTTCCTGTTCCCTCTGGTCTGGATGATTCTATGTCATTAGCCATTCAAGTTGATCGGTGTTTACGTGAACGTAAAACTACACAGGAGGCGCTGCCACCTTTTGAACAAACGTCTGAACCTATGCAATGTGATGGGGTTTTGTCTAGGGCGCAACGTCAGGCGTTTAGAAGGCATAATAAGCTGTGTTTTTTCTGTGGTGACGCCTCTCATACTATTTCTGTCTGCCCTAAACGAGAGAAACATTTTGCACACACATTTGCTGTGGGCAGTGTAAAAACTAAGTTCCTTTTGGCAATTACTCTGATCTGCTCCTTATCCACTAAGGCTTTTGTGGATTCAGGAGCAGCGCTGAATCTGATGGATTTGGACTTTGTTAAACGTTGTGGTTTTTCTATGACGCCTCTGTGGACGCCTATTCCTTTGAGGGGTATTGATGCTACTCCTTTGGCGGAGAATAAACCTCAGTTTTGGACCCAGGTGATAATGCGAGTTGCCCCAGACCACCAAGAAAATTGTAAATTTTTGGTGCTGCATGATACTATTGTCCTGGGTTTTCCCTGGTTGCAAACTCATAATCCAGTTTTGGATTGGAAATCTGGGACTGTGGTGAGTTGGGGTTGTCAGTGTGTTCTTAGGGACGCTCCTGTTTTCTCCACCTCTCCTCTTTCTCATGATATTCCTGATTATCTAGCCGATTTTTCTGATGTATTTTGTGACAGTAAGTCTGCGTCTTTGCCTCCTCATAGGAGTTATGACTGTGCAATTGAGTTGATGCCTGGGTGTAAATTTCCCAAGGGTCGGCTTTTCAACTTATCAGTACCCGAACATGATGCTATGTGATCCTATATTAAGGAGTCGTTGGAGAAAGGTCATATTAGACCATCCTCGTCACCTTTAGGTGCTGGGTTTTTTTTTGTGGCCAAGAAAGATGGTTCATTAAGACCGTGTATTGATTATCGTTCCCTTAACAAGATGACGGTTAGGCTGGTTTCACACTTGCGTTTTTTTGCGCTGTATTTTAGCGCTAAAAAACGCATGCGCTTTTTTCCCATATATTTTGCATGGGATGCGCTTATGTGCGCATACACATGCGTTTGTATGCGTTTTTACGCGCATGCGTTTTTTTGTGGTGTGCGCTCGGGCGCACAAAATGCATCCTGTTGCATTTTTTGGGCGTCCGACCTGCCTCAAAAAAACGCATGCGTGCGCAATGCGTTTTTTTTTACAGCAAGACACCCATTGTAAGTCTATGGGTGCGCATACGTGCGCATTGGCATGCTCATGTATGCGTTTTTTTGCGCATGCGTTTTTTGTTGACCATTGGTTAGACAATGGAAATTAGGGGTTTGGGTTAGAGTTAGGGTTAGTTAAGGGGGTTTAGGGTTAGGGTTAGTATGGTTTGGTTAAGGGTTAGGGTTTAGGGTTAGTTAGGGTTTAGGGTTAGTAGGGTTTGGTTAAGGGTTACGGTTAGGGTTAGTATGGTTTGGTTAAGGGTTAGGGTTAGTATGGTTTGGTTAAGGGTTAGGGTTAGTAAAGTCATGGTTTGGGTTAGTGTTAATCCTAACCCTATCTTGATTTTTTTGGGGAGGCCAACTAATGTTGAAAAAAAACGCAAACGCAGTAAAAACGCACTAAAAACGCATTCAAACGCATAAAAACGCTGCGTTTTTTTCATGCATGCGCATAAAAATGCTTGAAAAAACGCAGCATTTGTATGCGTTTTTTCCATGCGTTTTTTTTGCGGTTAAAACGCGCTGCAAAAAAAAGCAAGTGTGAAAGTAGCCTTAAATATCAGTACCCGTTACCTCTGATGTCTGATTTATTCTCCACAGTTAAGAGTGCCTGCTGGTTTACTAAGCTTGACCTCAGGGGGGCGTATAATCTTATTCGCATCAAGCACGGGGATGAATGGAAGACGGCGTTTAATACTCCGGAGGGACATTTTGAGTACCTGGTGATGCCTTTTGGGCTCACTAATGCCCCTTCTGTCTTCCAGTCCTTTATGAATGATATTTTCCGTGACTTTGTGGATAAGTTTTTGATCATCTATCTGGATGATATTTTGATCTTTTCTAGTGATTTGGATTCTCATGTGGAACACGTCTGGACTGTGTTCCAGATTTTGAGGGAAAATTCCCTGTTTGTTAAGGGATCGAAATGCCTCTTTGGTGTACAGAGGATTTCATTTTTGGGATTTATCTTGTCTCCGTCGACTATTGAAATGGACCTGGCCAAGGTACAGGCCATTTATGATTGGGTTCAGCCTACTTCTGTGAAGGCCCTCCAGAAGTTTTTGGGTTTTGCTAATTTCTATCGTAAATTTAAAGGTAATTTTTCTGGTATAGTCAAACCACTGACTGATCTGACCAAGAAGGGCGCTGATGTGCTGAATTGGTCTCCTGAGGCTGTCTCAGCATTTCAGGAGCTTAAGCGGAGATTTACTTCAGCTCCAGTTTTACGGCAACCTGATGTCTCACTTCCATTTCAGGTGGAGGTAGATGCTTCTGAGATTGGTGCAGGAGCTGTTTTGTCCCAAAAAGACCCTGTGACTTCTAAGATGAATCCCTGTGCCATCTTTTCTCGAAAGTTCTCCCCATCTGAACGCAACTATGACGTGGGGAATCGGGAATTGTTGGCCATGAAATGGGCGTTTGAATAGTGGAGACATTGGTGGAGGGAGCTAGACATCAAGTTGTGGTCCTCACCGATCACAAGAATTTGATTTATCTGGAGTCGGCCAAACGCTTGAATCCTAGACAGACTAGATGTCATGTCGGACGCTGTTCACACCACAGCATCCGGCAGGCAGAGGTAGTTCCACCTCCAGCCACTATAGCCTCAGTGGCGCCGGCCTGATCTTCAGGCTCTCGGGGGTTAATCCTGCTGGAGACCAGGTTGGATGGTTAGTCACGCCCACGGTCTTTAAATAGTCATGCTGGCCTATGGGCGTCGCCGATTATAGCTTGTGTTTCATACCAAGTGGTTCCGGTCTGGAGTGGAGGTGTTCGAGAGAGAGAGATTCATATCTGGTGTCGTATGATCCGTCGTTATCCTTTCTCCTTCCCATATTTGTGTTTAGTTGTGCCCTGTTCACATTACTGTTTATTCCTGTGTGTGTGCGGCGCAGTGCAGTTTAAGTTCTCCCTGTCTGTCATTATTTGTGTGGGAGCTTTGGTGGTGACTTCTCACTGGGAGGAGGGTGGAGGGTTAAGTGCAGGGCTGAGCAGGAGATAAGGAAAGGTCGGAGGCTCAGGCATTTGCACCTTCAGCAAAAACCCTGGGTTGAGGGTCAGACAGGGTTTCCCCTAGTAAAGGGACACCACAGGGGCCCCGGGTATTTCAGCCTTAGTTGAACTAAGCCCCCGTGACATTATAATCGGCCCACATTTTTTCAGGAGTCCATGGATCCATTAGATTCCATAACCCGCCAGTTGGCGGCGCTGTCCATACAGGTCTCCGAGTTGAATGGGGCAGTTCAGCAGCAGGGCCTGGTAGTAGCAAGGGTGCAAACGGCATCTGCAGGTATCGGTGCAGAGCCGAAGTTTCCGCTGCCAGAACGATTTTCAGGCGATCGCAGCAAATTTGTCGTATTTCGGGAGGCCTGCAAATTATACTTCCGCATGCGGCCAATATCCTCAGGTAATGAGGCCCAGCGAGTAGGGCTGGTGTTGTCATTACTGAGTGGTGACCCCCAAGCATGGGCATTTTCCTTACCACCTGACTCTGCTACATTTCATTCGGTCGATAATGTTTTTTCTGCCCTCGGGCTCATTTACGATGACCCTGACCGACTGGCTCTAGCGGAATCTAAAATCCGCGCCCTCCGCCAGGGGGAGCGCTTGGCAGAAGACTATTGTTCGGAATTTCGCCGCTGGGCTGTAGACACACAGTGGAATGACCCAGCACTGCAGAGCCAGTTTATTCATGGGGTATCAGGGAGGGTGAAACAAGCCCTCCTGATGTATGAGACTCCGGCATCATTGGAGTCTGCCATGAGTTTGGTGATACGTATTGATCGCCGTTTTCGTCAGGGGGCACAGGAGACGCTACCTCTGGGGGAAAACAGAGGTGCAGGTGTGGTTGAAGTAGATGAGTCCCCTGAACCTATGCAGATTGCTGGCGTGGCACAGGTTCAGCCTCGCGCTCCGGGAGTCCGGAAGTCCGGAGCATGTTTCTACTGTGGTAAAGGAGGTCATTATGTTAACGTTTGCCCGGTACTACCTAAGAGGGTCACACCGGCGGTAAACTGTTAAGCTCAGAGGGTATGGAGGAGACCCAACTGAGCGTATGCATATCCTCCATGATGGTATCTCAATGTATGCTCCCTGCCAAGGTTATTGTCGCCGGCAGAGAGCTACCTATATCAGTGTTTGTGGATAGCGGTTCCGCCACCAATCTCATAGATGAGGAGTTTGCACACACCGCCGGGTTTAAGATTGAAAAACTTCCTCACCCCATACAGGTGGTGACCATTAATGCTGTTCCCCTCCCTCAAGGGGAGATTACTGAGTTTGTGGCAGAGGTGAAACTCCACATTGGGGTCCTACATTTTGAGTCGGTTACATGTAGGGTCCTCCGTAATCTCCCAGCTCAAATGGTCCTGGGTTTTCCATGGCTGTCCAGGCACAACCCGGTAATTGATTGGAAAACTCAGGACATAGTACAATGGAGTGGTTTCTGCCAAGACAATTGCTTGGCCACATGTGTGTCCGCCGTGACGCCCAGCCTGCCGGAGGCTTTGCAGGATTTCGCGGATGTTTTCTCTGAGAAGGGTTGCTCAGAACTGCCTCCACATAGAGCCTATGACTGTGCTATTAGGTTAAAACCCGGGGCCAAATTACCTAAGGCCAGGATGTTTAATATTTCTGGTCCTGAGAGACAAGCTCTGAAAGACTACATCGCGGAGAGTCTGAGCAAAGGTCACATCCGGCCTTCGTCCTCGCCTGTAGCCGCGGGGTTTTTCTTCATTAAGAAGAAAGATGGGGGGTTACGCCCGTGTCTGGATTTCCGAGAGTTAAACCAGATTACTATCCGTGATCCCTACCCAATGCCGTTGATCCCGGATTTGTTCAACCAGGTAGCGGGGGCAAAATGGTTTTCCAAGCTGGACCTCAGGGGGGCGTATAACCTCATAAGGGTCCGTCAGGGGGATGAGTGGAAGACGGCGT
The DNA here is from genome assembly GCF_039654945.1 of Dendrobates tinctorius. Classification (NCBI taxonomy): domain Eukaryota; kingdom Metazoa; phylum Chordata; class Amphibia; order Anura; family Dendrobatidae; genus Dendrobates; species Dendrobates tinctorius. The sequence goes on along the minus strand of NW_027361779.1, from coordinate 6,817,171 downwards.
TTAACACTCCTGAGGGTCATTTTGAGAGTCTGGTTATGCCGTTTGGGTTGACCACCGCGCCTGCCGTTTTCCAACATTTTATTAATGATGTCTTTGCTCATGTCCTGGGGAGATTTGTGATTGTATACCTGGATGATATCCTCATTTATTCTAGCGATCGGGACACTCATTTGCAGCATGTTAGGCAGGTGTTACAGTTGCTCCGGGAGAACCAGCTCTATGCTAAGCTGGAAAAATGTTTATTTTTTGTCCAGGAGTTGCCCTTTTTGGGATATATTGTGTCCGCAGCTGGTTTTAAAATGGACACCGCTAAGGTGCAAGCGGTGTTGCAATGGGAGAGGCCGGAGAGTCTGAAAGCACTCCAGCGGTTCCTTGGGTTTGCGAATTATTATAGGAAATTTATAAAACACTTTTCGACTGTCGCCAAACCGCTCACGGACATGACAAAAAAGGGTGCCGATCTGGCGAACTGGCCTGAGGTGGCTATACGTGCATTTGAGCGTCTGAAGAATAGTTTTGCTTCAGCCCCCATTCTGGTGCAACCAGACGTGTCTAAACCTTTTGTGGTAGAGGTTGATGCGTCGGAGGTGGGAGTGGGGGCAGTACTGTCTCAAGGCTCGTCCTTGAGCGAGATGCATCCATGCGCCTACTTCTCCAAGAAGTTGTCGCCGGCCGAACGGAATTATGATATCGGCAACAGGGAGTTGTTGGCCATCAAACTGGCTTTTGAGGAATGGCGACACTTCTTGGAGGGGGCGGCTCACCAGGTCACAGTTATCACCGACCATAAGAATCTGCTCTACCTGGAGTCGGCCAAGCGTCTGTCTCCTAGGCAGGCTCGCTGGGCATTGTTTTTTACTCGTTTCAATTTTCTTGTGACGTACCGTCCCGGGGCTAAAAACACCAAGGCGGATGCTTTGTCTAGGTGTTTTCCGGGGGGAGAACCTCGGGAAGAGCCGGTACCCATCCTCCAGAAAGGGGTAGTGGTCTCGGCTCTCACGACTGAGGTAGAGGCGGAGATTGCCGAGGCCCAAGAGGAGGTACCACCAGGACTTCCCGCCAACAAATCATTTGTACCCCTGCATCTTCGGCCTAAGGTGTTGAAGGAACACCACGATTCGGTACTGGCTGGTCACCCAGGGGTGAAGGGCACCTTAGAGCTGGTATCGCGTCGTTTCTGGTGGCCCAAAATCCGGCAGGACGTGGTCTCGTACGTGGCAGCTTGCATCACGTGCGCTAGGGCTAAGTCACCCCGAACCCGTCCTGCTGGCACGCTACAGCCTCTGGGGGTACCCAATAGGCCATGGACAGAAATCTCCATGGATTTTATCACTGACTTGCCAGCCTCGGCAGGGAACACGGTCATCCTGGTGGTGGTTGACCGTTTTTCAAAGATGGCGCATTTTGTGGCGTTGTCCTCTTTGCCCAATGCTAAGACGTTGGCTCAGGTATTTGTGAAGGAGGTGGTCAGACTCCACGGAGTACCGTCTGACATAGTATCTGATAGGGGTACGCAATTTGTGGCGAGGTTTTGGAAAGCTTTTTGCTCAAGGTTGGGGATCAAGTTGTCACATTCATCGGCGTTTCATCCACAGTCTAATGGACAAACTGAGCGCATGAACCAAAATATAGAACAGTATTTACGATGCTTTGTGTCCGACAACCAGGAGGAGTGGTCTACTTTCCTTCCTCTGGCCGAATTCGCATTAAATAATCACCGCCAAGAGTCATCAGGAGAGTCTCCATTCTTTTGTGTGTACGGTCAACATCCTCAGTTTTGTACCTTACGTCAGGGTGACTCCGGGGGTGTCCCGGAGGAGGATCACCTAGGAGCCCAATTGTCATCAGTCTGGAGGCGGGTGAAACAGCGTTTGTTGAGCATGAGTGCCAGGTACAAACGGGTGGCTGACAGTAGACGCGTGCCAGGTCCGGACCTGTGTGTGGGTGAATGGGTGTGGTTAGCTACGAAGAACATAAAACTCAAAATCCCTTCTTTAAAACTGGGTCCAAGGTTTATTGGGCCTTTTAGGATTTCTGCCATCATTAACCCAGTAGCTTATCGGTTGGAACTTCCCGCGGTGTACAAGATACACAACGTGTTTCACAGGGCTTTATTGAAAAAGGTGGTAGGCTTGGTGGACACGACGCCGATGCCACCTCCAGTCATGGTGGATGGCGAGTTAGAGTTCGAGGTCGCCAAGGTAGTGGACTCTCGAGTAGTACGCCGTACTCTTCAGTATTTGGTGCACTGGCGGGGGTATGGTCCAGAGGAGAGGTCTTGGGTTCCAGCCTCAGACATACATGCGGATCGGCTGGTCAGTTCTTTTCACCGTCGTCATCCGGACAAGCCGGGTCCTATGAGTCTTGAGGGCCCTGGGGTCCCTCGTAGAAGACGGGGTACTGTCATGTCGGACGCTGTTCACACCACAGCATCCGGCAGGCAGAGGTAGTTCCACCTCCAGCCACTATAGCCTCAGTGGCGCTGGCCTGATCTTCAGGCTCTCGGGGGTTAATCCTGCTGGAGACCAGGTTGGATGGTTAGTCACGCCCACGGTCTTTAAATAGTCATGCTGGCCTATGGGCGTCGCCGATTATAGCTTGTGTTTCATACCAAGTGGTTCCGGTCTGGAGTGGAGGTGTTCGAGAGAGAGAGATTCATATCTGGTGTCGTATGATCCGTCGTTATCCTTTCTCCTTCCCATATTTGTGTTTAGTTGTGCCCTGTTCACATTACTGTTTATTCCTGTGTGTGTGCGGCGCAGTGCAGTTTAAGTTCTCCCTGTCTGTCATTATTTGTGTGGGAGCTTTGGTGGTGACTTCTCACTGGGAGGAGGGTGGAGGGTTAAGTGCAGGGCTGAGCAGGAGATAAGGAAAGGTCGGAGGCTCAGGCATTTGCACCTTCAGCAAAAACCCTGGGTTGAGGGTCAGACAGGGTTTCCCCTAGTAAAGGGACACCACAGGGGCCCCGGGTATTTCAGCCTTAGTTGAACTAAGCCCCCGTGACACTAGATGGGCCTTGTTTTTCACGCGTTTTAATTTTGTGGTCTCTTTTCTTCCGGGCACTAAGAATGTTAAGGCAGACGCTCTTTCTCGGAGTTCCTTTGCCGATTCTCTTAATGTGACCGAGCCTACTACCATCCTAGGTGAGGGGGTAGTTCTTTCTGCTATTTCGCCCATTTGAGACGCGCCCTGGAGTAATTTCAGGAGGATAAACTTGAGCATTACCCTATGGGAAAATTGTATGTTCCTGACCAGTTGAGAAAGAGAGTGATGTCTGAAATTCATTGCTCCGCATTGGTTGGTCATCCAGGTATTATTGGTACCAGAGATTTGGTGAGTCGGTCTTTTTGGTGGCCCGCCTTATCTCGTGATGTCAGGAATTTTGTACAGTCCTGTGGGACTTGTTCTCGGTCTAAACCCTGCTCTCGTTCTAGTGGGTTGCTGGTGCCCAAGAGGCCATGGACCCATATCTCAATGGATTTTATTTCTGATCTTCCTGTCTCTCAAAGAATGACTGTTATCTGGGTGATTTTTGATAGATTTTCAAAGATGGTCCATCTTGTACCACTCCCAAAGTTGCCATCTTCCGCTGAGTCGGTACCCTTGTTTTTACAACAGGTGGTTCGGTTACATGGGATTCCTGAGAACATTGTGTCCGACAGAGGAGTCCAGTTTGTTTCCAGATTCTGAAAAGCCTTTTGTTCCAATCTGGGAATTCAGTTATCCTTCTCCTCCGCGTTTCATCCCCAGACCAATGGACAGACTGAGAGAACAAACCAGACCTTGGAGTCTTATTTAAGATGTTTTATATCTGCTGATCAGGATGATTGGGTCTCATTTTTGCCCTTGGCCAAATTTGCGCTGAACAATAGAGCTAGTTCTGCCACTTTGATGTCACCCTTTTTCTGTAATTTTGGGTTTCATCCTCGATTCTCTTCAGGGCAAGTGGAATCTTCGTCCTGCCCAGGTGTGGACACTGTGGTTGAGAGAATGCAGCAGATATGGGACCAAGTGGTGGATAAGTTGTAACTCTCTCAGGAAAAGGCCCAGCGATTTTCCAACCGGCATAGGACCATTGGTCCCCGGTTTAAAGTGGGTGATATGGTTTGGTTGTCATCTAAGAATATTCCTATGAAGGTTGCATCTCCAAACTTTAAGCCAAGATTTATTGTACCTTATAAGATTTTGGAGATTCTTAATCCTGTTTCTTTTCGATTGGCTCTTCCAGTTTGCCTGTGTTTGTGTTTTCATCTTGTTTCACCATCAATACATGTGTGGGGGCTGTCTTTCCTTTGGGGTCTGCTCTTGGGCAGTTAGTTTTCCCCTTTTCTTGCTTTAGGCTTATTTAGTCCTCCGGCTGTGACGAAGCATCTAGGTTCATCGTAGAAACGCTCCACGGCTGCTGCTAGTTGTGTGGTTAGGATCAGGGATCTGCAATCTGCATAGTTACCAACCTCACTGGTTTTCTGTGACTTTGCTTGTTTTGTTTTTTCCTCCTCGGTGACCCATTCATAACACCTGCGGCTTTGGCCGCCATCCTTGCGGAATCTGCTGAAGCGTCGGCTAAAAAGGCTGCTGCATCCTGGATGGTAGGTAGGGTTTTCAAGATAGACTCTCTCGAGGCTCTGTCCTCTGTGTTTCCAGCTGGTCCAGCCAGACCATCATAGATTTGGCTGTGCAGGTAGCTGCTACTGCCGGTCTCAGGGCGCCAGCTGACATTTCCCATGTCCCTTTCAAGTAGGAGTCCGCCTTTTTATCTAGTGGATCCTTTAAAGAGACCATGTCATCAAAAGGGATAGCGGATTATTTGTACGCCTTAACCACTGCTGCATCCAATTTCGGGGTTTTGTCCCATTTGTTCACCACGGGGTCCTCAAAGGGATATTGCCATTTAAAAGCTGGTGGTAGGGAACCTTTCCTTTCTGGTTTCTTCCATTCCCTATCGATCAGGTTTTGGACCTTGTCATTTAACGGGAACGACTTACGTTTCCTGGGGTCTAAACCCCCAAACCTTAGGTCCTGCGCTGACCGTTCTGGTTTTGTGTCTGTTACCCCCATGGTAGCCCTGACTGCCTTGAAATGACTGGAGTCTTCCTCTGAAGAGGACGCAGACGCGGAGGTGGAGGGCTCTGAGGAGTCATTTCCTCTAGGGTCAACTGAAGAGCCTGACCCTGAGAAACTTGCCCTCTTTCTTTTCCTAGATGACTCCCCCTGGGGTACGGACTTTAGGGCTTTAACCTCCATCCTGATAATTTCCCTTAGACTTTTAGCGAAGTCAGGGGTTTCTTCCGCCACTGTCTGCCGGATACATGACTAGCACAGCCTTTTAGGGTAGGCGTCCGGCAAGGGGCATTTGCAAAGGGCGCACTCCCTGTTTTTTGCCTTGTCAGCCCATTTCTTCCCCTATAGGAGGAAAACATAAGGGGAACACTGCATTAGGGCATATTCACGAAGATCTCTTACCATGAGCAGAAGGCGTAGGTACCGGATCACGGGGGGGGGCGAGCTGGATCCTTCGGCCTGGAGGAACTTATATGGCCGGATTATCCAGTTCGTTTTTTCTTTTGCTGGAAGCTGGTTTGGGACCTCTCTGAGGTACGTTCCTGCTCTCGGTCCAGCTGGGCCACGGGATCTTCCAGCTCGTTCATTTCTGCACCTGAGCTGAAACTGCTCTGCAGTGCTTCTGTGCCCTTTTATCTTCCCCCCGCAATCCGGGTTCACAGGTGTCATGGCGAGGGGCTAATTCTCCCCCCTTTCCCTCTCCCGACGTCCATGGATACTCCTCCCTGCGTGCAGCCCCCCGCTCATGCTGCTGCACCCGGTGACGCACCGGGGAGAAAAGCCGGCCGGCATCCGACTTCCGGCCCGGCGCTACTGGACCCGCCTCCCACCGACCGCGTCACTTCCGGTCTGAGTGAATGCGCGGGGACGCACAGGCCACCAGCACTATGGCGGTGCCCGACCCCACACAGCGCTCCACGCACGCCACCGAGGCACAGCCGCCCGCCCCCGACCGTGACCTGGACTGAAGGGAGACCACACCTGCAGGACCGGGGTCTGGGGGGATACATACTTACCCGCCGGCGCCGGCCTCGGGCATCCACTGGACCCCGCTCTCACCTGCTACGCACACTGACGTGGAACCCTACCCGGGCCCACCGTGGTACTTCCAGGGGACTCAGCACTGCCCGAGGTAGGAGACCTCCCTGCTACCTGAGTCGGACAGCCGGCCTGGGGATTCCTTCGTTCATGATGGTATGATCTGTAGGGAATCCTGTCCTCCAGGAACAGGAAACCAACTGATGCGTGGGAGAAGTGCCGCTCTTATGTATCTGTAGGATTTCCTGTTCCTGGAGGGCGGATTCCATCTCTCAGGTGGTGCTGTCCTGGACGACCGAATAAAGGCAGGATTTTCCATAAATCTGAAAAAATGTGCCATGGACATTATTCTGACTCATGGATATGTAGAACGTATGGTGCCTGGATAGACCTCTCTTTCTGGGCCCCTTCCGTATCGACCTGTACTCACGTTCATACCGATTAATCAGACAGCTTAACTCAGCCACGATCTCATGTAAGAAGACTCCAGGAAAAGAGGGATGCTTTAACTGAAATTCTTGTATTATGATGAAAGCAGCAGTTAAAAAGGAATATTCTTCAGAGGACATGTAAGAAGATGCATACAGATGGAGGGACGATCACAAAATGGAGAATAAGGGAGGGAACAAACATACATCACAGGACTACAGGGAGAGAGTTGGGACAAAATACAGGGAAAGGCAAACTTCTGCCTAGCAACAGATGATGCAACACAAACAATGCAAATATTAAATGATTTCCCAAGTCGTGGGACATGACACTCCCCGTCTGAAATCCCTGGATTTCACGATGTCCTTAATTCTTCAAAGTCGTTCGAACCTGAAAAACAAGAGAAAAAAAAAACATGTATGCAATAATAAACATCAAACATTTTTAAAGTCCAACTCGTTGTTGTTGACCCGTAGATCACACCGGAAGATAAGTCCAAGTCTATTAAACCCATCTTCGGATTGGGGAAGCCGCAAACATGCCAACTCTTCCACCAACCCAGCAATCCAATGGCAATATTCAAAGTTCAATCCAATGGAAAATGTCAATGTTCAATAAAACTGGGGGATGAGTAGGTATGCTCCCCGCCGTGAGCAACGTCCAGGAGCAATATTCAGTTCATGTGACGTCCTCCTTTGGTTGAAGCAGCACGAGATCAGTGACCGGACGGAAGAAGGTTCGGGTAGAGCCCCCTTTTGTCACCTTAACTTCTGTCTTATGAGTCTTTCCGTCCTCGCTGGGCATGACCTTGGTGATAAGACCCATTGGCGAGTCGTTACGATGAGCCTCTTTGTCTTTTACAACTTCAGCAATTTCTACTGCCAGTACTGCAGCGCAAAGTTCGAGTCTGGGTACAGAGTGTGCAGGCTTCGGAGTTAATTTGGCCTTACCCAGGATGAAACCACAATGCACCTTATTAGCTTCTAAGGTCTTCAGATAAGCTACTGCGGCTATGGCTTCTGTAGATGCATCACAGAAAATATGGACTTCTCTTCTGATTGCAGCCAAAGATGATCTTGGAGAATAACAACGTGGGACTTGGAGTTGCTCTAAGAACTTCAAGGATTTCTTCCATGTCTCCCACCTTTGCTGTTTCTGAGACGGCAGCGGGGTGTCCCAGTGTTCTCGGCAGTGAGCTGTCTTAACAGTATCTTGCCTTGAATAGTGATGGGTGCTACAAACCCGAGAGGATCGTAGATGCTGTTTATGACAGATAGGACTCCTCGTTTGGTAAAGGGTTTGTCACAGGGCGACACTTGGAAGGTGAAGGTGTCCTGTTTGATATCCCACAGTAGACCAAGGCTGCGCTGTGTGGGAGGAACATCAGAACCTAGGTTGAGGTCCTTTAGGTTCATGGCATGGTCCTCAGATGGAAACGCGCTCATTACCTCTTGACTGTTAGATGATCTTGTGGAGTCTGAGGTTTGATGTGGATAGCATTTCCTGTGTCCTGGAGAGTAGGTCAATTGCCTCTTCACTTGTGGGCAAGGACTTGAGCCCGTCGTCTACGTAGAAGTTCTTCTCTACGAATTGACGAGCATTGGATCCGTACTCTCTCTCACCTTCCTGGGCTGTCCGTCTCAGTCCGTATATCACCACAGCAGGTGAAGGACTGTTGCCGAAGACATGGACCTTCATCCGGTAATCTATGACTTGATTGTTGACATTGTTGTCTTTGTGCCATAGGAACCTAAGATAGTTTCTGCTGTCTTCCTTCATGATGAAGCAATGAAACATCTGCTGAATGTCGGCCATTATAGCAACAGGTTCTTGTCTGAAGCGGATCAATACTCCAAGGAGGCTGTTGTTCAGGTTGGGTCCAGTTAGTAGCAGGTTGTTGAGAGAGAGGCCTTCATACTGAGCACTGGAGTCAAACACCACTCTGATCTGGTTAGGCTTGTGAGGGTGATAGACACCAAAGGATGGAAGGTACCAACATTCTTCTCCTTCCTTCAGTGGTGGCGCAGGTTCAGCATGATCTCTGTCAAAGATGTTCTGCATAAAGTCAATGAAATGCTTCTCCATCTCTGGTTTCCTCTTTAGGGTACGTTTTAAGGATGAGAACCTTGCAGTTGCTTGCTGCAGGTTGTTTGGCAACCGCGCTCTTGGGAAACGAAAGGGTAAAGGAGCTACCCAACTGTTGGAGTCATCTTGAACAAATTCTTTGTCCATGACCTTTATGAATTCTTTATCTTCCCTTGTGGGTGCTAACTTGTTGTCTTCACTTGTGGAATCGAACACTGTTGACCCGAGGTTTTCGTCCCAGGGCTGGAGCATGTTCATGTTGTTGAAGGATTCCTGTTGCCTCTTGGTGTTGCTCACTTTCTCTTTCACCCAGTAATGATGTGAACATGGCTGAAAATGAGTGCTGCGACCATTGGGCAAGATGTGTGTTTTGTAAGAGGAGATGTTATTAGGTCTCTTCATCTTGAGTATGCAAACATTGCCTATAATTACCCAGCCTAGATCAAAGCGTTGGGCAAATGGTGCGTCGTGTGGTCCGTTAATTTGCTGACGTACCTTGTGCAGCCGGAGAATGTCTCTGCCAAGCAGAATCAGGATATCTGCGCTGTTGTTGAGGGCTGGTATCTTGTTTGCTATCCCCTTGAGATGTGGGTGATGAAGAGCAGCCTCTGGCGTTGGGATCTCTTCTCGATTGGATGGAATCTGGTTGCACTCGACAAGTGTAGGTAAGGGTATCTCTACGGTGTTTTCGAGGGATGTCGCTATAAGACCACTGGCCCTTCTCCCAGAGACCTCTGTAACACCGCTGCAGGTACTTAAGGTGTAAGGGTAAGCATTTCCCTTTAAGTTAAACATATCAAAGAGTTCTGACCTTGCAAGTGATCGGTTGCTCTGATCATCCAAGAGGACGTACACCTTCACGGCTTTCTCTGGGTGACCGTTGGGATATACGTTCACCAGACAAATCTTCGCACAGGACTTGTCCCAGAGACCTTCTCCGCAGACTTCTGTGCATGAAGAAGATATTGTGGTATGACTTGCAGTTTGAGCTGCGTCCTCCCCGCCATGGCTCGTGGTGAGGGAAGGAGTACGTGTAGAGTCTGGACGGTATGGGTGGAGTGCTTGTACGTGATCCTCACTGTCACACTCCATACACTTAATTGTAGTTTTACAGTCTTTAGCAAGGTGTTCAGTAGAAGCACAACATCTGTAGCATACCCCAAACTTCTTTAGAAGTTCCTTGCATTCTTGGAGCGGTTTCTTCCTGAAGCCGATGCACTTTTTTAAGGGATGTGGCTTCTTGTGGATGGGACACTCACGATTTGGGTTCTCTATCTTTTCACCCTTGTTGTTCTTGCCTGGGGATGATGTTGGTAAGGGAAGAATATCCGTCTTCTTCACTGAAACTGGACTCCTGCGGTTTCTGTCATTCGAGCGTGTGCTCACGTATTTAGAGGGAGGTGAAGCTGGGCCACTGGATTCTCCGTAGGAAAAGCTTGGGTCGTTCTTACGCTCTGCAATGTCTTTTATAAACTCACAGAAGTAGGAGAACGGAGGAAATGACACTTGATGGTCTTTCTTGTATTTTGACCCTATTGTAGTCCACTTCTCTTGTACGGTATCTTGTATGGTAGCTTGGAGATAATGGGGTTTACTCCACGAGCAGTGTCCAGGTAGCTAAGGCCAGGTAGGTGGGTGTCTGCCTTGGCCAGCTGGAGCTCTAACAGCAGGTCACTGAGCTCTAGGAACTTTGAACTGTCCTTGCTTGATATCTTTGGAAAACTCTGTAGTCGCTTGAACAGTGCATCCTCTATGGCTTCTGGACTGCCAAAGTTTCTCTCTAGTCTTTCCCATGCAGCCATGAGACCAGCCGTTGGATTACTGATATGTACAGATCTGAGTCTCTTGACACGCTCTGTGGATTGTGGTCCTAACCATCTGATCAGCAGGTCCAGGTCTTCCACAGCAGTGATGCCGAGGTCACTAGTTACGGTTCTAAAGGCACTTTTCCAACCTCTGTAATTTTCAGGTTGGTCGTCGAACCTTGTGAGACCGGTTTTAGTAAGTTCACGGCGAATCATGTACCTTGCGAAGTCGGACATGTCTGTTCTTTCTGACTTAGGATGCACAATTGTAGGCTGAGCGGTGTTGTACATAGAGGTGGAGACGTCTTGGCCTTGAAACATGGGGAAGTATGGAGTGGCATATGCATTTAGTCCAGCAACTGGTTTGGTGGGTATAGTTTCTGCTACATGTGGAGGTGGCACTGTGTGGTTGTCGAGGGTATAATGACCTGCCGGCATATTGGGTTGCATGTAGGTATTAGCCTGTGGAGTTTGGTGAGATGCAGGGTTTTGGCGCATACTGGAATATGAAGGAAGTTCAAGTTTGGGAGCATTGTACTGACCTTGAATGCAGGATTCTGTAAGTGGATCGGCATCCTGGTGCTCTGGAGAAGCGTCAACACCATCAGGAGTGTTAGTGATGATCTGCGGTTCGCCATCTTGGCTTAGCACGTAGTCTCTTGTGCGTTCGATAGGGTCTTCTGCCTCCATTTCACACAAACTGACGCTGTCTCGTTGACTCCCACTGATAGCCTGCTCGAGTACCTTTAATTCTGCCATGGCTGTTGCATGCTCACATTCCTTCTCTAGAGCTTCCATGCGTGCCGCTTCAGCATCCATTTCTGCTCTCTTTTGTGCAGCAGCTGCATCCATTTCTGCTCTCTTTTGTGCAGAGGCAGCTTGTACCTTAGTAGTTTCAGCCTTAGCACGTCCTCTTATAAGCTGCTCAGTAAGAGTAGAATATTTTGATGAACTTGACCTAGATGAACGTTTTGAGTGCTTACACGATTTGGATGTGCGAGTTGATGCATCTGGTGTTCGTGCGATTCTAGCCTCTATCTTGGCTTTAATGTCACGTACAGTGCAGTCTCTTTCAGAATTAAGCTGCTGGAAACCTTGCAATTCGTTTAAAGTCTCTGGGAGATTCAGTTTCTTCAGGAGAATAATATATTGGTCACTCTTCTCCATATACATTTGGTATGCTGTGCATAATCGTTCTAGGACTCCCTCTGGTGGTAACTCATGAGAAGCAGGCCTTGATGCAGTGTCTATATGACTCAGCACTTTCTTCCATACTGAAGACACATCACTATATAATTCACATTTTGCAGTCTCTAAGTTCTCCATGACTTTCCATGTGGGTTTGACTGTACGTTTTCCCCTTTCGCTAGATGGTGGATGGGGGTCTGGGTCTCATTCCTGTGCTTGTAAGTCTGGTAGGGACATTGTATTCCTTGCTTCAGACATGATTAGATTGCAGGCAGGAAGAGTTGATGATGGGGGTTATACTTCCCACTGTTCAGCAACAGGAAATACACAGACTCTGCACAGAGTTGATACTTTGTATCTAATGCTGGAGCAGCTGCAGGGTCTTGCGTAATGATGGGAGTTATATTCCTCTCTGTTCAGCTGCAGTGTGGCTTCTATGCACGCTGGGGTCTGGCTGGAACTGGGTTACAGTCTATCTGGAAAATGTCCTTTTCCACTGAGATTCAGCACAGACCTTGAGTTACTGTCTCTGAAGGCAGGTTATTCCTTTTTACTATTCTGACTCATGGATATGTAGAACGTATGGTGCCTGGATAGACCTCTCTTTCTGGGCCCCTTCCGTATCGACCTGTACTCACGTTCATACCGATTAATCAGACAGCTTAACTCAGCCACGATCTCATGTAAGAAGACTCCAGGAAAAGAGGGATGCTTTAACTGAAATTCTTGTATTATGATGAAAGCAGCAGGTAAAAAGGAATATTCTTCAGAGGACATGTAAGAAGATGCATACAGATGGAGGGACGATCACAAAATGGAGAATAAGGGAGGGAACAAACATACATCACAGGACTACAGGGAGAGAGTTGGGACAAAATACAGGGAAAGGCAAACTTCTGCCTAGCAACAGATGATGCAACACAAACAATGCAAATATTAAATGATTTCCCAAGTCGTGGGACATGACAGACATGGAGGAAGTTAAATACTTGGGCTATGAAGTAGGCATGGGGGAAATAAAGCCCCAGATAAAGTTGACGCATTCCAGAGTTGGTTACAACCTCTCTCAAAGAAGCAGGAAACCGTGTTCCTGGGCATCATAGGATACTACCGCTGGTTCATCCCTAACTTCACCATAATAGCTGCCCCTCTGACAAACCTCCTTAAATGGACAAAGTCGGCTATCGCTAAGTGGTCTCCAGAAGCTGGTCTTCCAGGGGCAGAAGCTATCACTGTGTAAACAGCCAGTCCTGGTGCCACCGGATTTCTCTAAGGAGTTTGTGGTCTAGAGAGACGTATCAGATGTTGGGCTGGACGATGTCTTATCACAAGAGGTGAATGGGGAAGAGCACCCCATAATGTATCTAAGTCGGAAGCTGTCATCCTGCGAGAATTACTCAAAACTGGAAAAGGAACGTATGGCCATCAAATGGGCTATGAACACGCTAAGGTACTACCTCTTAGTCAGGAAATTCAGGCTTGTTTCAGACCATGCCCCACTGAGGAGGGTGAGGGAGAAGTGGAACAAGCTAGACATTACAGAATTTTGGTGGGGCTATGGTGAACAACTTGTCATTAGTATTGTTATGTTGTAAAACGACATCCCACACATCAATTACAACTAATGCCAGCACAGCACATTGATCTCTGTCCTCTGTGACCTGGGTAAGAGCGGCAAGTGATGATGTGCTCACAGCAGTTGGTTGATGTCCACTGGAGACACCTATCATTTGTTATTAATGACTTTTCAATCATTCAGTTACAATTTTATGTTATCTCAATAAACAAGATCTTATTTTTTTCAACATTGAAGACTACAACTGAGAACTTGAGAAACTGAGTTCACATCAAAGAATGTAAATGTTAATGTATGAGTAGGTCTTTTATAGTTCTGTTGTTTGACGGTAGGAAAACATTTCTTTTGGACATTCCCACCAGCTTTGGAAAAAGGAGTGATTGTACCATTTCCCCCCAGTGACACTGTAAGAACATCCTTTGGGTTAATCTTTTGTCAAAAAAAAACAAGAAAAGACACAGAAAGCAGCTCAAATATGATTACTATTTATTTGCATAAAGTTCCTATGTCACACTCTCATAAATATGCATATTATTTTGGAATCAGCAAAAAAATACCTGGATACAATTTATTTAGGCTTGAGACATTCCCTATGTACTCTGTGCATAACTGCTGTGCTTCTGATTCTCTCAGGATGTGACAATCATGTGCTTTTAGGTATGTTCAACAATTCCAATCTTTTTGCATTCCCAGAACTCAGATATTTCCATACAAATGATGTGAAATTTACTCAAAGCACTAAGTTTGTTTACCCTTCATCCAACTTCAAACTTCTGCAACTGGGTGAACATAAGGTGGGGTTATTCAGAAAAGTGCTATTGTGTAAGGAAAGGAACAACTTGAGGCTTTGTGAAACAATTATAGGCAAAAGAAAGAAAATCAACATAATAAACTGATTAAATTTGTATGGACTTTTTTTCTTTTTTTTAAGAGAACTTGTCATACGGTCAAAAGTAGCCAGTCTTTGCTCTTATTTTAGTTTTCAGATTGTTTAAAATGGGTTATCTAGGACTATATTAGCTTTTTGATTCATAGTAAAAAAAAATCTATCCAACGTAAGCTCAGAACGGACATCAACCACTCCTGCAAGTAATTAAGCTGCTCCATGTCAACAGAGCAGCTCTTCTTTTTCTGGACTGTTCTGTCAATGGGGCGTGACTACCAGCATCATGCCGACTGACTGCTGGCTTTGCACAGTTCAGGCCCCTTCACACATAGTGACTCACCAGCGATCCCGACAACGATATCAACATGTCAGGATCGCTGGTGAGTCGCTACATGATCGCTGCTGAGCTGTCAGACAGACAGCTTCACCAGCGATCAGCACCAGCGACGCCCAGTGCACGGCGTCGCTGTGTACTTTCGTTACCAGCGCGATGATGCAGGGAGCTGGTAACTAAGGTACACATCGGGTTTCTAAGGGACGTGCGTCACTTAGAAACCTGATGTGTACCTTAGTTACCAGCTCCCTGCATCAGCGCGCTGGTAACTAAGGTACACAGAGGGTTTCTAAGCACAGCGCTGTGCTTAGAAACCCTGCATTTACCTTAGTTACCAGCTGATCGCTGGTCTCCCGCCTGTCACACGTAGCGATGCATGCTGGCCAGTGGGAGACCAGCGACCAAAAAAATGTCCAGGGCTTTTCTACAGCGATCAGTGATACCGGCAGGGGGGGCGGTCGCTGATCGCTGTCACACACAGCGATCTCGCTGGTGAGATCGCTGTTACATCACAAAACTTGTGACTCAGCAGCGATCTCGCTAGCGAGATCGCTATATGTGACGGAGCCCTAAGACAGCAAGGAGCCATCTGTTAATCACAACATTGGCAATTACACCCCATCAACAGAGCAGAGTGAAAGAGAAGCCACTGCCTTGATGATGTGACGTTAGCAGGAACTGCACAATTGCCAGTAGGACCGGTCTGTGACCTCTTTGTGCCAGGAGAGATCTCTGCTCTGCAAACCAGACAGGTAATTAGCAGCTACTTACTTATTAGTTCTTAGGCACATGGTAAAAAATTAGTATAGTCCTGAATAACCCCTTACCTGACATATGGTTCTAGAGAAATGGCTTTTTAATTTAGTGCTAATTTTTATAGTCTTTACTTTACTAAGAAGGCGTTGCTCCCACAGTAACCATGTAGAGCGGCCTGAAAACTCGCCCCCCCAAAGAATCCTGTAACACTTCATTCATAAAAATTAGCATTATATAAAAAGGCCTCAGTCTCTATAATCGGATAGTGGGTTAAAAATCAAAGCACAAAGAAAAAGAAAAACCGGCATAAGAGCAAGAGTTGCCCACTTGCCTGGTGACAGGTCCTCTTTACCAATAGCAACAAAGTAAATAAAAAGAAAAAGGCACAACCGATTTATATTACAGTAATTTGCATTGTCCAGGTCATTACGTAAACTGGCCAGATATGGTAACATTTTCAAGAAAATAAAACAAATATTTTCTCTAAATTCAATTTAAGAAATTAGACGATTTATCTATGAATGAAACTGACATAACAGTCAGTCATTGTAGTCGAACCTCCTAACAATCCTATTATTGTTATAACATCATAACCAAAATAGAATTTGTGTCAAAACTACAAAAAAAAAACCGCCTTTATAGATTTCAAGAGTTGGCAAATTAATATGACTTCATTATTGATATTAAATGAAGTCATCAGCAAAAAATGACCATTCAAAAAAAGAACAGCACTTAGTAAGGGGACACTATGGAAACTGCATATCTAGTATCTCAGATCATTGCTGTGTTTGCCAGAAATTATTCTTTATTCACATATACCGAGATGTTCGGTGCACCCTTGGTGTGGCTAAGCAGTTCCGTGCACCTCAACTTCCACTTGCTCTCCTCCCCATTGTCCTTGATTTGCGCTGACTTTAGAGTAGATACAGAAGGGTGAACAGATGGAACACTAGTAGGTGGGAAGGTGCACTGAACTAATTTGGTCAGGTGAAGGGAGCACTGGGCACCTTGTTAGCATGTTTTATGCTAAAAAACTTCCTTTGAAGATAAAATTTGCAATATCACTGTTATAAGAGAAACTGATGACCAATCTGATCTTATCACTTCTTTGCTGCGCTTCAGACCAGTGTAGAAAGTGGACGCTTTGTCATAATTATGTTGGGCAGTGGTACGGAAGAGGCAGCGGTCCAGCCATGGCCTCTGTCCCCTGTGTGCTTCTCACTAGCTGTGCTGCCGGATTTACCGGGGAAGACCTGGTGACACAAATCATTGGAGAAGAACAGCTTCCTGCACCGGTACAAGAAGCCTGGGAAGTGCGACAGTACCCATGGAGGATAGACAACAAGTATTACTCTGCCAATGTGAATATCTGCATTGTACCCAGCACAGCACATGTTACCACTCCGGTGGCAGAGTCCGTCCAGGTTTTCATTGTATACTTTGACAGCACAATGAAATCAGGTCTGGAGAAGGTGTTGTCTTGGCTTCCACTGCTGGAAGACTGGCTGCTGGATGTTATGATCTTGGTGTGTCCAACTCAAGCAAAAAAAACTCGATAATGAAATATGGGATCCAATCTTACAAACATGTAATCGTATGGTCTTGCTTAAAGAAAAGTTGGAGTAATGGTCATCTATTAAAATATCTACAAAACTCCAAAATTATTGTATTTGACAGAAGTTGGAAACTGCCAAAGATAAGATTGTTCAAAAATCATACCAAAGTGTGTGTTGTGTTTCCTATACAGAAGCAATAAGTCAATACTGTAAAGTATGGGAAGTGTACACACAGTTATTGTTGATAGGATCCACTACATAGTGTATTTGGCCACTCATAGTTTGGTAATCATTGAGGCACACATTATTTTAGCTTTTGGCAAGGCTTGGCTTAGAGGGTGTTGTGACCTTAAGAGGACCAGGAGACTGTAGGAATCTATTGCACGTTCTTATCATTGCTACGTAGAAAACTTCATTTGGTAATGTCTCTCCGTAAGATGTTAATAAGTATCTGTAATGCCACTGTAATAATGGCGATCAAAGATCAGTGCTGAAAACGCAGCTAATCAGAAATAGGTTTTTTTTGCTTGGTGATAAGCATCTCTCTAATGTAAACATTACCAGGAATGGTTGATTGCTGTGATTCTACTTGTAGAAGACTCCGTCCATATTAGCGTTATGGCTCCTGTTCATCACGGAGCTATGGCAGCTTTCACCAATCAGTTTGGAAATTGACCCTAATAAATTCCAGCAGATGTCACTGATTTAAAATGGCCGCTTCAAATTTCGTTTTTGAATACGGAAAGGCTAGTTTAGTTTTTATCTACAGAAATAATAGTTCTGGATATTGTGCTATTTTTTCTTTTATAAAAACATCTGAAAACTGGAAAAAGAGCCAATATGGACAGAGTCTAGTTTCTTCCTAAATCATACACTACTGCTGAGAATCATTTACACATAGTAAATAGGACCTAAGCTTCATTCATAGTCATATTATCCATTCCCTAAGTAGTATTAGGGGTAATTATTTATTACACTTTACAATGTACTATTAATGGAAAATAAACCTCGATGATTAAGACACAAAAGGCAACTTCAGTTAAGGCCAATGTGGCTCCGCAATTCCAGTGCGCCTCGATAGATGTACAAGCAGTTTGTGCCGAGATGGAAACTTGACTCCTCACCGGGAAACATCAAGCACTTTCCTTTACAGTTCAGAATGACTTAGCAGCTGTTTTTACACAAAAAAAAGTGTTCCCCTGGTAGAGTGGTAAAGGTCAGGTTACTTCATGACAAGGTCGTTGAGAGCAGCAGAGACCTCAGTGTTCACTTGGGATGACACGCTGGCTGGAATAATGCTGAGATGTAAGTCATACTGCTGGTCCATGCCCAGGTAGCTGTCGCTCATGAGATACAGCGTGTAGATACACCTGACAAAGAGAAGAAAAGGGAGAAGCAAGTCCATATAGCCCTAAGAACTGGTGGCCACGTAGTCTGCAATAGTCCCTGCCACTTACCTTCCAGTATTCTCTGGGGTGTAAAACGCGACGGACACTGTGCTTCTATTTCTCACATATCCCACTCTCTTAAGTGCAACAAGCTCTTTCTTGTCCACCTCTCCCAGGATCAAAAACCAGCCTTCATCCTTTGCCTTGGGGAACTTTGGAGCAATTGCTTTACTGTCTTGCTTGCCCTGAAATGACAGATGATGAATAAAATGAGAGGTTAATAATAAGAATTATTCCAGGTAAATTTCTGTTGAAGAGAAAGTGATCAAATGTTAAGGCCCCGTCACACACAGCGATCTCGCTAGCGAGATCACTGACTTTGTGACACATCAGCGATCTCTCCAGAGAGATCGCTGTGTGTGACGGGGATCAGCGACCGGCCCCCCTGCCGGTTATCGCTGATCGCGCTCGAGCAGCCTGGGCCGGTTTTCGATCGCTGGTCTCCCACTGCCCAGCGTGCATCGCTGCGTGTGGCAGCGAGAAACCACCGATCAGCGACGCTGGTTTCCAATGTAAACGTCGACGTTTACCCGACGTTTACATTAGAAACCAGCGTCGCTGGTCCTGATCGCTGGGGCTGTCTATGTGACAGCTCACCAGCGATCAGCCTAACGACGTCCCAGCGATCCCATCCATGTTGGATCGTTGGTGGGATCGCTGGGACATCGTTATGTGTGACGGGGGCTTAAGTCTCCTATCCTGCACCTCGGCCCCTGGTGGCAGCACCCGATGGACATAGAAGCCTTTAAAACTTACAGGGTGCAGGAATCATTAGGCACATTGCACCACTCACCTCGAGCTTGGCTGTTTAACCTTCTGTATATCTGACTTGAGATTTATGCCCATCTGAGAGCAGAACTACATAGGGGCAGAGACCTTGATTACAGTGATGTGCCACTTAAGGGGCATTTCCACTGAAATATAATTGTGAACGAGCATTGTTAAAAACACTTTTTTCACGATTATCTTGTTGTGTAAACAGGTTGCCAATCACAAGATGAAAGAGCAAAATGCTCGTTCATCAAGTGGAATGTTCTTTTATGCAGCATAAAAGTTTATCGATAGGCAGTCATATTGCATGGCTGGTCGGTCTGTGGAATCCGACCCTCACTGGGCTGCTCGCTGTAATTTTGATAAAATCACTGTTTTCCGTGCTGCAGATCTAACAGTTCTTTAAATGCTGAACTCTGCATAATCCCACCCATATCACTGTTGACAGCTTTCTATGTATACTGTGCATAGGCAGAAAGCTGCCAATCAGTGGTGGGGGCGGAGTTATACAGAGTTCATGAATATGGAGGACTACATGGTAGAAGGCTTAGTAGTCCTTTAATGATTATCTGCTAATGATAAAACAGTGATTTACCAAAACTAAAGCAAGCAGTCCAGTAAGTGACACAAAGCTGGAATCAGGGTCTCTGTCTGCTCAGATTAGGTGGCAAAAAAACTGGTAACAATTTCCCTTTAAATACATTCATTATGCCAAATAATAATTTCTTTTCACATTACAAAACACATACTATATAGACAATTTCCTTAGTATATTAAAAAAAAGATTACTCCAATTAAAGCAAATTTTCAAAATTAAGAAAACTCTACTTAATAGAATGGATTAGGATAAGGATGTGTCTGACGCACTGATGAGCATCGATGGCTCTGTACCTTTCTGTATCCAGCCCGAATCCTGTACAGAGTCACCTGCAGCACATACTCCTGATCCGCATGTAATGAAATCCATTTTTTCTCCTGTGCCCCCGGAATTACGATAGGTACGGCGCGCTCATCGTGTGCTTGTGCTGGTTCCTCCCACCATCCTTTAATGGTCATCTGGACGTCAATCACTGGGAGATTTGACACAAAGTTCCAAGCCTAGAATGAGGCAAGAAGACAGAATAGGAAGACGTTCTACCAGATAAGGACCAGAGACATCACACAGCGCTCATACAGATACTGTAGACTTCATGATCTACTGCGGTGGTGGAACCTTTGTAAGGATTTTCTTGTTTTACCACCATGGAGGTATAATGCCAATCATGTCCTGTATGGGAACACTGCACCTCCCGCTGCCGGTTTTTCACGAAGCAGTTTGCATGCAAGCAATTGTTTACATGCTGATGGAATAAAGCATCTCTAGACTACCCATGTACACACAGCCATATATGTGATATACACCGCTATCGGTGTACATCTTCTGCCAGACTGGGGGACTGTAGAGGGGCAGCGTATATGCTCACACTATTTTTGCAAGTACTAGGAACACCAGCCAAACATTTATCTGAGGATTAATCTTCATCTATTGAATCAGACAAGGACGCCACCATGCATACCATTATTTAATTAGCAGCCAAATCCTCTTCCAGTTAGCAGCCGTTGCAGGCATACTGATGTGGCAAAAGATGCAAATCTCGCAGTAGTACTACTTTTTCTCATTACTACTGCAATTAGCACTTAAATTGATGCTTTAAACCTGCTAATTTCTGGAATAATTCAGAATTTTGATGTTACCTGGGATCGCCTCACAGTAGAGTCGGCAGCAGATTGCAACGCAAATTGAAGTGCTTTTCAGCCAAATAACCATCATCGTATCAGACAGAGCCAATTTGCATTTGGTTTAAAAGATAACAGAATGACAATTTATGCAAATAAATTAGGTAAGTTTACTTCCCAGTTCTCCCCGAGCTAATTAGAACAATGTCCTGATCAGTTTTTTTTTTTATCGCATTCGAAACCTGTTGTGCCCGCAACTTCCATTATGGCAGAAAAGGCTTGCTCCAATTTGTACTAATTACCTTTACCCGGATTCTTTTACTTTTATAGTAATCAAGTTTCTCAAGTGGACAATAAATTTGTCATTAAAATGGTCCTAATTCACAACCAAGTTCAGACAAATCTGGCTTCAATGAATCGGATGACAGGGAAATGGAACAATCAATGGCAGAGTGCCAATATTAATGTCAATGACACATAACAAAACTTTAATTTGTTTTAATAGTTTTATCCAGCTTGGAAAAATATGAAACTTTTGAAATCACTTTATTAGGAGATTGGTCTTAATTCTTGTATACAAATTGCATGTAAATGGCTTCACCACATCTATTTTGTTGTGTTTAGCTGCACTGATATCAGAACATACTCATATGGAGTACAGGTGATGGCTGTGAAAGGGGCAGCACCTGAATCCTCAGAGTGTTGTGCTTATCAGAACAATCCCTTGCAGCAGGCTTATCCCAAGAGTTAATGAGACAAGGTTGATAAGCTGACCTTTCACTGCCATCATCTCTACTCCAGAACAATCCCATGCAGCAGGCTTATCCCAAGATATAGTGAGACACAGGTGCTAAGCTAACCGTTCACTGCCATCATCTGTACTCCAGAACAATCCCTTGCAGCAGGCTTATCCCAAGATATAGTGAGACACAGGTGTTAAGCTGATAATACAGGCAAATAGACTGGGAAAAACAGGGATGTAGAAGTCAGATGCTATTTTATTTTTACAACAATGAAGATAAATCCCTAAATAAAGTGATTTGTAAAGTTTCATATCTTTCTGTGCTGGATAAAATTATTAAATAAAAAAGAAAAGTTTAGTTACTCTTTAATTGTGTTGTCAATTGGAGGAATATAATATGATACCATACAGGGGTCCTATCAATGGCTACACAGAGCAGTTTCATAGACCTACTGTACAGGTTTCAGCCTGAAAAGTGATCCAAGTTGTAATAGTAATGATAGTCTATAACAGTTTAGCAAAATAAAATTATTAAATTGTAGCTTGATCTTCTCTAGATCCAGACACTTTAGCGTGTCATTTATTCTAACAACTGTATGCTTCAAGGACCAAGTGACCTAAAACATAACCATTATTCTGGAAATGTACATTTTTTTCATACACTAAACCATCTAGGAGACAATACTGAAGTGAGGATAGGTGGAAACAGTCATTAACAATTGATTGAAATGCTTCAACTGCATAAACACGTAAAAGGTGTACAATGTACTCCGACACTGAGCATTATACCATAAACACTCGAGGGACAAAGAGGGTCTGGATTAAAATGCTTGCTCCTAATGGAAAGCACATAATAGTCTGTGGAGAAAACATTTCCATGTGTAGGAACAACAGCTTAATGAGTAGAAGCAATATCATATTAAGCACCTAATGAAGTGGATAGCCATAAACCCAGTTCTTTGCTGGTTAACAAGTCTAGTTAAGTATGAATGTCATTTCCATTGGAAATTCAAAGAAATGCATTGGAAATTATTGTATTTCCATTCCAGGTTATTTATATTAGGTCTACCAAATGGAAATCACAGAAGGAGAGTCAAGTGATTTTTTTTCTAACTATGCATGTTCCAGTTTTGTGAGCCCATCTTTAGTTATCTATCAATAAAACAATTTAGACGCAAAAAAATTCATTGTTAGGCTTACTACTCTTTATGGCACATGGACATGGGCATATCATAGCGCCACACAACCTTCAAATTGTACAGAGCTCTACTACAGAACATACTCCGCTTCTGATTTTATAAGGTTACACACAGATTGGAAATGCTCCATGATATGCTTCCAGGAGAAAATCTATCCATAGTGTGGTAACATATGGAGGCTGCATACTTCAGAAGCTAAGCGCTGCGGTAATTTAGGATACCTGTTATTGTCACAGTAGTGTTATTACTCTAGAGAGCATACTTGTGATCTCTTTCTCCCACCGGATTCTAGATGAATAAAATACAAGATTTTTCAGGGAGGTACCCATATAAAACAGAACAGTAGGAGAGTCTAGGTAGGGAATGAAATACAGAGTATCCTGAGCACCCTTACATACATCTCACTTGAAGTGAAGACCATTTCCCTCTAACACTGAAATGGTATCACTTGTACATACACAAGTTTTTCATCATTTTTTTTAATAAGTTTTTTTATGTGCTTAGACCAGAAGTTGAGAGACACAAAAGCATCCCATACTAGTCATTATTATCCAGCTGAAATGTTGGGCCATTTTGACTTTCTGGCTTTTCAACTTTGTCAAAACACAAGATCAATTTGTCCCTGATCGGATGATTTTCCATCACATCCCGCAGATGCTTTCAAATGATATCTAGGGAATTGGGAGGTCACGTCTCTACGATTACTGCTGCCATGAAGTGGTGTACTTGGTCCACAACAATATTCAGATAGATGACATATGTCAAAATAAAATCCACATAAATGTCAGAACCCAAGAACTCCCAACAGGACACAGCCCTGAGCAATCATGGCTTGCATTTGTCCCATAGTGCATCCTGGTGCCATGTCTTCCCCAGTTAAGTGATGTACATGCACCCTGTGGTCCACACAATGTAAAAACAAACTTCTATCTACCAGCCCTAGGTGACCATTTTCATTCCTCCATTGTCCAGTTCTCATGCTCATATACTTATTGTAGGCCCTTTCGGTGGTGAACAGGGGTAATCATCTGCACCCTGACTGGTCTGCAACACATAGCCTCAATATATAGCACTGTGTATTCGTTCACTTTTCTATTCCATCATAGACAGCATTAACTTCTTTAACAATCTGTCCTCCAATATCTCTTCTGTAGGAAGGCTAGCCTACGCTGTCCACATGCATGAATTAGACGTGGACACCCTTGGCGATGTCAAAAGTTCATTAAATATCCTTACATGGACCACTGTTATTATTTTCAGTGGTGCAAACCACAGAATACCAGAAATACCCACAAAACCTGCCAAAGCCACTAAGATCTCTACACATGCCCATTTTTCCCACTTCTAAGATATCAACTTCAAGAACTGATTGTCCACTCGATGCTTAATATTTCCCACCTATCAACGGGTGCCAAAAACACATGATGATCAGCATTACTTTCTTCACCTGTCAATAGTTATTCTGTTATGGTCGATGAGTGACACCGTAAAATAATTACCTGTGAAATATGTGCAGCCGAGAGCTCTTTTTCAACTAAAGAAAAGAACATTTCTTCCTTGCCTCCGCATGCCGCCACCAGCTCTGGAAGACACTCAATAGATCCAGTAACCTCTTCAGAAGTTCTTATCCTTTTTCCTGTATTCCAGTTTCTTAGGGGAAAACATAGCAAATATAGGAAAATGAGCATTAAGAATTAAGTATGAGTATCCACACAGCATCGCTCTCTATCAATAAATACTACCATAAATGTAAGAGTTAAGCTCAAGTACGATAGCTTTCGCTACAATTAGGTAAACTTAGAAACCTATGCCATAAAACTATACTGATTGAGAAAAAACCCTGTAATATTCATGGTCACAAAATTAGGAGCAAAAATAGAGTCCTACAAGAATGAGACCAATAATATTTACAAGGTTTTACAGGCAAAATAATGACAAATGATAAGTGAGCTTTACATGTTAAGTTATATGTTCTATTAATAAGCTCAACCAGGTGAGGTGACCCATCCACAGGTAGTGATGCCGTTGGTACATGACCAGAGCGGTGTGTGAAAGGCGAAAGCTGGCTAATTACTTCAATAGCTAAGCCAGCCTACTTATTGGTCTATTCACTGGCTGTGACAAAGAAGCTCATGTGCACTAGCCCATTGACTCCCACTGGTCAAGGTTCTGTCCATTATAGAAAAGCACACACTAGCCAAAATCACATTAGCATTAATGCAGCTTTAGAGTCCAGACGCTTAAAAGCAGTGTATCAAAGGGGTTGGCTGCTACCTTTGTATAGATGCCCTATCCCTAAGATTGTAATATCTGATCGATGGGGAATGTGAAACCTAATACCCCTGTCGATCAGCTGTTATCGGCACTGGCCAGAATTTCTCGGAAGGCTGCTGGAACACCGCAGCATCGTAAATTCTATATATGCCGCGACTGTGTGCTGCAGATTCACCCACTATTCAAAAGAATAGGGGGTATACCCGGATGTGGCCACTATAGTTTTGATGGAGCAGCTGTGTTCCAGTGGCATCTGAGAACTTTCAGCTGCTGCTGGCAACAGCAGATTAATTGGGGTACATGCGACCCGTCGATCAGATCCTAAGGACAGGCCATCTATAAAAAAGAAGTGGCCAATATCTTCAACTATACTTTTAGCACATAAAAGCATATAGGGAAATGTTCTTTTTCTCATCATTTTTATTTTTTTCTTATTGTATATTTTTAAATGACATTTTGTGTACAGCATTATGGGGGCGAACAATTTGCCTGAGTTGCAAGAAACATTTAGAGGTATGCTTTACAGCAGCGGCATGAAACACAGGAAATAATAGACAGGAGATGTTCACTCATTTTTATAGAAGGGTTATGTTAGCGTGCTTTGTGACCTATGCAGAGGCCACGGGGCAGGGAGGAGGAAGACAATCACCGAATGTGCATGCGGTGATCCTGAATTAGCTAGAAATAAGTGATATTGTCTTTGAAGTTCTGCTTGTGATGACAATGTGACAACTGGCAGAAAAAGCTCCATACAACAGGAAATGTTAGTTTATAACTAGGCTTAGCAGCAAGGATAAAAAGTGCAACATTTCAGGATTTGTTTTTAATATAAAGACTGGAATATAGGGAGAAACATCACCAAAATTAATATTTTATGATTTTTAACATGATAAAAATGTAACCAGTAGGCAATTTTCTGTTGAGTTCTAGGCCATTGAGTTTCCACAAACTTTATTTCACATTCTTACTTAGGGTATGCTACTCCAGTATATTCATAAATATGCTCCATGTTCGCTCTCTTATGTATATAGTTGCTACTTTGCAAATAAAGTTGAAGCTGCAGCTTCAATCAAATGGCCTACTCTTTCCCTAAATGTAACTGCCAGACTATTGCTTTAAAAGTACATACCTGAACAGATAAAGATGGTGTTTCTCAATATTGGGTATAGTGAGGAAACCGGAATCATGTATCCAGCGAGCTTGGACTACCATTTGGACCAGATTTGTGATATTGAGTACTGTAACAAGCCAGCCATGATGAGCGGCAACATCCAACATAGCCTATGGAAAACGATCAATGTGTCTCATATTAAACCTCCACATAGCTATCATTGATTGCTAATATAGAGATTATAAATACATATACATATTTATTTCTAATCTCTATATTAGCAATGATAGTTATATAAATATATATACACACACAGTTGAAACTAGAATCATACATACACTATATAAAAAGACACACATACATGTTTTCATCAATATCTGACATGAAATCAGAATAGACCTTTCCCGTTTTAGGTAAATTAGAATTACCATAATTGTTAATATTTGCCAAATGCCAGAATAATAATCGAGAGAATGTTTTAAGGCATTTTATTACTTACTGCAAAGTCAAAAGTTTACATACATTTAATTAGTATTTGGTACCATTGCCCTTAAACTGAAAGACTTGGGTCAAACGTTTGGGATATCCTTCCACAAGCTTCTCACAATAGTTGTGTGGAATTTGGTCCCATTCCTCCTGACAAACTGGTGTAACTGATCCAGGTTTGTAGGTCATCTTGCTCACACCTGCCTTTTCAGCTTTGCCAATACATTTTCAATAGGTTTTGTGATGGCCACTCCAAAACATTGACTTTGTTATCCTTAAGCCACTTTGTAATTATTTTGGCAGTATGCTTCGGGTCATTGTCCATTTGGAAGACCCATTTCCGCCCAAGCTTCAACTTCCTGGCTGATGTTTTGAGATGTTGCTTCAGTATTGCCACATAATCTTTTCTTCGCATGATGCCATCTATTTTGTAAAGTGCACCGGCCCTTCCTGCAGAAAAGCAACCCCACAACATGATGTTGCCACCCCCGTTTTTCACAGTTGGGATGGTGTTCTTAGGGTTCCAAGATTCTCCCTTTTTCCTACAAACGTAACGATGGTCATTATGCCCAAAAAGTTCAATTTTAGTTTCATCAGACCACAGGACATGTCTCCAAAAATTAAGGTCTTTCTTCCTGTGTGCATTTCCAAACATTAATCTGGCTTTTTATGTTTCTTTTGGACTAATAGCTTCTTCCTGGCAGAGTGGCCTTTCAGCCCATGTTGATACAGTACTCGTTTCACAATCTTACCAACTTCCGCCATCATCTTCACAAGGTCTTTTGCTTTTGTCCTCGGGTTGATGTGCACGTCAACTCTGGGACACAGTACCCGTTACCTTCCTGAGCTGTATTGATGGTTGGACATTCCCATCTTGTTTGTACTTGCATATAATTGTTTGCACAGATGAACGAGACTCCTTCAGGCATCTTGAAATTGTACCCAAGGATGAACCAGACTTGTGCAAGTCCACAATTCTGTTCTTGATATCTTGGCTGATTTCTTTAGACTTTACCATGATGCTACACAAAGAAGCAGTGTGTTTCAGGTGTGCATTAGCCAAAGCTTCCAAACACATGACATCATCATAAAGGGCAGTCCAAAATTGTTTAAATTCATAGCAATATTAGTGTATGTAAACTTTTGACTTTGCAGTAAGTAATAAAAATGATTTAAAACATTCTCTCTCTCATTATTCTGGCATTTGGCAAATATTAATAATTATGGTAATCCTAATTGACCTAAAACAGGAAAGGTTGATTCTGATTCCTTGTGAGATATTGAGAAAAACATGCATATGTGTCTTTTAATATACTATAGTATATGTAAACTTCTAGTTTCAACCGTATATACATACAAATGTATGCATATGAAATATTAGATAGTTATGGAAAAAATGCAGCAGAGTAAGAACGCATTAAAAAACAGAAGTGGTAACAGCTTTTTTTTAACAATTAACAAAATGTAATCTAGATTAAATCAATATTTGGTGTAACCATCCTTTACCTTCAAAACAGCATTAATTCATCTAGGGACACATACACAAAGTTAGGCCGGGAACACACATGCAAGAAACTCGGAAGAGTCTCGCATGTTAATACCCGGCACTGCCGCCGGCACTCAGGAGCAGAGCGAGCGGCTGCATTTATAGCTATGCGGCCACACGCTCTGATCTGAGTGTCGGGTATTAACTTGCGAGACTCGTCCGAGTTTCTCGCGTGTGTGATCCCGGCCGTAGGGTGTTTGTAGGATTACAGTCAAGTGTATAACAAAACCGGTGATAATCATTTGACTATCATTTTGAAATGAAGGGTGAAACAGTCATTAAATTGCCACAGAAACAGCTGTAGGAGGCTAAACACTGGGTGAGGAACAAACTCTGCTACAAAGGTGAGGTTGTAGAAGAGAGTTTCATGTCACAGGTTATAAACCATGGTAGGACTGAGCACAGTGACAAATCACAAGTTATTCGCAAGTTATTCTGCATCTGAAAAAGTCTCCCCCATGCAAAGATTTCAAAGCAGAATGGGATTTCAAGATGCACTGCTAAAGTTCTTTTGCAAATAGAACAAAGGAAATTGGAAACATTGGGGGCTGTACAGTATATGCAGTGGTCAGCGATGAAATACATATTATGCTTATTGCCCTTCAAAATTGGAAGATGTAAAACTGCCATCATTGCAGAGCTGGCACCAACCAGTGGGACCCAGTCACATCCATCTACTGTTTGGAAAACTTTGGCCAAAACTAGTCTGCATGGAAAAAGTGAAGCCAAAAAATTATGTCTTCGAAAAAGGAAAAAAGGGCAAGTGACTCAACTATGCACAAAAAAATAGGAACTGGGGTGCAAAAAATGGTAGCCAGTGCTCTGAACTAATGAGTCATAATTAGAAATATTAGGCTGTAACAGAAGACAGTTTGGTTATTATTATATAATTAGTATTTATTTTCTATGTATTTTTTTCTTTTTTCTCAATTCACACCTTTTCATTTTTGAATCCTTATATTCATTACAATTTGGTTAGCCTGTATTAATATCAGCACTATACAGGCATTCTAAAATTGATTTTCAACGAAAGCACACCAGCCTCATCAGGTCTATTAGATCTTTTTAATACATGAAGTTTGTATTATGAAACCTGTTGACAAATCCAACGTCTAACAGCTGAAAGGATCGGTGTTAGAAAGCTTTACAAGGCACGAGTCATGTGACCACCGCAATGTTTGCAACTGTTATTTGCTTGCAGTATGTTGGCACTATTTACACACTGTGTGCCTCTGAAAGGCAATGCTACTTATGAGAGGCAGTGTATATGGCGGCAGTGCTGTGTGATATTATTTACACAATTGTATGGATATGTTGCCATGTTCGGTACGGTTATTTAAGCCTCATTGTATGTGATGGCTACACATTTGGATTGTGTAGTTACATGTACAGTACACTGAATAGTACAGCACACTACAGAGGGGAAGAGAAGCACTAAACTGGACCCTAACCAAGGAGCCCAAACCAAGGACCGTGCCCCTGCCAGGAGCTGATAGATAATTGGCCACAGACAGTAGACTCTCCTAAAGTGGACTTGTCCAGTCCATGGAGCGGCAGGAAAACTCATCCTCATGATGGCGATCATGATGTACATTGCCGCCTATCTGAAAAGGAGCTTTAGTGTTTAGCTGAGCTTTATACCATCTTAGTGAAGCGACAGAAATAAAATCTGGACTCTCCTTAAAGGAAACATAACATCTACAATATCATGTGAACACTATCTGCACAAATCCTCCTGACGATAAGGCAGACAGAACATAGCCATCCCCTGCGCTTTACTTCCCAGCGCTATTAATCGTAGCATTGAGTCCAATGTTTTACAGACAAGCACGAGGCTGTGGACTTAAGACAAACTAAACACCCAAAGCTTCTTCCAACAAAGGACGTGTTTACACACAGCTTCAATTAAATTAGAGAAATTCTCAAGAAGTGCAGAATTGGGGATGTAAAGGACGCACTACAACACCGATCAGCTCTCGCCGCCTTATTATTACTGCCGGAGAAATACATACAGAAGATAGTGGGAATACATAACATTAATAATCACAAATCTGATCATACACACTCGTGTATTAAAGCATTTAGCGAAAAAAGTGTGTGGGAGGGAACATTAAGTGGGTTGTGGAAGGAGCGAGCAATGGTAAACACAGCAGTAACGGAAGGTAAACTGGACTTTTCCATCCCCTCCACAGTATACACATTACATCATTAACATGCACTCTTCACAACATTACATTTTAGATTAGAAGTTTATATGTATTTTAGGCTCAGATTGTTTCTCTTTTTTACGTTCAGTCAGGACCACATTATTTATATTGGACCATCATAGATTTCAGTTAAAATTGTCATCCACCAATGCTAGAAATATGTAAAAAAATAGATGCAAAAAATAGCAAAATACATAAACTAAAGGATTAATCCTATCTTCTTAGATGGGTAAATATGCATAGTGCTGGTAAAAACGACTGTGCTCTCTGCTAAGAGGAGCAGCTATGGGCTGAACAGGCGCAGTCCTTACAGAATGTCTTCCACCCGAGGATGGCGATGGAGGGCGCTGTTGGCTCCTAGTCCCTCCCAGCCTCAGTACCATTGCGCTCCTTATGCTGCAGAGGCATAGCGCTCATACATAGCAACAATGGCATCATTCAGGTCTGCAGCATAATGACAGGTCACGCTGCTGGCCTGAACTGTCAATCACACAGTAGCGAATGGCCCCACAGCAAACAAATTGTCGGGAGGTTGGAGCATGACGTGTTCCTGAAGCAAGACAATTGGACCAACCCTTTAACAGCACCCACCTGCTCTTTCCCCTGTAAATCAAGCGCTGACGCTTAATAGTCATCCCTATCTTTGTTAAAAAGCTTATGCCACATGACCGCTGCAGCCAATCAGTGTCCTCAGCAGTGCGAATGTTATCATGGCTCTCACTGCTGAGCAATGACGTAATTAGCATGTCATGTGACCACAGTGACAACTTGATCTATGTTCTGGAACTTGTTGATAAAAAAGGCAATTTTATGTTATATATATCATAGTTTCATTATTTGAAGATAAACTATTAGCTCTCTGGATCTCTGTTTTATTAAATACTTGTATACCGCTTTAAAGCCACTGTCACACGTTCAGAATTTGGTCAGCATTTTATTTAAGTATTTGTAAGCCAAAACCAGGAGAGGAACAATTAGAGGAAAAGTATAATAGAACCACGTCCTCACTTCTGGATTTATCACCCAATCCTGATTTTGGCTTACAAATATTGATGTAAAATACCGACCAAATACTGATAGTGTGAACATGGGCTAAATAAAATCCCCACCCCCTTTTGCGTCTGCTCAATGGCCCCACGGTGAAACAATGTACGGTGCGGCACACATCTTGGCGCAGGGAGCTTTGCTGGTGCTGCACAGCTGTCAAAGCAGGATGGCTGCACAGCTCCAGGGATCCCTCCGCCTCTTCTGTGAGACACTGGTGACGGCACCTATGGGATGACATCATCACATACACATATCATGTACAAGGTGGGGGTTGCAGACAGCAAATAATAAATTGAAGTTGGAGGTATGGAGAACAAATAATGATGAATTGAGCGTCGGAGACAGCGAATTATAATGAATTGAGGGTGGGGCAAGTACCATAAATTATGATATATTGAGACTGGGGAACAACAAATGATGAGGAATTGAGGGTGGGGCAGCAAATAATGATAAATTGAGTGTTGGGGAGAGCAAATGATGCTGTATTGAGTGTGGGAGAGACCTAATGATGATGAATTGAGGGTGCGGGAGAGCAGTTGATAATGAATAGAGGATAGGGGTGGGAGAGAGAGGACATGACATAATGAATTGGGGCGGAGAGTGGAATGGAAGTATAATGAATTGGGGGAGCAGGAGGTACAAAATGGGGGTGCTGAAGATGCAGGTGTTTGACTCGTATTGAATTGGGGAAAGAGTACAGGTGCTAATTAATTTATATATTTATTGGGTGGGGAAAGTGGCTATTTATTGTTAGTGGGAGAGCAGTTATGGATTACAATTTATAATTGGAATGGTGGGTTGTATAATAACTAATTATAAAATAATGGTGAGTGCATGTCTGTATTCAGCTACGTAGTGTAGAAGTTGGGGAACAAGTGGGAATGTGCTCTAGATAACTGTGTGTTGTTTTCTGGAGAGACGAGTCCTCGCTGAAAGAACTGATGACGGTCTGCACTGGATGAAGAAGAATAGAGAAGATGAAAGGCTTCAACTAGAGATGTCACCGGTGAGTTGGTGTGTTACCTGTATACTGACACTATACACTATATACAGAGCTCCTGTGTATAATGGCACAAATGGTAATATTAGTGTTGTGTTTTTATATTTATGATTAGTATTGTAGTATTCAGTAACTAAGTGGTGATAATATGTGGTCTTGTCATGATGTGGTGGTATTTGTTCCTTGTATGTGGTATTATTCGGTTACTATGCCAATAATGTCTGTAAAGCGCTGTGGAATTAATGGTGCTATATAAATGAGTAAAATAAATATGTTGTGGTAATATGTGGTCTGGTCATGATGTGACAGTGTTTGTTCATTGTACGTGGTATTACACAGTTACTATGTGGTGGTAATATGTGGTCTGCTATCTCAGAATTTGAAATATCGGTCTTCACTGAATACTGATTTTACTGAGAGTGAAAGAGAAAAGAAAGTAGTAGACTTTTCTGATAAGATATATTACAAATTTGCTAACTTTCATGTGTTTTATTAATTTATGAAATAAAAATTATAAAGACAGTTACATTTTCAATATTCAGTGCCAATTAATGTATTAATAATAAATCTTTATAGCAGTCAGGGTTCCATTTTTTCCAACCCCTTACATATTTTGGCTGCCCGCAACCACCACTAGGGGGAGATGAGCAGACTATTGATTATTATTATTATTATTATTATTTATTGTTATAGCGCCATTTATTGATATGGAATCCCTTAATAAATGGCACACTGTAAGCTGATAATTTGCCTCTAAGGGTCTCGGTACATTTAGCGATGCACCAGTGATCCCGACAACGATACAACTTGGTCAGGATCGCTGGTGCAGATCTCACCAGCGACACAGCAACGATCGAGGCGATGCTCGGCGGTCGCTCCTGTCACACGACAGCGATGATGACGACTTCCGCCTGCGTCCATGCGCCGCTAGTCGGCACCAGCGGGACGCCAACAAGGAGAAAATGGCCTAGGATGTTCGAGCGTGATCAGCAATATCCAGCAGGGGGGGGGTCGTAGGTACGTGTCACATGTAGCGAGATCGCTAGCGATATCGCTGTTGCGTCACAAAATCGGTGACACTTTAGCGTTATCGCTAGCGATATCGCTATGTGTAAAAGGCCCTTTATGCTTCCCACCTTTGTGAGATGTACTTGGACCTCTGTATCAGAAGTCTTCGGGTTACTAGTTTTCTTTATATTTCATATACCATATGTAGAAATAAACAAATCCGGACCAGTCCTGTATCTAGGTGCCCACATTCGTTTGTGAACAGAGGTGCGGTTGGTGGTCACTTAAATTTCTACTGCCACGTGAAGCTACCTATTATTTTTTTCCCACACTTTGGACAAAAACATGCTAATTTCCAAATAGAGGGAAATTAAGTTCCTTGTATGCATTCTGCGGTCTATTAACGCCAGTCCGCCTGCAGCTGAGCCTTGCTCTCTGTGCAGCCTCCAGCTAGCCGGACAGTAGCAGGGAAGCTAATTGGGAATCAAACACAAGTTCACGACACTCCCCGCTGTTCATTAGGACACCGGCTGATACCAGAACTGATCAAGCCTCGCAGTAGTACATCAGCGGGTCTCCCTTGACAACTGAAATCAACAGTTTTTCTTAGGAATGAGGGTAACAACAGGCGAGTTATTTACAATGCATCAATGAACGAGCTGATGGGTTTTTTTTTTTACTTACCAGATAGTCTCTCCGTATAGAAACATATATTTTTATCCAAATCTAGCAAATTACATTTGAGCATTCTACTTTAATCTACAATTTTGGGCTCTTTCAATTTTCGATAGAATAAAGGTTACTTTTTACATATCTCATCCTAGCAGCAAATCCCTTATGTAATAGGTAATTCTCTTTCAGTGGCGGCTTTTGTTCTTAATTAACGTCGGTGGTAACAGAATCATTGGTGAGTAAGTCTCTTATAATGCCATAGGGCTAAGTTTATTAACCTGGGATTTCAGGCAGGGTTTTGGAGTGCTTTTAACCCTTCATCTAAATCTACCAGTTGCTACAAATTTACCAGCACATTTTGACTTATTCAAGAATGCAACATACAGAACTACCACGTAGTAAAAGATGAAGAACAGCACTGACTGTGCTTATTCTTCACAGATCCATTGGCAGCATCTCATCCAAACATTTCTATATGGAAAATATTTCAATATGAATTAAGCCGAGATGCCTAATTAGAACATTTGGCTGCTAGAATCAGACAGTAAGGGTGCCTTGTCTTAGAAGCGTTCAGACAGTTCAGGGGATGTATACTCCACTGTATCTGACCAATCACATAAAAGGGAAAGTATCATCCATACATTATTATTAATTGAAATTATATACTGGTTAATGGCATATGGAAATCCACAATACACTGGAGATGTCCATTGGAGACTGAGCTTCTTAACTATGCTCTGTGCAGAGGTCCTTGTGCAGAGAGGAGTGATGTGAGCTGTGCCCATCATCTATTGCTAAACACTACCAATCACCAGTTTGTGGGTGCCTATTTTAAGTAAAACCAACTTTGGCATCATGACTCCAGATATTCACCCATTATGGACTACCTTCCAATTCCTCCTGATGAAATAGTATGAATGGCGAAACACGTCGAGGTTACAGCACTTTTGTAGCTGAAGTGACAATTTCCATCACCCAATATTGGTTTGAGGACACAGGTGTATACCTATATGTTAGTTGGATTAAGCACAATTTGCACTTTATTTTATGCATGGACACTTCCTCCATTGTGTAGTTGTTTGAGCTCTTAGGAATATTGGGGGTTATACACTACCGTTCAAAAGTTTGGGGTCACCCAGACAATTTTGTGTTTTCCATGAAAACACATACTTTTATTAATCAAATGAGTTGCCAAATGAATTTAAAATCTAGTCTGTTATGAATGAGTCACCGAAGGAGGAAAAAACAAAAATACAAGCTAAGTCCAGAAAACCGGAGAGGTTGGTAGCTATCGGATTGCAGACCCCTGATCCTATCCACAACAACTAACAGTAGCCGTGGGGGGTTCCTACGATGCCCTAGACCCCTCGATCACAGCCGGAGAACTAAATAGGCCTAAAGAAAGAAAGGGGAAATCTAAACTGCCCCAGAGCAGACCCCAAAGCAATAGGCAGCCCCCAACATATAATGACGGTGAAGCAAGATGAAAACACTAACACAGATAGAAAGATAGGTTGAGCAAACGATGGGGCCCAAGCTAACTAAAGGACAGGATAGAAAAGCTGCTGTCTGCAATCCGTAAAAAACCCTACCAAAAAAATGTCCCAACCGTCTGATAGGAAAAACAGGCCCTGAAGTTGCTAGGACTTCAAAAAGACTATATCAGCACTCAGGTAAATTCTGAAGACAGAGCAAAGAGACAAACTGATCAGAGACAAAAATGGAACTCAGCACACCCCCGACCGGGGATGGCTGAACTCCAAAAAACAAGGTAAACAAAACAAAACGTAAGTTCAATAGCAGAGCAAAAACTTATCTTTGGGAAGCAGGAATCAGACTGGTCTCCAAGAATCCAGCAGAGAAATCACCAGCGACTGAGAAGGGAGTCGGCTGCCTTATATCCAGTCAGAATTTCCTGTTACCCAGTCATCATCTACCAGATCAGGTGTTTGGTAATCAGCCTCACTACCTTCCTTCACCAGAAGAGGGAGTTCATCAGACATCGATGGTGAAGGGGAAAATGAACTCACAACACTAGTCCAGACATTGACAAGATTAGAAAAAAAGATTTTTATTTGAAGTAATAATTTTCTCCTTCAAACTTTGCTTTCATCAAAGAATGCTCCCTTTGCAGCAATTACAGCATTGCAGACCTTTGGCATTCTAGCAGTTAATTTGCTGAGATAATCTGGAGAAATTTTACCCCATGCTTCCAGAAGCCCCTCCCACAAGTTGGTTTGGCTCGATGTGCACTTTTTGCATACTGTGCAATCAAGCTGCTCCCACAACAGCTCAATGGGGTTGAGATCTGGTGACTGTACTGCCCACTCCATTACAGATGGAATACCAGCTGCCTGCTTCTTCCCTAAATTGTTCTTGCATAATTTCGAAGTGTTCTTTGGGTCATTGTCTTGTTGTAGGATGAAATTGGCTCCAATCAAGCGCTGTCCACAGGGTATGGCATGGCATTGCAAAATGGAGTGATAGCCTTCCTTATTCAAAATCCCTTTTACCTTGTACAAATCTTCCTCTTTACCAGCACCAAAGCAACCCCAGAGCATCACATTACCTCCACCATGCTTGACAGATGGCGTCAGGCACTCTTCCAGCATCTTTTCAGTTGTTCTGCATCTCGCAAATGTTCGTCTGTGTGATCCAAACACCTCAAACTTGGATTTGTCTGTCCATAAAACTTTTTTCCAATCTTCCTCTGTCCAATGTCTGTGTTCTTTTTCCCATGTTAATCAGGTTTTTAGCTTCTCTTATCAGCCAAACTGTTTTCAGCTGTGCTAGCTTACTTGCACAAGGGTTTTCAAGGGTATTCTAACCATCCATTATCCTTCTTACACAGTTAGCAAACACAAAGTACCATAAAACACTGGAGTGATGGTTGTTGGAAAAGGGCCTATATACACCTATGAAGATATTCCATTACAAATGAGACATTTGCAGCTAGTATAGTCATTTATCACATTATTATTATTATTATTATTTATTGTTATAGCGCCATTTATTCCATGGCGCTTTACATGTGAGGAGGGGTATACATAAAAACAAGTACAATAATCTTAAACAATACAAGTCATAACTGGTACAGGAGGAGAGAGGACCCTGCCCGCGAGGGCTCACAATCTTCAAGGGATGGGTGGTAATACAGTAGGCGAGGGTAGAGCTGGTCGTGCAGCGGTTTGGTCGATCGGTGGTTACTGCAGGTTATAGGCTTGTCGGAAGAGGTGGGTCTTCAGGCTCTTTTTGAAGGTTTCGATGGTAGGTGAGAGTCTGATATGTTGTGGTAGAGAGTTCCAGAGTAGGGGTGATGCGCGAGAGAAATCTTGTATGCGATTGTGGGAAGAGGAGATAAGAGGGGAGTAGAGAAGGAGATCTTGTGAGGATCGGAGGTTGCGTGCAGGAAAGTACCGGGAGACGAGGTCACAGATGTATGGAGGAGACAAGTTGTGGATGGCTTTGTATGTCATGGTTAGGGTTTTGTAATGGAGTCTCTGGGCAATTGGGAGCCAGTGAAGGGATTGACAGAGGGGAGAAGCTGGGGAATAGCGGGGGGACAGGTGGATTAGTCAGGCAGCAGAGTTTAGAATAGATTGGAGGGGTGCGAGAGTGTTTGAGGGGAGGCCACAGAGCATGAGGTTGCAGTAGTCAAGGCGAGAGATGATGAGGGCATGGACTAGGGTTTTTGCAGATTCTTGGGTGAGGAATGAACGGATGCGTAAAATATTTTTGAGTTGAAGTCGGCATGAAGTGGAAAGGGTTTGGATATGTGGTTTGAAGGAGAGATCAGCGTCAAGGATTACTCCGAGGCAGCGAGCTTGTGGGACTGGGGAGAGTGGGCAGTCATTTACTGTAATTGATAGGTTCGTAGGGGGGGTCACGTGAGATGGGGGAAAGATGATGAATTCTGTTTTGTCCATGTTGAGTTTCAGATATCTAGTGGAGAAGAAGGATGAAATAGTGGACAGACATTGAGGGATTCTGGTTAGTAGGGAGGTGATATCTGGTCCAGAGATGTAGATCTGTGTGTCATCAGCATAAAGATGATACTGAAAGCCATGAGATTCTATGAGCTGTCCCAGGCCAAAGGTGTAAATAGAGAACAGCAGGGGCCCAAGGACTGAACCTTGTGGGACTCCGACAGATAGGGGGCGAGGTGAGGTGGTGTGTGAGTGGGAGACGCTGAATGTCCGGTCTGTTAGGTATGATGAGATCCAGGAGAGGGCCAAGTCTGTGATGCCGAGGGATGAGAGGGTCTGTAATAATAGGGAATGGTCCACTGTGTCAAAGGCAGCCGACAGGTCCAGGAGGAGGAGGACAGAGTAGTGTCGCTTGCTCTTGGCAGTTAAGAGGTCATTGGTGACCTTAGTAAGGGCTGTTTCAGTGGAGTGGTGTGACCGGAAGCCAGATTGTAAGCGGTCGAAGAGGGAGCAAGAAGAGAGATGGGAGGACAGTTCAAGGTAGACGTGTTGTTCCAGTAGCTTGGAGGCGTATGGGAGAAGTGATATAGGGCGATAGCTAGATACAGAGGATGGG
Organism: Dendrobates tinctorius; assembly: GCF_039654945.1. Lineage (NCBI taxonomy): Eukaryota > Metazoa > Chordata > Amphibia > Anura > Dendrobatidae > Dendrobates > Dendrobates tinctorius. The sequence continues at coordinate 6,778,688 of NW_027361779.1, read as the reverse complement.
TCAAGAGAGGGCTTTTTGAGGATAGGTGTGATGGAGGCATGTTTAAAGCTTGAGGGGAAAACACCAGTTGTTAGTGATAGGTTGAAGAGATGGGTTAGGGTTGGGATGAAGACTGTGGTGAGGTTTGGGATGAAGTGGGATGGGATCGGGTCGAGTGCACAGGTGGTGAGATGTGATCTTGAGAGTAGAGTGGAGACAATGTATTAACAATGTATGTAACAATTAACAATTAACAATGTATGGAGTGTATTTCTGAACCATTTAATGTTAACTTCATTGGAAAAAATTGTGCTTTTCTTTCAAAAATTACCCTAAACTTTTGAACAGTAGTATATATTTACCTGACTATATATTGGGCAGGACAGACATTGGCTTAATGTTGTTGGATGCTCTGCCATCTTTTTTCAGGTACACTGCCACTGGGTACTTATTTTAGTCAGGACTACCTAGGGGTGAGCAGGGGCGCCATAACTTGCATGATCTATTAAGGGTGCCAACTTCAGCGGTCAGGCAGGGCTCATCTTTAGGGTGTACCACTGATGGAAAATGTTAGGACACACATCCGCCTGATTTTGCTTTTAGCCATGTTTTCTATGTGAGGTATTAATTGGTCACCACATAGATATATGTATAAGTATCTGTTGGCTAGGAATTACTAAGTTTATTTCCTTTTTCTTTTAATAGTATTAATAAAGGTATAATTTGCATTAATAGGGATTTATTCATCTAGTTAGAAACTGACTGCAGATATAGTCATGGAGGGTTCTAAGATCCCAAACTCACAAATTCACACTTTCACTATAGAGTATGGATCCTTTAAAAGTATTTTAGGGACAGGTTATTTTTAGAGATGGGCGAAACCGAACAGTAAAGTTCAGCGACCGTGCCGAATACCTACTGTTCGGGTACGGACACCTGATACGCACTTCACCAGGAAGTCCGTGTTACTGTTCGGGTTCGGCTGCCCGAACACCGGGTGTTTGTCGTGCTGTCAAGTGTGGTAAACACCGTTTCTGATTGGCGGTGAAATTATCCCAGCCAGTCAGAGAGCCACTGTTCCCATGCTGTCAAAAGACAGTGTGAGTGCTCAGCTGTGATCGGAAGTATAAAGGTTACATCCAGTCACTGCCGTCAGCTGATGGGACTACTCCTCCCATCATCCGACACCTGCTACTACTAAATACAGTGAGAGTAGGAGCGGCGGATGTGAGTTTTCATTAGCCGCTCCTTCGCTGTAAATAATATAAAAAAAAGGCGTAGGTTTCCCTGTATTTTTTCTAACCAGCCAGACAAAACTCACAGCTGGGGGCTGCAACTTTCCCACTTGTCCTGTAACGGTGGCAAGTGGGGTTCATGTCACCTTTGTATTGTCAGGTGACATCAAGCCCACGGCTTAGTAATGGAGAGGCATCTATAAGACACCCATCCATTACTAATCCTATAGTTGTATGGTAAATAAAGACACAGCCAGAATAAAGTCCTTTATTAGAAATAAGACTAAACACAGTTTTCTATTTTTATTTAAATGCCTAATTCCTGCAAAGCCCTCGTTCTCCTGTAATAAAAGTAAAATAAAAAAACAACAATATACCATACCTGTCCGCCGTTCTGTCCCATGCCATAATCCATGTCTGGAGAATAAACCGTTTTCAACCTGGACGGTGCCAATATGTGACCGTCCAGGCTGAAAACCACTGGTGACTGAACTGATGCGAGTGCAGCCTCAGAGACCAGTGGTGACATCATTGAGGTTACGTCCGGTCACTGAGGCTCCATTGCCAGACAGGCTGAACTGCCATGACCTTGTGACATCCCCACTAGCACCTCAACGAGATCACCGCAGTTCAGCCCGGCTAGGAACACAGCTTCAGTGACGTCACCACCGGTCTCTGAGGCTACACTTGCAGCAGTTCAGTCACCAGTGGTTTTCAGCCTGGACAGTAGCATATTGGCACCGTCCAGGTTGAAAACTGTTTATCCCCGAGACATGGATTACTCCATGGGACAGAACGATGGACAGGTATGGCATATTGTTGTTTTTTTATTTTACTTTTATTACAGGAGAACGAGGGCTTTACTGGAATTAGGCGTTTAAATAAAAATGGAAAACTGTGTTTAGTGTTATTTCCAATGAAGGACTTTATTCTGGTTGTGTCTTTATTTACCATACAACTATAGGAATACAAATGGATGGGAGTCTTATAGATGCCTCTCCATTACTAAGCCGTGGCCTTGATGTCACCACTGACAATACAAAGGTGACATCAACCCCACAAATATGAACCCCACTTGCAACCGCTATAGGGCAAAAGGGAAGAGCCAGACAAGGCGCCATAATTGGCACATCTGCAGCTGCGGGCTGCTATTTTTAGGCTGGGGGGGCTATACACTGTGTTCCAAATTATTATGCAAATGATATTTTTCTTTGATTTTCCTAAATAGTCAGTACAAATGACAGTCAGTCTAATAAAAGTCATCACCCGTTAGAGTATACATCAAATTTTATTGAAGAAACCTCCCAATGATAACAGTATAATCTCCAAAATGAATAAAAACTCAAATTGCACTGTTCCAAATTATTAGGCACAGTAGAATTTCTAAACATTTGATCTGTTTTAAAGAACTGAAAATGTTCATTTGTGGAATTTGCAGCATTAGGAGGTCACATTCACTGAACAAAAAAGCTATTTAACTCCAAAACATCCTAACAGGCCAAGTTACATGCTATCATAGGAACCCTTCTGTGACATCACCTTCACAATTCTTGCATCCATTGAACTTGGGAGTTTTTGGAGAGTTTCTGCTTGGATTTCTTTGCATGAAGTCGTAATAGCCTCCCAGATTTGCTGTTTTGATGTGAACTGCCTCCCTCATAGATCTTTTGCTTGATGATACTCCAAAGGTTCTCTACAGGGTTGAGGTCAGGGGAAGATGGTGGCCACACCATGAGTTTATCTCCTTTTATGCCCATAGCAGTCAATGACTCAGAGGTATTCTTTGCAGCATGAGATGGTGCATTGTCATGCATGAAGATGATTTTGCTCCTGAAGGCACGTTTCTGCTTTTTATACCATGGAAGACAGCTGTCAGTCAGAAACTCTATATACAGTACTTTGTAGAGGTCATTTTCAAACCTTCAGGAACCTTAAAGAGCCCTACAAGCTGTTTCCCCATGATTCCGGCCCAAAACATGACTCCTCCTCCTCCTTGCTGAAGTCGCAGCCTTGTTGGGACATAGTGGCCATCCACCAACCATCCATCTGGACCATCCAGGGTTGCTCGACACTCATCAGTAAACAAGACTGTATGAAAAATAGTCTTCATGTATCTCTGGACCCACTGCTACAATTTCTGCTTGTGAACACTTTTTAGGGGTGGCCAAATAGTAGGTTTATGCACCACAGCAAGCCTTTGAAGGATCCTACACCATGAGGTTCGAGGGACTCCAGAGGCACCAGCAGCTTTAAATATCTGTTTGCTGGTTTGTAATGGCTTTTTAGCAGCTGCTCTCTTAATCCGATGAACTTGCCTGGCAGAAACCTTCCTCATTCTGCCTTTATCAGCACAAACATGTCTGTGCTCAGAATCAACCACAAATCTCTTAACAGTACGATGGTCACGTTTAAATTTTTGGGAAATATCTAATGTTTTCATCTCTTGACCAAGGCATTGCACTATTTGATGCTTTTCAGCAGCAGAGAGGTCCTTTTTCTTTCCTAAATTCCTTGAAACCTGTGCCCTGCTTAATAATGTGGAACATCATTCTTAAGTAGTTTTCCTTTAATTGGGCTCACCTGGTAAACTAATTATCACAGGAATTTGAGATTGATTTCAGTGATCCAAAGAGCCCTGATACACAATAACATCTATGAGTTTATTTGAAAAACAAAAAATTACATCTTTATGACACTTAAATCCAATTTGCATAATAATTTGGAACGCAGTGTATACATGGCCCTTTACTAGCCTGAGAATACCAGCCCCAAGTTGTCTGTTTTAGCGAGGTTGGTAGTCAAAAATGAAGGGGGGACCCCATGCCGTTTTGTTTATTTAAATAATTTAAAAAACAGCATGGGGACCCCTCTATTCTTGATAACTAGCCATGCTGAAGCTGACAGCTGTGGGTTGCAGCCCCCAGCTGTGAGTTTTATCTGGCTGGTTAGCAAAAATATGGGGGGAAACCCAAGCCGTTTTTTAAAATTATTTATTTACAGCGCAGGAGCGGCTGATGAATATTTCCATCGGCGCTCCTGCTCTCTATTTATAAAAGTGTTTACTATACGGTGACTCAACCTTGAAAGGAATTCTTAAAAGGGAAGGTTTACTGTTGAACATTATTCTGGTCTGCAGTAAATAGATTAAAGAGTACCCATCATTTTACTTACTTTCAGAAATCAATGAATATAAGTGAAAATAGAAAACTTTATAATATATCTTATTAGAGACATCTGCTTCTTTCTCCACCTGGACTGATCTTTCATTTAAAAATTCTCACTTTACGGGTAAAATGTATCTTCAGTGAATACATATTTCCCCATTATGGAGATAGGATATGACAGTTGGTGCTCACAAAGTTTTATGGAGAACTGTAACTGTTGCATTAATTTCTTAACTAAAATAGACCGCCACATACTAGTGATAGGTGCTCTTTAATGGTGGGTCATGTGCTATCTACAGGTAAGTGTAAACTTTAATTATAGTCACGTGGGGCTAAAGTAAAAACTGCATTTTTTTATACACATATAATGATGTAAAAAAAATAAACGAATAAAAGTCACCAAGATTTAATAAAAAAAAGTTTAACAAGCACCAGGATATTCCCTCATGACACATTCCCTGTAAAGTCTCATGCACATGGATATATTACAGTTCCATGTTGAATGCAGCTGTAATTCTCATTTGGGTGTGCCTCAGGGGAGAATATCTCTGGAATATGGCCTTGTTGGGGCACTATTAAGTAACACAGACCCTAGGGAGTTCCACACAGAGTCCTTGAACGTCCTGCCATGGCTACAGGAGGAATGCTAAATAAACTGATGCAATACTTAAAGGGATAGTCCACTATCTCTTTATTTAAAAACCATGTTGAGGACTTAATAAGTGGCCAGTCTCTTTAATTATGATAGTGAATACACAGTAGTCCTCTAAGTGGATACCTTTTATTACTAAAATCTAGTATTTTGTGTATACATCAGTACCATTATGCGTGACCATACCTTCAGGCCTATAGGGTTAATCTGTGGCAACATTTGCAGCATGTTCCTTTATGGCTCCATTCTAAATATGAAATGTCTTTGGGGGTCACAAGATAACATTAATCTTAGGCGGCAGCCTCCATAGTAAACGGCTCCAGTTATTGCTTTTGGACATGTTTGGCTCGGTATATTAGCATTTATCACTCACACCTTCGCAGTCCAATGCTTTGTGTTGCATGTATGTGTTTATCTAACTTACAAGCGATATTTTGATTTTCATTAATGAGGTTAATTATTAATGTGTTTGTGCAATTCATCTTCCAGGTTATTTTATAACCCGAGAGTCAAGTGTTTAAAATTACATCAGGTTTCCATCAGCAATCCGCCTGCATTTGTTTCCCTTGTATAGCTGGAGGGCATGACCAGAACATCATTTTCCTTTAAAGAGCTGCTGCTGGTTTGAGGCCTTTAAACTTTGTGTATCAGCGGAGATTTGCAAGATTTCACTTTTCAACAGTATGACTGCCAATGACAAATGGCTGAGCGGGGTTTGTTCTCCAGGGATTAATCTGGCCATTTATACTCCAACCATAAGATTAAAAATCAAAATTCCCCAACTTTATGTGAAGTGTAGTTGAAGGAGTCAAATCCTGTGAAAATGCAGCCACCAGCTACCACTGATTTGGCTAGCCAGGCATGTTTCTGCACAGCGATTACCGTAGGGTAGATTAAGTATGACATGGTGGACAGTCAGATGAATGGGTGACTAAGTAACAAAAGGACTGCAAGAACAACAGCTCTCCACTGTGACTCAAAGTGGGGTGTACGAAGAATTCTGTACCTTTTTGAGACAGCCCCTTTAAGTTCTCACAAGTTCCTAGTGATATCCTAATTTGGTAACAAACATCAAAAGGAGATTGTTTTCCCTTCTTTATGCCCCCAAAGTTTCAGAAAAAATTGTGATTCATCCTTATGCAATTGCCATTGTTGGATGCAGGATGCCTGGGAAGCTTCTGTATGCTACCATTCCCCATCGTTGACATATATATGGAGCTACAAGCAAAAATGTTCCTACATATAGTATCTGAAGGAGAATGCCAAAATTTCAGCTGGATCCCCCAGTAGGATGAAAGCTGCTTGACCAGCTTCTGTCAATACCACCATTCCCCATCTTAGACATATATATGGAGCTACGAGCAAAAATGTTCCTACATATAGTATCTGAAGGAAAATGCCAACATTTCAGCTGGATCGCCCTGTAGGAGATCAGAAACTTGCAAGTGCTTGAATGGGAGCCTAATTGTGACACTAACAACATTACCATGAGACCTTAGACAAAGCCTTCCAAACTAGACAATGAGTTGTGGCCACATCTTTACATCTACTGAGCTGCCATTTCATTGGCCCATATTAGATGAGAAGACTGAAGATCTATCAAATAGAAATTTGGGATAACTGTGCAGTAGGGAGCCATTCTTGCCATGGAAAAAGATTAATTTGTACATATTACATTCAAAGTAAATTGTAATTTTCATTCAATTTATGGTGGACCAACCTTAGATATGATCTGTTACCAAATGTCAAATGACAAGACTACGTAACCCCAGGGCCTGTGGAAATGTTTGATGTTTCCTATGGAGTGTGGGGGTGAGGCAGGATGCAGATTCTCTATCAGAAATTAGAAGGTCACTTTTTAAAAAAAATCATTGGAATTTAATTTAATTAACATAAAACATAAAATAATTCTGTCTAAAGTCTAGTACTACATTCTATGGATACTACATTTAAGGGTATGACCTACAAATTGTTCAGCTGTGATATACAGATGTAGCCATATTTAATTTAACAGATTACACAGCAGTGGTATTTCTGGATGCAAAAAAGTGTAATGTTACACCTAACCTGATATCAATCAATGGCTTGGGCAATGGTACATTATCTTACATGACCTTCTGGGAGCAAGTTTTCAAGATGGTGAGTTATTTGTCAAATTATATTTGACTCCATCTGTAGATAACTTGTGACTGTGTACAAACAAATAAGTGCAACAAATAATTCTACATAACTGTTATTGACTTTATTTAGCAAATCAAAAAAGAAAAAAAGAGAATGGCACTAAGAAACAGTCTACTTACAGGTGGAGTGGATGGACTCTGAGTCAGCGACACTTTGCAGGGTGAAAGCTCGATAGTGAAGGTGCTTGCTTGAAGATGCACACATGAGGCAATCAAAAAAATAAGAAAAAAAAGAAGCACACGCCGTTTACCGTATCATAAAAAACCTAAGCCCTTTATTTTAGAAAAGCATACATGGACAAGGTTTGTGAGGGCAGGATAAGTGCAGGCATGAAACAGGACTACGGGTCCATTGAAGCGTGTTTAACGCAAAACGGCCGTAGTCCTGTTTCTTGCCTGCATTTATCCTTCCCTCACAAACCTTGTCCATGTATGCTTTTCTAAAATAAAGGACTTAGGTTTTTTATGATATGGTAAACGGAGTGTGCTGCTTTTTTTTCTTGTTTTTTGGATTGACTTTATTTATATAGCAACAACATATAGTACAGTGATGTACACAGATTGCAATCACTTTCAGGAGCCCCTGTTAAATAGTATTTTACCCAATCCACTTTCTTAATAGATTAGACAGCTGATGTACAAAATCCATCCACAGTATAGAAAACAAGGCTGTGGCTATATGGGGGTGCAGAGGTAGCAGTCACACCCAGTCACTGGGGCATCAGGAGAAGCATAGGTCCCTTTGCCACATAACAAGACAGCAGTATTATAGATGAACCATGGCAGATGAGGTGCCCTAATAAGATATATCTATTTTTTTATTTAGCTAACTTAGCGCCAATTATTCCACAGCGCTTTACAGACACCATCATCGCTGTCTCCACTGGGGTTCGCAATCTTCATTACCCAGCAGTATGTTTCTGGGGTGTGTGAGAAACCCATGCAATCGTAGGAAGAACAAACCAACTGTAACGGGAATGGTGGAATCACTGTGCCATGGTCAGAGGGGAGCCTGGAGGGCCGTAAATAGGTGAACACCTGACTGTTCGCTAGAGCCCCTGATGGTGGGATTATACTTGACTCCAGATGTATACCAGGTGCTACATCAGGACAAACCTCGGATGCATGGCAGCTGACTTCCAAGGGGCAGGAAACTTGAACGGCCTAGAAGGGAAGATTCAGCTGGTACAGGAAGGCATGGCAGGAACACAGGAGCAGCATGTGCTGGTGGGCACAGCTGGTGCACAGGGAGGCACTGGCAGGTGCAAGCAGATGCGGCTGTAATACAGGTGGGCACGGCAAGTGAAGGCAAGTACGGGTGACATACAGGTGGGCATGGCAAGTGCAGGCAGGTACGGCTGATTTAAAGGACCGCATGACAGGTGCAGGCTGGTACGGCTGGAATACAGACAGGCAGGCAAATGCTGGCGGGCACAGCTGATATACTGGCAGGCAAGTGATGACGGACATGGATGAACTACAGGAACAAAAGGCAAGTATGGGCAGACAAATACAGGACAGGTAAAACTGACTGGCGGGAACAAGGGACCTTAGAACTAGCAAGCATGCAGTCATCTGACATTACATGTTGCTTAGGCACCTCCCATCAGGTCGATTTGCCTTAAATAATAAATGTCTACTGGTTGGGGACACTTTAGCACGGCGTGCGCTGTCCCCCTAATAAGAGGGGAGTGCGCGTGCCCTATGCACAGTGCTCAAGGATCTGCGAGCAATGTGCAGACCCAGGGCAGCAGCCAGAGGGGAAGAAGGTGCAAGATGGGTGTCATGGCGGTGAGTGAGTCTGCGTCTCTGCCAGGGAAGGGGAGAAACATGCAGGGATGCCAGCGCTACACAAACACCTTGTAGATGTTGTCCTTAGTGGGATTTGAACCTAGGACCAAAACGCTGAAAAAAACAGTGATAATCACTGAGCCTGTATATTAGTTGTGACTAGTCTGATGACATTGTGTGCACCTTGTACATCAGTCCCGCAGGCAGAGTTGTGCATCATACAGTAGTTTTATGTCTTGAGACACAACTGATGAATTTGGATTCCAATTTGGCTCCCAAGTGAAAACATAGAATCACTATTGGCATTAGTTTCCCTTTTATGTTACTGTATCACACAGATCAGTACACATACAGTGAAGAACAAAAGGATAACAATGTTTAGAACTTTTGACTTTCATGCTCCATATCTCACATCCACTACTGCTTTGATTGTGGAACTACCATTATTTTAAAGACAATCATCTTTGCTATCTCATACATAAATCTGACTTGCAACTATTTAGCATATGATTAGTTATGCAGATTCTTGTCATATCACTGCATTGTTACTGTTTGGCTCCTGGTGGTGGAAAAATATTTTTCTTCCTGAATATTACAAAATACAACCTGTTCTCACATTCACTAAAAGCTCAGTGTATTATTAGATTGATTTTCGTGTGAAAGGACATTGGTTTGAATCGAGGAGCAGCCATGAAGACGATTTCCCAAGAAAAGAATAACAGCATTATCCAGTTCATTGAAAGCAGTCTCCTGGCCAAGAGAATTGCCAAACTGCATCATGTGAGTTCCATGACAGTTGAAAGAATACAAAATGAAGTCCGCCCATCCATCCATTCAGAAGTCAAAAGATGGACGTCCAGGCAAAATATCGGAGTCAACAAATCGGATCATTCCAAGGTCTATCAGTTCTGGCGCAACAAACACGGCAGTGGAGGTGGTTCGTATGCCTCATAATAGTGAGATCACAGATATTGATGCAAGCACCGTGCAACGCACATTACACAAGTCAGGAATGGTGGCCCGAAAAAAAGATGAAGAAGTCTTAACTTCTATATTGTTATAAGGAGCGTCGGTTCGAGTTTGCAAACAAGTACAAAAAGTGGAGATTTAAAGATTTGAAACTGGTGATTTGGAGCGATGACACGAAAGTCAATAGACTAGGCTCTGATAGGTTCAAATGGGTGAGAAAAAAACAAGGGAAAAAGAGGCTATTGGATTGAGTAATTGAAAGAAAAGTCAAGTTCGGTGGAGGAAGCTTGATGATATGGGGTTATTTCACAGCTAAAGGCATTGGATACTTGGCCAGGATTGATGGTGGTCTCAATTCTCAAATATGTGACTATCCTACAAGATGAGTTACTTCATACACTAGAGTACTATGGGTATGAAAAGGAAGACACAGTGTTCCAACAGGACAACAAGAAGCATACGTCGAGACTGGCGAAGAAATAGTTTAGTGACAATTAATTAGGTGCTGGGATGGACTCACAGTCCTCAGACCTCAACCCAATCAAATACTTGTGGGTAGAATTGAATGAAAAACTGTATATATACTCAAGTGAGTCGACCAGTATTGTACCAACTTTGGGAACGTGTAGAAGAGACCTGAGATCAAATTTCGGTCTATACACGTTTGAATCAGATCAAGAGCATGCCCAGAATGATTCAGGCAGTGATGAAAGCCAAAGGTGAATTTGCAAAATAGTAACAAAATAATAAAAATTGAAATTTAGATCTTTAGGAGCAAAACAGTAACAATGCAGTGACATGATAAGCATCTGCATAACTAATCATATGCTAAATATTTGAAAGTTAAATTTAAGTACGATAAACAGAAGATGATTGTCTATAAAATGATGGCAGTCTCAAGTTCAAAGCAGAAGTGGATAATGAGATATGGAGCCTGAAAGTAAAAAGTTCAAGACATTGACACCCTTTTGCTCTTCACAGTATGTGAATGTAGCCTGAGGGTACCGTTACACATAACGATGTCCCAGCGATCCCACCAACGATCCGACGTGGATGGGATCGCTGGGACATAGTTAGCTGATCGCTGGTGAGCTGTCACATAGACAGCCCCTCCAGCGATCAGGACCAGCGAGCACGCTGGTCACCAAAGTAAACATTGGGTTTCTAAGGGCCCCGCGGCCCTTAGAAACCCGATGTTTACGTTGGTAACCAGCGTTCAACGTCGCTCATCGCTGGCTCCCGCTGCCACAAGCAGCGATGCGCGCTGGCCAGCGGGAGACCAGCGATGAAAAAACGGGCCAGAACGATCCAGCACGATCATCGATACCCCGCGGGGGGGCCGATCACTGCTGGATGTCACACACAGCGATCTCGCTGGAGTGTAATTGGCCCTTTACATGTGCTCTATGGCTCCCAAACACATCAGATTGCTGATGTGCAAACAATTGTTCGGCTGACACCTATATCTCTTGATTCCCCCATACACTGCATTTTTCATGAGAGTGCCGCTGTCTGAATAATCTGGTGGCAGCTTATCTCCAAGTGAACAAAATGATCGGCTGTTGGAAATCCAGCTCACTCCCAACATGATCTGTCATGGGAGAGTAAAAGGGCACCCATACACATTAGACTAATGGCAGCTCTGGGCACTAAACAAAATATCAGCAGAGCGACACAATAAAGTACAACGATGCATTGGCAATAAATCACAATGTAGTCAATGTCGGACATCAGTCAATAACGTCCTCTAGAAGTGAAAATCTACATCTCCCACTATATAACACAATATATGTTTCTATAATAATTTCCCGTGCAACAGTTGTTCCTAAGATCAGCTGTGGTGTAACAAACCTAATTAATGAAAAAGTCATTTCCAGGCGCTATGTGGGGCTGTAAGAGCTTCAAGTATACCAGCCAGTGCCGAGTTAATCAAAATGCTAATGCGGGATGAATTAAAGTTGTGATTAACATTTCCCAGCTAATGCTTAAGTGAAATGATCACACCAAATGGGTTAAGCACTAATCATGTTATCCACTCCCATACAACAAAAAGGTGGGTGGGTGGCGATGACTTGCTGCTTTCATGCCTCCTCTACTTGGATGTGCATCTTAATGCAGTTTAGTCAAAAGGCTTTAAAATATACACAATTTATGGGCATTTTACAGATCCAATGAATCCTCTGCAGACGCCGGCAGAGCCCAATACTAACTTGTAGTGAGATAAATAAAATAATGATCCTTGCTGGTCTACAACATCCCAACATTATAGTGAACTGCTAGCTGCTCATTTCCTCTGTTGCTCTGGGTTCACCCATCGGTCAGCGGAGGGGTGAGAGCAGAGATTTACTATAGCCTTAACTTCACAAAAATGTAACCTCTGCTCACCAACCGTAACTAATAAGCAAATTGCTTCAAGCAGGTATTAAATGAAACGCTTAGATAAATTATATAATTTAACAACTATTCCATAGCTTGTGCGTCTACACGTGTGCATTTGTCATGAGATGGACATTTATTATTGATACAGCCACGGTACATCAATGTGGTGGTCTGCCCTTTCTTCTATCTAGAACCATTGTGAAGGCTTTGGGGTACTTTTTCTGGGAGTATGTGGACTCAGAATCCATCTAGAAAAACATCACAAAGATTCAGTCTGTACTTTGGTAAATGGAACGTTGAAACTCTTTTAGATGTAAATGTTCAAGTCATTCTGCGGGGTAAACAAATAGCGGAGTACATGCCGTTCCACAGACTACCACATAGCGGATCAAAGGAATGAATGAGCAATCTCGCCTATCTCTCTACAGTGTCACGTTCTCTATTCAGGCTGTTACCGTAGCTTCCAAAGGAAAAAATAATTGCAATTTTTAGGTTTTAGTAGAAAACATAGCTTTAGTCCATGGTCCCTCATACAGAATATAATAAAAAAAATTGTGTTTAAATGTGTTTTTCCCTTTTGTTTTAAGGCTATGTTCCCAAGATGACTATTTCGTGAGTGTTTGCTGTTGCAGGTTTTCTGCACCAGTAAAGGTGCTTTCACATTGCATTCAGACTCCCGTTCAGTGGCCATGTTGGGTTTACATCTGAACCCTTCCTAAAACGGCATCTGGACATATGAGTAGATGAGGCCATAGACTATAATGGTGCCGACAGAGAGAACGTGTGGTCTTCACTTGCATCATTTTCAGGTGGACACACTGGAGGTTGACACTCAGACGTATCAGGATGTCCATCTCCAGTAGTTGTCCTTACTACCGAAAGTGATGCAACGCAGAGCGCATGTTCACTCTCCCCGGCACCAGCGCATGTTCACTCTGCCGACACCATTATAGTCTAAGGCCCCGTTGGCACATGAGTCTGAATCCCGTTTTGTAGGGGGTCGGAATTAAGCCCCGACGGCGCCAGTGAATAGGTGCCTGAGCGCAATGTGAATTTGGCAATTTGGTTATGAGAGAAACGCTAACAGAATCGTCTGGTGGCTTATCTGCCATTGAACAAAACGATTGGCATTTGGAAATTCAACTTCAATTCATTATGCTATTTGTGCCTTTTTTAAGTCTATTTGACATGTGTTCCCATGTTTTGGTTTTCTGCTTTGCAGAGTCTTGCAATTCCAGATGTTTTAGCTTGATACATCAATTTTGATTTTTGAAAAATTCGCTAAATTTGGTCCAACTCCACTCAGGACCTCCCCTTTTCTTTATTTGAGTATGTCAAAATTTCGATGCCATTTTTGTGACTTTTGGCACCAAAACACTTAATTAAAAAGTAGTTCAAGACAGAAGAAAGACTATTTTTACATTGTGCCGAATTCATGAATCACATGCTCCATTTTGATAACTCTGACACAAGAAACGGCAAGTAATACCACAATACAAAATAGGAAAGTGACTTAAAAAATGCAAATTATAAATTGGATCCCAAATGTTTTTTTGGCGCAGATTTGACCCTATGCAGATATATTTTAAATGAATTATTTCAGGCCCCCCAAGAAGCCTGTAGAGAAAAAGTTCACCAAAAGGGAGTGTTCACACATACCATACATGCTGCATTCTTACGTCTGCTTTTTATTTACATGCACTCTGCAGATGTTTGTACCAAACACACAATAACAGTCTATTTGGATTACTTCATTCTTTGTAAGCATTTTCCCTTTATTTGATGTGTGTTCGTGCAGATCTGAAGCAGCGCCTTTTTAATACATTTTTTTAGTACCGAAAATATTTAATTCTGTACTTAAAAAATGCAATTGCACTTTTACAGTAACAAGTATTTTTTTTAGATTCCGCATAGAAGTCTATAGAGAAAAAATGCCACAAAAAAAACCGCCTCCCCAAAAAACGCTCCATACCATGGTGTCTTGAGATGCCCTGTGGGCAGGAGTTTTCAGCAAATTACATCAACTTTGCTTGGACACTTAAAGGCAGTAGAGATTCTGCACAAAAGACGGAGGGGAAAGAACAGTATCATACATGTCTATGATGTAGTTCGCTCAGGTGAGGATTACCGTCGGTCAGGCCAGGTACTGCAATTTGAGCACAGCCGTGTTTCAAAGATGTATAAAACTGGCCTAAGGCCCACTAAAAAAAAATTCTACCAGCACCAATTAATGATAGGAGACTCCTAACCATGAATCTTTCTATCAATGTACGACAGTTGTGTGAAATAATTGTGCATTGCATGTTCAACCTTACTAATAATGCTGCACAGAAGGGTCAAGTGAAAAGACAGCCATGTGAATGTTTTTACCACTTCAGTGTCCATTGGCTTCCTGGACTGCGGGATTTTTTTGGCACTTCAAATTCAGGTTAATTGACACTGTTTCTACATAGTACAGTACCATAAACATGTTCTTCTTCTGAGTAATAATTCTCAAATCAGTAATTCTCCTTCAATAAATGTCAATACATTTTTATATTGCTGATTTTCCCTGCAACTGCAGCTGGTATATTTGCCCCATTCAAGGCTTATGCGCGCCGAGTTTGTCAGGATCAAGACATTTCAGGACATGCCAGTGTCTTTTAAGTTGTTATCCGAACACTTTTTGCAAACAAATGCACAGCAAGTCATTTTTAAATACGAATGTGTAAGTTCATTCTGGTGTAGTCGAGTGAAAAAATGTTGTCAGCACTTACCCTTACGGGGAAAATTCAGCCTGAGTCTGATAAGACCCAACACCTACTGCTCCCTCTGGGCACCCAGCCATCGCATGATCGCTTTCTCCAGAGTATGAAGTGTTGTTAGCATGTCCTATACTCTATACGCTTGTTCAGAACTGTGTATACAGAGCTCAGGAAGGCAGAAATGATAATAAACCACCTCTGTATTCTTTATGTGGAGTCTGGCTGTGCCTGACAGCAGGCTCCTGCAGCTCATCAATCACATGCAGCTCCTTATGTTATAATGACATTTAAAACATAAAAACTAAACGCACTCACATTTAGTATTTGCTTAACTGTACTAACCCTTAAAACATAAGTAAAATGTAATTGATGCTGCACTGATAAGTGATAACCATTGTGAAATTGCTGATTTCTTTGACTTGACATAATAATAATAATAATTGCATTTATATAGCGCTAACATAATTCTGCAGCACTTAACTATTAAGTGGGGGCATGTACATACAATAAAGACAAGGTAATACATAGTCCAACAGTTATGGGAGGAGTGAGGGCCCCGCTCGCAAGCTTAGTAAGAAACGATGCTGCTAGGCACCTGGTGGGACTGTTGCTGAAGCGCCCACCTGATGCTCACCATGTATCATGCAGATCTATTGCTAATACTAGCCGCATCATACCCTCCCCACTGCAACAGGCCCACATCAGGTCTTGGAGATCAGCTAAACAGATAGGCTGAGGACATCCCCTGTAATGCCAAAATAGGCTTGTTGCGTAAGGGGTTAAATGACTGAAAACTGATCACTTAATATTCACACGTACCTACTGAGCAGAGAGTAATGTATTCCGTATAAGAATTTATACATATTTGCCACATATCTGTGATTTAGCAGATATACGGTATGTATAATTTATATCCCATAATTCTGCTAGCATAGCAAAATAGGAAGATTTACCTTTATCTAGTGCACAAATTAAATCTAAGAAAAAAGGTACAGTAAAAAAATATCCCCCTACAAAGACAAAAATCTGCATCAGTTTGTACCATTAGGTGAAGCATGAGTCCAGGAAGCTTGGGTTTCAATAAAAGGTAATATTTTGCACAATAATTTTAAAATGTAAACTAATTTATACTGAGAAATCAAAATTTGTCAAACACCAAGGCTAAGTATTTTAAAGAAATACCTAGACTCAGATGACAGATACATCCCACATTATGTAATGTCTGTTAATGGGACATGAGAATGCATTTGTTCCACCCCGGATTAGGAAGAGTTCCTAATCACCAAGTGCTGAAATAATGAACACAAAAACGTAGGTTTACAGCATACAATCGTCAGCAGTGTGAACAGGCACTGATTTCCAGTGTAGAATATATTATAAGCCATAATTATACAATATGTAGCATTTCCTCTGAACTACAAAATAAATTGAAATTTGGTGTTAACATTTTTCTGACTTTGAGCTATAAGTTTTCTACAACTAGAAGTTAGTTTGATTTAATCTTATATTCTGACATATATGAGGTACCTTTGATATCAGAGGACATATCTATACCTACAGACACCTATATAGAAATGTTTGAGTTCACAATAGATGCAAAAAGAGAACACTTACCTGACACACTCTTATGGCTTGATCCAGGACCGTTTTGGTGTCCGTGGCGTAGTCCGGACAAGGTAATGCTGCCCTACTGAAATGGGCTTGTAGCAGCAGATGTGTTTTAGTGTGTGCGCTGTCCATGGAATGTGGGTTCACTTCAATTGGAAGATGTTTCGCCAGCTCGCTGTTCATCTGGTCTTCATTGTGTCTGACGGGTAGATCAGTGTACTCTTCAGCATCCTACAAAAGCAAAAAGTCAGGTAAATATGTGCCTTACTCAAAATATGCAGAGTTTACACTTATAGGCGTTTTACAGGAAGATTCAAATAATTACGAGCTGATCTACAATACCTGGAAGTGGCATCTAAATAGTGGGACAGATCTATGGCGTTCCGCTCTATACATTGCTTATATCCAAGTGCTGGTGGAACAGATATCAGCTGTTTGGTGGGGGGGTGCCGGACGTCTATTGATCTGATATTGGTGACTTATATGGTATGTGCACACAATGTCTTTTTTAGATGGACTCTACCTGGGACCTGAAAACACGCAAACCCCCCCCCCCCCCAAATAATGAACATGTTGTCCCGTCTTATGTAATTTCTGTTACCTGCTTCAGGCTTTGAAAGCTGTTGAAAAGCTTAGAATTCGCAACTATGTTATATAGGGAAATATAAAAAAAATGCCAACAGCAAAAAAATGTCCTAAAAGGCGTCTTCTGCGTTACAACCTGTGCGGGTACACCGGCGTCTATAAGATGCGGTGTGCACATGCTCTACCTCTTATATAAATCACAAGATTACAGTCAGGGATACTATTGTTATTATCAGAACCTACCTTTTAATTTGTATTCAGATACTGTAGATGCCATAATTATACTTCGGTTATTTATGTGTAGGTGCAAATGTCAGCAAGTTGTCATTGCCATCACTGTACTCAGCACCTGTCCTGTTTTCCTATAGTTCCCAATCCTTTGTGTCCTAGTAGCCTTTGGCTCAGTAGTGACTGCTACCTCCAGGCCCATAATGCCATGCTACCACCCTAGAGTATCCAGACAAAGAAGAATGCTACAGACTAACACAATGTTTTCCAGATTTTCTACCAAATGATGGTAAATAACAATCCATGCAGAATATGTAATTGCGTGTTTAAGTGATTAGCGATTGCTTGATGCTGTAAATATCAGGTATAAGAAGTCCAGTAGTACGCATGGCATGAAGATGGGTTATAAAGCATCAGCGCAGCAGCAGCGTTACAATGTGGTGCGTGATGGTAACATATCTTTTTTCTGTCAGTAGTAAACAGTTTTTCTCACACTTTACATTAAAGACTCCTCTGGGCATTAGTACCTAGCAGGAGGCTTGCTAAATGAGTTACTGAGTTGTACCACCATATGGCTGATTTTGTGCTCCATTGTGCACGGGATGAACTGGGAGCTCCCCACATTTCTCTATGAAATGACTACCTGCATTTATACAGACAGACAGGCAGAAGAACAGACATTGTAAATCTGTACACCCAATGAGGTGTCTATCGCAGCCATTCCTAATCTTGTCTATATTTTATCTTTATCATGTAGTCTGTAGCCAAATGTCCTCCATGTTTTATATTGTAATAAAAATAATAATAATCTTTATTTTTATATAGCGCTAACATATTCCGCAGCGCTTTACAGACATTATCACACAATCTAAATTCCCTATCAGTATGTCTTTGGAGTGTGGGAGGAAACCCACACAAACTCCTTACAGATGTTGTCCTTGGTGGGATTTGAACCCAGAATTCCAGTGTTGCCCCATATTATATAATCCTGCATTTACAGAAGATAGGCTAAATGTCTGTGTTAAAAGCAAAAACAATTGCTCCAATACTAATTTTGCATTGATTGCATTTGATACACTACCAATTTTGCAAGTTTTCCCAAAAACAAAGTATGTTTTTATCGTAAGTACTCTTCAACTGTGAGAGACAGAATCTAAAAATAAAAAACAGAAAATCACATTGTATAATTTTTAAATCGTTTAATTGCATTTTACTGCATGAAATAAGTATTTGATCACCCACAAACCATCAAGAATTGTGGCTCTCACAGACCTGTTAGTTTTCTTTTAAGAAGCCCTTCTACTCTGCACTAATTACCTGTACTAATTGCACTTGTTTGAACTCATTACCTGTATAAAAGACACCTGTCCACACAATCAATCAAACTCCATCCTCTCCACCATGGTCAAGACAAAAGATCTATCTAAGGCCACCAGGGACAAAATTGTAGACCTGCACAAGGCCGGGATGGGGTATAGGAAAATAGGCAAGCAGCTGGTGAGAAGGCAACAACTGTTGGCACAAAATGGAAGAAACACAAGATGACTGCCAATCTTCCTCGGTCTGGAGATCCATGCAAAATCTCGCCTTGTGGGGTGAGAATCATTATAGGAAAGGTCAGGAATCAGCCCAGAATTACATGGGAGGTCCTAGTAAGCAACCTGAAGAGAGCTGGGACCATAGTCTCAAATATTACCTTTAATAACACACTACAACTTTGTGGATTAAAATCCTGCAGGAAAAGGTCCCCTGCACATGTCAGCACATGTCCGGGCCCGTTGGAAGTTCACCAATGACCATCTGGATGATCCAGAGGAGGCATAGGAGAAGGTCATGTGGTCAGATGAGACCAAAATGGAACTTTTTGGTGTTAACTCCACTCACTGTGTTTGGAGGAAGAAGGATGAGTACAACCCCAAGAACACCATCTCAACCATGAAGCATGGTGGGAGAAGCATCATATTTTCTGCAAAGGGGACAGGTGCTTTTCTGCAGAGGGGACAGGATGACTGCATCGTATTGAAGGGAGGATGGTTGGGTCATCAGCAAGAGCATTGAAGATAGGTTGTGGCTGGGTCTTCCAGCATGACAATGACCTTGACCTGAAACCCACAGCCAGGGCAACTAAGGAGTGGCTGAATAAGAAGCATTTCAAAATCCTGGAGTGGCCTAGCCAGTCTCCAGACCTAAACCCAATAGAACATTTTTGGAGGGAGCTGAAACTCAATGAAAGATCTCGAGAAGATCTGTATGGAGGAGTGGGCCAAAATCCCTGCTGCCGTGTGTGCAAACTTGGTCGAAAACTTCAGGAAACATCTGACCACTGTAATTGCAAACAAAGGTTTCTGTACTAAATATTAGGTTCTGTTTTTCTATGGTATCAAATACTTATTTCAAACAATAAAATGAAAATTAATTATGCAAAAATCATACGACGTGATTTTCTGGATTTTTTAAATATTCTGTCACTCACAGTTGAAGTGTACCTACAATAAAAGTTACAGATCTCTCCATTCTTTGTAGGTGGGAAAACTTGCAAAATTGTAATTGTATTAAATACTTATTTCCCCCACTATATATACTTACATGGAAAAATATGAGCATTATAGATATATATGTACACCCTTTAAAGGGATTTTGTTAGCGCAGAATGGCTGTTTAAACCCAGTACAGCAGCTTGGTGCTTTATAGCGGGGCCAATCATTTATATACACCTTCTCACCTCTGCTTGGTTTTCATCTATGTACTCCATGGTCCAGATCTGATGCGAACATGCCACTACTAGACTCAGAAGACTATTTTGATATTGGACCATGGGCGGACCTACCGCCCGTGCAGCCTGTTCATTGCACGGGGGCCCCAGGTGAGAGGGGGCCCCTCCAGCACCGCATGGCTAATTCATGGCTCCCAAGTTCCAACCGTCCCGATTCCCGCACTGCACTGAGCTGCCACGCCCCCCCATCCACCGACGCCATGCTTGCCATCCCAGATAGATGCACCGCAGCCTGCAATGATGTGGCTTGGCTGTGTGTGTTCTGTGCGCAGAGGACATGTGAGAGGGGAGGAGTCAGGGGTCACATGATCAGGGGCCTCCATGTCTATGTGGCTCGGCTGTGTGTGTTCTGTGCACACAGGACCTGTGAGAGGGGAGGAGTCAGGGGTCACATGATCAGGGGCCTGTCTGCCTCTGTGTCTGTCTGCACTCTGCAGGACCCTGCTGTGCTGGTTGTCATGGTGCTGGCTGGATGAGGTAAAGTCTCTGTGTGGGGTAAGGAGGGTTTTACAGTGTGGCTGCAGCAGAGCCATGTGTGTTCTAGGTGTACGGAGCGGAGCCGTGTGTGTACGAGGTGTACGGAGCAGAGCCGCATGTGTATGAGGTGTACAGAGCGGAGTCGTGTGTGTACGAGGTGTACGAAACGGAGCCGCGTGTTTATGAGGTGTACAGAGCAGAGCTGCTTGTGTACAAGATGTACGGAGTGGAGCTGTGTGTGTGTACGAGGTGTACAGAGGAGCCGTGTGTTTATGAGGTGTACGGAGCGGAGCCATGTGTGTACAAGGTGTACGGAGCGGAGCCGTGTATGAGGTGTACGGATTGGAGCTGTGTGTGTACTAGGTGTATGGAGCAGAGCCACATGTGTATGAGGTGTACAGAGCGGAGCCGCGCGTGTAGGAGGTGTACGGAGTGGAGCCACGCGTGTACGGAGTGGAGCCGCACGTGTACGAGGTGTACGGAGTGGAACCGTGTGTACGAGGTGTACGGAGTGTAGCCGCGTGTGTATGAGGTGTACAGAGCGGAGCCACGTGTGTACGAGGTGTACGCAGCAGAATCGCATATGTACGAGGTGTATGGAGTGGAGTCGCATGTGTACGAGGTGTACGGAGTGGAGCTGCATGTGTACAAGGTGTACAGAGCGTAGCCGCATGTGTATGAGGTGTACAGAGCGGAGCAAGGCGTGTATGGGGCGTACGGAGCGGAGCCGCGTGTGTACAGGGCGTATGGAGCAGAGTCGCGTGTATACGGAGCGGAGCCACACGCGTACGAGGTGTACGGAGCTGAGTCGGGTGTGTACTTGGTGTACAGAGCGGAGCCGCATGTGTATGGGGTATGCGGAGCCGTGTGTGTATGGAGTGGAGCCATATGTGTACTGGATGTACGGAGAGGAGCCAAGTGTGTACGAGGCATACAAAGTGGGCTTTTCCCACAGACACAAGAGTACACGGCAGAGCCCCGAGGAACACTTTAAAACTCGCACATGACGTTCCACCGGAAGTGATGTGCTGGAAGCTGACCGGAAATTAGGTAATTTCATGAGGAGATTGTGACAGAACCAGGAATGCTTCAGATCCATCACCATGTCCTCCTCCGACAGCGCAGACAGCAGGGTCGCCTTGGAATAAGGGATGCCGGCCATGTGAGCGGATCATGATATGTCCTGCACCGGGAAGCTCAGGTGGACATTACAATGGGAGCCGGGCTGCTATAGTATCTTTACAGAATCTTCCTTTCTCTGTTCTTTCTTTCTCTCTGTTTCTTTCTCATTCTCTGTTCTGTCTTTCCCTCTCTGTTCTTTCTTTCTCTCTCTAATCTTTCTTTTTTTTCTTTCTCTCTCTCTATTCTTTCGTTCTCTTTCTGTTCTTTCTTTCCCCTCTTTCTTTATTTTTCTCTCTGTTCTTTCTTTCTTTTTTCCTCTCTTTCTTTTTCTTTCTCTCTCTCTATTCTTTCTTTCCCCTTTCTTTCTTTCGCTCTCCCTCTGTTCTTTTTTTCTGTCCCCTCTTTCTTTCTCTCTCTGTTCTTTCTTTCCCCTTTCTTTCTCTCTTTCTGTTCTTTTTTCTGTCCCCATTTTCTTTCTCTGTGTTCTTTATTTCTTTTTCTCTGTTTACCTGCGGATTAGGCTGCGGTTTCCATTTTACATAGAGTAAAATGGTACTGTACAACGCAGCAGATTCTGCGGCGGACCCACAGGGCCAGAAACACTGCAGATCTGCAGCAAAATCCGCAATATGTGCATATAGCCTTATCCGCTGGTAAACCGCAGGTCTTTTGACCTGAAATTTACCTGCGGATTTTACAAAATCCGCGGGGAGAAATCCGCAGCACCTAAAAACTACGTGTGCACATACCCTAAATGCTGCAGCTAAGGAATGTGCGGACAGTGGATGGATCCTCTTGGTCTGGCCTGCCCTGCCTGCTCCAGGTAAGAGTACCAGAGCTGAGCAGGACTGAGGGACTGGGACCAAGGTAGGCATGATTTTGGGGGGCTCCTGGTGGAGAACTGAATCATGGCAGGCATGATTTTTGGGGGCTCCGTCCTAGGGGAGAACTGAAGCATGACCTGGCTGCTCATGAATGGGGGGCCCCTGGCCTGGGGAGAAGGGAAGCATGGCCTGGCTGCTCATGAATGGGGGCCCCTGGCCTGGGGAGAAGGGAAGCATGGCCTGGCTGCTCATGAATGTGGGGGCCCCTGGCCTGGGGAGAACTTGTAGCATGGCCTGGCTGCTCATGAATGGGGGGGCCACTGACCTGGTGAGAAGCATGGTCTGGCTGCTCATGAATGGGGGGGCCCCTGGCCTGGGGAGAACTTGAAGCATGGCCTGGCTGCTCATGAATGGGGGGGCCCTGGCCTGGGGAGAAGCATGGTCTGGCTGCTCATGAATGGGGGGGCCCCTGGCCTGGGGAGAACTTGAAGCATGGCCTGGCTGCTCATGAATGGGGGGGCCCTGGCCTGGGGAGAAGCATGGCCTGGCTGCTCATGAATTGGGGGGCCCCTGGCCTGGGGAGAAGCATGGCCTTGGCTGCTCATGAATGGGGGGCCCCTGGGGAGAAGCATGACTGCTCATGGATGGGGGGCCCCTGGGGGAGATGCTTGGCTGCTCATGAATGGGGCAGCTAATGGGGGGAGAAGAAACATGAATCGGGTGGCCCACATAGGGAGAGAAGCAGCATAAACTGGGGGGGCACATGGGGAGAAGCAGCATTAACTGGGGGGGCACATAGGGAGAGAAGCACTATGCCAAAAGTAGACCGCATATGGGGGAGAGCATTATGAAACAAAGGGAAACGGGGGTGACTATATATATTACCTGGAGGCTGTCTTGAGCTACATGTGTTATTTAGAGGCTATGCTGGGCTGTATATATTACCTGGAGGCTGTGGTGGCCTGTATATATTACCTGAAGGTTGTGCTGGGCTGTATATATTAACTGGAGGCTGTGCTGGGCTGAATATATTACCTGGAGTGGAGGCTATGCTGGGCTGTATATATCACCTGGAGGCTGTGCTGGGCTGTATATATTACCTGGAGTCTGTGCTGGGCACGGTATATATTAGCTGAAGGCTGTTGCTGGACTGTATGTATTAACTGGAGCCTCTGCTGGGTTGTATATGTTATTTGGATGCTGTGCTGGGCTGTATATATTAACTGAAGGCTATGCTGGGCTGTATACCATATTTTATTTGGAGGCTGTGCTGGGCTGTATATATTAACAACTAGAGGCAATGCTGGGCTAGTGGGCTATAAATGTAATTTGGAGGCTGTGCTGGCCTGTATATATAATTTGGAGGCTGCAACTGGCAATTAATACAGCCCAGCAGCACCCTACAGATATTATATCCAGCCCTGCATAGCCTCAATATTAGATAACAAATAACTCTGTTGCCCTATGAAGGGCGGGGGGCCCGAAATATTTCTTGCACAGGGGCCCACTACAGTCTGTGTCCGCCCCTGTGTTGGACACCGGCACTATGTGCAGTCTGCGGCTGCACAGTGCTATATTCAGCAAGCTAAGGAATAGAGGGGCCTGACATCCTTCTAGCCTGTCTGTCATTAGACTTTTCAGAACTTCATTTTACAGTTGACCTTCTATAGCAGGGTTCCCCAACTCCAGTCCTCAAGGCCCACCAACAGATCATGTTTTCAGGATTTCCTTTGTATTGCACAGGTAAAGCAATTATCACCTGAGCAATACTAAGGAAATTCTGAAAACATGATCTGTAGGTGGGCCTTGAGGACTGGAGTTGGGGGAACCCTGTTCTATAGGATCGTTCCCCTCTTTAATCATTGAGCCTTAGGCAATCGCATCACTGTTTATGATTCACCATTTGAACTTTCTTAGACAACATTTGTTAGGCACTAAACATGCCAGTCATGCTACTGCAGTGCAGTACAGCGCAACCTCCTCCAGGGGGTGCTGGTGAGGGAAGGGAGGTTGCACAGACAGCGTAGCAACACTGAGCAGTAGAAAAAGAGCCACCAGGTGGCGAAAGAGTGGTCAGACGTGCCGTGTCAGAAACTGTCAGGAGCAGAGGAACCAGAGTTCACAGCAATACACGTGGTCAGAAACAAGCCAGGGGATCAGCAACGGTCAAAATCGGATAAGACAAAGACAAAAGACAGAAGAAGGTCCGAATGCAAGCCAAGTCAAAACCAGGGAGTCAATAAACTTACAAGGAAACACTGAGTCCGGACAGACAGAAGGAATAAACAGACACGTGGCAAGTCAGGGTATACCAGAGTCAGGTACACATGCCGAAGGCAGAACTATAGCTAACACCGCCTGCAGGATGCAGAGGAGCTAAATAGCAAACCTGATACCAGACTGAGGCTGAGAAAAGTTAACCCCTGAAATGGATCATGACAATGCCTTTATGTCACAATTTTGGTCCTTAGGAAGCTGCTCAAAGTACTATGCTTGTCCATTTTCTTGACAAAATACAGTAACTTTAATACCTGACAGTTCATTTGATGCCCCATATATTTCACCCTTCATAGGGAACTGGTCATCTTAAAAATGTTATTAACCTGTAGATATGTGGTTAATCTGCAGGTAAATAGCATTTTGTCCAGCGCCCCAACTTAAAGGGAACCTGTCACCTGTTTTGGCCGCTATAAGATGCGGTCACTGCCTTTCAGGGCTTATCTACAGCATTCTATATTGCTGTAGATAAGCCCCCAGTCCTACCTGCAAGATAAGAAAAATAAGTTTTATTATAATCACCCGTGGGGGTGGTCCGATGCGGTCCGGTCCAATGGGTGTTGCAGGTCCTTGACCAATGGCTCTCATCTTCTTGCGACGCCACCCTCCTGCTTGCTTCGTTTCCAGCATCGCGCTTCTGCGCAGGCGTACTTCTCTACCCTGTTGAGGGCAGAGCAAAGTACTGCAGTGCAAAGGCACAGAGAAAGGTCAGAAGGCCCAGCGCCTGTGCACTGCAGTACTTTACTCAGCCCTCAACAGGGAAGAGAAGTACGCCTGCGCAGAAGCACGATGCTGGTGAGTCATGAAGCAAGCAGGAGGGCGGCGTCGCAAGAAGATGAGAGGTGCTAAACCCTGACCTGCGACAAACATTGGACCGGACCGTATCGAACCACGCCCCCCGGGTGAGTATCTTTCAGATGGGATCTGGGGCTTAGCTACAGCATTATAGAATTAAGGAGATAAGCCCTGAAAGGCAGTGGCTGTATCTTATAGCGGCCAAAACAGGTTCCTTTTAAAGTAACACTGATGGAAGGAAATTATCTTAATTCCTACTGAAAGGCCCATTTTCCAGTCACAGGGTTGGTACAGACATGGCTTCAGTCACCACAGCACTGACTGACACGGGCTTTGCATTAGGGTTGGCTGTCATTCCCTATACACAGATCAGTGCTGGCACCACCCCGCTAAAACCCAAATGTTTCCGGGCAGAATAAAGTTCAACTCCTCCAGGCAGTGGGCCTCTAAGTGCGGGCAGCTGGGCAGGTTCAGAATGCTATTAGCCTGCAGATTAACCCCATTAATAGTGCCAGGTTCACTTTAAGGCAAGGATCACACAGGAGAGAAACACGTCCAAGTCTCGCATGTTAATACCCGGCACTGCCGCCGGCACTCGGATCAGAGCGTGCAGCCACATAGTAATACATGCAGCCCCACGCTCCGCTCCTGAGTGCTGGCGGCAGTGTCGGGGATTAACATGCGAGTCTCGGATGAGTTTCTCGCATATGTGATCCCGGCCTAACAAGTGTGATGCGATTGTCAAGATATAATGTTATTTATTTGAACTGTCAATAGTCTTAGGTTATGTGTACACAGTGCATTTTTGATGTTTTCGCTATGGAACCTAGCAGTGGTGCCATAAGAGAGATAACCGGAGCTGATCAGCTGATGAACGCCGGTGAACTCTCTCATGGCAGCTCAGTGATACACTGCAGGAGCGATCACCTCCTGTGAGTGTATTGCCGGCTATCTTTGAAAGCAGTCACATCAGTCACTGCTCTCATAGTGATCAGGATTGTTGCGGGACATTATGGATTATCTTCTCTGCAGACAGGTGAAAAATATTGTGGTTTATTATTTTATTGTTGTTGCAGAAAACATTGGCTTCGGTGGATTAGGCGTTAGGTGAGTATGGTTTAATTAAGGTTCATTAAAGGAGTCTGTGTTATTATTTCAAATAAAGGACTTTATTCTGGGTGCCTGTGTTTTAAACAATATCTCTATGGGGTTACTAATGAATAGGTGTCTTATAGACACCTTTCCATTACTAACCTGTGGGCTTGATATCACCAGACATTACAAAGGTGACATCAACCCCACAATCATGAACCCCACTTGCCACCTCTACAGGGAAAGCGGGAAGAGCGAGGCTAAGCGCCAGATTTGATGCATATTATAGATGCGCCTTTTCTGGTGCGGCTGAGAGCTGATATTTTTAGTCCAGGCTCAGGGCCAATAACCATGGCACCAGCCTAGGCTATTAATATCAGCCCATAGCTTTCTGCCTAGCCTATGCTGGTGAGATTTTATAGGGGAACCATATGTCATTTTTTTCTGGGGTCCCCCTGTAAACTAGCCAGTAAAGGCTAAGCAAACAGCTGTGACCAGATATTAGTAGCCTAGCCTGGGAACCTTTATGGCTATTGGCTCCTTCCCAGAATATAAACATCAGCCCTCAGCTTTCCCTCTGCTGGTTATTAAAATTACGTGGGAGCCCACGTAATTTTTTTTTTCATTTTTTTCTTCTTTAAAATTAACAGTTGCTGTCTGGTTACAGCCTATTTATATTCATTCTGTTAAGGCTCCTACATAGGCTGGTGACAATGTGTGTGTTTGTATGTGTGTTTATTTATCAGCTTAGTAATGAGGGTGTCGGGCTGACACCTTTTTCTTACTAAGCCTAGGTGATAGTGACAGCTGCTGACATGCCCTAATCCCATTACCCTAAAGCCCCCGTTACACACTGCGATATCGCTAGCAATATCGCTGTAAAGTCACCGATTTTGTGACGTAGCAGCGATATTGCTAGCGATATCGCTGCATGTGATACTTACCTCCGACCGGCTCCCCCGCTGGTTATCGCTGATTGCGCGAGAAGCTCCTGGACCATTCCTCGTCGGCCACTTCCTGCTGGGCTTCCTGTGGCGCCGACGAGCGAGGCGTGGAGCCGTGTGGGAGGACGCAGGATCGCCGCGTCTGACAGGTAAGTAGCGATCCCCGTCCCCAGTGATGTCGCTGGTGAGATCTGCCTGTGTGGCAGCTCACTAGCGACCACCTAGCGATGCACCAGCGATCCTGACCACGTCATATCGCTGGTCCATCGCTAGGTGTAACGGTACCCTAAAGGTACACTGCATCAGCATGAAAAAGGTGGAGTTGAACCAAGAAATTACATCACAAATTTTAAAAAAAAATATCTTTAGCTAAAAAGAAAGCCTTCATTATTGTACAGAAGCTCATGCAAAACCGCCTACAAAAATGCAGCAAAAACACGCGTTTTTGACGCAGCATTTTTCCTGCCAAGAGATGATAATAATAATAAATTTTATTTCTGTAGCGCCAACATATTCCGCACCACTTTACATTTCAGAGGGGACTTGTACAGACGATAGACATTACAGCATAACAATAATCACATAGATCATAAGAGATACCAAGAAGAATGAGAGCCCTGCTCGCAAGCTTACAATCTATGAGGAAAAAAGGGAGACACGAAAGGTGGGGGGGTAACAATTGCCCTGATTATTTGGACTATAATGTTAAGTGTGTAACAGTACAGACACAGAGGGCTAATAGATGCATAAAGCATGTGGGAACATGATGCAGGGAACCTGGTTATGGTAAAATTTTGACTGTGTCACACAGGGATAGTTAGGTTAATGTGATGAGGCGGTAGGCCAGTGTGAATAAAAACGTTTTTAGGGCACGCTTAAAATTGTAGGGATTCAGGACTAATCGTATTGACCTGGGGAGTGCATTTCAAAGAATTGGCGCAGCACGTGTATAGTCTTGGAGACGGGAGTGGGAGGTTCTGATTATTGAGGATGCTAACCTCAGGTCATCAGCAGAACGGAGGGCACGGGTAGGGTGGTAGACTGAAACGAGAGAGGAGATGTAGGGTGGTGCTGAGCCATGGAGAGCTTTGTGGGTAAGAGTAATAAGTTTGTACTGGATTCTGGAGTGGATGGGTAGCCAGTGTAAGGACTGACACAAGGTAGAGGCATCGGTGTAACGATTGGCGAGAAATATAATCCTGGCTGCGGCATTCAAGACAGATTGGAGGGGGGAGAGTTTGGTAAGAGGGAGACCGATTAGAAGAGAGTTACAATAGTCTAGACGAGAATGAATAAGAGAAACAGTAAGTTTTTGCGGAATCAAAAGTAAGACAAGGTCGAATTCTAGAAATGTTTTTGAGGTGCAGATAACAAGAGCGAGCCAGTGATTGGATGTGGGGGGCGAATCAAAGTTCGGAGTCAAGTATGACCCCAAGATAGCAGGCATGTTGCAGGGGAGTAATAGTGGAACCACACACAGAAATAGCAATGTCGGGTATAGGTACATTAGTAGAGGGAGGAAACACAAGGAGTTCAGTCTTTGACAGGTTCAGTTTCAGATATAGTGAGGACATGATGTTAGACACAGCATTTACACAATCGCTGGTGTTATCTAAAAAGGCAGGCATGATATCAGGAGAAGTGTATAATTGGGTCTCATCAGCATAGAGATGGTACTGGAACCCAAATCTACCGATTGTTTGACCAATAGGGGCAGTATACAAAGAGAAGAGGAGGGGGCCTAGGACTGATCCTTGAGGAACCCTAACAATAAGTGGAAGATGAGAGGAGGAGGAACCAGCAAAAGATACAGTAAAGGAGCGGTCAGAGAGATAGGAGGAAAACCCGGAGAGAACGGTGTCCTTGATGCCAATGGAGCGGGGCATGGTGAGGAGGAGCTGATGATCCACAGTGTCGAATGCTGCAGAGAGATCCAAGAGAATTAGCATGGAGTAGTGACCATTAGATTCAGCTGTTAGTAAATCATTAGAGACTTTAGTGAGGGCAGTTTCAGTAGAGTGTAGAGAGCGGAAACCGGATTGGAGAGGGTTGAGAAGCGAGTTATCAGAGAGATAGCGGCTCAGATGGGAGTGGACCAGGCGCTCCAGGAGTTTAGAGATGAAGGGAAAATTAGAGAAAGGTCTATAGTTAATGGCACAGTTGTGGTCGAGGGATGGTTTTTTTAAGTAGTGGATGTATGATGGCATGCTTAAATGAGGAGGGAAAGATAGCAGAAAAGAGGGGTTAAATATGTTAGTTAGGTGAGTGGTGACAGCAGAGGAAAGGGACTGGAGCAGATGTGATGGAAATGGGTCACTGGTGCAAGTGGTTGGGCGAGAAGATGCAAGGAGCCTGCTTACTTCTTCTGTGACTGGTTCAAAATCAGAGAGTGAGTTAGATGCAGTGGGGGAGGGAGGACAGTGCATGGTATGAGGTGATTGGGAGATAATTTCCTGTCGAATCTGGTCAATTTTTTCTTTGAAGTAATTGGCCAGATCGTCAGCTCGAAGCTCCGTGGTTGGGGCCTGCACTCTTAGGTTGAGCAGGGAATGAGAAGTGTCAAAGAGATGTTTAGGGTTATTGGATAGTGAGGTGATGAGGGTGTTGAAATAGGTTTGTTTGGAGAGGTGAAGGGCAGTGTTTTATGTTCTAAGCATAAACTTATAATGGATGAAATCTTCGTGTAGACAAGATTTTCTCCACAAACGTTTGGCGCACCTGGAGCACTGCTGCAGGAAACGTGTTTGCAGTGTGTGCCAGGGTTGTCGCTGTCTATGCCATGTTGGTCTGTGTGAAGGAGGTGCAAATGCATCCAGGGCACTTTGAAGTGTTTCATTGTAATGCTTCAGTGCAGAATCAGGACATGAGAGGGAGGAAATAGGGGCCAATGATGACTGCAAGTTCTTCATAAGTTTCTGGGCCTGTTAATGGCCTGTATGTTTCTATAAATATGGACAGTGGAGGTGACCTAAGCGGCCTGGCAGTTCTTGATAGAGAATGAAAGAAGGTTGTGGTCAGAGAGCTGGAGAGGGGAGTTTGTGAAATCATCCACTGCACAAAGTCGAGAGAAGACCAAGTCGAGGGAGTTTCCGTCTTCATGCGTTGGAGAACTAGTAAGCTGTGAAAGGCCAAACGAGGAGGTTAGAGATAAAAGATGAGTAGCAGATGGGGAGAGGGGAAGAGCAATGGGGATGTTGAAATCGCCCATGATGATGGTGGGGATGTCACAGGAGAGAAAATGTGGAAGCCAAGTGGCAAAATGATCCAGGAACTGATGGGAGGAGCTGGGAGGACGATACACCACCGCCACTCGCATGGAGAAGGGGGTGTAAAGTCTGACGGCATGGACCTCAAAAGAAGGGAAGACAAGTGAGGGTAGTTGAGGGATAACCTGAAAGGTACATTTTGGTGATAGGAGCAGACCAACGCCTCCACCTGCTCTTTTGTCTGATCTTGGGGTATGAGAAAAGTGTAGTCCCCCATATGAAAGAGCAGCAGCAGCGGTAGTGTCTGACTGCTGGATCCAGGTTTCAGTAAGAGCCAGAAGGTTCAGAGAATTTGAAAGGAAGAAGTCATGGATGAAGGAGAGTTTATTACACACAGAGAGAATTCCAAAGGGCACAATTAAGAGAGACAGAAGGCATGCAGGGAATATTAATAAGATTAGAGGGGTTTCTGAGTGTAGCAGTTGGGGATTTGACTTTCTATAACATGGGGGACCAGGGTTGGGAGCAATATCTCCTGCGAATAGGAGGAGGATAGAAAGAGTGAGCAGATGGTTAAGTGATTTGTGAGAGCGTCTCTGATGTTGAATGGTGGGACTTATTGGATCTGTGCAATTTATCAATGTGAAAAGAGCATGAGTGATATACATAGGAGAGGAAAGGAGTGAGGGGCTGATATGGATGGAGTGTAGAGAGTTAATGCTAGGGCGGTGGATGTGTGTGAATGCAGCGGCCAGGATATAAATTACACAAATACATATGGTATATATTTATTGTAATCCAGAAGTACAGGGAATAGATGTATATAAATGTCTTACCTGTCTCCTGCCATGTTATAACTGCCTCATACTTTGATAAAATGTACTTCAATTAAATGTGCATAAATGCCTTCCCCAAGGTATGTCTGAATATATAGGAGGCCGAGGCTTAGATCTTTTTTTTTCTCTCTCTTCTCGTTAATCAAACTAAACTAAGATAGTAGGGCCCAGTAAATATAGTGGTCAGATAACCAGTGTCCTGGCCTACATGCATCATAAACCACTTTGAAAAGTTTCTTGACCTCACAACATAAGGGGACAAGCTGATTAAGTTGAAATAACTATATACCAGATATAAGCTTGCATACTTGAAAATACATATATAGCATTCAGGATTAAATGCTTGCTGACATTGAATGGAGTGGAGGCACACAGGAGTTGATTCACAGCAGAGATTGAAAAAGCAGGTTACCAGATATAAGCTTGCATAGTTGAAAAGACATATATAGCATTCAGGATTAAATGCTTGCTGACATTGAATGGAGTGGAGGCACACAGGAGTTGATTCACAGCAGAGATTGAAAAAGCAGGTTACCAGATTTAAGCTTGCATAGTTGAAAAGACATATATAGCATTCAGGATTAAATGCTTGCTGACATTGAATGGAGTGGAGGCACACAGGAGTTGATTCACAGCAGATGCAGAGATGCAGAAACCTTGCAAAAATTTCTGCAAGCAAATACTCAACGTACGCACATAGACTTAGGTTGCTTTCACACCTTGCAAAATCATTGTGACTCTACATAGTTTTTGCTGCTTTTCTGAAATCATGAAGGCTTAATGTTACAGCTGACCGATGCTCATATCAGAATAAAGACAAAAGCATATTATGCTAATCAGTCAATTGACAATGTAGTTGCTCTGAACTTTATGGCTGTTATACAGTCATATGTTAAAGTTTGGGCACCCCTATTAATGTTAACCTTTTTTCTTTATAACAATTTTGTTTTTTGCAACAGCTATTTCAGTTTCACATATCTAATAACTGATGGACTCAGTTATATTTCTGGATTCAAATGAGGTTTATTGTACTAACAGAAAATGTGCAATCTGCATTTAAACAAAATTTAACCGGTGCAAAAGTATCGGCACCTCAACATAAAAGTGACATTAATATCTCGTAGATCCTCCTTTTGCAAAAATAACAGCCTCTAGTCACTTCCTGTAGCTATTAATGAGTTCCTGGATCCTGGATGAAGATATTTGTGACCATTCCTGTTTACAAAACAATTCCAGTTCAGTTAAGTTTGATGGTCGCCGAGGATGGACAGCCAGCTTCAAATCATCCCACAGATGTTCAATGATATTCAGGTCTGGGGACTGGGATGGCCATTCCAGAACATTGTAATTGTTCCTCTGCATGAATGCCTGAGTAGATTTGGAGCGGTGTTTTGGATCATTGTCTTGCTGAAATATCCATCCCCTGCGTAACTTCATCACTGATTCTTGCACATTATTGTCAAGAATCTGCTGATACTGAGTGGAATCCATGCGACCCTCAACTTTACCAAGATTCCCGATGCCGACATTGGCCACACAGCCCCAAAGCATGATGAAACCTCCACCAAATTTTACTGTGGGTAGCAAGTGTTTTTCTTGGAATGCTGTGTTTTTTAGCCTCCATGCATAACGCCTTTTTGTATGACCAAACAACTCAATCTTTGTTTCATCAGTCCACAGGACCTTCTTCCAAAATTTAACTGGCTTGTCCAAATGTGCTTTTGCATACCTCAGGCGACTCTGTTTGTGGCGTGCTTGCAGAAACGGCTTCTTTCGCATCACTCTCCCATACAGCTTCTCCTTGTGCAAAGTGCGCTGTAAGTGCTGTTACTAGTGGTTCAGCCGCTCGACCCTTATTCACATTCACGCCACTTGGCAAGTGAAAAAGTTTTAAATACTAGAGTAGAGACTGTCCCACAAGGGTTGCCGTGACGTGGCGGGATGGCTTGTACATTATTTTGATCAAAATTATGTTTACTAAATACCCTTATTATTATTACCTTTATGCATTATTTGCAGTATATTTTTTACTTTTAGTTCAGGATATTTGTGTTTTTTGCTTTTTGTTTTCTCTGGTTAATGGTCATGTGTTAATATGCACTTACATTGTGCATACACATTAACTTACTTTTCTCAGTTCAGATTTGTTTTTTATACAGTGACACCATCTGCAGCAAGATGATGCTGCAGGTCTTTGGAGGTGGTCTGTGGATTGTCCTTGACTGTTCTCACCATTCTTCTCTGCCTTTCTGATATTTTTCTTGGCCTGCCACTTGTGGGCTTAACAAGAACTGTTAGACACAAATGCCTCAGTGACATCCTACGTGTCACAAAAACAGAGATAAACTGTGCTCCCCCTAGAAGAAGAGACACCCACTCCAACAGATATGCATGCAAGACAAACTCCGAGTCAACAGGTGAATGAAGTAAAAAATCTTACAATATTTATTCAAATATGTAGAAAAACATCATATCAAAAATATGTTAAATAAAATGACAGCAACACGAGGTAGACACAGCTCAACCCAGGGTAATACCTATTCCCAAGATGCCTTATATAACAGAGAATCCATGCGGTGTATACATAGGTATATAAATAGCAAGTGCAGTTATAAACCGACATGTCACATAAGAGCAATGCCCAAGAAGACACCATAAGGTATGGATGGATAGCGATCGCGTAAAGACAGCATGTATAAGCGCGATGTCTTATCGAAATGTAGGCAGGAGCGGGATGACCCCAGGGCCAGGTGAGGGAAAGCCCGATGCGCGTTTCGCGTGAAGAGACCACGCTTTCTCAAGGGAAGTCAAGAAAGCGTGGGTATTACCCTGGGTTGAGCTGTGTCTACCTCGTGGTGCTGTCATTTTATTTACCATATTTTTGATATGATGTTTTTCTACATATTTGAATAAAGATTGTAAGATTTTTTACTTCATTCACCTGTTGAATCGGAGTTTCTCTTGCATGCTTAACAAGAACTGTACCTGTGTTCTTCCATTTCCTTACTATGTTCCTCACAGTGGAAACTGACAGGTTAAATCTCTGAGACAACTTTTTGTATCCTTCCCCTGAAAAGCTATGTTGAATAATCTTTGTTTTCAGATCATTTGAGAGTTGTTTTGAGGAGCCCATGATGCCACTCTTCATAGGAGAATCAAATAGGAGAACTACTTGCAAGTGACCACCTTAAATACCTTTTCTCATGATTTGATACACCTGGCTATGAAGTTCAAAGATCAATGAGGTTACAAAACCAATTTAGTGCTTCAGGAAGTCAGTAAAAAGTAGTTAGGAGTGTTCATATCAAGAAAATGATAAGGGTGCCCATACTTTTGCACTGGTCAAATTTTGTTTAAATGCAGATTGCACATTTTCTGTTAGTACAATAAACCTCATTTGAATCCTGAAATATAACTGAGTCCATCAGTTATTAGATTTATGAAACTGAAATAGCTGTTGCAAAAACCAAAATTGTTATAAAGAAAAAAGGTTAACATTAATAGGGGTGCCCAAACTTTAACATATGACTGTATATATATATATATATATATATATATATATATATTTTCACTGCTCAAAAAAATAAGGAGAACACTAAAATACCACATCTTAGATATCTCTGAATGAAATATTACCGTTGCAAATTTTTATTCATTGCAAAGTGGAATGTGTTCAGGCCAATAAAACATAACAATTATCAATGTAAATCAAAATGAATATCCATGGAGGTCTGGATTTGGAACGATACTCAAAGTCAAAGTGGAAAATCAAATTACAGGCTGATCCAACTTCAGTGGAAATGCCTTATGACTGGAGATGAGCGAATTTGTTCGGCTTTGGTTCTAAATACAAACGGCATCGAATATTGTTTTTGCAATATTGACGAACACAGCCGAACGTCATTAGAGTCAATGGGAGTAGAAATTAGCAAATATCTTCGGATCCTATCATTAAACATACATTTTGCACGAATAGTGTTTGAATATGGCTCGAATCTGTCAAAATCAAATTCAGGGACAACGCCTGGGCATGCTCAAATGAAGCTGCAGATGGTCTCCTTAGGGATCTTCTCCTAGACCTGGATTAAAGCATCAGTGTGTGGCCTCCACGTACCTGTATGACCTCCCTACTGTAAAACACCTGGGCATGCTCCTGATGAGGCGGCGGATGGTCTGCTGAAGGATCTCCTCCCAGGCCTGGACTAAAGCATCCGCCAACTCCTGGACAGTCTGTGATGCAACGTGACATTGGTGGACGGAGCGAGATATGATGTTCCAGATGTGCTCAATTGGATTCAGGTCTGGGGAACAGGCGGGCCAGTCCATAGTTTCAATACCTTCATCTTGCAGCAATTGCTGACACACTCCAGCCACATGAGGTCTGGCATTGTCCTGCATTAGGAGGAACCCAGGGCCAACCGCACCAGCATATGGTCTCAAAAAGGGTCTGAAGATCTCATCTCGGTACTTAATGGCAGTCAGGCTACCTCTGGCGAGCACATGGAGGGCTGTGCGGCCCTCCAAAAAAATGCTACCCCACACCATTACTGACCCACTGCAAAACCGGTCATGCTGAAGGATGTTGCAGGCAACAGATCGCTCTCCATGGCCTCTCCAGACTCTGTCATGTCTGTCACATGTGCTCAGTGTGAACGTTTCATCGGTGAAGAGCACAGGGCGCCAGTGGCGAATTTGCTAATCCTGGTGTTCTGTGGCAAATGCCAAGCATCCTGCACGGTGTTGGGCTGTGAGCACAACCCCAATCTGTGGACGTTGGGCCCTCAGACCATCCTCATGGAGTCGGTTTCTAACCGTTTGTGCAGACAAATGCACATTTGTGGTCTGTTGGAGGTCATTTTCCAGGGCTCTGGCAGTGCTCCTCCTCCGCGGAGGTAGCGGTCCTGCTCCTGGGTTGTTGCCCTCCTACGGCCCCCTCCACATCTCCTGGTGTACTGGCCTGTCTCCTGGTAGCGTCTCCAGCCTCGGGACACTATGCTGACAGACACAACAAACCTTCTTGCCACAGCTCGCATTGATGTGTCATCCTGGATGAGCTCCACTGCCTGAGCCACTTGTGTGGCTTGTAGAGTCCGTCTCATGCTACAAGTGTGAAAGCACAACCAACATTCAAAAGTGCCCAAAACATCAGCCAGAAAGCATTGGTACTCTGATGTGGTCTGTGGTCCCCACCTGCAGAACCACTCCTTTATTGAGGGTATCTTGATAATTGCCAATAATTTCCATCTGTTGTCTATTTCATTTGCACAACAGCATGTGAAATTGATTGTCAATTAGTGTTGCTTCCTAAGTGGACAGTTTGATTTACTTGGAGTTGTATTCTGTTGTTGTAAGCATTCCCTTTATTTTTTGAGCAGTGTTATATATATATATATATATATATATATATAAAACATATAAGCAACATATAAGCAAGATAATGGAGACAGGACACAAGCTGAAAAAGGGAAAAATTTGTGGTTTTAATAGCTCATAAGGGTGATGTTTTGGTTAATGATGAGAACATCTTTTTATATAGTGCATGTGAACTTCTGGTTTCAACTGTATACACACACACACTCTTCAACATTAAAATTGCAACATCAAGAAGGAAAAGTCATGGAAGTATGGCGATCACAAGATCCATAACCATGTTAATATTATGCAGATGATGAAAACTTTTAAAACATCTTGATTGGTTTAGTGCAGAAATACACATGCTTGCATACTTTAGATAGATGGAAAACAAGTATGTGGGAAGGTGTATATAAATGATTGGTCACGCTTTTGGGTACTGAGCCCCTGTACTTGGGTTGAACAGTGATTTTGTACTGACAGAGTCCTTTTAAAGATATACAGATGGGAAATTTAGATTGTGAACCAAATTGGAACAGTGGTGATGTGTTTAAAGTGCTGTGGGAATAATGGTGCTATATTAGTAAGTAAAATAAATAAAATATATTTTCAACCCCAATTATTCAACACTTGTAAAAAATTAGGTAACAAGAAATGATATGTAGGTAGGTACACGTACAGAAAGAAACATGTGGAATCAGACTGCTGTATTGGTAAAGAATGTGTGGTTGTCAAATTGGACTAGTAAAACAAGTGTGCAAAAATAGACATGATGAGTTAAAGGTCTACATTTTCTCTATTTGTTTTTTCATCAAACATTCATGCCACTTTCCAAAAATGATGTAATAAGAACTGCTAAGTAGGTACACTTTCAAAAAGCCAGGACCCACAACAGCGCTCTGTATTGGTGTGACTTAACTGATCTAAAACTTGACTAGTAAAATAGTTGTGCAAAAAAAATGTGTCGCGCACATCTTATGAGGTAGACAATCGGAATAAACGTCTTGATTTCGGGGAATTTTCATTCAGATTTTAAAAAACTGTTTTCCCCAATAACAAAAAGAATTGCATAAAAAAACTAAAATTCAGTACTGTCACTTGTGACAAGTATGTACACTCCAACTAACATTGATTTCAGATATTTCTGTAAGAACTATTGTACTGGCTTGCTAATGCATTAAGGAAAAAAATGAATACCATAATTGTAATTCCAATGCAACAGGAAAGATGTTACTTACACCATATCTCTAATCAATCACGCCGATTCTGGCATTGCTGCTGCTGGCATTCATCTTCACTGCTGGAGTTGCACAACACATTACTGTCTGGAGTATTTATCTAATGATTTAGGGGTATATATATATATATATATATATATATATATATTTATTTCTGAGCTGTAATATCTCATATCCTCTCACCATCCTAAATCACTTTAAAATATCTGCTGCATTCCCTGCCTCAGCTTTTATACATAATATGATACACCCTTCTGATTGGCTGCGCTATGCTATGTGATATCTATAAGGCATTATGCGGAAGCCCTCATAGTTGTGCGTGTGGTCATATGAATCTTCTGTGGTGAATGCAACATTCTGTCATGTGTAGAAAGCTGGTGGACAGTTTTTTGTTGATCCACATCGAATTGCAACTAGATAAAATTCGGCGGCAACAGTAAATTTTATTCAAATCTACACAAATTTTATTCGCTTTGAACTGGTTGGCTAATTCCAAATATATATATATATTTATTATTCGCACTTATATAGTTCTATATTATTCTGCAGCGCTTTACATACATTATCATACATATATAATATATGGGATTGCTCTTTAATTCTATAAACTACTGACAACATGTTTTCGAATGTCCAAGCAATACATTTTGTATTTACTTTCAGAAAATTAGAAATGGCCAAACTAACAAAAAATTGCAGTGCTTGCAGACCTCAAATAATGCTAAGAAAACAAGTTCATAATCACTTAGAAACAACTATACTAATGTTTTAACTCAGGAAGAGTTCAGAAATCAATATTTTGTGGAATAACCATGATCTTTAATCACAGCTTTCATGCATCTTGGTATGCTTTCCACCAGTCTTTCACACTGCTTTTGGTTGACCTTATTCCACTCCTGGTGAAAAAAATGTAAGCAGCTCTTTGGTTTGTTTTGTTATATACACACACACCTATATATACAGTGAGGAAAAAAGTATTTAGTCAGCCACCAATTGTGCAAGTTCTCCCACTTAAAAAGATGAGAGAGGCCTGTAATTGACATTACAGGTAGACTACAACTATGAGAGTCAAATGAGAAAACAAATCCAGAAAATCACATTGTCTCATTTGGCAAAATTTATTTTGCAAATTATGGTGGAAAATAAGTATTTGGTCATTAACAAAGTTTCATCTCAATATTTTGTTATATATCCTTTGTTGGCAATGACAGAGATCAAACGATTTCTGTAAGTCTTCACAAGGTTGGCACACACTGTTGGTGGTATGTTGGCCCATTCTTCCTTGCACATCTCCTCTAGAGCAGTGATGTTTTGGGCCTGTCGCTGGGCAACACAGACTTTCAAATGCCTCAAAGGTTTTCTATGGGGTTGAGATCTAGAGACAAACTAGGCCACTCCAGGACCTTCATATGCTTCTTACGAAGCCATTCCTTCGTTGCGCTGGTGGTGTGCTTGGGATCATTATCATACTGAAAGACCGATCCACGTTTCATCGTTAATGCCCTTGCTGATGGAAGGAGGTTGGAACTCAAAATCTCACGATACGTGGCTCCATTCATTCTTTCAGGAGAGCAAGCCTCCTATATATATATATATATATATATATATATATATATACACAGTGGGGAAAAAAAGTATTTAGTCAGTCAGCAATAGTGCAAGTTCCACCACTTAAAAAGATGAGAGGCGTCTGTAATTTACATCATAGGTAGACCTCAACTATGGGAGACAAACTGAGAAAAAAAAATCCAGAAAATCACATTGTCTGTTTTTTTTTTCATTTTATTTGCATATTATGGTGGAAAATAAGTATTTGGTCAGAAACAAGCAATCAAGATTTCTGGCTCTCACAGACCTGTAACTTCTTCTTTAAGAGTCTCCTCTTTCCTCCACTCATTACCTGTAGTAATGGCACCTGTTTAAACTTGTTATCAGTATAAAAAGACACCTGTGCACACCCTCAAACAGTCTGACTCCAAACTCCACTATGGTGAAGACCAAAGAGCTGTCAAAGGACACCAGAAACAAAATTGTAGCCCTGCACCAGGCTGGGAAGACTGAATCTGCAATAGCCAACCAGCTTGGAGTGAAGAAATCAACTGTGGGAGCAATAATTAGAAAATGGAAGACATACAAGACCACTGATAATCTCCCTCGATCTGGTGCTCCACGCAAAATCCCACCCCGTGGGGTCAGAATGATCACAAGAACGGTGAGCAAAAATCCCAGAACCACGAGGGGGGACCTAGTGAATGAACTGCAGAGAGCTGGGACCAATGTAACAAGGCCTACCATAAGTAACACACTACGCCACCATGGACTCAGATCCTGCAGTGCCAGACGTGTCCCACTGCTTAAGCCTGTACATGTCCGGGCCCGTCTGAAGTTTGCTAGAGAGCATTTGGATGATCCAGAGGAGTTTTGGGAGAATGACCTATGGTCTGATGAAACCAAACTGGAACTGTTTGGTAGAAACACAACTTGTCGTGTTGGAGGAAAAAGAATACTGAGTTGCATCCATCAAACACCATACCTACTGTAAAGCATGGTGGTGGAAACATCATGCTTTGGGGCTGTTTCTCTGCAAAGGGGCCAGGACGACTGATCCGGGTACATGAAAGAATGAATGGGGCCATGTATCGTGAGATTTTGAGTGCAAACCTCCTTCCATCAGCGAGGGCATTGAAGATGAAACGTGGCTGGGTCTTTCAACATGACAATGATCCAAAGCACACCGCCAGGGCAACGAAGGAGTGGCTTCGTAAGAAGCATTTCAAGGTCCTGGAGTGGCCTAGCCAGTCTCCAGATCTCAACCCTATAGAAAACCTTTGGAGGGAGTTGAAAGTCCGTGTTGCCAAGCGAAAAGCCAAAAACATCACTGCTCTAGAGGAGATCTGCATGGAGGAACAACAGTGTGTGGCAACCTTGTGAAGACTTACAGAAAATGTTTGACCTCTGTCATTGCCAACAAAGGATATATCACAAAGTATTGAGATGAAATTTTGTTTCTGACCAAATACTTATTTTCCACCATAATATGCAAATAAAATGAAAAAAAAAACAGACAATGTGATTTTCTGGATCTTTTTTTCTCAGTTTGTCTCCCATAGTTGAGGTCTACCTATGATGTAAATTACAGACGCCTCTCATCTTTTTAAGTGGTGGAACTTGCACTATTGCTTACTGACTAAATACTTTTTTTCCCCACTGTATATATAACGCAAGAAGACGGAAATTCCCTTGATTTGGTCTTCTCTCGGCTTTGTGCAGTGGATGATTTTGCAAACTCCCCTCTCCCGCTCTCTGACCACAACCTTCTTTCATTCTCTATCAAGAACTGCCAGGCTGCTCAGGTCACCACCACTGTCCAGACTTATAGAAACATACAGGCCATTAACACCCAGAAACTTATGAAGAACTTGCAGTCTTCATTGGCCCCAATCTCCTCCCTCTCATGTCCTGATTCTGCATTGAAGCATTACAATGAAACACTTCAAAGTGCCCTGGATGAATTTGCTCCTCCTATAAATAGAACACCACAACGCAGACGGCGACAACCCTGGCACACTGTGCAAACATGTTTCCTGCAGCGCTGCTCCAGGTGCGCCGAACGTCTGTGGAAAAAATCCAATCTACACGAAGATTTCATCCATTTTAAGTTTATGCTTAGAACATACAACACTGCCCTTCACCTCTCCAAACAAGCCTATTTCAACACCCTCATCACGTCACTATCCAATAACCCTAAACGTCTCTTTGATACTTTTCATTCTCTACTCAACCCAAGAGTACAGGCCCCAACCACGGAGCTCCGAGCTGACGATCTGGCCAATTACTTCAAAGAAAAAATTGACCAGATTCGACAGGAAATTATCTCCCAATCACCTCATACCATGCACTGTCCTCCCTCCCCCACTGCATCTAACTCACTCTCTGATTTTGAACCAGTCACAGAAGAAGTAAGCAGGCTCCTTGCATCTTCTCGCCCAACCACTTGCACCAGTGACCCATTTCCATCACATCTGCTCCAGTCCCTTTCCCCTGCTGT
The DNA here is from genome assembly GCF_039654945.1 of Dendrobates tinctorius. Lineage (NCBI taxonomy): Eukaryota > Metazoa > Chordata > Amphibia > Anura > Dendrobatidae > Dendrobates > Dendrobates tinctorius. The sequence goes on along the minus strand of NW_027361779.1, from coordinate 6,736,190 downwards.
CACCCCTCACCTAACTAAAATATTTAACCTCTCTCTCTCTTCTGGTATTTTTCCCTCATCATTTAAGCATGCTATCATACATCCACTACTTAAAAAACCATCCCTCGACCAAAACTGTGCCGCTAACTATAGACCTGTCTCTAATCTTCCCTTCATCTCTAAACTCCTGGAACGCCTGGTCCACTCCTGTCTGATCCGCTATCTCTCTGATAACTCTCTTCTCGACCCTCTCCAATCTGGTTTCCGCTCTTTACACTCTACTGAAACTGCCCTCACTAAAGTCTCTAATGATCTACTAACAGTTAAATCAAATGGTTATTACTCCATGCTAAATTCTCTTGGATCTCTCTGCAGCATTCGACACTGTGGATCATCAACTCCTCCTCACTATGCTCCGTTCCATTGGCCTCAAGGACACCGTTCTCTCATGGTTCTCCTCCTATCTCTCCGACCGCTCCTTTACGGTATCTTTTGCCGGTTCCTCCTCCTCTCACCTTCCCCTTACTGTTGGGGTTCCTCAAGGATCGGTTCTAGGCCCCCTCCTCTTCTCCTTGTACACTGCCCCTATTGGTCAAACAATCAGTAGATTTGGTTTCCAGTACCATCTCTATGCTGACGACACCCAATTATACGCTTCTTCTCCTGACATCACGCCAGCCTTTCTAGAAAACACCGGCGATTGTCTAAACGCTGTGTCTAATATCATGTCCTCACTATATCTGAAACTGAACCTGTCAAAGACTGAACTCCTGGTGTTTCCTCCCTCTTCTAATGTACCTATACCCGACATTGCCATTTCTGTGTGTGGTTCCACTATTACTCCCCAGCAACAGGCCCGCTGTCTTGGGGTCATACTTGATTCCGAGCTTTCCTTTGCCCCCCACATTCGATCACTGGCTCGCTCTTGTCATCTGCACCTCAAAAACATTTCTAGAATCCGACCTTTTCTTACTTTTGACTCTGCAAAAACTCTTACTGTTTCTCTTATTCACTCTCGTCTCGACTATTGTAACTCTCTTCTAATCGGTCTCCCTCTTACCAAACTCTCCCCTCTCCAATCTGTCTTGAATGCTGCAGCCAGGATCATATTCCTCACCAATCGTTACACCGATGCCTCTACCTTGTGCCAGTCATTACACTGGCTACCCATCCACTCCAGAATCCAGTACAAACTTATTGCCCTCACCCACAAAGCCCTCCATAGCTCAGCACCACCTTACATCTCCTCCCTTGTTTCAGTATACCACCCTACCCGCACCCTCCATTCTGCTGATGACCTGAGGTTAGCATCCTCAATAGTCAGAACCTCCCACTCCCGTCTCCAAGACTTTACACGTGCTGCGCCAATTCTTTGGAATGCACTTCCCAGGTCAATACGATTAGTCCCCAATCCCCACTATTTTAAGCGTGCCCTGAAAACGCATTTATTCAGACTGGCCTATCGCCTCAACATATTAACCTAATCTATCCCTGTGTGGCACAGCCAAAAGTTTTACCATAACCAGGTTCCCCGCATCATGTTCCCACATGCTTTATGCATCCATCAGCCCTCTGTGTCTGTACTGTTACACACTTAACATTATGGCTGGTCCAAACAATCAGGGCAACTGTTACCACCCACCTTTCGTGTCTCCCTTTTTCCCTCATAGACTGTAAGCTTGCGAGCAGGGCCCTCATTCCTCTTGGTATTTTGTTATAATCTACTGTATGTGATTATTGTTATGCTGTAATGTCTATTGTCTGTACAAATCCCCTCTGAAATGTAAAGTGCTGCGGAATATGTCGGCGCTATAGAAATAAAATTTATTATTATTATATTCAGACATAGCCTGGGGAGGCATTTATACAGGGGTGACGTTTATGTACATTTATTCTAAGTACATTTTTTCAAAGTACTTCTTGCAGTTAAACAAACCTATTCCCAGTACATTTGGATTGCAACAAATATTCACCATATGCATTTGTATAATTTATATCCTGGTTGCTGCATTCACTCACATCCACCGTCCTTGCACTAACTCTTTACACTCCATTCATATCGGCCCCTCTGTCCTCTCCAATGTATAGCACTCACACTCTTTTCACATTGCTAAATAGCACAGATCCATTCAGTCCCACCATCCAACACAAGAGACGCTCTCACAAATCACTTAACCATCTGCTCTCTCTCTCTATCCTCCTTCTCCTAGTCGCAGGAGATATCTCTCCCAACCCCGGCCCCTCATGTTATAGCAGGTCGAACCTCCAAACTGCTACACTCAGAAACCCCTCTAATCTTATTACTATTCCCTGCATGTCTTCTGTCTCTCTTAATTGTGCCCGTTGGAATTCTTGCTCAGTGTGTAATAAACTCTCCTTCATCCATGACTTCTTCCTTTCTAATTGTCTTAACCTTCTGGCTCTTACTGAAACCTGGATCCAGCAGTCAGACACCACCGCTGCTGCTGCTCTTTCATATAGTGGACTACACTTCTCTCATACCCCAAGATCGGACAACAGAGCAGGTGGAGGAATTGGTCTGCTTCCATCAACCAAATGTACCTTTCAGGCTATACCTCAAGTACCTTCACATGTCTTCCCTTCTTTTGAGGTCCATGCTGTCAGACTCCTTCTCCATGTGAGTGGTGGTGGTGTCATTGGCCCCTACCTCCTCCCTCATGTCCTGATTCTGCACTGAAGTATCATAATGAAACACTGCAAAGTGCCCTGGATGAAGCTGCATCTCCTATACATAAAACAACTCTGCACAGATGGTGACAACCCTGGCACATGCTTAAACACGTTTCCTACAGAGGTGCTCCAGGTGCGCCGAATGCCTGTGGAGAAAATCCAATCTACCCGAAGATTTCATCCATTATAAGTTTATGCTTTAAACATACAAAACTGCCCTTCACCTCTCCAAACAAACCTATTTCAACACCCTCATCACCTCACTATCCAATAACCCTAAACATCTCTTTGACACTTTTCATTCCTTACTCAATCCAAGAGTGCAGGCCCCAACCACGGATCTACGAACTGATGATCTAGCCAATTACTTCAAAGAAAAAATTGACCATATCCAACAGGAAATTTTCTCTCAATTCCCTCATACCATGCACTGTCCTCCCTCCCCCACTGCATCTAGCTCAATCTCTGATTTTGAACCAGTCACAGAAGAAGTGATCAGGCTCCTTGCATCTTCTCGCCTTACTACTTGCGCCAGTGACCCTATTCCCTCACACCTCCTCCAGTCCCTTTCCCCTGCTGTTACCACTCACCTAACAAAAATTTTCAACCTTTCGCTCTCTCTTGTTATCTTTCCCTCCTTATTTAAGTTTCAGCTTTGCAACCATACTCCTCCAGAACCCAAAGACTTTGGTTTCCTGGACGCTGCTCGGCGGGTCATGGGAATAACGCTGCCGAATCGTCAGTAGGCATCATTTATGGTCGGAACTACGACGGTATCTGATCATCTTCGAACCTCTGACTTTCGTTATTGATTAATGAAAACATTCTTGGCAATTGCTTTCGCTTTGGTTCGTCTTGTGCCGATCCAAGAACTTCACCTATAGCGGCGCAATACAAATACCCCTGGCCGTCTCTGTTAATCATGGCCCCAGTTCTGACAACAAAATAGAACCGGAGTCCTATTCCATTATTCCTAGCTGGAGTAGTCAGGCGTGCCTGCCTGCTTTGAACACTCTAATTTTTTCTAAGTAAACTCTTCGGGCCCCCGGGACACTTAATCAAGAGCATCAGGGAGGCAGCCCAAGGCAAAGGGGCTGGGACTGGCGGTAGCATGACTTGCGGTGGACCGCCAGCTTGATCTCAAGATCCAACTACAAGCTTTTTAACTGCAGCACCTTTAGTGTACGCTACTGGAGCTGGAATTACCATGGCTGCTGGCAGCAGACTTGCCCTCCAATAGATCCCCGTTAAGCATGCTATCATACATCCATTACTCAAAAAATCATTCCTCAACCAAAACTGTGCTGCTAACTATAGACCTATCTGTAATCATCCCTTCATCTGTAAACTTTGATTGTCCCCTTACCATTGGAGTTCCTCAAGGATCAGTCCTAGGCCCCCTCCTCTTCTCTTTGTATACTGCCCCTATTGGACAATCAGCAGATTTGGTTTTATGTACAATCTCTATACTGATGACACCCAAATATACACCTCTTCTCCTGACATCACGCCTGCCTTTTTAGAAAACACCAGTGATTGTCTTACCGCTGTCTCCATCATCATGTCCTCCCTCTATCTGAAACTGAACCTGTCAAAAACTGAACTCCTTGTGTTTCCTCCCTCTACTAACCTACCTATGCCTGACATTGCCATTTCCGTGTGTGGTTCTACCATTACTCCCCAGCAACACGCCCGCTGTCTTGGGGTCATACCTGATTCACAGCTTTCATTCGCCCACATCTGATCACTGGCTCGCTCTTGTCATCTGAACCTCAAAATCCTTTCTAGAATTCAACCCTTTCTTACTTTCGACTCTTCAAAAATTCTTACTGCTTCTCTTATTCATTCTCATCTGGACTATTGTAATTCTCTACTAATCGGTCTTCCTCTCACCAAACTCTCCCCTCTCCAATCTGTCGAATGTTGCAGCCAGGATCACATTCCTCACCAAACGTTACAACAATGCCTCTATCTTGTGCCAGTCATTACACTGGTTACCCACTCCAGAATTCAGTATAAAGTTATTACCCTCCCCCACAAAGCAGTCCACGGCTCAGCACCACCTTACATCTCCTCCCACGTCTCAGTCTACCACTCTACCCGTGCCCTCCATTCTGCTAATGACCTGAGGTTAACATTCTCAATAATCAGAACCTCCCACTCCTGTCTCCAAGACCTTTCATGTGCTGCGCCAATTTTTTGGAATGCACTATCCAGGTTAATTCAATTAATCCCACATACTCACAGTTTTAAGCGTGCCCAAAAAATGTATTTCTTCAGACTGGCCTACCGCCCCAACACATTAATCTAACAATCCCTGTGTTTCCCATTCAAAATTTTTACCATAACCAGGTTCCTTGCATCATGTTCTCATACACCTTATGCATTTAATAGCCCTCTGTGTCTGTACTTTTACGTATTCTGGCTGATAACAGGTTCATGCAGCATTACATGAACACCCGATTTCCTACATTATGGCTGGTTCGAACAACGAAAGCAATTGTTACCTTCCATGTCTCCCCTATTTCCTCATAGATTTTTAGCTTGCGAGCAGTGTCTTCATTCCTCTTAGTATCTGTTGATCTATGTGTTTATTGTTATGCTTAATGTCTACTGTCTGTACATGTCCCCTCTAAAATGTAAAGTGCTGCGGAATATGTTGGTGCTATAGAAATAAAATTATTATTATTATTAATAATAATTTGTGTACACAGATCAGTCGTCCTGGTCCCTTTGCAGAGAAACAGCCCCAAAGCATGATGTTGCCACCCCCATGCTTAACAGTAGGTATGGTGTTCTTTGGATGCAACTCAACATTCTGTCCCCTCCAAACACGAGTTTTGTTTCTACCAAACAGTTCTACTTTGGTTTCATCAGACCATATGACATTTTCTCAATACTCTTCTGGATAATCCGAATGCTCTCTAGCAAACTTCAGACTGGACGGATATGTACTGGCTTAAGCAGGGGGACATATCTGGCACTGCAGGATCTGAGTCCCTGGCGGCGTAGTGTGTTACTGATGGTAGCCTTTGTTACGGTGGTCCCAGATCTATGCAGGTCATTCACTAGGTACCCCCGTGTGGTTCTGGGATTTTTGCTCACCGTTCTTTTGATCATTTTGACTCCACGGGGTGAAATCTTGTGTGGAGCCCCAGATCCAGGGAGATTATTAGTAGTCTTGTATGTCTTCCATTTTCTTATTATTGCTCCCATAGATGATTTCATCACACCAAGCTGCTTGCCTATTGCAGATTCAATCTTCCTAGCCTGGTGCAGGGCTATAATTTTGTTTCTGGTGTCCTTCGTCAGATCTTCGGTCTTCACCATAGTGGAGTTTGGAGTGTGACTGTTTGAGGTTGTGGTCAGGTGTTTTTTATACTTATAAGTTCAAACAGGTGCCATTACTATAGGTAATGAGTGGAGGACAAAGGAGCCTCTTAAAGAATAAGTTACAGGTCTGTGAGAGCCAGAAATCGTGCATATTTTTAGGTGACCAAATACTTGTTTTCCACCATAATTTGCTAAATAAATCTTGCCAAATTAGACAAGGTGATTTTCTGGATTTGCTTTCTCATTTTGACTCTCATAGCTGTGGTTTACCTATGATGTCAATTACAGGCCTCTCTCATCTTTTTAAGTGAAAGAACTTGCACAATTGGCGGCTAACTACTTTTTCCCCCCGCTGTATTGTGAGGCAGTGAGGGGCATTGTATGTGAGGGTTGATATGTATCCCCCAGAATGCACATAGAAGCATTTTGAGCAGCTGGAGTGTATTGCAGTCACAGAAATAGCTGTGGTTGCAGGGCAGGATAAAAGTAAGTTTGGTCCTGGATAAGCTATTTGCCCAAGGTAGATTTAAGAAAACCCAGCATGTGCTTTCATTTTTGGAGTGAACTACAGGATGGCAGTGGGGCAGTTCACTCCCTCCAGCGGGGTCTCAAAAGTGGCCCTTGGCCAAAGATCCCATTAAAAAACCTGCGGCAAAGGTTTGGGTGTGTCAGTATTTGTTTGCAAGCTACAGAGCAGATGGCTCTGCAAATCTGGCTTGTGTGAAGTGAACACAGGGCCAAGGTAAGAAAGACGCCTGGCACCCCTCAGCGTGACATGGCATTGCAGTCGACCACGCAAATAGTCTCGGATACGGACTGTCTTGACACCCCGGCTGCAATCCGGAGGATATCGTTTGCTTTTTATATGTGAGTTGTTTTGGACAGTAACCCCTTCACGACCTTCGCCATATTAGTAATTGCGTATGTGGTGTCTCCCCCTTTGATTTGGGCTCTAGCACTGATCCCACATCTTTTCTGGCATGTCAGCTGTTTTGAACAGCTGACATGTGCCCGGAACAGTCACGGGTGGAATCGCAATCCACCCGCGGCTGTTAACCCATTAAATGCCAGTGTCAAACTCTGACAGCGTCATTTAGAGCGTGCTTACAGCAATGGAGCCAGAAATCCATCCTTCAGTGACCCCATCACGTGATCGCGAGTCACCAATGGGTCGGCATGACAACCAGAGGTTTCCTGCAGACCTCTATGGTTGTCAATGCCAGAGTGCAATGAGCGCCGATTATCGTCTGTATGTAGCAGAGCCAATCAGGTTATGGCAGCTTCTAGTCTCCCATGGAGATTATTGACGCATACCAAAAGTAAAAAAAATGTTTTTAAAAATATTTAAAAAAAAACATAAAAGTTCAAATCACTCCCCTTTTGCCCCATTCAAAATAAAACAGTAGAAAAAAATCAAATATACACACATATCGCTGTGTTCAGAATCGCCTGATCTATCAATATAAAAAAAAAAATTAACCTGATTGCTAAAAGGCGTAACGAGAAAAAAAATTTATAACGTCAGAATTACGTTTTTTTTGGTCGCCACAACATTGCATTAAAATGCAATAACTGGTGATGAAAAGATCGTAATTGCACCAAAATGGTATCATTAAAACCATCAGCATGACATGCAAAAAGTAAGCCCTCACCCAACCTGAGATCACAAAAAGTGGAGATGCTAGCTACAGGTCTCGGAAAATGACACATTTTTTTTTCTTAACAAACTTTGGATTTTTGTTCACCACTTAAAAAAAAGAACCTAGACATGTTTGGTGTCTATGAACTCGTAGTGACCTGGAGAATCATAATGACAGGTCATTTTTAGTATTTAGTGAACATGGTAAAAAAAAAAAAAAAAAACAAACAGTGGTAGAATTGCACTTTTTTGCAATTTCACCACACTTGGAATTTTTTTCCCTGTTTTTGAGTACACGATATGGTGAAACCAATGGTCTCATTCAAAAGTACAACTCGTCCTGCAAAAACAAGCCCTCACATGGACATATTGACGGAAAGATAAAAAAGTTATGGATCTGGGTAGAAGGGGAGCGAAAATCAGAAATGCAAAAACGAAAAAGGGCTGAGGTGCGAAGGGGTTAAAGATACTTGCTTTGAACTTTACTTTATATATATATATATATATATACACTCACTGGCCACTTTATTAGGTACACCATGCTAGTAAGGGGTTGGACCCCCTTTTGCCTTCAGAACTGCCTCAATTCTTCGTGGCAGAGATTCAACAAGGTGCTGGAAGCATTCCTCAGAGATTTTGGACCATATTGACATGATGGCATCACACAGTTGGCGCAGATTTGTCGGCTGCACATCCCTGATGCGAATCTCCCGTTCCACCACATCCCAAAGATGCTCTATTGGATTGAGATCTGGTGACTGAGGAGGCCATTTGAGTACAGTAAACTCATTGTCATGTTCAAGAAACCAATCTGAGATGATTCGAGCTTTATGACATGGCGCATTATCCTGCTGAAAGTAGCCATCAGATGTTGGGTACATTGTGGTCATAAAGGGATGGACATGGTCAGCAACAATACTCAGGTAGGCTGTGGCGTTGCAACGATGCTCAATTGGTACCAAGGGGCCCAAAGAGTGCCCAGAAAAAATTCCCCACACCATGACACCACCACCACCAGCCTGAACCGTTGATACAAGGCAGGATGGATCCATGCTTTCATGTTGTTTACGCCAAATTCTGACCCTACCATCCGAATGTCGCTGCAGAAATCGAGACTCATCAGACCAGGCAACGTTTTTCCAATCTTCTACTGGCCAATTTCGATGAGCTTGTGCAAATTGTAGCCTCAGTTTCCTGTTCTTAGCTGAGAGGAGTGGTACCCAGTGTGGTCTTCTGCTGCTGTAGCCCATCTGCCTCAAAGTTCGACGCACTGTGCGTTCAGAGATGCTCTTCTGCCTACCTTGGTTGTAACGGGTGGCAATTTGAGTCACTGTTGCCTTTCTATCAGCTCGAACCAGTCTGCCCATTCTCCTCTGACCTCTGGCATCAACATGGCATTTCCGGCCACAGAACTGCCGCTCACTGGATTTTTTTTCTTTTTCGGACCATTCTCTGTAAACCCTAGAGATGGTTGTGCGTGAAAATCCCAGTAGATCAGCAGTTTCTGAAATTCTCAGACCAGCCCTTCTGGCACCAACAATCATGCCACGTTCAAAGGCACTCAAATCACCTTTCTTCCCCATACTGATGCTCGGTTTGAACTGCAGGAGATTGTCTTGACCATGTCTACATGCCTAAATGCACTGAGTTGCCGCCATGTGATTGGCTGATTAGAAATTAAGTCTTAACACACAGTTGGACAGGTGTACCTAATAAAGTGGCCAGTGAGTGTATATATATATATACACAGTACAGACCAAAAGTTTGGCCACACCTTCTCATTCAAAGAGTTTTCTTTCTTTTGATGACTGACAATTGTAGATTCACTCTGAAGGTATCAAAACTATGAATTAAACACATGTGGAATTATATAATTAACAAAAAAGTGTGAAACAACTGAAAATATGTCTTATATTCTAGGTTCTTCAAAGTAGCCACCTTTTGCTTTGATTACTGCTTTGCACACTCTTGGCATTCTCTTGATGAGCTTTAAGAGGTAGTCACCGGAAATGGTCTTCCAACAGTCCTGAAGGAGTTCCCAGAGATGCTTAGCACTTGTTGGCCCTTTTGCCTTCACTCTGCGGTCCAGCTCACCCCAAACCATCTCGATTGGGTTCAGGTCTGGTGACTGTGGAGGCCAGGTCATCTGGCATAGCACATCACTCTCCTTCTTGGTCAAATAGCCCTTACACAGCCTGGAGGTTTGTTTGGGGTCATTGTCCTGTTGAAACATAAATGATGGTCCAACTAAACGCAAACCGGATGGAATAGCATGCCGCTGCAAGATGCTTTGGTAGCCATGGTGGTTCAGTATGCCTTCAATTTTGAATAAATCCCCAACAGTGTCACCAGCAAAGCCCCCCCACCATCACACCTTCTCCCTCCATACTTCACGGTGGGAACCAGGCATGTAGAGTCCATCCGTTCACCTTTTGTGCGTCGCACAAAGACATGGTGGTTGGAACCAATGATCTCAAATTTGGACTCATCAGACCAAAGCACAGATTTCCACTGGTCTAATGTCCATTCCTTGTGTTCTTTAGCCAAAACAAGTCTCTTCTGCTTGTTGCCTGTCCAGTTGTTTCCTAGCAGCTATTTTACCATGAAGGCCTGCTCCACAAAGTCTCCTCTTAACAGTTGTTGTAGAGATGTGTCTGCTGCTAGAACTCTGTGTGGCATTGACCTGGTCTCTAATCTGAGCTGCTGTTAACCTGCGATTTCTGAGGCTGGTGACTCGGATGAACTTATCCTCCGCAGCAGTGGTGACTCTTGGTCTTCCTTTCCTGGGGCGGTCCTCATGTGAGCCAGTTTCTTTGTAGCGCTTGATGGTTTTTGCCACTGCACTTGGGGACACTTTCAAAGTTTTCCCAATTTTTCAGACTGACTGACCTTCATTTCTTAAAGTAATGATGGCCAATCGTTTTTCTTTACTTAGCTGCTTTTTTCTTGCCATAATACAAATTCTAACAGTCTATTTAGTAGGACTATCAGCTGTGTATCCACCAGACTTCTGCACAGCACAATTGATGGTCCCAACCCCATTTATAAGGCAAGAAATCCCACTTATTAAGCCTGACAGGGCACACCTGTGAAGTGAAAACCATTTCCGGTGACAACCTCTTGAAGCTCATCAAGAGAATGCCAAGAGTGTGCCAAGCAGTAATCAAAGCAAAAGGTGGCTACTTTGAAGAACCCAGAATATAAGACATATTTTCAGTTGTTTCACAGTTTTTTGTTATTTATATAATTCGACAATCCACATGTGTAAATTCATAGTTTTGATGCCTTCAGAGTGAATCTACAATTGTCAGTCATGAAAATAAAGAAAACTCTTTGAATGAGAAGGAGTGTCCAAACTTTGGTCTGTACTGTATATATAGCAAACTTTGTTTATTTAGCTCCAACATATACACATCCATGTACATGTTATTTTCGAGAGGAGTACAACGTATAAATTTCAGACAGTCGCAATACAAGATACAATTCATTGGAATTCTACCACACAACGTAAAAAGACAATTGTTTTTTACACAAATCATTTGGTCACATTAACAAGCTCCGGCTTCTTCCGTTTAGTTAGTATTTTCACACTGAACCGAGTTTGGATTAATTTCCTGTTTGAGACTCTTAAATGCAAATTGTTAATTTTCTTATCTTCATGCACACAGCAATTAAGGGAAATTGAGAAAAGCAAGTGAAGCTTTGATTCAGCTTGGAGCGGAGATGAATGGAGGGCAGAGGGGTCAGCAGAGTCCATTATATTCTTATGTGAAATGCTGGTGCGACTGCCCCATCCTTGTTTGTTTAGTGGAGGCTGGATGGACTACTAACTGCAAATCTGTGCCTGTGATTTGACCAGGCGGCCCGGCATAAAGCTGTCTCCCCGTTGCAAATGTTAAATGACAGTGATTGACAATCTTACGATGAAGTCTGCCTGTAACCCCCTGCTACTGTTTTCAGATTGCAGCAGAAAAGACGGAATAAAGAAACATTCTTCATAATCACATCAAATGGGCCCTGCTGTTCACTCAATATTTTTCATTTTCGTTTCCCTTTTCATTACAAACTACAATCTGTTCTGCAAATGCCATGGACTCGACAGTAGCAGCAAAAAGAAGAATGAATTTATCTAAGCACATTCTGCCTGTGTGCCGTCTGTATAGATCCAATAAAACTGGACACAATATGCAACGTGTATATAAATAGCAAGGTAACAATGGCTACTCTCACATTATATTCTAGACACAAAAAAAATACTAAATAAGTAAGGCACAAAACAATGGCGCGTGATATTCTAATTAGTAGGGAAATATTTTGCTGAAAATCTGTGGGGAATACTTGCAAATGTACAGCAACTACAGACCTACAGATAGGTAATAATGACCCTAGTTTGAGGATATTCTTCAAAACGTGGCTGAAATGTCACTGAAATACAATGAAGCCAAAACTATTGTCGTGCTTAGAAAAAATTACCACTAATTAGGTGAGGTTGGCCACCATCGATACTGCTGCATACATCCAATGCTACAGGACTGGATACATGGCATGTTGTTATGGAAGAAGGAGGACCATAAGAGGTGCCATGAACATCTAACATCCTAGTATTACATACCCTTATAACTGATGCCAGGCTAAAGCTGGGCATACACGACACACTTGGCCCAAGATCGATGCGTGCCACTGCCACATCACAAAATACTGCAAGTGAATGGGGTCGCAATGTCCTCCAAGGAACTGCAGCCATGACAAGCAAGTCGCTAGAAGTCGGAACCAGTTGGATTTTTTTCAATATATAATATATTTTCCAATATTCACGTGCTACACTTATAAGGTGTTAAAGGGAACCTGTCAGTAGGATTGTGCTCAGCAACCTACAGACAGTGTCAGGTCGGCGTCGTTATAGTGATTAAAATGATACCTTTGTTGATTAAATCAGTCTTGTGGTTGTTGTTTAATCTATACTTTCAATTTTCAGTTACTGATATGCTCGTGCCCAGGGGCGGCCTGTGGGGGGGGTCTTCATGTGGTGCTCTGCTTAGGTATTCATAATAATATTCATAATGAAGACTTCTGACAGGTCACTGATGCCTTAGTGACCTGCCCCCTATTTTACATACTGTATATCTTATTGTTTGGGAAAAAAAATTACAATCAATCAGGCGGCGCCTGTGCTGTATCAATGTCGGATCTATACTATCCATATATTCATTTTATTTAGTAATATACATTTCTAGAGAAAAAAATCTTCCTCAAAATCACGCTGGCCACACCTACACAGTAGAACAATTCGGAACAAGATAGATTCTACTGCGCAGGAGCAAAGGGCACCATCTTGGTGGAGACCATTTTTTTTCCTCTATCGTGTTCCAAATTATGCTACTGCGCAGGTGTGGCCGGCGCCATTTGTATGAAGGCTTATTGTTTTGCATGACAAGCTGTAGTTTTCATGAGTGTCATTTTTAGGTGAATACAATTTATTGATCACTTTAAGGCCTCTTTCACACATTCAGTATGTTATCAGTATTTTACAGCAGTATCTGTAAGCCAAAACCAGGAGTGGAACAATTAGAGGAAAAGTATAATAGAAACACATCACCACTTCTGGATTTATCACCCACTCCTGGTTTTAACTTACTGATACTGATGGAAAATACTGACCAAATACAGAACTTGTGAATGTGGCCTTAAATTAATTGTTTGTTAGGATGGATAAACAAAATCCAGCAATTTACTACTTTTCAACAAGAAAATGACTTTTTTCTTACTTGCTTCTTATTCTGAGAGCTATAACTTTTTTATTCTTTAGTTTACAGAGCTGTATGAGGACATGTTTTTGCATAACAAGTTGTAATATTTATGGTACCATATTTGAATGCATAAAACTTTTTGATCACTTTTTATTAAGTTTTTTCTTTTGGCCTGATGAACAAAAATGAAAAAGTTGCCATTTTTTCTAATTTTTTTAATTGGTGTTCAAGGTGTGGGCTAAATAATGATATAGTGTTATAATATGTGTCATTGCGAACACAATGACACCAAGGATGTCATTTTTTTAGCTATGTTTATTTTTCTCCAGATGAAGACATTTTTGGAGGAAAAAATGTTGAATTTGGAGAGGGTGCTTCTGCCCGGTGAATCTCTGGAACTTTACAGGAAAAAAGTGCCCCAGTCCCGGCGTGCTGTACATCACACTCACTTGTAGGCCACAGGTCTCCAGGTATCCATCCTCAGGAGCCGATGCACACAATTTAGGGGACACCAAGTTCATTGCAACAAGTCAACGTTTACCAGTCAGTTCAAGTTCATCAGGGTTTAAAACCTGGTATAGGGAACAGCACTTCATGTTCCTTACTTTCTTAGCACAACACATCTTCAGCCCTACCATTCGTTCCTCCTTGAGCATCCCTTCGCCCACTGGCTCTGTTAGCCCCAGGGAAATCCCTTCCCATTCAGCAGTGCACCCGGAAATCCTTTACCTTCCGTCTTGACCAGTTCCTGTCCATCTTCGTCTCTACACCAAAGGACACGATGTGCTGCCCGACAGCCCCTATGCCAGACCTTGGGCTCCAGGCATGACAGGAGAGTCCACTTGGGATTCTAGTATGGCGTCCCACTGCCTTGAATGGTAGACACATGCTGACCCTAGCAGGCCACTGGACTTGAGCTTGGACTTGCCATTACATTTCTCTATCACCTGACACTAACAGGAAATGCCCACCTTTTATTACCACTAGTCCCCACCCTCTGAGCTAGTTCTATCCATTAAGTAAATTCTATCCTATAGACTAAACCTATTGCCCTTATCTTATCTACAATATTGCTAAGCCACATTACTATATTAACAGTACTCATTCTAACATTGTGCTAACCCTGTGCTTACGCTGTACTATGCACTACTCACATTATACATTAACATTTTACATTCTTAGACGCTGCACATTACCCTCACACAATATAGCAGACGCACCTCACCATTTATATTACATATAAAACCACATAACGCTGTACACATAGTGCGACTATTGTCTTCAGGGGTAGAAATGCAGCAGAAGAGTCCACTCCAGGACTGAGAATGCATCGCACTATCCTAGTCCATGTGCTGCATTTAATGTAGGGAAAAACTTAAGCAACTGGCACTATTTTAACTGCTACAAAGATAAGTTTCCACATCTGTTACACTCTGCTGTCAATGGTTCAATGAGCAGCAAGGAGATGACAGACTCTCTTTAAGAAATTAGCCTAACAGCAGAAAATGTTATGAAAGAAAAGAAAAAATAACCATTATTCACCTGTTAAGATCCGTGTCACTCCAGTGTTTCTAGTGGTGTAATAATGCTGAGCATTAAATCCATGGCAATTCAGCGGTTAATCAATGGCCCCATGTCTTGTGCCATAAATGCTGTCATCACAGCTGAGGCGAGTGATTAGTTGCAGTGGTCATAAGGCTGTACAGATCGTCATCGCTTCACGTAAACTGCGGGGACCAGAATGTTGTCCATGGAGCAGTTGTTATGTTTCTTGCTGTTAAGATCATTTTTATAAACTCCCACACCATCCCTCCTATATCACAGATATATGTTATATCTTAGTGTTTTCCTGCCAGGCAGCCTATTGGTAGTGCCTTAAAGAGGAATTGTCACCTATAGAAATATAGTCGATCCTGTTGTATCCGTTTTTATTAACTAAATTATTTAAAATGGTGGACGCCAACATGGTTTATGAATTTTACAAAATAAGCAAAAATACTTATTTTTATTCCTAACCTTTTCTACATCCTTTTATCACAAAAAATGCACATCCTGCCACAAAAATTGCAGGCGTACATAATTTCACTTCAGAGCTGACTGGAATACACTCAGGTCAATTTTGCAACGTTTTAAAAAGTCGCAACTGGTGAATCAACTAAAAATATCTCGAAACCTCAAACCCTGTCTAAAAAAAAACCCAAAGCAGGTGAACACATATAAAACAGTCGTTATAAAAGAATCAAATTAAAAGATTAATAATGCGCAACTTAAAAACTGGCAATACTAAAAATTAGACAAATTAAAAGAAGTCAAAGCAATTAGTTAATTAAGCCTGGTTTCTTTTTGTAGAGGTAAAACGTGCATGCCAGTCAAGGGGATTTCTACTGTAGGAGCCATATACAAACAGGAAGTCAACCAGGTCTTATCAATGCATTTGGAAATTGTCTAAGGGCCTATACAGCTAAACCTCATAACATTGTGCTAGTAAGTAACCTTTTAAAGACAGCATCATATATTTTAACATATAGAAGACCTGGTGGGGATGAGGCTTTTTTGGGCCTGACTGTCATGGAGTCCATTGTCTCTCTGCAATTGCATCGTGGGTATCGAGGCTTACAAAAAGGAGCTCCAATCCCATAATGATGGAGACTGCTCTCAGCAGAATTATTTGGCACTTTCTGATGGTGTCAGGGATTGTCCATGGAGCAGTGGTGAGTTGCAACTTTCTGCCACTCCAGGGACAACCTCTGACATCAATGCCTGCTGAAGGGCATAATATAACATGCAAATATTGTGTCTTTGACCCTTTATGGTGATGACTGAATTTTGCACATTCCTGAAAGTGAAAAAGAATTCTGATGAGATTTGTCTCCATCTTTATGTGTTTGGAAGTTTAATTGGACCAGGGACACTTTTGGTCTCTAAGAGATGAGACCCAACATTTGTAAGTGTGCTGTGACCTAAATCCTTGATAATTTACCAGGGGAGCACTGCCCCTCTGTTAAATTAGTACCCCAGTAGATTTCTATTATGGAATCTTATTTTTTTTGCAGCAGAGTGTGAACTGTATATTACAAGTGACCCTGTGGCAGATCGTGAGGTCACACCTTCTGGCCCATGAAATCCCTGCATTCACCTAAAGCGCTGTGCAAGAACTACATTCTGTCAGCACCATTACCATATGGTGCAGAGCAGAAGAACTTAAAGAGTAACAATCCTTTCATTTTAAAATATTGTCTGCGCAGATGAAAATAATCATTTGATAAATGAATTCCTCGTATGTGGTACAGAATTATTACTATGTGAAGTCAAGGTTACAGCAATGACAAAGTATGTTAACAAACTGTGGTCAAAAAAATGTTGGCCAAAATTTTGCAAAAATTGGGGCAATATAACCCCCTCAATGGTTTATTCTGGTAAGAATAAGCTATCACCTACAAACAGGATAGGTGATAATGTCTAGATGGACAGCGTGCATGCAGATCATTGCGCCATTAATTTTCATTAGGCAACCAACGATAGCAGAGAACAGCTCCTTCAACACTTGCACTAGAGACTCCTAATCCAGAGCCTCTATTGCCACTGATGTCAAATTGGACGGCAAGACTAGCACAGGAATAAAATAGACAGGTGACATTTTATGGTCCTTCTCACAGTGCTAAGCTTTGTAGCATGGCACAGGAATGAGCCTTCCAATCAATGGAAGCAGCACTAGTTTTTGAGCTCCCACCACAAGAATAGTTAAGAGTTATCCTCAGTATTAAGCACTGTTAGTTTTAGGATAATATGTATAACATAATATCTATTTTTCACGACAAATCTACAAATAGGGCCAAAATTCATCCAGTGCTGTTAAAGTCATATGCCACCTCCTCGCAAGTATAAACGTAACGGTAGGCTTTTTCCAAGGTCATGCATACATGCCGATGCCGTCATATTTTCCGTCCTTGCCTCATTGTCCACAGACTCGGCAGTGTGCATTGTTAGGTGACTTTGTGAAATCTCTGCTAGAAAACTCTCAGTTTAGATTTTAGTCCAGTTACAATCAAAAGAGCCAACACTTTCGCAGATGGCTTCATGGCATGTGCGCAGGGTTTACGCAAGCTCAGATTTATGTGGGGAAAACAAATAGGAGCATTGGGAAAGCTCTCTCCCCCACACAGGAGCAGAGCACATGGCGAACAGCTGGGAGTTAGAGCTCCTTAAATAACAGTAACCATACTTTGCTACATTTCTCAGTGGTAATAAAAACGGTAGCACAGAAGGTATTGGCACTAAGTAGTTTGGATTTTCTTACAATGGTGGATTTTGTGATTCAAAGTTCATATGAAACAATTAAAAGACAAATACAAGATAGAGCATTAGACTTGATAGAAGACAAATTTCTTTTACCATCATATTCTGGTCAACGGTGTACATAGTGTTTTACTATTGTGCTTCATTATCAGCGCTATATTTACAGTGACCAAATATTTAGCAAAGTGGAGAAAAAAGAGGAAAAAAAAATGTAGTTATAGAAGTGCTCACATGGCTTCATTTACATTCATATAGATAATATTCTCACTATCTATACAAGATAGATAGATAGATAGAGTTTTTCTCACTGTGCTAGTGTAAATCTCACCGAGGTCACGGCAGTTTAACCCGGCTGGGAATGCAGCCTCAGTGACCGGACGTAACCTCAATGACGTCACCGCCGGTCACTGAGGCTGTGCTCGCAAAAGCTCATTCACCAGTGGTTCTTGGCCTGGACAGTCGCATCTTGTCACCGTCCAGGTTGAAAACGGTTTATCCCCCAGACATGGATTACGGCGTGTGACAGAACGACGGATAGGTATGGTATATTGTTGTTTTTTCTTTTTGTTTTATTACAGAAGTCGAGGGCTTCAGTGGAATTAGGCGTTAGGTGAGTATAATTGTGCTTGTTATTTTAAAATTAAAAAGGTAAAGTGTGTTTTGTTTTATTTCAAATAAAATATTTTATTCTTCCTGTGTCTTTATTTACCATGTAACTATAGGATTAGTAATGGATACGTGTCTTACATGGGCTTGATGTCACCGGACAATACAAAGGTGACATCAACCCCACAAATCTTAACCCCACTTCCCATTGCTACAAAGCAAGTGAAAAGAGTCGGGAAAAGTACCAGAATTGGCAAATTTAAAAGATGTGCCTTTTCTTAGCAGCTGCGGGCTGCTATTTTTAAGCTGGGGGGCAATATCCATGGCCCCTTACCAGCTTGACAATACCAGCCCCCAGATGTCTGCTTTAGAAAGGCTGGTTGTCAAATATGAGGGGGACCCCCACACCATTTTTTTTTAAATTATACGGCGTGGGGACCCCTCTATTCTAGATAACCAGCCTTGCTGTAGCTGACAGCTGAGGGTTGCAACCCCCAGCTGTGAATTTTGTCTGGCTGGTTATCAAAAATACAGGGGAACCCATGCTGTTTTTTTTTTTTTTTTATTATATTTATTTACAGCGCAGGAGCTGGCTAATGAATACTCCAATCAGCCGCTCCTGCTCTCGCTGTTATTAGAGGCAGTAGGTGTCGGATGATGGGATTAGTAGTCCCATCAGCTGACACAAGTGACCGGAGATAAACATTATACCTCCAATTACAGCTGAGCGCTCATGCTGTCTTTTGACAGCGTGGAACCGCGGCTCTCTAACTGGTGGGGATGATTTTACCGCCGATCAGAAGTGGTGTTTGCTGCGCTGTCATGCACATGACTGCACGACAAACAAACACCCGGTGTTCAGTTAGACAAACTCGAACAGTAACACGGACTTCCTGGTGAAGTCCGTGTTCGGGCCCGAACAGTAGGTGTTTGGTACGGACGCCGAACATTACTGTTCGGGTTCGCCCATCTCTTTCTTATTATATTTAGAAAAAATTGGAAGCAGCACACCATCTCAAGTGAAAAAAGGGTATTGTTTAATACATGCATGCATGATGGGCTATTAAACAAAACCCCTTTTTTCACTTGAGATAGTGTGCTTCTCCCAATTTTTTCTAAATATAATAAGGATAGACAGATAGATAATTAGATAGATATGGAACGTAGGATAGGTATATAGACAGACAGATAGGTGATAGGTAGATAGATAACAGATACGAAACATAAGATAGATAGTATAGATAGATATGGGACATATGATAGATAGATAGATATGAGATAGATTGATATGAGATACAGTACATACCGTACGGTAGATAGATAGATATGAGATAGATAGATAGATATCGAACATAGGATAGATGGATAGATAGATAGATAGATATGGTATAGATAGATAGATAGATAGATAGATAGATATGGCAGTTTGGGTGTTTAGGAGCATGCACACTGGGATTGTGTTGGAAGGGAAGCTTTCCCAAAACCAAGATAGTGGACTTGAGTTCCTAAGCTGCCGAGAAACACTATTGATTCCCTCTTATTTTACAATGACTGGGAGGAGAGCAGACATGTTTTAACTAATTGAAAATGCTGTTTGCGAGGTTTACTTTTACATCGTGCTCGGTGAGCCATTATTTTAATATATTTAGCACTTGTGTACCATGTTAATGTACAATTGCACATTACTATGTGTGAAAATTTTGCACGGGCCAATCTAGTTGCACATTATTATGAATATACACAATATGTAAAAAATGGATTTACTGTAATAGCATATGCCACATGGGAGTCACAAACTGAATGAACGATAATGGAATTGTACGTAAGATTTGAAAATTTGAATGTACGGTGGCTTATGTACTAATTGGTCACTATATTTCTATGCACCTGATGATTGTATTCACTTGCTTGAGAAAGATCCTGTGATGAGACCAAAATGTCGCCACATGGACTAATTAAGTCCACACTTTTGCCTATTAATGGAGTGCTGCCTCTTTTTATCTTTATACATATGACGGATTATGGGATTGTTGGTCCAGGAGGCTTGCACCATGAATTTTTTTGCATGTTGTGCTACTTCCTTTATCTCTATGTACATGGATAGAAGTTATTTTGGAGTGTGGTACCTCAACAAAACACTTTCAAGCATGAAGAGAGCAGATCTTCATGCAAATATAAAATGAGCTACATTGATTAAAAAAGTAGTATAGGATACAATATTAGAAAACAATGTCCCACTAAATCAGTGCCTCACTTATCCACAGGTTGTATCTGCCAATAATAAACCTAAGCTGCAATACCAGATACCACACATGGAGAATAGAGCCTGTAAGGATTCACCTTGACACCACTATTTCTTGTAGTCCTAGCAACATATGAAATACACTCCTTAACATTGAGCTTACAAGACCAAAAAGGAAAAGTCATGGAAATCCCAGGATACACAGACATGTTAATGATAAACAAATGATAAAAAAAATAGAAACACAACGTTCAAAACGTCTCGAATTATTCAGTTTGAAGAATAAATGCCACACTGTATGTGATGTCAGGGAGCACATGGCACACGGTGTGAGCAGCCTGTGTGTCCTTAATGTACGGCTTCATGGGATTTCTCCCATCAAGCACATCAATGGCGTCATTGGTAGCAATTGCAAAGGGAGCAGTTAGCGGATCTTGATGAAGTGCATTCAGCGTGGCAGAACAGTCCTCAGACAATCTTTAATGGGGTTGTCCACTGCTCGGACAACTCTTTCTCAATTATTCTATTCCCCCATGGAAAATAAAAACAGCTTTGTACTCGCCTCCATTGCCAGCGTCATTCCAGCGATGCATCTCTGGAGGCTCACATGATGGGAAGTCACAAGCCTTGCAGCCAATCAGCAGCTGCTAATAGTCCACTTCAGTGTCACTTCCTATGGAAACTGATTGTAATGATCCATTTTTGGATTCGTGGCAGCTCTGGTTCCACTATGATTTAAATGTAGCTTTTTTCCTTTAAGACCAGCGGGGATTAATGTCAGTTTTCCTTGCTGGCAGCTTCCTAAAACTGAGTTGCTAGGTCAACTGATGTGGCTGGTGACCACTCCCACCATCCTTTGAATGGTCACCTGATGCATGAGCTGATTGTCGGTGATAGAGCATTCTATGTTGACCAAGCCTGGAGTAAGGAGCTCTCTGGTTGCAGTGGTGCTTCTGCTGGTTTCATGAGTTTGTGATCCCAGTGCCTTTCTTCTGCTGTGCGGTGCCTTGCAGCAGAGGAAGTTGTAAAGCTAAGTTGTGTTATTACCTCATCAGTCTTGTGTTAGTACAACATAGGGGACAGTGACAATCTGCAGTGGTGATGCTAGCGCCCTTGTCAGCCAGTGCACCAGCCAGGGCAGTGTGAGGTGACAGCGAGGGACGAGGTTCCTGATGATGGTGGGGTGAAGGACCCAATTAGGGTGTTATGGGAGTGCAGGGTCAGGCTCAGGTTTGAGCAGGAGGTGACTGTTCCTCATTTCCCTATTGGTAGGGCATTCCTCTCCCCTTTACCATCCCCGTTGTGTGTGTGTTGTCTGCTAACCAACCCCCAGTAGGGTTGATAGATATCATGATACTGATATCTGGAAGAAAAGCAAGCGGCTGCTTCTCTCTGTCTGACTTCCTCTAGATGTCAGTTTCATCTGGAAAAAGTGAGAGTGAAGTGGCCCATTAGCAAATGTCGATTGGCTGCAGGGTTCATGTGACATAAGATCATGCGAACTGCTGGAGGACTGGTGCTGATATAGAAGATATTTTATTGTACATGTGGAGATATAGCAACTGACAAGGGGTTGTGTGAGTAGTGGACAACTCCTTTAATAACCTTACTGGTAGCATGCAAAAAAAACGTGGAAGTGTGTGTATTTCTGTGCACGGCGCTCATACTCGATACTGAATAACATAGTAAATGCTTTGAACACTTGGTTTCTATTTTTTCCATCATTTGCCTATTAATAACATGTCTATTGATCCTGTAGTTTCCATAATTCCACAACTTTTCCGTCTTGGTGTCGGAATTTCAATCTTGAGGCGTATATATTATCTAGTTGAATTGATCAGAAAGATTCACATGACCCTTGTTCAGCCCATGGCCTCCTGCTTACCAATGGCATATTTTCTGATTAGCAGTTATGATGCGCTCAGAAGGAGATTCACATGGCTACCAACTTGGCCGCTGAGCCAGAGTCTTGAAAATCTTTAGCTCAATTCCATTATCTGATCATCCTTAATAGAACTACAACTGAAAAAGAGATGCTTGGTCAGGCTCAGAAGGTCCCATCCAGAACAGACCAACAGCTGGACAGGCCTGCTGTGGGGGTACAGTACATGTAAAGAGAGCTCACACTTCCTCAACCACTGTTTTATTACCATATAGGAGAAATGTTCTTCATTCAGAGTGACTCGTAAAAGAAATAGGCCGTGGATGGCAAGCGGTCACTGCTTCCACAGTAGGCTAGGCTTCAAGTTGCGGCTAGTACATTAATATTCAGTGGAAATGAGAAACCTGTGTACATAAACATATCAACACATCGCTCAGCCTGTAACAATAGCTCCAGTTGAAGAAATTATGCACGCTCTCATAGGCTTACATGCAACTTTCCTTTACATATTATGCTGCCATACAACATTCAGATGACATGGGAACCTCTGTTCTGACTATCAATAGCTGTATAATAGTACTAAACACTAATAATGCATAAAATATCAAACAATCGGAATCAAATGGTCTAAACTCCAACTGTTAATATCGAGCTTTCACAGCACCGGTTATGAAATATATTTTGTCTAAGACCATGTTCACATCTCTGTTCAATTTCTGATTTAAGAGATCCTTTTTTCGATGGAAAGTCATAAGAAAAACTATCACAAATAAAAACAAATCATCAAAAAGTTAAACCACTTGCTTCGAGTTGACATAGGCTATGCTCTGTTACCAAAGGATCCAACTATTTTAGAGAGCTCTATTTTCCTTCTGAGCACTTGAAGAGGTTGTCCCATATACAGCACTTATACAAAGGATAGATGTTAAATCTATGATTGAGGAGTTATGGCTGCTGAGACTCTCGTGGGAGTCTCTCGCATGAAAACCTGGCACTGCCGCCGGCACTCGGACCGGAGAATGCGGCTACATGTATTTCTATTTTCTAGCCGCACGTGTTTTCATGCGAGAGGCTCACACGAAAATCGTGAGTATGAGCCCTTAGATGGGTTTTTCCATGAACTAAAGTTAATTTTAATCAATAGATCTTGGAATAATAAAAAGTTCCACAAATGGATGTGTTTAAATAAAATGTGCTGTGCTCAGATAATCTTATAAATGTGCCCCTGCTGTGTACTGTGTAATGGCTGTGTCTGACTGTGAAGGAACATGGTCGAATCATACCACATCTCCTGGGCAGGAACAGAGTATACAAAGATAAAACATTTCCCTGCCTGTTTATAAACAGTATGTTACTTCAAAGAAAGAACCAGCTGTGTTCCCATGCTGTAGTGTCTGTGTGGTACTTGCAGGTACGCAGGATGCAGTGACGAGTCGCGAGACGGTTTGGTGCTTTTTATAATAACGTTTATAGGCCTAGAGGTAACTATCCTCAGTCACAGCCTGACCGACCAAAAGGGGTAACAGGGGTTGCCCTCGCAGGGGCTCTATACAAGCAAACACAAACGGGGTAGAACACCACTACATCCGGCAATAGCCGGTCACTATAAGGCCGCGGTATGGCCGACTACGGGTCCTTAATTATATAGTCAACTTAGCCGTCCAGACATCCCTCGCCATTCGGGATGGTGGTCTTTTGGCGTAGCAGTTGATGGGCCCAGTTGCTGAGGCGTTGACAAAGTCTTCGAGCGCTCCGGTGCTCTGATGACACTGGAGCACCACAGGCCCCGGCGGAGTCCTTGGACGGATGGGCCGCAGCCCCCAGACTAGGACAAGCGGCAGCGATGTGGGGTGGCGAGGGGCAGGCCACCTGCGCAGCTAACAGCTGCGACAGGGAATCCGCGGCAAGCAGAGGCTCGGCCCCTGCCGCGGACCGGAGCTGGACAGTGGTGGCTGCCGACGGCAATGGACTTGCCGCAACCACGGGTGAGGGCAGAGCGGCTGTGGGCGGCGGGAGACAGGCCGCAGCCGCGGGCTGGAGTGAGGCGGCAGCGGCCGCTGGGGTCCACGGGCAGGCTGCAGCCGCGGGCAGGAGCGAGACGGCAACGGCCGCTGGTGACCGCGGGCAGGCCGCAGGCAGGAGGAAGGTGGCGGCCGCTGGTCGTCGCGGGGCAGCGGTTCTCGGACGGTCGTCTCGGCGCCGTCCCACTGATGTCCAGGGGAAGTATCTCTCCTGTCTCTGGCGTCCATCCTGGCTCGGGTGAGTCGCTCTGGCTCTCAGTCGCTCCCACGATCTCCTGCTCCTTCTGTCTCGTTCTGTTGACTCACCGTGACTCGCGTTCCCTGCCCCTTTTATATTGGCTCCTCCCCCAGTCCACCTGTCAGTCTCCACGGTCCGTCCCTGAACTCTGTCCCCCGGAAACAGTTTCCCCCGGAACCCAGGTGACGGTCCCCTATGTTCCGACCCTTACACTCGATGGGGACCCTCTCTCCCACATCTTTATACTGTTTTGCATCCTCACCTGCCCAGTAGCTGTGCTATGATCAGACCATGTTCCTCCACTGTCAGATTCAGCCATCACACAGTACACAGCAAGGGCACATTTATAAGATTATCTCAGCACAGGAACATTTTAATGCATTCAGTTGTGGAATTTATTATTATTATAAGATCTATTGATTAAAATGTACAGTACTTTTGTTTGTGGAACTCCTTTAAGAATTAAAATGAAGCTTTAGTGAGCATGTGCGACCAAAGCTCCACTAAAGGAGTTGTCCAGTACATTCATATTGATGGCCTATTCTCTGGACAGGTCATCAATATTAGATCAATGGGTGTGTAACACTCAGCACCCCCACCAATAAGCTTTTTCCAATGTCGGCTGGATGTGATTAGTTGCAGAGTGGAACACAACAGCTTTGTTAACTACACAGTGGCTACAGGAGGTACTGCAAATTCACTCCCATTCATTCTTATGCGGCGGATGTGCAGTCTCCAATCACAGCCAAAATACAGTTTGCAGAGTTTTACTGGAAACCCCTAACAGTTTATTACCAATATAGGCACATAATTGACAGGTGTTGGAACAGTGCTTCACAGTAAAAGTATTCAGACCCTTTACTCAGACACTCTTATTTAAGTCACATGCTGTCCATTTGCTTGTGAACCTCCATGAGATGGTTCTACTCCTGCATTGGAGTCCAGCTGTGTTTAATTATACTGATAGGACTAGATTTTTAAAGGCACACACCTGTCTATATGAGACCTCACAGCTCACAGTGCATGTCAGACCAAATGAGAATCATGAGGGCAAAGGAACTGGCCAAGGAGGTCAGAGACAGAATTGTGGCAAGGCACAGATCTGGGCATGGTTACAAAAGAATTTCTGTAGTACTCAAGGTTTAGAGCACAGTGGACTCCATAATCCTTAAATGGAAGAAGTTTGGGACCACCAGAAGTCTTCCTAGACCTGGCCGTCCAGCCAAACTGAGCAATCATGGGAGAAGAACCTTGATGTGAGAGGTAAAAAAGAACCCCAAGATCACTGTGGCTGAGCTCCACAGATGCAGTAGGGAGATGGGAGAAAGTTCCACAAAGTCAACTATCACTGCAGCCCTCCAACACTTGGGCCTTTATGGCAGAGTGGCCCGACGGAAGCCTTTCCTCAGTGCAAGACATATGAAAGTCCACACAGAGTTTGCTAAAAAAACACATGAAGGAATTCCAGACTATGAGAAATAAGATTCTCTGCTCTGATAAGACGAAGATAGACCTTTTTGGTGAGAATTCTAAGCAGTATGTGTGGAGAAAACCCAGCACTGCTCATCTCCTGCCCAATACAATCCCAACAGTGAAACATAATAATGGCAGCATCATGCTATGGGGGTGTTTTTCAGCTGCAGGGACAAAACGATTGGTGGCCATTGATGGAAACATGAATCCGGCCAAGTACAGAGATATCCTGGATGTTAAACCTCTTCCAGAGTGCTCTGGACCTCAGACTTGGTCGAAGGTTCACCTTCCAACAAGACAATGACCCTAAGCACACAGTTAAAATAACAAAGGAGTGGCTTCAGAACAACTCTGTGACCATTCTTGACTGACCCAGCCAGAGCCCTGACCTAAACCAAATTGAGCATCTCTGGAGAGACCAGAAAATGGCTGTCCACCAACGTTCACCATGCAACCTGATGGAACTGGAGAGGATCTGCAAGGAAGAATGGCAGAGGATCCCCAAATCCAGGTGTGAAAAACTTGTTGCATCATTCCCAAGAAGACTCATGGCTGTACTAGCTCAAAAGGGTGCTTCTACTCAAAACTGAGCCAAGGGTCCGAATACTTATGTCCATGTCATATTTCAGTTTTCATTTTTTAATAAATTTGCAAACATTTCTACATTTCTGTTTTTTTCAGTCAAGATGGGGTGCAGAGTGTACATTAATGATAAAAATGAACTTTTTTTAATTTACCAAATGGCTGCAACAAAACAAAGTGAAAAATTTAAAGGGGTCTGAATACTTTCCATATCCACTGTATGTTGTTGAAGGGAATCTGTCAGCAGGTTTTTGCTATGTAATCCGAAGACAGGAGGAGATAGGGACTGAGACACAGATTTCAGGGATGTTTCACTTGTTAAAGTATGTGCTGTTGTTTACTAACTGTGAAAGAATTATCAATAAGAGATTAACATTGCTGGACTAGATGGCAACTAAGCACCTCATGGTCTAGGGACTTTGT
The DNA here is from genome assembly GCF_039654945.1 of Dendrobates tinctorius. NCBI lineage: Eukaryota > Metazoa > Chordata > Amphibia > Anura > Dendrobatidae > Dendrobates > Dendrobates tinctorius. The sequence goes on along the minus strand of NW_027361779.1, from coordinate 6,709,038 downwards.
ACGTGGAGAGTCTGGTGTGGGCGGGGTTAGCCTTCTTAGCTCTGCTGCATTGCTTGATCTAAAAACTCTAATGGTGTGAGAATGGCTGTACCCAGAAATCTAAGTGATACATAGTTGGATTCAGCTTCTGTTTGCCAACATCAGGCTGCTCTCAGATGAAGTAACAAAAAGCTACTGACAAATTCCCTTTATTAGGACAGCCCTAAGCCCCGACGAGTTTGTCAGACAGAATAAATGAAGGATATAAATAAAGACATTCCTTTTGTATCTATCATGCCTTGACTTCAACATTAAGAAAAAAAAGTTTCTCTCCACCATCTTTCAGAAAAGATGAAAAACCTACTGAAAAAAGTCAATCTAAAGATAACTGAGATTGAAAATACCCATTGAAATCTGTATGTGCTTAAATAATAGCATTTTTAGCCATTTTTCTGCTTCACTGATGGTACAGAAAATTAAAAAGTACAACGCAAATGTGAATTGGTAATTTCTGGCCTCTGTAGGTCATCTGTTGGTATGGCATTATATTCAGTTCCACTATATACTCTCAGTAGCAAAATCTGAACCTAAAGGAAAACTTCATAGTTTGCTTGTGTACTGCAACTGACTCACCGGAAAGCTACAAGAATTCTGTTGATATTCCTACGGTAGATAAAGAGTGAGCGACATCAAGCAGCAGCAACGCAGCGGCTAAGGGAATGCCAGGGAATGGCACAATTCCCAATATAAAGGCAGTGAAACTCAAAAAGTGAAGATCATTTCACTAACATATAACATTACCAAACATGGCAATATATAGGAGTTTTATGAGCGACGGGTACGAAATTACATTTTTTTTTTAGCTTATTAGGTCCCTTTAAACCCAAATACACAAAAATTGTTGCTTTTGGCAAAGATAGGTTAGACCACATGCTGCATGAGATTCCTCTGTTACACAGTAGAGCCTATATGTCTGTTGTATTTCCCCATCCTCCATAGAGGACCCTTTATAGTGTGTTAAACCATCACTACCAATAAAAGGGTGGTATTCTACCAGCGGTTTGACCACAGAATGTTAGAACTGCTTTGTAAGATTAGTCTTATTTACCTATGAAGCCTCAGTGAGCATACAGACATAACCTAGTCAATATTTAGATTTTAGCAAATCACGGCATATTGTTCACGGCCTAACTTTAAAGAAACCCCCATTATTGTCCTGCTCCTGTGACTGTGCTGTATTTACTAACCCAAAGCCAACACGACGTGAAGGCAAAATGAATACAAATGACTTCCACTGGAACATGCAGGACTTTATTATCATTACAGCTTTTGTGAAAACAACACTTGATAACCAGTGTGAAACTCAGGTCAGGGGCAGTCAAACAGGTCAGTGATCACTTACAAATTGTGAAGGGCATAGGTTTCCCCAATTCACCTTTTTACTTAAATCACTATGGCAAACATAGTGGATGGCATTCTTGGCGATCAAGGGTCAAGAGCTCAGGGACCTTTGCCACTGTCTACAGAGTAATAAGAGGTCACTCGCTGCTACCAACACGCTGTGTGCAATTTCAATTATGATTAATGGGCCTTACAATTTATTTTATAATACTTGAAAATACACAAAATTAATCTAGAAAGAGCTCAACAAGTAGAAACAAAATCAGCACTCATAATGACCAGTAATTCACTTTCGTAGAAATAAATAAAAAGCTATAGCTCTATTCAGATGTCCATTTTTGCGTATCAGTGTTAGGCTACTTTTAGATTTGTGTTAGGAGGCGCAGCGCAGGGCCGCCGCTAAGCTCGGCCCCGGCCGTGCCTCCTCCGGTCAGCTCCTCCTATGGGTGCATACCCTATATTTAGCGCTGGGTATGCTGGCCGTGCGCTGGTATGATTTTGCCGGGGCGTGCGCCCTTTAGGCGCTGCGCCGACGTGCGCCAAACGCACCGTGTTGCATTTTTGTGCGCTCCGCGCAGCACCAAAAGGGTGCACGCACCGGCAAAATCATACCAGTGCACGGCCAGCGTACCCAACGCTAAATATAGGGTACGCTGGTTGCATGCAGCGTTATGCGCCCAGAGGAGGAGCTGACCGGAGGAGGCTCAGCCGGGGGGCGGAGCTTAGCGGCGGCCCTGCGCCTCCTAACGCAAGTCTGAAAGTAGCCTTATACGTGTTTTTCGCAGACACCACTTGTGCCTTTGACAGTCTACGGGCCATTCACATGTCTGTGATTTTCCATGGACTGAGTGGTCAGTGCATAATTGCAGAGACATGTCTGTTTTTGATCTGAGAGTTAGATCAGAATTGACAATGCAAGTGTATGGGTCTGTGAAAAAAAGCAGAAATTATTAATGTAATCATAGAAAATCATAGAACGTTAGGGTTGGACGGACCTCTGGGGTCATCGTGTCCAATGCCCTGCTCAATATGCAGCATAGGATTCGCTACATCAGCCTCTGTTTGAAGACTTCCATTGAAAGTGACCTCACCAAATGACATCTAAGTGCAGTCTGATTTTCAAAGTCTGTCAGTTCACGGTCTCCTCGTAGGTGTGAAAAACAGATGTCAGAATGAGGCATAACTCACCTTCTGCGGGTCCAACACCGTATGACCGCCACTTCCCCCTATGTCTGTAATTGTCAGTGCGGTCGTTACGTCCACACCGCTGAAGTCAATAACTAAGCTCTGTGGCTATCAGCATCTTGTGCTGGCAACTCAGGCACAGCCACTGAGCTCAGTTATTGGTTGCAGCGCTGGTAATATGACTGCAGCACTGTAGACACCGGCATCAGAAGGAGAAACTGAGTGGTGGACCGGGGAGGGAAAGGTGTTTTTCATTTTTTAAACCAACTGCAGTCGGGGATATGGAAAAACTCCTTTAATTGTTTGTATCTGGAATATGATTAACAATCACAAAAGTATTCTACAATATACAGTGGGGCAAAAAAGAATTTAGTCAGTCAGCAATAGTGCAAGTTCCACCACTTAAAAAGATGAGAGGCGTCTGTAATTTACTTCATAGGTAGACCTCAACTATGGGAGACAAACTGAGAAAAAAAAATCCAGAAAATCACATTGTCTGTTTTTTTTTTTCATTTTATTTGCATATTATGGTGGAAAATAAGTATTTGGTCAGAAACAAAATTTCATCTCAATACTTTGTGATATATCCTTTGTTGGCAATGACAGAGGTCAAACGTTTTCTGTAAGTCTTCACAAGGTTGCCACACACTGTTGTTGGTATGTTGGCCCATTCCTCCATGCAGATCTCCTCTAGAGCAGTGATGTTTTTGGCTTTTCGCTTGGCAACATGGACTTTCAACTCCCTCCAAAGGTTTTCTATAGGGTTGAGATCTGGACACTGGCTAGGCCACTCCAGGACCTTGAAATGCTTCTTACGAAGCCACTCCTTCGTTGCCCTGGCGGTGTGCTTTGGATCATTGTCATGTTGAAAGACCCAGCCACGTTTCATATTCAATGCCCTTGCTGATGGAAGGAGGTTTGCACTCAAAATCTCACGATACATGGCCCCATTCATTCTTTCATGTACCCGGATCAGTCGTCCTGGCCCCTTTGCAGAGAAACAGCCCCAAAGCATGATGTTTCCACCACCATGCTTTACAGTAGGTATGGTGTTTGATGGATGCAACTCAGTATTCTTTTTCCTCCAAACACGACAAGTTGTGTTTCTACCAAACAGTTCCAGTTTGGTTTCATCAGACCATAGGACATTCTCCCAAAACTCCTCTGGATCATCCAAATGCTCTCTAGCAAACTTCAGACGGGCCCGGACATGTACAGGCTTAAGCAGTGGGACACGTCTGGCACTGCAGGATCTGAGTCCATGGTGGCGTAGTGTGTTACTTATGGTAGGCCTTGTTACATTGGTCCCAGCTCTCTGCAGTTCATTCACTAGGTCCCCCCGCGTGGTTCTGGGATTTTTGCTCACCGTTCTTGTGATCATTCTGACCCCACGGGGTGGGATTTTGCGTGGAGCACCAGATCGAGCGAGATTATCAGTGGTCTTGTATGTCTTCCATTTTCTAATTATTGCTCCCACAGTTGATTTCTTCACTCCAAGCTGGTTGGCTATTGCAGATTCAGTCTTCCCAGCCTGGTGCAGGGCTACAATTTTGTTTCTGGTGTCCTTTGACAGCTCTTTGGTCTTCACCATAGTGGAGTTTGGAGTCAGACTGTTTGAGGGTGTGCACAGGTGTCTTTTTATACTGATAACAAGTTTAAACAGGTGCCATTACTACAGGTAATGAGTGGAGGAAAGAGGAGACTCTTAAAGAAGTTACAGGTCTGTGAGAGCCAGAAATCTTGATTGCTTGTTTCTGACCAAATACTTATTTTCCACCATAATATGCAAATAAAATGAAAAAAAAACAGACAATGTGATTTTCTGGATTTTTTTTTCTCAGTTTGTCTCCCATAGTTGAGGTCTACCTATGATGTAAATTACAGACGCCTCTCATCTTTTTAAGTGGTGGAACTTGCACTATTGCTGACTGACTAAATACTTTTTTGCCCCACTGTAAGTTATAGGATTATTTCATTAGCAAATGCCTATTATTTAAATATTTCTGTGAATTTCTTACAAGCAATTTTAGGCCTCGTAAGGAAATTTAGAGTATAGCATTTCAGCAACCAAAATGTACAGCAACAATCCATGGCAAATGATTACATGAAACGGCAGCACATAAAGGCCTTACAGTGCAATATTAAGGGCCCTTACAGCCTCCATATGTAGTCATACAGGCTGCCTTACGCTAAGCTCCCACAGTGAGATATTGACACAAATATCGCAACATCAGCAAAGTGGATGGGATTTGTAGTAATCTTATGACCACTGTGCTTTTTATTGCGTTTTGGAAATCCGCAACTTTAGTTTTTCTTGCGCGTACACTTAGTTTTATGTGTGGAATTTTCCCCATAGAATTGTATAAGATGCAGAAAATCTGCAGGTAAAAACGCAGATGTATTTTAAATGCGATTCCATTGCACTACAACACCTGTAATCTGAACATGACTTTCAAAGTCAAATACCAGAATATATCAAAAACAAAGAAGATTTATTTAAAACATGGCATATCAAAATGAGTTAAAATGTTAGAAAAACGCATATGCAATGGCATGTAAAAGTTTGGGAAAATGAAATGATCTCTAAAAGGCCTAATGTTAAAGATGAAACATTTCCTTTATATTTTAGGTAAAAAAAAGTATAGATATATTTTCATCTTTTACATTTTAAAAAATTATAAAATGGAAATGGGCAAAAGCAAAAGTTTGGGCATCCTGAATGGTTAGTACCTAGTAGCACCCCGGTTTGTATCACGGCTGGTAAACGCTTTTTGTAGCCAGCCAAGAGTCTTCCATTTCTTCTTGGAGGAATTTTCATCCATTCTTCCTTGGAAAATTTTTCCAGTTCTGTGAGATTCCTGCCTCATCTTGCATGCACTGCTATTTTGAGGTCTAGACACAGATTTTCAATGATTCAGCTTGGGCCTTTTGAGGTAGTCTATTGTGGATTTTGATGTGTGTTTAGGATCATTATTCATTTGTAGAAGCCATTCTCTTTTTGTGCTTGCATCAAGAATTTTTTGAAATTTCATTGAATCCATTCTTTCCTCTACCTGTGAAAAGTTCCCAGTGTCATTGGCTGCAACACAAACCCAAAGCATGATTGATCCACCCCATGCTTAATGGTTGACGAGTTGTTCCTGAAATTCTGTGCCCTTTTATTTCCACACATACCTTTGATCAATGTGGCCAAAGAGCCACCTCACTGATTGACAGGACTTGTTTTCAAAATGCTTGTTTAGATGTTCTTTTGCATATTTCTGACACTGAATTTTATGATGAGTACCCAGGAGAGGATTTCTTCTGATGACTCTTCCATGATGGTCATATTTGTGCTTGTATCTCTGTACTGTAGAACAATATACCACAACGTCAAAGTCTGCTAAATCTTTCTGAAGGTCTCTTGCAATCAAGTGGGGGTTCCGATTTGCCTCTCCATCAATTCTAAAGGCCCCGTCACATACAGCGATATCGCCAGCGAGATTGCTGATTTTGTGACGCCACAGCGATCTCGCCAGCGACATCGCTGTGTGTGACATGGATCAACGACTGGCCCCCCCTGCCGGGTATCGCTGATCGCGCTCCATCGTCCTGGGCTGTTTTTTAATCGTTGGTCTCCCGCTGGCCACTGCGCATTGCTGCGTGTGGCAGTGAGAGACCAGCGATCAGCAACGCTGGTTTCCAAGGTAAACAGCGGGTATCTAAGAGCCACGCGGCTCTTGGATACCCGTTGTTTACCCTGGAAACCAGCGTGCACGCTGGTTTCCAGGGTAAACAGCGGGTAACTAAGAGCCGCGCGGCTCTTAGATACCCGCTGTTTACATTGGAAACCAGATTGCTCGCTGGTCCTGATTGCTGGAGGGACTGTCTATGTGACAGCTCATAAGCGATCAGCTAACGATGTCCCAGCGATCCCATCCACGTTGGATCGTTGGTGGGATCGCTGGGACATTGATACGTGTAACGAGGCCTTAAGAGCAGCTATCACTGAAATTTTGCTTGGTCTTTTAGACCTTATCTTGACCTCCACTTTTCCTGTTAACTGCCATTTTTTAATTACATTTTGAACTGAGGAAAGGGCAACTTGAAAACGCTTTGCTATCTTCTTATGTCCATATCCTGAGCTTTATAGACCCCCTACCATTTTCATTTTCAGAGTGCTAGGCTGCTGCTTAGCAGAGCCCATGGCTGCTGTTTTTTGGCACAAAGTTAGAGGAGGAGGTTGGGTTTTTATAGAGCTGAGAAATTTGCATCATTTGGCCTTTCCCAATGAAGATAGTGAACAAGCCATAAACCTAACAGGTTAATTAAGGTATGAAACCTTGGTCAAAGTTCCCTGAGCACACAAATCTCCAAGGATGCCCAAACTTTTTCACTGACCCATTTTCCTTTTTGTAATTTTTAAAATGTAAAAGATGAATATATATATATATATATATACTGTATATATACACTCACTGGCCACTTTATTAGGTACACCTGTCCAACTGTGTGTTAAGACTTAATTTCTAATCAGCCAATCACATGGCGGCAACTCAGTGCATTTAGGCATGTAGACATGGTCAAGACAATCTCCTGCAGTTCAAACCGAGCATCAGTATGGGGAAGAAAGGTGATTTGAGTGCCTTTGAACGTGGCATGATTGTTGGTGCCAGAAGGGCTGGTCTGAGAATTTCAGAAACTGCTGATCTACTGGGATTTTCACACACAACCATCTCTAGGGTTTACAGAGAATGGTCCGAAAAAGAAAAAAAATCCAGTGAGCGGCAGTTCTGTGGCCGGAAATGCCATGTTGATGCCAGAGGTCAGAGGAGAATGGGCAGACTGGTTCGAGCTGATAGAAAGGCAACAGTGACTCAAATTGCCACCCGTTACAACCAAGGTAGGCAGAAGAGCATCTCTGAACGCACAGTGCGTCGAACTTTGAGGCAGATGGGCTACAGCAGCAGAAGACCACACTGGGTACCACTCCTCTCAGCTAAGAACAGGAAACTGAGGCTACAATTTGCACAAGCTCATCGAAATTGGACAGTAGAAGATTGGAAAAACGTTGCCTGGTCTGATGAGTCTCGATTTCTGCTGCGACATTCGGATGGTAGGGTCAGAATTTGGCGTAAACAACATGAAAGCATGGATCCATCCTGCCTTGTATCAACGGTTCAGGCTGGTGGTGGTGGTGTCATGGTGTGGGGAATTTTTTCTGGGCACTCTTTGGGCCCCTTGGTACCAATTGAGCATCGTTGCAACGCCACAGCCTACCTGAGTATTGTTGCTGACCATGTCCATCCCTTTATGACCACAATGTACCCAACATCTGATGGCTACTTTCAGCAGGATAATGCGCCATGTCATAAAGCTCGAATCATCTCAGATTGGTTTCTTGAACATGACAATGAGTTTACTGTACTCAAATGGCCTCCTCAGTCACCAGATCTCAATCCAATAGAGCATCTTTGGGATGTGGTGGAACGGGAGATTCGCAACAGGGATGTGCAGCCGACAAATCTGCGCCAACTGTGTGATGCCATCATGTCAATATGGTCCAAAATCTCTGAGGAATGCTTCCAGCACCTTGTTGAATCTCTGCCACGAAGAATTGAGGCAGTTCTGAAGGCAAAAGGGGGTCCAACCCCTTACTAGCATGGTGTACCTAATAAAGTGGCCAGTGAGTGTATATCCTATAATACAAAGGAAATGTGTCAGCTTTAACTTAGGGATCATTTCATCTTCAACTTGCTTAACTTTTCACAATAACAGTAATTTTGACCAGGGGAGCCCAAACTTTTACATAATACTGTAAATACAGCATTCAAAAATGCAAGTCACCTAAATTACCAAATACAGTGGGGAAAATAAGTGATACACTGCCGATTTTGCAAGTTTTCCCACCTACAAAGAATGGAGAGATCTGTAATTTTTAATCGTGGGTACAATTCAACTGTGAGAGACAGCATCTTAAAAAAATCCAGAAAATCACACAGTATGATTTTTACATAATTAGCATTTTATTGCTTGAAATAAGTATTTGATACAATAGAAAACATGGATTTTTGTGAGTATTCACCGTAAAATCCTTTTCTCCGAAACGCTCATTGGGGGACACAGGTACTGTGTATGCTACTGCCGTCTGGAGGCTGACACTAAGTATACAAAAAAAAGTTAGCTCCTCCTCCGCCGCATACACCCTCGCCCCGATTGCGGGTGGAAACCAGTTTAGTGCAATAGCAGTAGGAGAACACAAAAAACAATCTAGCCTTAAAGCAGAATACCATATGTCTGAAAAAAGGACCACCCTAATTTTTTTTTTAAAAAAGGAATCATACTAACTAAATAAACAAGAGCCAACTGGCTAATAGGGTGGGTGCTGTGTCCCCCAATGAGCGTCTCGGAGAAAAGGATTTTACGGTGAGTACTCACAGAAATCCATGTTTCTCCTTCGTCTCATTGGGGGACACAGGTACTGTGGGACGTCCCAAAGCAGTCCCTGGGTGGGAGATTGACTCACCGATCCAAGCCACATGCACCTCCTGCTAAAGGTGCGCCACTGCTGCTTGGAGAATTCTTCTACCCAGGCTCGCATCTGACGAAGCCTGAGTATGCACATTGTAATGTTTAGAAAAAGTGTGCAGGCTGGACCAGGTTGCTGCTTTGCATACCTGCTCTGCCGAAGCCTGGTGCCGAAGCGCCCAAGAGGCGCCCACTGCCCGAGTGGAGTGCGCTCTGATCCCTGCAGGAATTGGTGCGCCTCTAATCCGATAAGCCTCTTGAATAGTTAGGCGTATCCATCTGGCTATGGTCGACTTTGAAGCTGCGAGTCCCTTCCTGCGCCCTTCGGGGATACCAAACAGCGAGTCTGTCTGGCAAAAGGGTGCCGTCTGCGACACATATCTTCTGAGCGCTCTCACTAGGTCCAATGTGTGGAGTGCCCTTTTTACCTGATGTACTGGCGCTGGGCAAAATGAAGGCAGGACAATGTCCTCAATGTGACACGAGTGACAAAACCTTCAGCAGAAATGGGGGAGCTGGTCTAAGAACTGCTTTATCCTTGTAGAAGGTAAGAAACGGTGCTCTACAAGATAGGGCTGCCAACTCCGAGACCCGCCTAATAGAAGTTAAGGCTACCAAGAATGCGACCTTCCTGGAAAGGTATGACAACGAAATTTCTCATAACGGCTCAAAAGGAGCTTCCTGCAGGACACTCAGGACCAGTTTAAGGTCTCAGGAGTCCAGGGGCGCTCTATAGGGGGGTACCAAATGTGAGACCCCTTGAATGAATGTCTTGACCTGCATGTTGGTAGCGATTCTTCGCTGGAAAAGGACGGACAGGGCCGATATCTGTCTCTTAAGGGAGCTCAGGGCTAACCCTGAGTCTAGGCCTGACTGAAGAAAAACCAGGATGTTGGGAATCGAAAAAGACAGTGGAGCAACCTCGTGCTCTCGACACCAACCAAAGAAAACCTTCCAAGTGTGATGGTAAATTCTCGCCGAGGCAGGCTTCCGGGCGCTAACCATTGTAGAAACCACTTCACGCCCTATCCCCGCTTGGGTCAGGATCCAAGATTCAATGGCCACGCCGTCAAACACAGGGCTCCTGAGTTCGGATGGAAGATCGGCCCCTGAGACAGTAAGTCTGGCCATTCTGGCAGCCGCCAAGGAACGTCCGCGAGAAGCTGCACTAGATCCGCGTACCATGCCCGACGGGGCCAGTCTGGGGCCAGCAGAATTGCCAGAACCCTCTCTGTTTTGATCTTCCTGATGACCCTCGGATGTAGTGGCAGCGGGGGAAACAGGTACGGGAGGCGAAACTGGTTCCATGGTAGAACCAACGCACCCACTGAGATCGCTCGCTGGTCTTGAGACCGAGCGACAAACACAGCTACTTTGGCGTTTACCCTGGAGGCCATCAGATGCACGTCCGGTGTCCCCCACGGTTGGCAAATCTGCTGGAAGACCTCTGGGTGCAGGGACCATTCCTCGGACTTGACACCCTGCCGGCTTAGGAAGTCCGCTGCCCAATTTTCCACGCCTGGTATGTGGACTGCCGAAATCACCGAGTGATTCCCCTCGGCCCAGCGTAGTACATGCGCTATCTCGCGCATGGTTGCCCTGCTGCGCGTGCCCCCGATTATTCACGTACGCCACTGCTGTGGCGTTGTCCGACTGTATCCGGACAGGACGTCCTGCTAGGAAGTGCTGGAAATGTTGCAGTGCCAACCGTACTGCTCGTATCTCCAACAAGTTGATCGGGAGGCGTGCCTCCTGTTGCGACCATCGCTGCCGAGTCGTGTGATGGCGGAAAACTGCTCCCCAACCGAGGAGGCTCGCATCGGTTGTGATCACCAACCACTGATTAGGGGGAAAAGGCTTCCCCTGAAGAAGAGAGGAGTCGCGCGTCCACCACTGCAGTGACCGCTTGACTTGAGTGGACAACCTGCACTGATGATCGAGCGTGAATGGACTCTTGTCCCAGGATGCCAGGAGAGCATGCTGCATGGGACGAAGATGAAATTGGGCAAACGGAATTGCTTCCATTGCCGCCACCATCTTCCCTATGACCCTCATCCCGAACCGAGTGGTGTGATGGCCTGGCTGTTGAAGTTTCTGAACTCCCTGCCGGAGCGCTAGCGCCTTGTCCTGAGGGAGAACTACCAACCCTCGGGAGGTGTCGAAAAACATCCCTAGGAACGAAATCCTCTGAGCTGGAACAAGGGATGACTTCTTCTTGTTGACTAACCATCCCAGGCGGGATAGGGTATCCAGCGTGATGCTGACATTTTCCTCGCATGCCCGAAAAGACGGACCTTTCACCAAAAGGTCGTCCAAGTACGGCAAGACCACTATGCCCCGAGAGTGTAGAATGGACATGACGACTGCCATTACCTTCGTGAATACTCTGGGGGCGGTGGCCAACCCAAAGGGCAGAGCTACAAATTGGAAATGCCGACCCTCGTTTGCGAACCGTATGAACCTCTGATGCGGAGGAAAAATAGGGACGTGCAGGTAAGCATCCTGGACGTCGATCGAGGCCAAGTATTCTCCCTGCTCCATGGTCGATATAACTGAGCGGAGGGACTCCATTCGAAAGTGTCTGATTCTGATGAACCTGTTCAGGAGCTTTAGGTCCAGCACCGGCCTTACAGTCCCGTCCTTCTTGGGGACCGCGAACAGGTTGGAATAAAAATCTTGAGCTCTCTCGCACTCTGGTACAGGGACAATGACCCCGTTGTGGTGAAGTACCTCGATGGCCCCTAGTAATGCCTCTGCCCGGGATTCCGCTTTGGGAAGCCGGGAAAGAAAAAAATCGCCTTGGAGGATGACTGACAAATTCTATTTTGTACCCGGACGACACTAATTCCGCCACCCATGCGTCGCGTGCTACCGCGACCCAGACGTGGCAGAACCGGAGTGGACGGCCGCCCACTCTGACGTCTTCGGGTAACGGATGCCCCGAGTCATTTAGCTGAGGGCTTCTGGGACCTGGCCCCCCTTGATCTGGGCAGGCGGCCTCGCATCCTGCCCAGCGGGTTGGCTCTATACGTGACCTGACAATCCTTGTCTTGGTTGTAGCGCGCTGGGGCGGAGGAACTGGCCGCTGCCATCCACCCGGGGCTGCGAAATGCCCGAAAGCGTGCCTGCGGCTGACGAAATGGTAGTTTAACTTTCTGCTGTGGGAGAAAACTGCTTTTTCCCCCTGTAGCATCTGATATGAGCTTGTCTAATCTCTCCACAAATAGGCTGCTACCCTGATAAGGCAGGGAAGTCAAGGATTTTTTGGAAATCGAATCAGCCCGCCATAGCCTTAACCACAGGGCTCTCCTAATGGCGACTGCATTTGCCGCCGCTAGTGCTGCGCAATTAGCCGCATCTAAGGATGCATTGATTAAATAGTCACCCGCCATTGCGATCTAACCAGCTATTTCAGATACTTCCGTCGGCAGGTCCCTATCCTGCAGGACCTTATTTAAAGAATCTGACCAAGACATCATGGCCTTGGCTTACCCATGTTGCCGCGAAAGAAGGAGAGAGCGCTGATCCTGATGCTTCATATGCCGAGCGGGCCAAGCTCTCTATGAAGCGATCCGTGGGGTCCTTAATGGAAGAAACAATAGGCACTGACAACAAAGTCTTTGAAGCCAGGCGTGACACTGGGGGATCCACAACCGGAGATTCCGCCCATCTCTTACAGAGCTCTGGTGCAAACGGATATCTCGTTTCTAACGTTTTCTGGCCCGAGAAACGCTTGTCTGGACGTTCGCTGTGACGCTGCACTATGTCCTCGAACTCTGGGTGAGTGCTAAACACTCTATGCGGTCGCCTGGCCTTCTTAAAGGATACCTTATGACCTGAGCTTAGGGAGACGTCCTCCTCAATACCCAAAGTCTGATTGACAGCTTCGATGAGACTGTCTACTGTCTCCCGACACCCCGGGGTATCCAGGTCCAGGGATTCCTCCACGTCATAATCTGAGCTCTGCTCACTCCCAGAGGATGGTGACGGTGAACGAGACGCCGCACTCACGGATGCCAAAGCACAAGAGGGGCCCGGAGACGCAGTGTGGGTTCTCTTCCTATGCATCTGCCTAGAGAGAGTGCGGCCCCTGCAGGCCGGAGGCTCTTGTGAGGCGGATGAACCCTCCCAGACAGGCGAGCCGTCGTCTCTGCCCCTATCAGGGGTCTTGAAGGGTCTCGATCGCCTTTGTAAGTGGAGCCATGGACCGCGAGAGTGATAACGCCCATTCCGGGGGATCCAGGAGGGGCGGACTCCTGGGCGCGTTCGGAGTTACAGGCTGCACATAGCTTAACAGTCTGCGCGCGTTGGAACATAGCCCCACAGGAAACGCATGCGTCATAAAGGAACGTGTGCGTCTTTCCTTTTCCGGACACATTGCTGCTTGGGCCCAATCTATGAGATTCTGGAGATTCTGAGGGGAAAGGAGGAGGAGGAGGGTAACCTTTCATTGCTCGTAGCGTGGCCTCCAGGGACGGGGTCGCACTTACCCTGCTCCTGCGTCCCTCCGCGCTCCTGCCCTGCCTCTGCTGCGCTCTTCCACCTCTGAGTAGGCGGCGATGATGCTCTCCTGGTCGCGGCCTACCCTTTACTGACGCCGGGGCCTCAATTTGTCCGGCGCCCGCCCTAGCCACGGGGGGCGGCGCCGGATATGACGTCATGCCGGGGGGTGGAACTTCCACCCGCGGCCTAGGCCGAAGCCGCGGGCTAAATTAGCCACTGCCCGCCCGTGCACTGGTGGCCCCGCTATCCCGACGATCCCGTCGGCTCCCCCTTGAAGCGCTCTCCTTCACCACCGCTGGGGCATTTTCCTAACGCGGCCCTCCACGCAGGTATAGGGAGAGAGGAGAGGGGGAGGCGAGAAGGGGAGGCGAGGAGGAGAAGAGGAGGGAGAGGAATGGAGACTGCTGGATCACAGCCCTAGCCCAAAAACCTGCCACCTATGGCCGCACTGCTGACCTGGAGCCTCTCGCTGCCCAGGGGCCCTCCCCAGCCATCCTTACCTGCCATCAGCAGAGGCCATGAGGTAATCCATTTTGGACGGTGCAGGCACCCTAGCTCCATCCGCCTTGTAGGGGCGAGGAGAGGGACCGTCCGCCGCCATGCAGCACCGCCGTCGTGCGTTGGTGGAGCAGTGGGGGCCGCACAGACTAGTCTTGTGCCTCTGTGCAAGCCCATGGTTTCAATACCTAGAGGTGGACAGGGCTAAGTCTGGCATAATGTCCCACGATGCGGGAAAGGATAAGTGGAGGGACACTCACACGTGCTCGCCCGTTGATGGTTTGGGGAAATCGGATACTTTTAATAGGATGCGTTGCCCCTGTCTTATCTTCATAAAATAAAAAAGAAAAATAGGTGTCCGGGGTAAAGTCCCAGAGATGTCCCTCGGTGCGGGAAAGGATACACGGAGACGATACTCAACGCGTGCTCGCCCGTTGATGGTTTGGGGAGATCGGACCCTTTCAATAGGGTCCGTCGCCGCTGTCTTATCTTCATGGGAAAAAAGGGAAAAAAAAAAAAAAAAGGAGTCTGGAGAAACCCGGACATGTGTGCCTCCAAAGACACTAAGCATAAAACTGGTTTCTGCCCGCAATCGCGTGAGGGTGTATGCGGCGGAGGAGGAGCTAACTTTTTTTTTGTATACTTAGTGTCAACCTCCAGACGGCAGTAGCATACACAGTACCTGTGCCCCCCAATGAGACGAAGGAGAAAACAGAACTTAATATTTGGTACAGAAACCTTTGTTTGCAATTACAGTGATCACACGTTTCCTGTAGTTCTTGACCAAGTTCGCACACACAATGCAGCAGGGATTTTGGCCCACACCTCCATAAAGATCTCCTCCAGATCTTTCAGGTTTCGGGGCTGTCGCTGGGTTTGAGCTCCCTCCAAAGATTTTCTATTGGATTCAGGTCTGGAGACTGGTTAGGCCACTCCAGGACCTTGAAATGCTTCTTACGGAGCCACTCCTTATAGTTGCCCTGGTTGTGTGTTGCGGGTCATTGTTATGCTGGAAGACCCAGCCACGACTGATCTTCAATACTTTTACTGAGGAAAGGAGGTTGTTGGATAAAATCTCACTATACATGACCTCATCCATCCTCCATTCAATACGTTGTCCTGTAATCTTTGAGGAAAAGCACTCCAAAGTATGATGTTTTCCACACCATACTTCATTAGTTGGCATGGTGTTCTTGGGGTTTTACTCATCCTTCTTCTTCCTCCAAAGACAGCGAGTGGAGTTGATACCAAAAAGTTCTATTTTTGTTTCATCTTACAACATGACCTTCTCCAATGCCTCCTCTGGATCATCCAGATAGTCATTGGCAAACTTCAAACAGGCCTGGACATGTGCTGGCATGAGCAAGGGGACCTTGCGTGCCCTGCAGGATTTTAGTCCATGGCGGCATAGTGTGATACTAACGGTAATGTTTCAGACTGTGGTCCCAGCTATTTTCAGGTCATTGACTAGGTCATCCCATATAGTTCTGGGTTGATTCCTGACCTTTCTCAAAATCATCCTTACCCCACAAGGCGAGATCTTGCATGGAGCCCAGTCGGAGGAAAATTGGCAGTCATCTTGTGTTTCTTCCATTTTCTAATAATTGCGGCAACAGTTGTTACCTTCTCACCAGGCTGCTTGCCTATTGTTCTTTAGCCCATCCCAGCCTTGTGCAGGTCTACAGTTTTGTCCTTTGTGTCTTTAGATATCTCTTTTGTCTTGGCCATAGTTGAAAGGATGGAGTATCATTCATTGAGTGTGTCAACAAGTGTCTGTTTTACAGGTAATAAGTTCAAACACGTCCAAGTAATACAAGTGAATAGGAGGGCTTCTTAAAGAAAAACTAACAGGTCTGTGAGAGACACAATTCTTGCTGGTTGGTAGGTGATCAAATACCGCACTTATTTCATGCAATACAATGCAATTTAATTATATAAAAATCATACAATGTGATTTTCAGGTTTTTTTTTTTTATTTTTAGATTCTGTTTGTCACAGTTGAAGTGTACCTGTTACAGACCTCTCAATTCCATGTAGGTCAGAAAAATCGGCAGTGTATCAAATACCTATTTTCCCCACTGTATATATTTCCTATTAAATACATGTGTACATATATATAACATTATGGACTGTATGTCCAAGGGGTGAATAAACTTCATTTGGCCAATGTGTAAACTTTCAAAGACTTTTTTGCAGCAAGATTTTGGTGCCAGATGTTTTCCAAGATCCCATTTGGATTTTAGCTACTTAGATTTGCAATCATGTTTTTATACATCGAACTGAGCTTCTGTTTCCCCTGTAATCGGAAAATTAACTAGCTTTGTAGCATCTTCCTTGATCTGCCACCCGTGCCCCGAGGATTACAGACTCCACCTGAGCTTGTTTTACAAGCATAACAGAAAAAATTAATCTCTGCTGGCAGCGCTCCCACTGGGACCCTAATGAATAATGATATCCCTCTCTAGCTGCCCTCTCAGTCCGACAGAAAAGCCACTCTAACCTAGAAATGTAGGGGCTGCTGAAACCAATCCAGCTGTGGATTAGCAGTCCGTCAAGCATCCATCTGGTCTTCATGACAGGATACAAAAGGCAGGCTCACATAGCTGCATCCAGTACAATGCTATAACCAATGACATCATAAAACACGGAGTATGGTCGTGAAATCACAGATCAGCCTAACACAACACACGTATATAGAAAATCGGGTACTGCCTAGTTGGAACTGTGCCATCGATAAACGAGCCAAAAAGGTAATAATATTAGAATCATCGCGGGATGACATTTCCCACCTTTTCTGCCAAAGTGACTTTTTCCATATGCAACTAACAACTTACACTCTTTGCAGATAATGTTTAATAAGAATATTTAATTGACTATATCACATATGCCTGTGCCATGCATCAAGGTATATAAGCCAAATCAGAGGGGTAATCTGCAATTCTGTGGGTTGTTTGCACCCTTAGCGGCACTACAGTGGGTGAAGAATGCTCAATTTCAGGGGTCAGCAATCTGACACAAATCTGAAAACATTTTTTGACGCTCTATGAAACTGACCCTAATGTACGTGTTTGAAGGAAATGAGATTGTGTGAAAGATGGCAATGTCTGTGCAGCGCTGGGGAAGATGTTGGTGCCATATAAGCATGGAAATAAACGACATACTTGGGTGATCACTGTACTCAGCTTTAAATAACACATGACAATCTCTGCATACTCTGTACCCCGACGCGCTGGTGATGCTCGGCTAAGTGAAAAACTCTGATTTTTGTTTTATATTCCCAGCAGGGTTTCGATCAGGTTTTCTAAACTACAAAATTGCATGCGAAAACGTACTGTCTTATTTCATGGCTACAGTATACACAGAGAGCTCGTACATACATCCCATTTCATTTTCTGAATGTTCAGCTATATGTTATTTTTTTTACTAGTCACACCAAAATGTAAACTCTCTGCGTTTTACGCATTCCACAGATGAGTATAACGATGGCCTCTGATTAGCAACATGCTGCCTTTGGGTAGTTGTATACTAGCCTGCTTCCACAGGTCATTCTGCCTTCAGAACAATCTGCAATAGATAGTCAAAGTACACATAGGCTGCCATTGATCTCGGCAGCGCAGGTCCTATTTACACAACATGATGTGCTGCCGAAAAAGATGACCTGTTATGTAGCTAAAAAAGGTAATTTCACCCAATGAAGGAGCGTTTTACTAGTTCATCGGGTTATCAGCAGCCAGCACAGACTGCACAATAATGGTGAAACAAGTGATGTAAATGGCCTCTAATTATTTACAGCAGTGGATTCTAGGGGGGTGTATAACACAGTACAAGTACACAGAGGTCACTGGAATTACTAGTAGCTGTTTAGCTATTGGATTATTGTCATGGCCGGAAATACTGCTTATTTATACCTGGGTGCTCTCAGCGCCATTGGGACGTGATGTGGGGCACAGCGTAGGACACCCTAAGACTCATGCCATTAGGATTTAGTCTCTAGTGGTGATTGCCACAGAACCAAGGAGGGTAAAGGCCCTTTTACATTTAGCGATGCACCAGCGATCCGACCCGGTCAGGATCGCTGGTGCATCGCTAAATGATCGCTAGTGAGCTGCCATACAGACACACCTCACAGCGATGCAGCAGCGACGCAGCGCACGATACTCACCTTTCACACACAGCGATCCTGACGTCCTCCCGCCCGCCTCCACGCGTCGCTCGTCGTCACAGCAGGAAGCTGACGACGAGAAATGGAGCCGGACATTCTCGTGCGATCAGTGATGGACAGCGGGGGAGCGGTCGGAGGTAAGTATCACACATAGCGATATTGCTATAACGTCACAAAATCGGTGACGTTATAGCGATATCGCTAGCGATATCGCTATGTGTAAAACCCCCTTAAGTGTATGAAGTGGTCTGGATTGTGTCTGCATGTATTAACAAATCTCTAATCAGGGGTCTGAACAAATTTCGGGTTCTGGGATCTAATTAATTTAAGGCTCTACACCAAGTTCTTCTAGACTGCTCAACAGTTTTTTTAAGCTGGTTCTAAAATATTAAAAGAAAGCATATTGCCTTACTAACCGAACTGCCCCCGCTATTCTTCTATTATCCTAGGCTGAGCACACTGCTTCCTCATCCACATGACACCCAGTGGTGCAATTACTGCTCACAACAGAGACTGGCTGCAGCGGTCTCAGGGAGTGGAGGAAGCCCAGTGACAGGCTGAAGTGGAAGAGGAGCGGTGGTGGATCGGTAATGTGAGTATGACGTCTGTGATTTTAGAAGCTGCTGCATTTTTAATTTTTTTACATTTTTCAGGGGCGAAAAACATACAATGCTGGATTTAAAGGGGTTGTCCAGGCTTGGAACAATAGTCTGCCGTCATTCTATGTGACTTGCCGACTAGCGTCATTTGGCTCCTCTCAATTCACTTCCATAGAAAGAAGCTGAATGAGTCTAGTCGACACGTGACTGCAACAATGGAAACTGCATACATAAAGACATGTGACCGCCAACTAACATGGGGAAAAACAGTGAGCGCTTCGCATGCTGCATACTTTTGTCCCAATCCTGGACAAGCCCATTAAATACATTTTGGGGACTGGTGTTTGAATTAAACTGTGGACTAGGCTCTTGATTACCGTAACTCATAGCTTAAGTCAGACCTCTGATTTCACGAAAGGGTTAGCCTTAGGGTCTGAACTAGATTAGCGTTCTGGTCTGAATATTTTCCTTTGTCTGAGAATATGTTGGCACAATCTAAATAAAATAGTCACATTATTATTATCTGTGCCGGGTCTAAGTTCAGGTAGAGATCTAGACAGGGACTGTCTGTCTGCAGTCTCCAACATCATGTCTGCTCTCTATCTGAAACTCAACCTCTCCAAAACTGAACTTCTTCTGCTCCCGCCATCTACTAACCTCCCTAAATCTGACATTTCCCTCTCTGTGGGTGGCACCATAATAACACCCCGACAGCAGGCGCGATGTCTGGGTGTTATGTTTGACTCCGATCTCTCCTTCACCTCCCATATACAATCTCTTGCCCACTCGTGCAGCTTACACCTAAAGAACATCTCTAGAATCCGCCCTTTTCTCACAATGGGAACGACAAAAACTCTCACTGTCGCCCTGATCCACTCCCGCCTGGACTACTGTAATGCTCTATTAATTGGCCTCCCTCTCACTCGACTCTCCCCTCTCCAGTCTATCCTTAATGCAGCAGCCAGGGTTGTCCATCTGGCTAATCGTTACTCAGACGCGTCCGCTCTTCGCCAGTCGTTACACTGGCTGCCAATTCATTACAGGGTACAATTCAAAGTACTTGTTCTCACCCACAAAGCTCTCCACAGTGCGGCACCCCTTTACATCTCCTCCCTCATTTCTGTCTATCAGCCTAACCGACCGCTGCTCTCTGCAAATGACTTTCGACTAACCTCTGCCCTAATTCGTACCTCCCACTCCCGACTATAAGACTTCTCCCGTGCTGCGCCAATCCTCTGGAATGCTCTACCCCAAGATATTAGGACCATCCACAATTTGCATAGTTTTAGGCGCTCGCTCAAAACACATTTGTTCAGAGCGGCCTATCACATTCAGTAATCAAAGTCATTTTATGTTTGTGTGTGTGTAGCCCATTCACTATCTCCAAATAACCCCCACCCCCTGAAGATGGCTGGACCATCATTGTAAATACATCATTGTAAATACAAACCTGTGCTTTGTATCTCCCCCACCTCATTGTAGATTGTAAGCTCCCACAAGCAGGGTCGTCTTATTTCGCTTTAATTATTGTATTGTCAACGTTGTTACTTATGACTGTTGTGTTTGAAACTGTTCAACTGTAAAGCGCTGTGGAATATGATGGCGCTATAGAAATAAAGATTATTATTATTATTATTATTATTATTATTATATACTCAAGGATCTGAATTAATTTAGGGGTCTGGTAACTAAATAATTCTTTGGTCAAGTCTGGGTTTTTTAATTAATTTTGGGGTCAAAATGTATTTAGGGGTGAGTTTATGTACTAAGACTGCAGATAAGACAGGGGATAGAACAATGAATTAATTTTTCTATGTATCAATACTGGCAATAAAGACATTGCGCTCATATTTCTCTACTTTAATTTAAGAAAAGATCCATGCTCACTTTTTTGAAAGAGAAATGTGGATGTTCTGGATCAGAAATATGCAGTGTTACACGTCCTCCCATTGGAAGGGCAACCAGTTTCCACTTTCCATTTTGGAATACGCACAAGTTTACGGGTATAATGGGAATATTCACTGTGCATTGAACTGGCCAAGGGAGCTAAAGACGGAAAGCTGGAAAGGCAACAGCCAAGATTCAAGGCATCTGATGTGCCCCCTAGTGGCTACTACAGGCTATTACAGATAAGGCTTGACACATGCCAGCAGGATCACATATTTACATCTGCACCACAGCTGGAATTGGCATTGTGCACTTTCTTTAGTGCTTTAAGATAACACAGTACATTAACACGTAGATCTAAGGAAAAGCACAGATAAAATGTTGCTTTATCACAATGACTTATGCCAGTGACAAACAAAAATCTGGCAGACATCGTAAAACTGCAAATAAACCTTTACGACTTAAATATTACCATGCTCCAAAAAACTCATTTTTCTACATTTATGAGTGCTTAGCTAGCCTGTGAGATTTTATATTAGCACAGCCGTGAAAAAAACCCCTCTGTTTTAAGCTAAAATGGCAGAATCAAAAAATTATACAAAAAAACCCCAACAACCAATCAGCTGTTCTCAGCAACCGGACATAAACAGCGGGGGAGCTGACTTGCACAGCGCCATCAGCTGTTTAGTGGCCACTGCCAGGTACTGCACATTCAATTCCATAGGCGCTCATCTGCAACCCAGGCAGCAGCCACTAAACATTGTACAAAAACGTTCTATTTGGCTTTGAGAAAGGTTTACATCTGGCTATTGCTGAAAATATCTGATCAGTGAGGGATAACCTAAGGATATGTCATCAATGTCAAAGCATATAAGAGTCCACGTTATTCTCTTTTATTTTCTATTCATAACACATATCCACTATGCAGGGAGTTCCTTGTGCAGAAAATGTATGAGAGCCTGAAAAGAGCCACTGCAACCTGCAGAGCCTTTCCTGGGAGTGTGGTGAGGGTGCCGGCAGCTGGACTCACCAACTTAATGATTTGCTCTTACTCCTAGTGGAGCTGCTACCTGCAGCGCCCTCTGGGAACTGGAAACCAGTGGAATATAAGATCTATATCTTTATCTGAACAGAGATAACAGCATTAAATGATTACAATTATTATAAAAAAAACAACAACCTACTGTTTAAATCTGGCTATGTTAAATGTATTTTTAAAAATTGTTGGTGTTTTTTTTTTTAATTTTTCATATCATGATTTAAATATACAAAAAAACAATAAAAATGGAAATTTTTAATTTTCACAATGGCCACTGAGGCTACTCACACTTAATGTTGTTTCCGGAAAGTACATTAGCGGCAATATACTGACTCAGGACCTATCTTTTGCATTGAAGCATCTAATCAGCGTGTGCAAAGTTCATTGTGAAGGGAAGGGGAGCTGAGAAACCCCTTATGGTGAATGAAGGCTACCGTGATATCATCTGTATATAAAGGTGTTACATGACATTCTAATCCAGCCTAAGATGATATTGAGACTTCTGAAAAGTTTTCTCACACAGCCAAACCAGATCTCACACTTTGCACTGACTATGGGCAGTACCCTGAAACACAGTGTCTGCAAATTGAGATTTTGGTTTTGGCTTTTATCCTAAGACATGTGTCAAGGCTCGTTAAAGGGTCGACATTGACTTCTAGGGCTGCTACTTTCAATAGGTGGCAATAAAGCTCCAGTTCTCTTCCTCTCTGAGGAGACAATTTGCATATTTCCCAGAGGAGCATTGCAGCTTAAAAGTCTCCTCATCTTGGCATGCTTGACAATGTCCGCAAGGAGAAACAATATTCCTTGGATCCTGTACAGAACAGGAATTCTAAGCCTAAAATAGCCCCCCGTGGACAATGTAAAAATTGAGAAATTTCTTTTTTTTTTTTTAATGAAAACTACAGATTGTGATATGAAATATAAACAATTCCGAAAAATTTTTAACAATAAATTTGATACAGAAGCATAATTTAAATAATAGATTACTAGCTTGGCCCGTGCAAAATTTTCGCACATTGGTCGTCGGGGGCGCAGGCAATTTCAGAAAAAGCAAGCTGGTCAAATGTAAATGTATTTCATGAGCTGATGAACACAGACAGATATTTATATATGTAGATTGGTAATGCAATAAATTGGTTTGATAAGTAGAGGCCAAAAAATGTTTTCCGGTTGAGGTGCCACCTGCAGGTCATTGTGTCTTTCTGCAGGTTCATGAAAATGAATGTTTCAACTGTATTTAGTGATAAAATCGTGGATGTGTGGTTTGTTTGGCTGTTTTCTTGCTGAAGGGGGCAAGTTTACCTTTCAAATGGTGTATCATGTGTGGGTGGGGCGAAATAATCACAGGATCAACAATGCAGAACAGCTGCACTAAAAATAGGCTGAACTAGATGGACATAAGGTCTTCCTTCAGCCTTCAAAACTATGTTACTATGTAAAAAGAAGTGCATGTTTACAAATGTGTTGGTAGTGTGCTTTGGGGTACTGTGGTGCTACCTGCAGGTCATGTTTCCTTATTGCAGGTTTATAAAAATTAATGTTTAAACTGTATTTAGTGATAAAATCGTGGATGTGTGGTTTGTTTGCCTGTTTTCTTGCTGAAGGGGGCAAGTTTACCTTTCAAATGGTGTATCATGTGTGTTTGTGGGGCGAAGTAATCCCCGAAAAAGCAGTACATGTTTACAAATGTGTTGGTAGTGTGCTTTGGGGTACTGTGGTGCCACCTGCAGGTCATTTTTCCTTATTGCAGGTTTATGAAAATTAATGTTTAAACTGTATTTTGTGATCAAATTGTGGATGTGTGGTTTGTTTGGCTATTTTCTTGCTCAAGGGGGCAAATTTACCTTTCAAATGGTGTATCATTTGTGTGTGTGGGTGCAGTATGAACGGGGATACAAAGGAATCACCGACAAACAGTGTTTAGAAATAATAGAATACATTTTCTGATGATACCTTCCTTATAATGGTTAGTATAATATGCAGTTGTGCTCAAAAGTTTACATATCCCGGCAGAAGTTTTGCTTTCTTGGCCTTTTTTAAAGACAATATAAATGATAACACCAAAACTTTTCTCCATTCATGGTTAGAGGTTGGGTGAAGTAATTTATTGTCAAACTATTGACAACCCAAAACATCCAAATGACCCTGATCAAAGTTCATATAATAAAATACTTGAAGAGGTCATGTTGCCTTATGCTGAAGAGGATATTCTCTTAAAATGTGTGTTTCAACAAGACAACGACCCTAAACACATCAGTAAACTAGCAAAATCTTGGTTCCAGTCCACCAAAATTGAGGTTATGAGTAGCCAGCCCAATCCCCAGACCTTAATCGAACAGAACACTTGTGAAGTGTCATAAAAAATGCCATTTCTGAGCATTCAGAGGTAGGCGCAGTCGGGCGCAGCGCTCTGTAAAAAAAAGAATTAAAATAAAAAATAGTTATATACTCACCTTCCGACGTCCCGTGATCTCCACTCCATGCGCCCGGCCTCGCGGTCCCAGTAATGCTTTGTGCCTTAGACCGGAGATGACGTCACTCTCGTGAGAGCGCAACGTCATCAGCGGTGTTTCGCGCAATGCACTACTGGGACCGCGAGGCCGGGTGCGTGGAGTGGAGATCGCGGGCCGTCGGAAGGTGAGTATATAACTATTTTTTATTTTAACAGAGACCAGGCATACCAGGAAAGGGGGGTGATGGGACCATGCATACCAGGAAAGGGGGGTTAGGGTGACCATACATACCAGCAAAGGGGGGTGAGGGAACCATGCATACCAGCAAAGGGGGGAGGGGGACCATGCATACCAGCAAAGGGGGGGAGGGGGACCATGCATACCAGGATAGGGGGGTGAGGTTGACCATGCATAAAAGGATAGGGGGGTGATGTTGACCATGCATACCAGGAAAGGGGGGAGAGGGTGACCATGCATACCAGGATAGGGGGGTGAGGGTGACCATGCATACCAGGATAGGGGGGTGAGGTTGACCATGCATACTAGGATAGGGAGGGTGAGGGTGACCATGCATACCAGGATAGGGGGGTGAGGGTGACCATGCATACCAGGATAGGGGGGTGAGGGTGACCATGCAAACCAGGAAAGGGGGGTGAAGGGGACCATGCATACCAGGAAAGGGGGGTGAGGGGGACCATGCATACCAGGAAAGGGGGGTGAGGGGACCATGCTTACTAGGAAAGGGAGGTGAGGGGACCATGCATACCAGGAAAGGGAGGTGAGGGGACTATGCATACCAGGAAAGGGGGGTGAGGGGACCATGCATGCCAGAAAAGGGAGGTGAGAGGACCATGCATACCAGGAGGGGGGTGAGGGAGACCATGCATACCAGGAAAGGAGCGTGAGGGGACCATGCTTACCAGGAAAGAGGAGTGAGAGGACCATGAATACCAGGATTGGGGGGTGAGAGGACCATGCATTCCAGGATTGGAGGGTGAGGGGACCATGCTTACCAGGATAGAGGGTGAGGGGTACCATGCACATCAGGATTGAGGGGTGAGAGAGGACCATGCATATCAGGATTGGGGGGTGAGGGGACCATGCATACCAGGATAGAGGGGGAGGGGTACCATGCATATCAGGATTGGGGGGTGAGAGGACCATGCATATCAGGATTGGGGGGTGCATTATTGCATTATTATTAAAACTTCATAAATAAGCTACATACATATTCTAAAATACCCGATGCGTTAGAATCGGGCCACCATCTAATATACATATATATATATATATATATATATATACATACAGTGGGGCAAAAAAGTATTTAGTCAGTCAGCAATAGTGCAAGTTCCACCACTTAAAAAGATGAGAGGCGTCTGTAATTTACATCATAGGTAGACCTCAACTATGGGAGACAAACTGAGAAAAAAAAATCCAGAAAATCACATTGTCTGTTTTTTTTTTCATTTTATTTGCATATTATGGTGGAAAATAAGTATTTGGTCAGAAACAAAATTTCATCTCAATACTTTGTGATATATCCTTTGTTGGCAATGACAGAGGTCAAACGTTTTCTGTAAGTCTTCACAAGGTTGCCACACACTGTTGTTGGTATGTTGGCCCATTCCTCCATGCAGATCTCTTCTAGAGCAGTGATGTTTTTGGCTTTTCGCTTGGCAACACGGACTTTCAACTCCCTCCAAAGGTTTTCTATAGGGTTGAGATCTGGACACTGGCTAGGCCACTCCAGGACCTTGAAATGCTTCTTACGAAGCCACTCCTTCGTTGCCCTGGCGGTGTGCTTTGGATCATTGTCATGTTGAAAGACCCAGCCACGTTTCATCTTCAATGCCCTTGCTGATGGAAGGAGGTTTGCACTCAAAATCTCACGATACATGGCCCCATTCATTCTTTCATGTACCCGGATCAGTCGTCCTGGCCCCTTTGCAGAGAAACAGCCCCAAAGCATGATGCTTCCACCACCATGCTTTACAGTAGGTATGGTGTTTGATGGATGCAACTCAGTATTCTTTTTCCTCCAAACACGACAAGTTGTGTTTCTACCAAACAGTTCCAGTTTGGTTTCATCAGACCATAGGACATTCTCCCAAAACTCCTCTGGATCATCCAAATGCTCTCTAGCAAACTTCAGACGGACCCGGACATGTACAGGCTTAAGCAGTGGGACACGTCTGGCACTGCAGGATCTGAGTCCATGGTGGCGTAGTGTGTTACTTATGGTAGGCCTTGTTACATTGGTCCCAGCTCTCTGCAGTTCATTCACTAGGTCCCCCCGCGTGGTTCTGGGATTTTTGCTCACCGTTCTTGTGATCATTCTGACCCCACGGGGTGGGATTTTGCGTGGAGCACCAGATCGAGGGAGATTATCAGTGGTCTTGTATGTCTTCCATTTTCTAATTATTGCTCCCACAGTTGATTTCTTCACTCCAAGCTGGTTGGCTATTGCAGATTCAGTCTTCCCAGCCTGGTGCAGGGCTACAATTTTGTTTCTGGTGTCCTTTGACAGCTCTTTGGTCTTCACCATAGTGGAGTTTGGAGTCAGACTGTTTGAGGGTGTGCACAGGTGTCTTTTTATACTGATAACAAGTTTAAACAGGTGCCATTACTACAGGTTTATGAGTGGAGGAAAGAGGAGACTCTTAAAGAAGAAGTTACAGGTCTGTGAGAGCCAGAAATCTTGATTGCTTGTTTCTGACCAAATACTTATTTTCCACCATAATATGCAAATAAAATGAAAAAAAAACAGACAATGTGATTTTCTGGATTTTTTTTTCTCAGTTTGTCTCCCATAGTTGAGGTCTACCTATGATGTAAATTACAGACGCCGCTCATCTTTTTAAGTGGTGGAACTTGCACTATTACTGACTGACTAAATACTTTTTTTCCCCACTGTATATGTGTGTGTTATGGAACAGATAATGCATATTCAGGTTTGTGTCGGTATTGGTATGTGTTTTCATCATTCTAGTGCTGGTGTATTACATTATTAGCCAATTTCCCCTTGACATATAAAGTAATTAGCACATTCACCCTATGCTGTGTTATTCCCTGTTGCCAAAACTGTTAAATGCCTCCATAAGTGAAGAGAAAGCATTAGCAGTGGACAGATGTAATGTTATGGCATGACAATGGAGGTGTTGGAGCAATTGGCTTAATTAGAAAGCTCATTAATTTGCAAAAAAAAAAATCTTCAAAATCCCATGTTTTTTCTTTTATGAACCTCAGGCCTTTAGGAACCTTCAATTTACACCTTTAAGGGGGAGACCTAGAAAAGTAACTTAATTACAAAATATGTCTACTTTTCCATCAGTGCCAAAAATACATGATATTTTAGTAGGCAAAGCTCGAATAGATCACAACCAGCAGGCAACACAATATTACAGGCGGTGGACCAAATATTTCAGCAGCCAAATTACTTTATATGTATAAACAGAGACAACAGAATATGTATGTATGCAACCACATACTTACGGGTTTACTGGCCTTATACCAGTAAAATGTATTCAGATCAACAGGCAGATTAGCATACTTGAATAACCATATGGGATGACATATGACAACCCCTTGAACAGGCAAAGAGAGCAACACTCCACCTTCCAAAAATGAGTGCTGGTCCAGAAAACCTCTTTGATTTTATTGGTCATCTGGTATGACCCAATGGAGCCATATGAGAAGACCACTATAGTTGTTCCCCTGGTGAGCTGATGTTATTGCCAGGGGAAGACATGGTTAGGAAATTTTTCATCTGCAGCAGTTGGTAATGCAGTCTTATATTTCGGGCATGTACGCCCTTGCTCTGCTAGAGCGGCTCTTTATGCCGGCACATAGACCCGCACCTAGAGGAACACATGTCCGATTAAGACAGGGGTTACCATCCTTTAAGAAACAACAGCTGCACAATATGATAAAATAATGGTCACATAAAAAGCATCATGAGGGATTAGAATTTAAAACCCCACACATTTGAACTCTTATGTACTTACTGTCAGAACAGATAACAAGTCTTCAACAGAACACTCGGGCTTCAGTCTGTCCCTAAACATCCGAACAGTTTGGTGTTTCAAATAATAATATGAAGCAATCTGTCCATAGGTTTGGGGCTCAATTGTACGATTGTCCTTAAATAAAAATAAAAAAACAATAATACACTTTGGATACGTAATGATGGAGTTTTTATGTTAATAAAGTGGATTTGTCACCAGATTTCACTATGCAAATTGCATATGTTATGAAATAAAATAATCTTAAGTCCAAGTACCTTCAGTCTCCAGCCACCCAGCCCAACTGTCAGCTGCAACCTGTACTGAGCAGTGTGAGATGTCAGCAACTGGAGCGACACTGAGGAGCTGTCAGCTAGGCTACATGGGCAGAAAAGGAGTGTAAACTTCCACAAAGGATTATACAGCCACTCTTGACATGGATTTTCATAGTAAATTCAGCAGCCTTATCAGGTCTAAGATCTATTTAATAATTTATGCACTTTGAATTTTGATCTCTGGGCACAGACTCACTTTAAAATTTGGAAACAAAATTAAATGAAAGAATGCACATAAAGAAAAAAATAAAGTGTAATTTTGCCTTTTTTTCTACTTCCATACCAGAAAAAAAAGATGCTGTGTGACATTCAAATATTTTACAAGGTTATTTTTTTATAATATATTATTACATTTATGTTTATACCAACATAGGTCTTAGCCACTGAAGTGCAGTGTTACCAAAGCCTCCTTCACACGTCCGTGTTTCTGGTACGTGTGGTATCTGCTTTTTTCATAGATACCACACATACCCATTATAACCTAAGGTGCTGTGCACATGTCTGTGTTTTTACATGGACCGTGTTGTCTGTGCAAATGTCATCGGAGACATGTCTGCTTTTTCCCAGTAGTATGGATGACAAGGGTATATACAACAAATATGAACCTAGCACTCAACTTAAAGGTATTTGTAAGGCGGTTTATTGTAGTATACGAAAAAAGACGTTTCGGTCAATGTGACCTTCTTCAGTTAGTGTGGTATATAGATTGTGTAGAGCTTATAGGCATCTATCAGAAAGGACGATGGTGCTTTAGGCATTGAGGAGAATGATCTCTCTAAGGTAATGAGCTTGTCAGTATATAGGAGAGGGGCAAACGTGCCTCCAGATGCGGTGTCCATCTGGAGGCACGTTTGCCCCTCTCCTATATACTGACAAGCTCATTACCTTAGAGAGCTCATTCTCCTCAATGCCTAAAGCACCATCGTCCTTTCTGATAGATGCCTATAAGCTCTACACAATCTATATACCACACTAACTGAAGAAGGTCACATTGACCGAAACGTCTTTTTTCGTGTACTACAATAAACCGCCTTACAAATACCTTTAAGTTGAGTGCTAGGTTCATATTTGTTGCTTTAACGGTTTGGGAACCTAACCTTAGCACCATCTTGAGTTGTGCTCACGGTGTTCTTTCTATAAGGGTATATACAAGTCCATAGATCCATGAAAAACATGTACTGTAGCTAGATGCCATCTGTGTTTAACTTTTTAGATTTCAGGCCCAAAAATGGTCTTTGAGGGCATTTATGCATGAAGGGATGTTGCATAAAATGTATCCCCAAATCATAAAAAAGCAGCAACATGCCTTCATGCATAAATGCCCTCAAAGACCATTTTTGGGCATGAAATTTGGTAACAAGAAATATTTTTTAACCACTGACAAATTTTTGTCTTAGCCTGGGAAGGGGGGGGGGGATTTTCATGCTTGTAGAAGTCCATATCCTTTACTTCTTAGGCTGGCCACCTCTGATAGAAGATAGAAGGGGGCATGCTGCAATCCAACAACAACATGTCTGACCTTTCTCCTGGGATCTGTCGGGTTATTCCCAAACAAATCGTTTATCAGACAGAAAATGCTACGTTGGTCCAACCTTGATCTAATGTGCGTGGGTAGCCAAAGCTAGGAGGCAACAGTGCTTTTTTAGGGCAGGGTTCCCCAACTCCAGTCCTCAAGGCCCACCAACAGATCATGTTTTCAGGATTTCCTTTGTATTACACAGGTGAAGAAATTATCACCTGAGCAATTCTAAGGAAATCCTGAAAACATGATCTGGTGGGCCTTGAGGACTGGAGTTGGGGAACCATGCTTTAGGGAATACCAGTGTTGCGATTTTTGGACAGTCCAATCGGCATGAAAACAGGAATCAGATAACACAAGTTTTAGATGACATTGTGCTTAAATGGTCAATATAACAGTATATTAAAATTATCTAACAGCTTCTTGTTGTTTTCAACCCTTCTATAAAGTCAGAATCATTTTAAGTTTGGCACTGTTTTCTCATGCACAGCTGTCTTGTGCTACATCACAGTTTAACACCTTTGTTGGCTCCTTATTTTACTGCACAAATTGCCTAACTTTAATTTGTACCTCAGAGACATATCAAGCCCATTATGTCTCTCTGTGCTGCTAACATCCGTCTTACTGTATAGTACTGTGTCTTCAAATGCTCCTAATTAGGCACGGACTTCCACATATGCCTGTCACTGCACTTACCTCCACTCGCCTTTAAATGGTTTGGTAGAAAAAAAGGTTTTAAAAAATAATACAAAACATTAAAAAAAAATAGAAAGAAATCATTCAGGTTCAAAAACAGAAATAAATGGAATTAGTTGCACTTAACTATGACTTCCTCACCTCCATACTAATATGTAAAAAAAATACTATTGGGAAGAAAAAATTCTGATCTTTAACAAAAAAACAACTTGCAAAAAGCAACTCAGTGAGGATGACAATAGTCATTATAACAATAAATCTACAATTAAAGCACACAATGTCTATGTGTTCTAGAGAGAGGAAGAATTTTATCACCATCACCTATGATACATTCACGTGAGATTTTCACGCAAATGGTAATAGATTGCTGCCCATTAGGCGTTACATAATGCTATGTTGACAGGTTTCATTCTATTTGCTGTAATGGACCTGGGATATACAAGGTCCTGAATGTCACTATCCATAAATTTCCCTTAGGCCTGGTTCATACCTCCTGATATTTCCGATATCTTAAAAAGACCAGAGATGTCAGTGTCTGTGTGTGTAATACTTGCGGCACACGTGTGGCAAACGTGTCCCACATCAGTACCACATGCATAGGCGCCTGAGATGCAGCAGTACAGTAAGCGCTGTTGCCCGGCGTCGGGTGCTGAAGACGGCTCTCTTCATTCTCCCCTGCTCTGCCGGCAATCAGCGTGAGCAGAGGAGAATGATCAGTTAGATCCAACTGATAACAGCGACAAGAGGCGGTGGCTGATGGGACTATTAGGGTGTGTGCACACGTTGCGGATTCCCCGGCAGTTTTTGCTGTGGTGTACAGTACCTTTATTTTCAATGGAAAACAAAAACCACAGTGCACATGCTGCGGATTTTTCCGCGCCGATTTGCTGCGGTTTCAAATCCGCAGCATGTCACTTCTTTGTGCGGAATCTGCAGCGGTTTCACACCTGCTCCATTGCACAGATGTCAAACCGCAGGGAAAAACCGCAGGCTAATCCACTGATAAACCGCAGGTCTTTGGACCTGCGGATTTACCTGCTGATTTTGCGAAATCCGCGCAGAAAATTCCGCAGCAGAATCCGCAACGTATGCACACACCCTTACTCCCATCAGCCTACACCTGCTGCTGCTAATAACAGACCCCATATTTTTTAAAATTGTTTATTTAAATAATTTAAAAAATAGCGTAAGGACCCCTCTATTCTTGATAAACAGCCTTGCTAACGCTGACAACTGAGGGTTGCAGCCCCCAGCTGTAAGTTGTGCCTGGCTGGTTATCAAAAATACAGTGGAAACCACTACTGATTTTTTATTTATTTACAGCGCAGTCGGCAGCTGTCTCTCACTCGACTCTCCCCTCTCCAGTCTATCCTTAATGCAGCAGCCAGGGTTGTCCATCTGGCTAATCGTTACTCAGACGCGTCCGCTCTTCGCCAGTCGTTACACTGGCTGCCAATTCATTACAGGGTACAATTCAAAGTACTTGTTCTCACCCACAAAGCTCTCCACAGTGCAGCACCCCCTTACATCTCCTCCCTCATTTCTGTCTATCAGCCTAACCGACCGCTGCGCTCTGCAAATGACTTTCGACTAACCTCTGCCCTAATCCGTACCTCCCACTCCCGACTCCAAGACTTCTCCCGTGCTGCGCCAATCCTCTGGAATGCTCTACCCCAAGATATTAGGATCATCCACAATTTGCATAGTTTTAGGCGCTCGCTCAAAACGCATTTGTTCAGAGCGGCCTATCACATTCAGTAATCAAAGTCATGTTATGTTTGTGTGTGTGTAGCCCATTCACTATCTCCATCTAACCCCCACCCCCTGAAGATGGCTGGACCGTCATTGTAAATACATCATTGTAAATACAAACCTATGCTTTGTATCTCCCCCACCTCATTGTAGATTGTAAGCTCCACAAGCAGGGTCGTCTTATTTCGCTTTAATTATTGTATTGTTAACGTTGTTACTTATGACTGTTGTGTTTGAAACTGTTCAACTGTAAAGCGCTGCGGAATATGTTGGCGCTATATAAATAAAGATTATTATTATTATTTATTAATACGCCCATCAACCCCGCCTACTCTCACTGCTATTAGCGGCAGCAGGTGTAAGCTGATGGGAGTAATAGTCCCATCAGCCACCGACTGCTGTCGTTATCAGTTGAATATAACTCTCATCAGTCTCCCCTGCTCGCACTGATCACTGGCAGAGCAGGGGAGAAAGATGCGAGCCGTCTTCAGAACCCAATGTTTGGGAACAGAGCTAACTGTACCGCTGCTTCTCAGGTGCCAGTACGTGTCACGTGGATGACATCCCTGTGTATCCACGTGCACGTGTGTGGGATGTTTTGGAGCCCTTGCTGCTGGTAAAAAAAACGGGCATGTCAGCGTGTTTTGCCCACAGACACAAGGTGCGTGGAAACACACTGAGGTGCACAGATCCAAACATTGGTTTACTTGTGTAAGTGTCTCCAGCACGTGTGAAAACTGTCACCACATGTACAGGAGACATGGACATCTGAAAGAGGCCTTATTGTGTTTTCTAGTCCAATCTATTCTCTCATCCTAAGGAATTGCACTATCCACTTTTAGCCATTTGAGGAATCAATTTTTTTTTCAATTAAGGTTTTTCCAAATTACTATTTTGAGGAGACTTTCCTGTGCACAATCTCTGAAAATATTTAATAAAAAAAACTACACAGTTTTACATTTCATTTATCATAATATTGTTGTAAATCTCTCTGCCAGGCAAATCAGACAAATCCAGATTTCGAGTTCACACTATAAGACCGATCCCACAAATATATAAACACATTCCACCAGTTTTGATGCACGACATGTATAGAAGCTGAGCTGGATTTACAAGAAAAATGCATTCCTCAATAATCAATGCCATATCAGTTCAGATGTTGTGTGGTGTCCTGCAGGTCAGGCTCATTCCGTTATAACATGCCACAATCACGCCTATCCTTAAAAAGCCAACCCTCGATCTAACAGCCACATCCAGCTATCGCCCAATATCGCTGCTCCCATTCCCTTCTAAACTCCTGGAGTAGCATGTCCACACTGAACTTTCCTCCCACCTTTCACCTAACTTGCTCTTTGACAATCTACAATTTGGTTTCCGCCCCCATCATTCCACTGAGACAGCCCTGACCAAAATTACCAACGACCTACATACAGCCAAAGCTAACGGACAATACTCTATACTCCTGCTTCTAGACCTGTCCTCTGCTTTCGACACAGTTGACCACTGCCTCCTACTACAGATCCTCTCCTCCTTTGGCATTAAATACCTCGCCTTATCATGGATCTCCTCATACCTTTCCAACAGCACATTTAGCGTCTCCCACACTACCTCCTCATCCCACCCTCTCTCTGTTGGAGTCCCCCAAGGCTCTGTTCTAGGACCCCTACTCTTCTCAATCTACACACTTGGCCTGGGGCAACTAATAAAGTCCCACGGATTCCAGTACCAGCTATATGCCGATGATACTCAGATCTACCTCTCTGGCCCAGACATCACCTCTCTGCTCTCCAGAATCCCAGAGTGTCTATCAGCCATATCCTCCTTCTTCTCCTCTCGCTTCCTCAAACTCAATGTGGACAAATCTGAACTGATCATCTTTCCCCCATCTCACAGATCTTCCTTACCTGGCCTTTCTATAACAATTGACAACATCACGCTTTCCCCTGTACCGGAGGTCCGCTGCCTCAAGTAACCCTTGACTCTGCCCTGTCCTTAAAACCGCACATCCAAGCTCTCTCCACCTCAAGCTCAAAAATATTTCCAGAATCCGTCCCTTCCTCAACCCTCAATCTACTAAAATGCTTGTGCATGCCCTCATCATCTCCCGCCTCGACTATTGCAACATCCTTTTCTGTGGCCTCCCTGCTAACACCCTTGCACCTCTCCAGTCCATACTCAACTCTGCCACCCGACTAATTTATCTCTCTCCTCGCTACTCCTCCGCTTCTCCCCTCTGCAGATCTCTTCACTGGCTCCCATTCCCTCAGCGTATGCAATTCAAATTACTAATACTGACCTACAAGGCCATCTACAACTGGTCTCCTCCATACATCTCTGAACTAATCTCCCGATACCTTCCCTCACGTAATCTCCAGTCCTCCCAAGACCTCCTTCTCTCCTCCACACTTATTCGCTCCTCACCCAACCTCCTCCAAGACTTCTCCCGAATAGCCCCCATCCTCTGGAATTCCCTGCCCCAACACGTCCGGCTATCAACCATACTCGGATCCTTCAGACGGAACCTGAAAACCCACCTTTTCAAGAAAGCCTACAGCCTGCAATGATCCACGCTGCCTCCTCACCACTACTGGAGCTACCGCCTCACCATCACTGGAGCTTCTGCAACCCCCAACCTACTGTCTCCTTCCCCAGGATCCTGTAGCATGTAAGTCCGAAAGGGCAGGGTCCTCTCTCCCCTCTATATCAGTCTGTGATTGTTAGTTTGTTTACTCTAAGTGATATCTGTAATTTGTGTGTAACCCCTTCTCATGTACAGCACCATGGAAAAAATAGTGCTTTATAAATAAATAATAATATAACGGAGCGTAGACTCAATACCAGACACAATCAATGGCTAGGTGTGGCACGCTTTGTGAAAAAGCAGCCATGCTTTTCAAATCCCGTACAACATCTTAAACACATGAGTAGTTTTCTAGATTGTATCCTATGAGTGGCTTTGGATTTGCATCAATAGCTTACATCAGTCGACCCACAGCAATAAAAGACCACCAATCCGCAAAATATTTGCCGATTGATGGTTGTTTAATAGCCTTTTTGCACAGGCAAACTGCGTTCCAGATGTGCACAGATTGATCAGTAACAGATTGATCAGTGTGGACAGGCAATCATTGTTCTCGGCAGCACAGGTTCTATTTACACAGGACAATGTGCTGCCGACATTGATGATCTTTTAACCAAGCCAAAAGATCATTGAACCTGACAAATGTGCATTTTGCTAGTCTGATTGTCAGCCTATTTAAAGGTACTGTCACACTTAGCGATGCACCAGCGATCCCGACCAGCGATATGACGCGGTCGGGGGTCGTTACTTACCTGTCAAACGAGGCGATCCTGACGTCCTCCCGCCCGCGTCCATGCGTCGCTCGTCGGCGCCACAGGAAGCCCAGCAGGAAGCTGACGACGAGAAACGGTCCAGGACGTTCTTGCGCGATCAGCGATAATCAGCGGGGGAGGGGGTCGGAGGTAAGTATCAGACATAGCGATATCGCTAGCAATATCGCTGCTACGTCACAAAAAACAGTGATGTTATAGCGATATTGCTAATGATATCGCTTAGTGTGACAGGCCCTTAAGTTGGCTGATTATCATGAAGTGTTCCTAGGAACCTTTAGAATTCTTGTTATTCTCTTTATATTAAACTCTGATTATTGATATTAACAAGTAGTTGTTTTCTTTTCTTTGGAGACTGCCTTGTCCTTAATAGTCATTCATAAACTGCACATTTCAAAAATCCCTGTATGAAGCTAATAAGAACAATGCAAGTAGCCAGTACTGATGGGTATGTAGTGCTCCTCACCTCTGCAATCTTCATACAGTATGAATATTCCAGGTCAATGAGCGATTTCTCCACGAGATTTGAAAGGAATTTATTCATAGATTCATGTCCAACATCCTCCAAATTGTAGTAGCTAGTACACAAGAAAAAAAAAAAACAGTCAGCCAATGGCAGTAACGTTCCGTGCCTATAAATACACTTTTGTACATTAGAGTTTCATAGTGCATAAAAACAAACAAAAAAGACAACAAAAACAGCCAAAAATTGACTCCACATCATAAAGTTGTAAGTACAATAGTTTTTAATTACGGCTGGAGAATTGACACAATGCCGGATCATGCTAACTGCATTGAATCATTCGGTCATTACGCCCTCCTTGCTGTAAACAGACAGCTTGCCATTTTTATCAGCATGTTATTTCATTTAATCCACAATGAAAGCCAGTTTTACAATAATTGACTTGTCAGGAGCGGTAATTTATAAAGCTGGGCTCTGCCAGCCTCCCAGATATTGGTCTCAAGCAACATACAAGCGGGGCTGAATATTTACAATGCTGTTAACAGGTGCTGAGTTGTTTAATGACTCTAATAGCCAGAAGCGTACTGAGAAAGCCAGCGGGATCACAATTACAGGCTGTTTGAATACAACAATTACTCGTCCCTTGAGAGGTGTGAAAGTCAAAGGCAGTTTCATACTAACAGCATCTAGCACATGGGCGAGACAGGCAAACTTCTATTAGTATTCCATGGGCGGGGGGAATACCAGAAAATATGGAAGAGGAGAAAATGGAAGCAACTTTTAAAAATACAGAAAATTAATTTTCCTATTGTAGCAGCACAGAATCTTCTCCACATCAAAAGCCATGCTCAGACCACGACTTAAATGACATTTCAGCATATCGTGTCACCACTAGTGATGAGCGAGTATACTCGTTGCTCTGGATTTCCTGAGCATGCTCGGGTGTCTCTGAGTATTTTGGCATGCTCGGAGATTTAGTTTTCGTCGTCTCAGCTGCAGGATTTGCGGCTGCTGGACAGCCTGAATACATGTGGAGATTCCCTAACAAGCAGGCATTCTTGACATGTATTCAGCCTGTCTAGCAGTCGCAAATCAAGCAGCTGCGTCTCCAGAAACTAAATCTCCGAGCACGCCAAAATACTCAGAGGTCACCCGAGCATGCTCGGAAAAACCCGAGAAACGAGTATACCTGCTCATCACTAGTTACCACAATACCACTATATACTGTACATTAGTAGCCATCATCCGCTAACATGTATAGGCAGGGCTGGTTTCACAAAAGTTGTGGCCCTTGGCAAAATTCAAAGTGTGGCCCCTCTGGCATCTACTGCCTCTGAAAAATCTTAGCTCCTGTGCCCCCTCCACAGATATGAATCCCTTCCCATGACAGAAGTGGCTAAATAGTGCCATCACTGTTCATCAGCAAAAGGATCACCAAGGCCTGTGACAGGCTGCAGCGGTCAGGTGAACTGAACAGCACATCATCATAAAACCATCCTATGACGCGCTATTCAAGTCATCTGACCGCTATAGTCAGTCTTAGACCTCAGCGATTCTGTTGCTTGTGAACAGTGATGTCATCACATTTAGCCCGGACAACCTCTTTAACCCCTTCCAGTATTAGAACGTGAATTAACATCCTGGGAAGGGATCAATATCTGTGGAGGGGGCACAGGAGCTGAGATTCTTTCAGAGGTAGTAGATGTCGGCGGGGCCCCACTTTGAATTTTGCCAAGGCAATAACTTGTGTAAAACCAGCCCTGTCTATACATGTTAGAGGATGATGGTAACTAATGTATGTAGTGATAGTGTGGTGACATGATATGCTAAAATGGAATTTGGGAAGTGATCCACATGTGTGGAGGATGCACAGTAACCGAGATTCTTCCAGAGGCAGCAGATGCCGGCTGGAATATAGCTGGAATCTGTCTCTAACAGCAGCAGCCGGAGCCAACAGCGGCATTTAAATAGAACAAGCAGCGATTCTTGCAAGCATCGACTTCCATTGGCTCCCCTTCAACGCGACAGCACGACAGCAGGGAATTAATCAGATACCATGGCAGTCACGGTCACGGTTACTGCCATCTTGGTACTCTTATGCAGCTCAGCCAAAGAAGACCATGCACTGCTATATTTTAGAAGGCAAGTTCAAGTCTCCAAAGGAAAATAATAAATATTGTAAAAAGTCATAAAAAATATGGTATATAAATATATACATTTTTTTTCCCATCGCTTAAATAAGAAAAAAAAATTGATGCAGGTTTGGTATAGCTGTAATCAGACTGACATGGACAATCATGTTTCCAGGTGATTTTTACCTCACAATAAATTTTGTAAAAGCAAAACCCCAAGACAATGACAAATTGCATTTTTTTTCACTATGTCATTGCAATCAGAATTTTGTTCTTGTTTGTTTTGTTAATTTACAGCATTTATAAAATATTCTATTTATATGCTATGGAGCAGATTTACCATTAAATTTGCACCTTTTTGGAGTGATTTCCTTTTTTGTTGTTTTCTTTTTTGCCCAATAGATTATCTGTTTTTCTGCCCTTTTCTATTTTGTTCACTAATGTGGGTGTGGTGAGCCAATTCCACATATTTTTTCATCTAATTCATCATTTGCAACTTTTTAAAAAATTTCAGTTGAAGATTAAAATTGGCACAAATAGGGCAAATTAGGACAGCACCTACCATAAGTCATTGGAGGAAAAGTTACATAGGTACGCCAAAAAGAGGACGATCCCTAGTCCTTGACAAATTCAAAGAAATAAAAAAGCATCAACAGCCTCCGCAATAGAAAAAAGGAACTTATTCTTTATTGATACATCACAACATACAGGGAGAGAGCGACGTTTTGACCCCAGTAAATAGACTTATCTGTTAATTGGGGTCAAAACGTACTTTAACAGGGGTGAACTGTCGCTATCGCTTTATATTTTGTGATGAATCAAAAAAGAACTTCGTTTTGTCTTTTTTGGCACTTTTCCAAGATTTATTTGAAGACTAATATGCATCATTTTAAGGATCAGGAGACTGTTAACCCTAAAAATAATGTAAAAAAAGGTATCTTTGATTTTTTTTTTTTTTTTTTTTTTTGCACAAACTCAAAGAAAGATAAGACTAAAAAATAATTTTAAAACAAAGCACAAAAAGAATTGGGGCTTACGCCTCTATACCTTTTCTCAAGTGGTAATAATTGACTGGAGAAATTTAAGAAATAGTATGCTAACACTTAAAAAATAATTGTTTATGATCTCCCTGATATCTGAAAATCATTGAGAGGATTCACTTAATGTGCGCAGGAATGTTTTTGATAAAGCTAAAAATGGTGCTACGGTGGCAAGCAACCTAAATTCAGTTCGACATGAATAAATAGAATCCTGAGAAATATTCTAGACACAGCTAATATGCAAAAATGGAAGGACATGGAAACGCACTGTTGGAAAGCCTACCACAATAGATCTAAGCTGTCCAGAAAAATCTAATGATTTGTTGCCTCTATTATTCCATCAAGTAGCAAACATGTCAGCTATTTCTCACTTGGTCTAAATTGATGTAAGAAGAATATCTGTAAAACTGAAGCGGAGTAGGGAGAAAATGTAAATTAAAAATTGATGCCAAAGACCACATTAAATAAATAAATAATTTTGAAGGTCCGTGAATAAGAATGAGACTTCTCTAATGCATCCTATTAAACCAGTACGTATGGCGCCTAAGATGTCACATGGCAAAACAACACTCTGTTTTAGCCTATGACCACAAAATGCATCAACACAAATTTACAGAGCAGAATTTTTTAAAAAAAAGCTTTTAAAAATGAAGTAAAGTCACTCCACAGCACATGACACCATCACAGGAGAACAAATACGAGATTTCATGTTTTGTAATTAACACTTTGTTTCACCATCTAATGTAACTGCTATTACACCAGCGCAGTGCAGACGGTATGGTGATTGCGATGCCTTTTTCACATTAGCTTTTTGGTCACAGTTTTATCAGTGTTTGGATGTTTTACTGTGTACATACAGCAACCATTATCTGCATCATCAACCACATTGAGAATACAGGGAAGTACTGACATGACCAAAGCTGAGAGGTCATACAGGGCAGTACTGAAGGGAACCTGGCAGCAGGTTTTTTGACGCCAAACTAATGTCATTCCTGTCAAGTCCCTGTACCGTAAGTCCATACCTTTGTTTTATAAGTCCATGCCTCCATTTCCTAGAAATCCATTGGCAAATTTTTATGAAAACGAGCCACAAGTGCAGTGGGCTTGGCCGAGCACTTTCTGCTCCCAGGCCCCTCTCCTTCTTTCCCTGTCCTTTGCCGGCCCTCCTTTCTGTGGTTGACAGATTAATCTTCTCAGTGACCTGTTACTCCACCAGAGACCTCACAGACTACCGTCAACCCTGGGGGTGCCACATGCACAGAACGGGAATAAAGGCACTTGAATGAGATCTTGAGTGAGGGTGCATCTCACGGAGAGACTTTGTATGTATGAGTCCAATGGGTGGTCCTAGTCAGTGCTTGCCAGCTATGTCTGCATACACAGTCATGCAAGGAAGACTGTCAATCATTAGTAGGACCGCCCACTGGGCACATCCATACAAACACCAGGGATTTTAATGAATAAAATGCAGGTTTTACTGTAACTTTTCCAACAAAAATGTCTATCAATCTGATCAGCTCCTCCTGGTCCATAGCATCTTGCCAGTAGATGAGATAACATTTTCAATATTACAGGTTCCCTTTAAAGCCCAATTACTCAGGTCAATGTTCAGCTGAACAATGTTCATAAGAATACCTGAATCACTACTTTAATTAAATGTGAGCAGCAATCAGCCCCCAAAAAACATTAAAATAATGTTTATCAGCTAATGGCCTCCTAACAATGTTGCAAATTGTATGGGGACGGACAATAGTACTTACAATCAGTTGTCCCAATACAGTGTGCACATTCACAATAATTCCCACTAGGGAAGATTAGCACACACCAATGGAGGTTGCTATAATGTGAGCCAGTACTCATCACAGGCAAATTACGGTACCTGCCAAAGTAAATGGGGCTGAAGTCAGATCTGAGCATGTGTTTTTCTAAGAAGTTTGAACAGTGACCTATGACGGAAATGAACATTCAGATGACAGTTTTCTTGTATATGTTCAGATTGCAGTTAAAGTGCCACAACATTGAATGAATGCCACATACAGATTTGTTCCACACTGCATATTTCATTCACTTAAATAATACCCTAGCACACGGCAAACAAGTTGCAAATTTTCAAGGAAAATATGTTTGCTCCCCATGTTTGCGAACGTTTCTTTACAAATGGCAATGAAATGCTGAACGTTTTCTTAGTTTCTTGTGTAACTGGACAAAGCGTGCGGGTTGGAAAAAAGGAACTGTAAGTGTCTTTGGGAGAAGGACTGGTGTCAGTGACTACATTTAGTGTTCCCAGCTGAAGAGCACGTTGTAGATTCTATATACGGAATAGGGAAAAATTAATATGGTATCATTTACCCCGTGATAAGACCTCATTCACACATCTGTGTTGCACACACATGTTCTATCAGCACATACTTATTATAATCTATGGTGCAATTCATGGGACCATGTTTTTCCATGGATCATGTGTCCTTACAAAACTCATGGAGACATGTCTGTTTATTTCCAGTATATCGGATGAAAATTGCCAATACAAGTCTATGGATCTGTGAAAATTTGTGGAATGCCAAAACAGCACACGGATGGCATCAGTGTAGGCAGGGCCGGACTTGCCATCTGACAATTCTGCTACATTGTTAACAGAATCGGTGTTCTCAAGACACCCATACTTTTAAGAATTGTGATGGAGCACAAAGTAGCTGATTCCATCACTTGCCCCAGCAGGCCTTGGGTATCATTAGAAATATTGGTCTTGTAGTAAAACTTGCTTTCCTCCATCCAGGGTAATATTAGTAATATATTCCATCTGGTGCTTGGGGATGGGGACAGCATGGGCCTGTGTGATTTCAAATGCCAGGGCTGAATTTCAGCCCCAGTCCGTACCTGAGTGTACGGTCCGTGTGCTGTCCGTATTTAACATTGCAAAGGATAGGAGAAGCTTTGTAATTTATTTATCCATCTGTGAAAAAAACTGATGACCACACTGATGGTAAAAACAGACCCACTGACTATACTCTGATGGTAAAAAATGGACACACGGATTGTACTCTGATTAGGCTGATGGTAAAAATTGGACACATGGAAAGTACACTGATGGTAAAAACAGAATGACTGACTATACTTTGATGGTAAAAAACAGACACATGGACTGTACACTGATGATAAAAAATGGACACATGGACAGTACACTAATGACCACACTGTTGGTAAAAACAGACCCACGGACTGTACACTGATGACACTGATGGTAAAAAATGGACACAAGGACTATACACTGATGACACTGATGGTAAAAAATGGACACACCGACTGTACAGTGATTACGCTGAAGGTAAAAACTGGACACATGGACAGTACACGGATGGTAAAAACGGACACACGGACTGTACACTGATGATAAAAAATGGACACATGGACAGTACACTAATGACCACACTGATGGTAAAAACAGACCCACGGACTGTAAACTGATGACACTGATGGTAAAAACTGGACACAAGGACTGTGCACTGATGACACTGATGGTAAAAAATGGACACACCGACTGTACTGTGATAACGCTGAAGGTAAAAACTGGACACATGGACTGTACACTAATGACCACACTGATGGTAAAAACGGACCCATGGACCGTACACTGATGGTAAAAAATTGACACATGGACTGTACAGTGATGACACTGATGTCAAAATATGGACACATGGACTGTACAGTGATGACACTGATGGTAAAAACGGACCCACAGACTGTATACTGATGACAATGATGGTAAAAAATGGACACATGGACTGTACAGTGATGACACTGATGGTAAAAAAATGGACACATGGTTTCTACACTGATATTAAAAAATGGACAGACAAACGGGCTGTACACTGATGGTAAAAAATTTACACACGGAATGTACACTGATGGTAAGAAATGGACACACGGACTGTACACTGATGTCAGCAGTGTTTTGGATCAGTGTGTCATCAGTACCATTTATGACGATGGTGTTTAAACACAGATGTGTGAATGAGGCCTAATATACATTACTGCCCAAAGTCTGGAATAAGAAGAATACTGTTGCACAGCACTATAACTTACACCATTGTTACCTACTGGTAATTGCTGTAGTCACCCAGGCTTAGGGGAACAATCTACTTATACTAGATCGCACCAGAAAGTTGTCAAGACTACATGACAAGTAAATGAACTTTTCCTAACAAGCCAATCTTGCAGTGACTTAATGGAATCACTGTTACGGAGCTTTCCTCCTGTGAGCCTCATTAGCAGCCTATTCAGAAGTGGCGCTCCGACATTCCGATAGATGCGGCCACCTGCCAGCAGCCACACCCTACAAATCAGACGCTCAATTACTCACTTAAGGAGCCATTGCACAGACAATGCGGCACTGTGGCTCAACACATTTGGAAAACAACCAACAAAGCAGGGAGCACAAACAGGGATATGTCATGTGTCACTCAAATCCCCTTATTAGAGGAAAAGCATACCATCACCAGACATGTAGCCCCTAGATGACTGCACACACAGGACAAAACAATATAAATATAACACAAATTGATTGCTAGGTTCACAGAATTTTTTTGCTATTATTTTGTATCAAATGTATATTAATTGGCATTTTCATTTCAACAGTGCATGCTACATGTAGATTGTGTATTTCTTGTCATCAATTTGTTTTTATTTTGGATTATTTTTGTAGGTATCATATAATTGGATGTTAGGCATTATAAAACAGGCTTGTTAGGCTGGTTTCACATTTGCGTTTTTTAGCGCTGGAAAAAAACGCACACCTGCGCATGTGTTTTTTCCCCTATATTTAACATGGGTGCGCATACCTGCGCACTGGTCAGCGCATGTATGCGATTTTCATGCGCTGCGTTTTTTTGGGGTGTGCATTGGGATTTTCCAGACGCAGCATGTTGCATTTTTTGGCCCTGCAAAAAAGCGCATGCGCACATATGCGCACGTTTTGCGCTACAAATGGCCATTATAGCCTAAGGATGCGCATATGTGCGCACTGGCATGCTCATGTATGCGTTTTTTTGCATATGCGTTTTTTTTTTTAAACCATGGAATTTAGGGGTTTGG
Organism: Dendrobates tinctorius; assembly: GCF_039654945.1. Lineage (NCBI taxonomy): Eukaryota > Metazoa > Chordata > Amphibia > Anura > Dendrobatidae > Dendrobates > Dendrobates tinctorius. The sequence continues at coordinate 6,664,439 of NW_027361779.1, read as the reverse complement.
GTTAGAGTTAGGGTTAGTTAAGGGGGTTTAGGGTTAGGGTTATGGTCAGGGTCAGGGTTAGGGTTAAGTATGGTTTTGTTAAGGATTAGGGTCATGGTTAGGGTCAGGATTAGGGTTAAGTATGGTTTTGTTAAGGGTTAGGGTCAGGGTTAGGGTTAGGGTCAGGGTTAGGGTTAGGGTCAGGGTCAGGATTAGGGTTAAGTATGGTTTTGTTAAGGATTAGGGTCAGGGTTAGGGTCAGGATTAGGGTTAAGTATGGTTTGGTTAAGGGTTAGGGTCAGGGTTAGGGTCAGGGTTAGGGTTAGGGTCAGGATTAGGGTTAAGTATGGTTTTGTTAAGGATTAGGGTCAGGGTTAGGGTCAGGATTAGGGTTAAGTATGGTTTTGTTAAGGGTTAGGGTCAGGGTTAGGGTCAGGGTTAGGGTCAGGATTAGGGTTAAGTATGGTTTGGTTAAGGGTTAGGGTCAGGGTTAGGGTTAGGGTTAAGTATGGTTTTGTTAAGGGTTAGGGTCAGGGTTAGGGTTAGGGTCAGGGTTAGGGTCAGGGTTAGGGTTAGGGTCAGGGTTAGGGTTAGTTAGGGTTTAGGGTTTGGGTTAGGGTTAAGTATGATTTGGTTAAGGGTTAGGGTCAGGGTTAGGGTTAGGGTTAGGGTCAGGGTTAGGGTCAGGGTTAGTAAAGTCATGGTTTGGGTAGTGTGAGGGGCCACCTAAAAATGTTGGAAAAAAACGCAAACGCGGTAAAAACGCGCTAAAAACGCATACAAACGCATAAAAACGCTGCGTTTTTTTCATGCATGCTCATAAAAATGCTTGAAAAAAACGCAGCAGTTGTATGCTTATGTATGCGTTTTTTCAATGCGTTTTTTTGCGGGAAAAACGCGCTGCAAAAAAAAGCAAGTGTGAAACTAGCCTAAGGCATCTATTTTTAATTCGTTTGTTTAAGGAAATGAGTCACTACGATGAACCCCACAAACCACATATATTGGTCTGCAGGTCTTGAAATGTTAATCCACTGGCACTTTTCTATCTTCTATTGGTTCCTACATTCTAGCGTAATTAGCATTTTCATTCATATGCAAAGGAGGTGCTAAGTGCTGTGGGCGTGGCAGAGCACTTCCAGAGCTGCTGCCTCTCCAGGTTGTTTATCTGCTCAGTGCCAGTCTTGTTAGCTTATTGATATCACACTTAGCAAGGAAATCAGCTACCAATCAAGCCAAAGCTGCTGGTGTTGGGCAGGAAAACAACCTAAGGAAGGCAGTGGCTCCTTAAATGCTCTGTCACACCAAAGGAACTTCATACCTCATTTGCAAATAAATAAAAATGACAGCTGCTTGATAATGTAGCAACAGATAGAAGATATAAAGGTATGAACGGAATTACATTTCAAAGACTTGCATGCCCATATATGGCATTTGGGGATGTTTTGATCTTGCTGACAGATTCTCTTTCACGTTATGTTCATTTGTTGCATTTTTTAATGCAAATTTTAAGCTGCGTTTTTCAGCACCAGCAAAGGCTATGAAATTTGAGAAATCTCATGCACGCACACACATTGAATTTTTTTTTTTACCATCAGATTTGGAAAACTGCTGCATTTTTTAAATTTTCAGCATTTTTGCAGCGCTTTTTTCACCCATAGAAAGCAACGAGTAAGTGCAAAAATGCAGCAAAAATCAAAGGTATCAGGTTTTGCTGCGTTTTTGGTGGAAAAACCGCAAAGTTCATGATTTTTTGGGGGGCACTAAACTTTATCAGCATGCACAAGAGACAAAAAAACGCAGCAAATACGCAGCAAAACATGCATTTTGTAAGCAGCTTCTTTACTGGCAAGAGAGCAGCTTTTGCAAGCAGAAAAAAAGCAGCAAAAACACAACGTGTGAACATAGGATAAAAAAGAAATACAAAAGTAATGGTCACGTTACAAGTCAGATTAGCAACTATGTATATTGCATGGTGACTTCACCTTGGATGCAATACTTCATAGCAAGATATCTGTTAGACTTGCATACCACTTTTTTCTGTTGTTTTCATATTAAATTTTACAAAGATATTCTCAGAATTAAATTTGAAACTTGCAGAGCTAAGTAATTGTCACGCACAGTGTAGGACAGACTAAGAGCAACACAAAGGGAAAAGGGGAAGGGGGGCCCAACACTAGGGAAGCGGGGAGTGGAGACCCCTAGGCAGCTCTAATGTCACTCTGTCTGCCCTAAGAGACCCTAAATAGGTTCCGCACCTATCGCCGAGCAGGATACCTAGTCCCTGTCAGACCCTGGCGGTAAGCCCTGCTTAGGGATGGAAGGGGTAATGCTGGTCGAACCCCACTAACACTAAAGACAGCCTGGATACACAAAACAAAGGGAAACTTTTCTCTAGTAGACTCAGAGAGAAACACCGTCATTCTTCTAACTCCAAAGAGGATGCTAGCCGATTGCTGCAGCTCCAAGCCTCAACAGGGAAGTGCAAGTAGAAAATAACACCCGCAACTCCCAACAGGAAGTTGGGAGTTGATTTGTTCACAACTATACTAGATGTGAATAAGTTCATGCGGAACTTGACTGTTAAAAAACACTTTATGAATGATTCACAAACAACAATGAATGAAGAAGGAGAATGTGATGACAACACTCAGACAATAACTAATGAATTTTTACATATGAACTTTCAGGAGCAGGTGTCATTGGTAACTTTACAAGATTTGGATACAGAAAAAAATAGAGAGATGGAATATGTTAATCAGTCATTAAATTTTTCCACAAAAAATCCCTATTTCTATCCGGTCCACGCGAGATCTGAGTGTATGGACCGATTCCAAGATATAGTGGAAAAGGAATTGCAAATTTTGTTTAATCAAAAAAATAGTAAATTTAAAAATCTATCTGGCAAGCAATTTATAGCCCTAAGAGAATTAAAATCAATGACAGATATTGTTATAAAAATGTCAGATAAAGGTGGGGTAGTTGTGGTTCTAGATTCTAAAGATTATTATGATAAAATGATTGAGTTATTGTCAGATGAATTGACATACAGGAAACTGGATTATAACCCTTTAGAACAATTTAGGGATAAAACTAATCAAATTATCATGGAAGGTTTGGGGTTAGGAGTCATTACTAAAAAACAGGCAGAATATCTGCAAGTGAAAAAACCGGTGCTTCCAATTATATATGGAGTACCCAAAATACACAAAGGCTGTGGCATTCCTCCTATGCGACCGATTGTCTCGGGCATCGGTTCAGCACATGAGCATTTGTCACAATGGGTTGACACATTGTTGCAACCCCTTGTACAGAGGATGCCTGGCTATATTAGAGATTCCAAACAGGTGTTACAAATGTTTTCTAACAAGATGTGGTTGTCATCATATTCATGGCTTAGTTGTGATGTAGTATCATTATATACATGTATCCCTCATGATTTAGCAATAAGAGCTTTGCAATTTCATTTAAAAAGGTTTAGTAACTACTCTATGGATCTAATTAATTATATTTTGCAAGTAGTAATATTTTTGATGTCACATAATTTTTTCTCCTTCAACCAGTGTTATTATTTACAGTTGAAGGGAGTAGCCATGGGAGCCAAATTTTCACCGTCCCTTGCAAATCTGGTTATGTCGTATTGGGAATATGAATTTATTTTCTCAGATTCCAATCCTTTTTATGGACAGGTGGCATGGTATGGCAGATATATCGATGATACCCTATTAATTTGGGATGGAGATGTATCTGCCATACCTGCCTTTATGCTATATCTAAACTCTAACCAATACAATATTAAATTTACGCATGAACATAATATTGAACATATATCTTTTTTGGATTTGGATTTATTTGGTGTTGAGGGGGAAATAATCTCTACGAAAACACATCATAAACCCTATAGTGGGAATACCATCTTACATGCGACTAGCAGTCACAATAAACATACCCTCAAAGCAATACCAGTAGGAGAACTCACAAGGGTTAAACGTAATTGTAGTGAAGAGAGTAATCTAGATAGTGAACTGGAACATGTAAAGAAAAAATTAAAAAATCGCATGTATCCGGATTGGTCTTTAAATCGAGCACAACAAATAGTAAAAAATAAAAAACGTAATAAAATGATTTTTTCTGGTGGCAATGCAAATGAGACAGTTATTGGAAAAAAACCGTATATTTGTTTTCAGTTTAGTCGCCAATTTCCACAAATCAAGGGAATCATTAATAGATATTTGCCCATTTTATATGAAGATAGTAAATTGGCAGATATATTAAAGCCAGGTATTAATATAGTATCGAGAAGAGCTCCTACATTGGGAGACAAATTATCACCTAATTTATTTTCTCTCAATAATAAAACTAATAAAACCTGGTTAACCTGCAATGGTTTTTTCAGATGTGGAGCTACAAAATGCAAAACATGTAGATATGCAAATGTCACAAAAAAATTTTCTGATGCGGCAAATAAAGTGCAATATACCATAAAACAATATATCAATTGTAATTCAACTAATGTAATATACAAGATAGATTGCACTATTTGCAAATTATCATATATAGGGTGCACATCTAGAAAAATGAAGATGCGCATTAGGGAACATCTACATGATATTGAGAATACGAATAACATGAATCGTAATATATCAGTTGTGTCGCAGCATTTCATTAGGCACCATGCTAGAAATACCTCGAGTTTTAAAGTGCAAGGAATAGAACAGGTTAAAATTCCTTTCCGCGGCGGAGATTCAAAGCGACGCCTGTTAACAAGAGAGGCTTTTTGGATTTATCACCTAGATGTCCGATCCCCGAATGGTTTAAATAAACGAAATGACCTAATGCTTCATTATTGTTGAAAAGATAAATATTTCTCTTTTGCAACATGTGTTTTAATTTATTTTGTACATTGCTATGTAATTTTAATGAGTTAATTGTCATGTGATTGTATTTGTGCATGTCATTGGATCAAATGTAGTATATATGCAGCTGAGATCAGTGTATCTCTATGGCTCTGACAAAGATCTTACAGATCGAAACGCGTTGCCGTGTCCGTGTGTATGGCATTTACTATGAAGATGACATAATTTTAATGTTGAAATAAAGAAGAAATTTTTTACACGCAGCTGGAACTAATTGCTTTTTTCTATTGATTACACGTCAGTCCAGACGGAGCTCCGAGGTCTGCGGTGAACACTTGGTGAGCTGGCTTTTGTTTGTTTTCAAGTTATAAACACCCAGATCCAGGTGACACCATTAAGGCCGGGGTAGGTGGCCACTAGTCTGCAAGGTCAACCGCTGAGGCTGTCTGCAGCCAGATGCAGTGCGACTGTCTGCAGCCTCTGACACACCCGTGACAGTAGTGTCCTATAGAAGTCTATTGGTGCTTTATTACAGCTCTGTGCAGAGTTACAATAATGGCCATACACATACTGCCTAATACTTTATCAAAACAGATGGTTCCCAAGAAAGACATAGAAATGGGCGATAAATGACTGAGCTCCAAAGACTAGCATTTCATTCAAACAACTGGGGTGACGAGGAGTAGGGTAATCAGAACTCCATTCCGGGTAATCACGGGGCCCCGAATAATGGGACTACATCAATCATAAACTTATCAGCTATTTTGTTAATCCCTTGAAACCTTTAAGCTATTTTTACCTTTTATCCTACAAAAAAAACAAATTACGGTGAGCAGTTTACAAAACATCTGATAAAAACAATGATTATAAGCCTCATGAAAGTAACATACACAGAACAGAAGCTGATCTGCCGTGCTCTACAGGTCTGCTCTGCACTCTGCTTGTGGCAGCTACCAGATGTATTAATATCTTACATAAAGAACTTAGTTCAATTGTAGTCACAGATCAAACAGGTTGGTATTATCAAAGCATATCATTTCAACGGATAAAACGAGGGATAATACATATACTATGTTGCAGAACAGACTCAAAAAATGGCAAAATTGTCATTTATGGCAATAGCATATCTACTGAAGTGGATTGGAAAATGAATCTCACCATTCCTATAGAATGTAAGTCCGCAAGGACAGGGTCCTCTCCCATCTTTACCAGTCTGTCACTGTAAATTTGTTTACTCTTAATGATATCTATAACTTTGTATGCAACCCCCTTCTCATGTACAGCACCATGGAATTAATGGCACTATATAAGTAAATAATAATAATAATTCAATAAACAAAAATAAGTAAAATAAGTAAAAAAACTTTCACCTTGGGTTCATCAAAAGTCGGCGGAAGAAATAGGTCCATGTGATATAATCCATTGCGTCCTGCTTTGAAGTAATGGTTCCAGCTGCAATCTCTGCATTTAAATGGTCAGACAGGACTTCCAGCAAACTGCAAAAAAGGAACACATAAAACATACCTGAGTAACGCTAATTAATAATACCAAACATGCATCCACTTCTAAACACAGCTCAAGTTGTAAGACAGAAGTCATAGTCTATCTAGATTGAATCTCTCTACCTAGAATTTTTTTAACCACTTTTTACTCATTTTATGGAATTTTCTTTATACTTAAAAGTAATTGCTTTAAAAATTGTGGTGTTGCCCTTGGAAACAGACAACACTTTATCTCCACTTGTCGTCAGACATGTGACTGACAAGCTTAACACTATCATTAAAGTCATCTGAGCTTCCAACATCCACTCCTCTCTGAAGGCAAAACACCATCAGAAATAGAAATATAGGTTTTAATAATAGTAGGCTGTCATTTTCAGTATTCATCAGGGGAGTTCTTCACTTTCAAGCTCTCTAATGAATTCACTTTTCAAGTATTTAATTTTCTATGGATTTTTGTGGTGAATCCAGAAAGGCACATTGTATACATTTCATCGACTACTACTGTAACCAAAAGAAAAATAAGGAATAAAGATAATCCTAAAATATTAGTAATGTATATATTTACACATCTATCTGTACATATATATTTATCTATATATACACACAGAGAGAAAGCTGCGAAAGTATTCAATCTCCTAAGATTTTTAACTATTTTGTTACATTACCTTACATACCAGATTGATAAACCATGGTATATTCTCCTTCATGCTGCCATGTCCTGATCCATCTGCTTTCATCCACAGGTACGTCTGAATCGGCTTAATCCAGAATACCCACTGTACCCCTGAACCCTCATGCATTCCTCACCCTCTGTTTTTAACTGGCACGTCTGTACTATGTTTTTTCCCCTGACTTTAATTCCATGTATCATACTTCAAACTTACTGTATGCATATTGATATGCCCATGCTCCTCACACCTAGTGTTATCCTTCCATCTTATTCTGCCTTTTTCTCCAACTTTGATGCTAGTCAAATGTCCTATTAACTGCAATCTGTTAATTGCTCCATGCTGTGAACTGTCCTCCAGCCCCCTTCTTCACCTCCCTCTCTCCCTCACCTGGCTTTATTTCATGGACATTTGAATGGTATAAGTTGAACAGAGCAGGTCAGATATAACCTTGGTCAGATGTGACATCATTTGAAGTGTGACATCTTTAAAGTGTTACATGAGAAATATACCAGAAATAGTCCAAAAATCGGTCAGACAGTAAGACTACCACTGCTTTCTTATTTTACCTTTTTTTTCCCCCTGCTCTTTAACCATGCTCACATTTGCCATCACCGTTTTTGCTCCACTCATCTTCACTCTCCTTCGCTATCCCCAAACCCCTGCACCCTTGAACCAAATAACTATCTCCCCTTCTCTCACCCCCCCACCTCGCTATATCTGCAGACATACTCCCTAACCTCAGACCTCTCCTACTAAAATACAATACAAGACGATCACTTTCCTTCACCCACCTGCTTTCCCTTTCTCTGCTTCTCACTGATGGTGACTTATCCCCCTATCCTGCCCCCCCATACATCCACTAGTCCTCAACCCTATCTTTCTCAAACTACCGCAATCCCTCACACTTAAAACCTGTGCCACTGACCCCCACCCCCGCACCCTCTTTCTGGAGCACTTTTGGAATGCTTGCTCCATTTGCAACAAGCTCCATGTGATCCACAACCTCTTTACCTCCCGCAACCTTTCCTTCCTGGCCCTCACTGAGACCTGGCTGACACGGCCTCCCCGGCCGCACTGAGTAATGGCGGCCTCCACTTTACCCACACTCCTCGCCCTGGCAACAGACATGGTGGAGGATTGGGTTTCCTCCTTTCTAAAAACTGCTCCTTCAACCCTATCCACCCCCCACCCTCCCTTATCCCTTCTTTCGAGGTTCACTCTGTCCATATTTACTCTCCCTCTAATCTCCAAATGGCTGTCATATACCGACCACCGGGCTCAGCCACTGCCTTCATCGACCAATTCTCTACCTGGCTCCTCCACTTTCTCTCTGCTGACATCCCCACCATCATCATGGGGGACTTCAACATCCCCATTGACACCCACCAGCCTCCAAGCTCCTGTCACTTACATCATCCTTTGGACTAAGGCCTCTTTCACACTTCAGTTATTTGCATCAGTTGTAATCCGCCAAAAAGGCAGACTAGCGGATCCGTTCTCAACTGATGTGAACGGATGGCACAGGATCCGTTTTTAGACGGATCCTGAAAATGAGGAAATTGAAAGGAACCGCTGGCCGGGAAGGAAGGGGAGAGGGAGGGAGAGGGAGAGAGGGAGGGAGGGAGGGAGAGAGAGAGAGAGAGAGAGAGAGAGAGAGAGAGAGAGAGAGAGAGAGAGAGAGAGAGAGAGAGAGAGAAAGAGAGAGAGGGAGAGTGGGAGAGAGGGAGAGAGAGGGAGAGAGAGAGAGAGATTTTTTTTGTCCGGCAACCAGACAGATTTTGGGGTTAATTCAGTATCTGGAGGATCCGCCGGCAAAAAAAACGTTGCAAGCTCCGTTTGGAAATCTTTGAGGATGATGACGGACACTAAGATTCTGGCGGATCCTCAAAAAAACGGATGCAACGGACGGCAATCAGTCAGGATCCGCCAATAATGAAAGTCAATGGGGAAAAAAACGGATCCGCACAGAAAAATGGCGGATCCGTTTTTTTTCAAAATTGGCGGATCTTGACTGATTGTCAAAAACGGAAGTGTGAAAGAGGCCTTACCTCAGTGGTCCTCCACAGACACCTCACACAGATGGACATACATTAAACCTCATCTTCACCCGCCTCTGTTCCCTATCTAATCTCACAACCTCTCCCTTCCCCCCATCTACTCACCTCATCCTTGTCCTTCTCACCTGCCCATGTCCAGCCACTAGCACATCCTCACAGAAACCTCGCACACCTAGACATTCACAGACTCTCAGACTCTCTTCTACCTCTATCCTCCATATCTTCACTCCACAACACGGACAGTGCCACCGCTTTCTACAACGCCACCCTCACATCAGCCATAGACTCAGTTGCCCCTCTCATGCATAGCAAAGTGTGACAAATCAATAGGCAACCCTGGCACAACAACCTCACCAAAAACTTCGACAAGCATCCAGGGTCGCAGAGCGGCGTTGGAAGAAAACACGCCTGCCAGACGACTTCACTGCTTTCAAACAAGCTACACTTGCCTTTAAATCAGCCCTCACCTCTGCTAAACAGACCTATTTCACAAACCTTGTATCTTCATTATACCACAACCAAAAACTGTTCAGAACATTTAACGCTCTCCTCCGCCCACCACTGCCACCTCCAACTCCCCTCATCTCTACTGAGAACTTTGCCACCTACTTCAATAACAAGATCGACCAAACAAGGCAAACCTTTACAGTTCCACCAACCCAACCACTCCACATACCAGACCTCTGCCCTTCCCTAATAACCTCCCTCTCCAACATCACTGAAGGAGAGCTTACTCATCTCCTTTCCAAATCACGCCTCACCACCTGTGCACTTGACCCCATCCCTTCCCACCTGCTCCCCAACCTCACTAACATGATCATTCCAGCCCTAACCCATCTCTTCAACCTATCCCTATCTTCTGGTACCTTCCCCTCTGCCTTCAAACATGCCACCATAACACCCATCCTCAAAAAATCAAACCTTGACCCAACTGCTATGCCCAGCTATCGCCCCATATCACTGCTCCCGTTTGCTTCCAAACTCCTTGAACAGCATGTCCATGCTCAACTTTCCTCCCACCTCTCATCAAACTCCCTCCTTGACATCCTCCAATCTGGCTTCCGCCCCCACCACTCCACTGAAACTGCCCTGACCAAAATTACTAATGACTTACTCACAGCCAAAGCTAACAGACAGTTCTCCATCCTCCTCCTTCTCGACCTGTCCTCTGCCTTTGACACAGTTGACCACTGCCTACTGCTACAGATTCTTTCTTCCCTTGGCATCAAAGACCTTGCCCTCTCCTGGATTTCCTCATACCTCTCTGACCGCATATTCAGCGTTTCCCACTCCCACACTACCTCCTCATCCCGCCCTCTCTCTGTTGGAGTCCCCAAAGGCTCTGTCCTGGGGCCCCTACTTTTTTCCATCTATACTCTTGGCCTAGGACAACTCAAAGTCCTATGGCTTCCAGTACCACCTGTATGCGGACAACACTCAAATCTACCTCTCTGGCCCAGATGTCACCTCTTTGCTGTCCAGAATTCTGTAGTGTCTATCAGCCATATCCTCCTTTTTCACCTCTCGCTTCCTAAACTCAATGTAGACAAAACTGAACTCATTATCTTTCCTCCATCTCACGTATCTTCCCTACCCGATCTATTTATTATGGTAAACGGCATCACGCTCTCTCCCGCATCTGAAATCCGCTGCCTCGGAGTAACTCTCGACTCTGCCCTGTCCTTCAAATCACAAGTCCAAACTCTTGCCACCTCCTGTTGCCTCCAACTCAAAAATATTTCCAGAATCCGTCCCTTCCTCAGCCCTCAATCTACTAAAACTCTTGTACATGCCCACATCATCTCCCGCCTTGACTACTGCAACTCTCTCCTCTGTGGCCTCCCTGCTATCTCTCTTGCACCACTCCAGTCTGTCCTCAACTCTGCTGCCCGACTAAGCCACCTCTCTCCTCGCTACTCCCGTTTCTCCCCTCTGCAAATCCCTCCACTGGCTCCTAATTCACCAACGAATCCAGTTCAAACTACTAAAACTGACCTACAAAGCCATCCACAACCTTTCCCCTCCCTATATCTCTGAACTAATCTCCCAATATCTTCCCTCACGTAATCTTCGATCCTCCCAAGACCTCCTACTCTCCTCCACACTTATTCGTTCCTCACACAACCGCCTCCAAGATTTCTCCTGACTATCCCCTATCCTCTGGAATTCCATGCCTCAACAGGTCCGATTATCCACCACCCTCGGATCCTTCAAACGGAACCTGAAAACCCATGTTTTCAGGAAAGATTACAGCCTGCAATAACCATTCTGCCACCTCTCCACCGCCCGAGCTGCCGCCTCATCACCACCAGAGCTGCTGCACCACCGACCTTCTATCTCTTCCTCACTATCCCGTAGAATGTAAGTCCGCAAGGACAGGGTCCTCTCTCCTCTGTACCAGTTTGTCATTGTAAATTTGTTTACTGTTAACGATATCTATAACTTTGTAACCCCCCTTCTCATGTACAGCACCATGGAATTAATGACGCTATATAAATAAATAATAATAATAATAATACCTGTGTTTAAATATTTTTGTAATCTGATTTGTGATGCATCAGCACTAGTGATATGCGAGCGTGCTTGGATAAGGTGTTATGTTTGATTACTATGTTCGAGTCGCCGTGGCTGCATGTCTTGTGGCTGTTCAACAGCTGCCACACATGCAGAGACTGCCTAATATACAAGCAATCCTTGCATGTGTTGCAACTGTGGAACAGCCACGAGACATGCAGCCGTGTAATCTAAAACATAGTATTCATACATGCCGAAGATACTCTATTAACACACGAGCATGCTTGGATATCACCTTATCCGAGCACGCTTGCAGATCACTGTTCAGCACTAAATAGTCTAGGTTGGTAAAGTGAAGTGAGAAAAAAATATAGGCATAAATTAAATTTATGGAATCAAATAACTAAAAGTCGGCATGTGCATATGTGTTCACCCCTTTTGCAATAAAGTCCCTTAAAAATTTCTGTTGTAAGCAAATACCTTCATAAGTCCCATGCTTAGTGAAAGTAAGTCCACCTGTGTGTAATCTGAGTGTCACATGGTCTGTCAGTAAATACACACCTTTTCTGAAAGGCCACAGAGGATGCAACAAGAAGCACCACTATCCAAACAATACAATGAAGACCAAGGAGATCTCCAAACAAGTCAGGGAGAAGGTTGTTGAGAAGTACAAGTGAGGGTTGGGTTTAAAAAAAAAACAACAATCTTTGATGATCAAATCAATTATCATCAAATGGAAAGAACATGGTACCACAACAAAACTGCCAAGAGAGGGCCGCTCACCAAAACTCTCAGCCCGGGCAAGGAAAGCATTAATCAGAGAGGCAGCACACATACCAAAGGTAACTCTGAAAGAGCTTCAGAGTTCCCAAACAGAGACTTGAGTATCTTTCCAAATAACACAATTAGCTATACACTACATAAAGGTGGCTTTTATGGTACAGTGGGCAGAAAAAAGCCTTAACTTACACACAAAAAGTCTTGTTTGCAAAAAGACATGTGGGAGACTCCCCAAATATATGGAGGAAGGTGCTGTGATCAGGTGAGACAAAAATTAAATTTTTTGGACACAAAGGTAAATGCTATGTTTGGAGCCAAACCAACACAGCTCATCACCCTAAGAACACCACTCCCACAGTGAAACATGGTGGTGGCAGCATCATGCTGTGGGAGTTTTCCGGCAGCAGGGACAGGGAAAATGGTCTGAGTTGGAAGGAAGATGGATGGTGCAAAATACAGGGATATTCTTCAGCAAAACCTGTTTCAGTCTGTTAGTGATTTGAGACTGGAACGGAGGTTCACCTTTGAACAAGGGAATGATCCAAAGCATACTGCTAAAGCAACACTCGGTGGTTTAAGGGGAAATGTGTAAATGCTTTGGAGTGGCCTAGTCAAAGCCCAGACCTTAATCCAATTGAGAATCTGTGGTCACACTTGAAGATTGCTGTTCAGCAGAGGAAACCATCAAACTTGAAGGAGACGGAGCAGTTTTGCCTTGAGGAATGTGCAAAAATACGAGTGGCAAGATGTGGAGAGCTCAGAGACTTATCCAAAGCGATTTTACACAAAAGGAGGCTCTACAAAGTACTGATTTAAGGGGGGTGGGGGTTGAATACTTACACACACTGAAGTTTTCAGTTATTTTGACCTATTTGTTTGCTTCACAATAAAAAGAAAACCAAATGTTCACAGTTGTAGGCATGTTCTTTACATGAACTTTACATGAACTGATGCAAACCCTCAAAAAAACCTGTGAAATTCCAGGTTGTAAGGTAGCAAAATACGAAAAATGCCAAAAGGGTGAGTACTTTTGCAAGCCACTGTGTATATATAGTAGGGAAAATAAGTATTTGATACACTGCCAATTTTGCAAATTTTCCCACCTCCAAAGAATGGAGAGGTCTGTAATCACCTGGACCAGTACAAGCACCAGGCGGGCGCAAAACGGCTGTAGTCCACAAGATCTCCTGCACTCTCGAACATTTGAGCAATAAAGGACTTTCTATCTTTAACCCCTTTTTTTGATTTTTAGTTTTTGTTTTTCGCTCCCCTTCTTTCCAGAGCCATAACTTTTTTATTTTTCCGTCAATATGGCCATGTGGTGGCTTATTTTTTGTGGGAAGAGTTGTGCTTTTGAACGACACCATTAGTTTTAACATGTCGTGTACTCGAAAACAGGAAAAAAATTCCAAGTGCGGTGAAATTGCAAAAAAAGTGCAATCCCACACTTGATTTTTGTTTGGCTCTTTTGGTAGGTTCACTAAATGCTAAAACTGACCTGCCATTAAGATTCTCCAGGTCATTACGAGTTCATAGACACCAAACATGTCTAGGTTCTCTTTTATCTTAATTGGGAAAAAAATTCCAAAGTTTGCTAAGATCAAACGCTTGCTCTACGCATCTCTTCTTGTGTAGAGCAAGACAGGGAGGGGGAGCAGTTGAATAAGCCCCGCCCATCAGACCGGACCGCGGCAGTTTACATACATCTGAACCGATATAAACAAGGCATTTATGCATGAAGGGTGCGTTGGCAGGGGGAAGCAAAAGTACTAAGAGAATCCTTATGTGACACACAATTGAATTATATCATTATATGATATCTCAAAAAAGGGGTGACAGATTCCCTTTAAATCCGATCTCATTGCTGGCCACTTCAGAACTCTCCAGTGCTTTGTTTTCATCCATTTATGGGGGCGTCTTGCAGTGAGGTCCTCGGGGGGTATCACGTCATAGAGTTTCATTTCATTCAAATGTCGATACTGGTTCACCCTACATCACAGCTTGAATTTCCATCAAACTTAATTGGGGTTGCTTATCCACCATTCAGACTATCCTGCATTGCAACATTTCATTAATTGTTCTCTGCTGTCCACATGCAGGGAGATTAGCTACAGTGCCATGGGGTGTAAACTTCTTCTTGATTACGTTGTGCACTGCGGACAAAAAAACATGAAGATCTCTGGAGATGGACTTGTAACCTTGAGATTGTTAATATTTTTCAACAATTTTGGTTCTCAAGTCCACAGACAATTCTCTTCTTTTTCTGTTCTCCATGCTTAGTGTGGCACACACAGACACACAATACAAAGATTGAGCCAACTTCTCCCATTTTTATCTGGTTTCAGGTGTGATTTTCATATTGCCCACACCTGTTACTTGCCACGGGTGAGTTTGAATGAGCATCACATTCTTGTAACATATTTGTTTAGCCTTCATTTGGGAAGAGTGCCAACAATTTAGTTTGGTCCATTTAGGGGGTTTTGTGTGAAATTATATCAAATTTGCCTTTTTTCCTCTTTTTTGTGTTTTTCCAATATTTACAAAGGAAATGAAAGTGTGTATAACAGAATGTGTAATTGCAATAATTTTCTGGGAGAAATATTTCACTGTCTTTAACAATTTCAAGGGAGTCAACACTTTCAGGCATGACTATCTATCTATCTTTCCTTACCTGGATTCAACAGGGAATGGTTCATACAGGAACTTCTTGTAGAAATCTTTCTTTATATCATGGACCAGGATGACCGCTTTTCCTTGATCATCAAACTGAGGTCTCCCAGCTCGGCCCATCATCTGCAGCACATCTAATAACAAAGCAATACCTAACCTGTAAATGTGACTGTGACATATATCAATTGGAAGAACTATACAACTAAACATACACATATCTGAATCATTCAGTATAGCCTTTAGCTGTGACTTAGTATGAACTGGGGCAATGCTAACAATATGACAGAAAGGGAATGTCAGTCAGTTTGAAAGACACTGCACAGTAATAATGTAAGATCACAAAATTCATTAATATGATGTTCTCACATGTTTGTATCATATAGAAAGGTGACTTCGCTACATTTTCCATTCAATATTATGTCAGGTTGTGTATGATCTGTATCCAAGATACATTGTACATATTTGAAAGGAGTGTATCGGCACAAACTGACATTTCAAACCCAGCACAGGTGCTCAAAGCACCGCTGGCATGGACAAGCATTTAAGTGTGTACTCTCACCAACTTGTGGCGCCTATAAAGACAAAGCTGTCAATCAAGGAAGTGGAGGGTGGGGATGGGTACAAAACAAGTAGGAGGGAAGGTGCACTGAGCACTTATGCTTGGTTTGAACAGTAATTTTATGCTGCCAGACTACCTTTAACTTAGCAATATATGGCACGATTACCATTATGCGTGTAATAAAATACATGTGCCTACATACAGCCAGTATATAGAGATGCAGTTCTCCTGTACCATTATTTAGGGCGAGGAGCCCCGATGTAATTTCTCAGTTATGCTTGTTACGATACCTGTGATCGGGTAATCCACATATCTTCTTGTTTTACCATCATAGAATTCAGTGCCCTTCACGATAACAAGGTGAGCTGGGAAATTAACACCCCATGCCAATGTGCTGGTTGCAATAAGAACCTGTGAGATGTGGAAACACAATGTAAGAAAAATAAACGCTTGCTATCAAGTCAATGTCAGGCCAATCTCTGGAAGTGACATACTTGGATCTTGCAGTTCACAAACAGCTCCTCCACTGTTTTACGATCCCTTTCATGTAAGCCGGCATGATGCATTCCAATTCCAAACGCAAGCGTGAGCTTCAAGTTGGAATCCCTCAGCGTGGCAATGATATCATCCATCTGTGCCAAACGCAGGAGAAGGGGGCACAGGTTTAGACAGCGATGGGAAAAAAAATCATCTATCCCACATTTATCAAAATCACATTCTTATCTTACCAAGCTCTTCAAGTGGTCTCTAAGTAGACATAAAGGTTAACAGGAATGGGTTAAAACATTACTAAAAGGGTAAAGACTTTTGCAAAACCATGAGTCAGGTTTTTTTATATACTGGTATCATTGGCTCTTTGCACTACACCCATGAGGAATATGACTGATCCATTTTCTGCCAAGTTTTTATTTCCCAACACATTCCAGCACAGCAGACTCTGCTACTGGGAAACGATGGAAACAAATCTGACACTCTCTACTACTACTCACACTTGTGAATTTGAGAAAGACCTGGGCTTGGGTCGAAACATTAAGAAATCAATTGGATAAAAAAAATGTTTAACTCTTCTGTCATTTATCACTGTGGTGAACTTGTGTGCAGAATAATAAAAAGTATATATTTTGAAGGAACCCTCACGAGTGTGGCTGTATATTATTTGCCTTAGTACTTGGGTCTGATCCCAGTCTAGCCAGCATGGCTACCTTATTTTGAGTGCGTATCTTTAAGAATATACATTGCTCCATAATGCAGGTGGGTGGGGTCATACTGCAACTTTTTGTGACTTGCTTACTGCCCCAGCCTATGGGTTTGTATGGTGACCCTACCTGTTCACTTTCATTAATCTACAATGTAGCAACAGCACAAACGATCTTAGGCCACATGTCGTGCACTGGGGCCAATGTTGCTGTTTAACCCCAGACTAAAAATATTATGTATTTTTTAAATCAGATAACTTTTTATTGATATACACACAACATAAAACCAAGCTACCCTACGCAGTTCGCTACTACACACGCCATTGCAGCAAGGTTCCTTCTCCATGGGCATTCAGTTCTGACGAAGGTCCCTAGCAGGACCGAAAACGTTCAACCATTATGAATGCAAAATAAAATAAAAAGGAACTCAATTCTCATAAAGGAATTTTTCTCTTTCTTTTATTTCATCGGAGTGCCAAGTTTAATAGATTGTGGAAAATAATGGTGCTATATAAGCAATTAAAATAAATAAATATCAAGTGTAGGAAGTAGGGTTGCGCTTGCTGCTTGCCAACCTACCTTCACTAAACACGAGAAATGACACCTGACCCCTTGTATAATCTGATGGCCCAGTATTCTTAGTTGCTCTGGTTGACCCAAGTCATGAAGATGCAGTAACTGTGCGCCTAGGTATTACATACACCCAAGGGACCAGGATGGTGACTAAATCGGAGTCTTTATCTCTTGACAATGTTTCCAATTTGATTCTAGCTTGTTTCCTTCTGCCAGAGCAAGTCACAAAATAGATCTCGCATCTTATAGAAAAATGAGGTCGATATTCAAATTAGGACATTATGTAACACATACAGAAGTTACAGCATACGGATGACTTTCACAAGATCCCCCTTGCCGAGAAAGACAATCAACACCATGTGAGTATCTTTGTCTTACACCTAATTACCATTGGGTAGAACTACATACTTTCTTTCCTTGTCCCATCCCCTTTCTTGGGGTTCCAGAGTAATCTTTCTCTTCTGGGAGGCGCGGTACTAATTAAGGAACGTGCCTCTGACAGTGGGGCCCATATGAGTAAGGCTAGATAAATACAGTTCAGTGCCCAATTCCCCCCTCCCACCCCTCCCCCAGGTGATGCACTAATTGGGATGCCCAGCTGTTTAATGGTTTTAAAGGGGAAGAGTCCTACAGCCACACCTACAGGGGTTAAATCCAGGTGCCCGGGTCAGTACCTTCCTTTTTCCTCCAGCTGACCTCTGGAAGCTTTTGTGCCACCCTCCCACCCTTTTAGATGTCAATAGTGTATAAACTGCCATACTGATTTGCGGATATATGTATATGTGAATATACACTCACTGGCCACTTTATTAGGTACACCTGTCCAACTGTGTGTTAAGACTTAATTTCTAATCAGCCAATCACATGGCGGCAACTCAGTGCATTTAGGCATGTAGACATGGTCAAGACAATCTCCTGCAGTTCAAAACGAGCATCAGTATGGGGAAGAAAGGTGATTTGAGTGCCTTTGAACGTGGCATGATTGTTGGTGCCAGAAGGGCTGGTCTGAGTATTTCAGAAACTGCTGATCTACTGGGATTTTCACGCACAACCAGCTCTAGGGTTTACAGAGAATGGTCCGAAAAAGAAAAAAAATCCAGTGAGCGGCAGTTCTGTGGGCGGAAATGCCTTGTTGATGCCAGAGGTCAGAGGAGAATGGGCATACTGGTTCGAGCTGATAGAAAGGCAACAGTGACTCAAATTGCCACCCGTTACAACCAAGGTAGGCAGAAGAGCATCTCTGAACGCACAGTGCGTCGAACTTTGAGGCAGATGGGCTACAGCAGCAGAAGACCACACTGGGTACCACTCCTCTCAGCTAAGAACAGGAAACTGAGGCTACAATTTGCACAAGCTCATCGAAATTGGACAGTAGAAGATTGGAAAAACGTTGCCTGGTCTGATGAGTCTCGATTTCTGCTGCGACATTCGGATGGTAGGGTCAGAATTTGGCGTAAACAACATGAAAGCATGGATCCATCCAGCCTTGTATCAACGGTTCAGGCTGGTGGTGGTGGTGTCATGGTGTGGGGAATTTTTTCTGGGCACTCTTTGGGCCCCTTGGTACCAATTGAGCATCGTTGCAACGCCACAGCCTACCTGAGTATTGTTGCTGACCATGTCCATCCCTTTATGACCACAATGTACCCAACATCTGATGGCTACTTTCAGCAGGATAATGCGCCATGTCATAAAGCTCGAATCATCTCAGATTGGTTTCTTGAACATGACAATGAGTTCACTGTACTCAAATGGCCTCCTCAGTCACCAGATCTCAATCCAATAGAGCATCTTTGGGATGTGGTGGAACGGGAGATTCGCATCAGGGATGTGCAGCCGACAAATCTGCACCAACTGTGTGATGCCATCATGTCAATATGGTCCAAAATCTCTGAGGAATGCTTCCAGCACCTTGTTGAATCTCTGCCACGAAGAATTGAGGCAGTTCTGAAGGCAAAAGGGGGTCCAACCCGTTACTAGCATGGTGTACCTAATAAAGTGGCCAGTGAGTGTATATATATATATATATATATATATATATACAGTGGGGCAAAAAAGTATTTAGTCAGTCAGCAATAGTGCAAGTTCCACCACTTAAAAAGATGAGAGGCGTCTGTAATTTACATCATAGGTAGACCTCAACTATGGGAGACAAACTGAGAAAACAAAATCAAGAAAATCACATTGTCTGTTTTTTTTTCATTTTATTTGCATATTATGGTGGAAAATAAGTATTTGGTCAGAAACAAAATTTCATCTCAATACTTTGTGATATATCCTTTGTTGGCAATGACAGAGGTCAAACGTTTTCTGAAAGTCTTCACAAGGTTGCCACACACTGTTGTTGGTATGTTGGCCCATTCCTCCATGCAGATCTCCTCTAGAGCAGTGATGTTTTTGGCTTTTCGCTTGGCAACACGGACTTTCAACTCCCTCCAAAGGTTTTCTATAGGGTTGAGATCTGGAGACTGGCTAGGCCACTCCAGGACCTTGAAATGCTTCTTACGAAGCCACTCCTTCGTTGCCCTGGCGGTGTGCTTTGGATCATTGTCATGTTGAAAGACCCAGCCACGTTTCATCATCAATGCCCTTGCTGATGGAAGGAGGTTTGCACTCAAAATCTCACGATACATGGCCCCATTCATTCTTTCATGTACCCGGATCAGTCGTCCTGGCCCCTTTGCAGAGAAACAGCCCCAAAGCATGATGTTTCCACCACCATGCTTTACAGTAGGTATGGTGTTTGATGGATGCAACTCAGTATTCTTTTTCCTCCAAACACGACAAGTTGGGTTTCTACCAAACAGTTCCAGTTTGGTTTCATCAGACCATAGGACATTCTCCCAAAACTCCTCTGGATCATCCAAATGCTCTCTAGCAAACTTCAGACGGGCCCGGACATGTACAGGCTTAAGCAGTGGGACACGTCTGGCACTGCAGGATCTGAGTCCATGGTGGCGTAGTGTGTTACTTATGGTAGGCCTTGTTACATTGGTCCCAGCTCTCTGCAGTTCATTCACTAGGTCCCCCCGCGTGGTTCTGGGATTTTTGCTCACCGTTCTTGTGATCATTCTGACCCCACGGGGTGGGATTTTGCATGGAGCACCAGATCGAGGGAGATTATCAATGGTCTTGTATGTCTTCCATTTTCTAATTATTGCTCCCACAGTTGATTTCTTCACTCCAAGCTGGTTGGCTATTACAGATTCAGTCTTCCCAGCCTGGTGCAGGGCTACAATTTTGTTTCTGGTGTCCTTTGACAGCTCTTTGGTCTTCACCATAGTGGAGTTTGGAGTCAGACTGTTTGAGGGTGTGCACAGGTGTCTTTTTATACTGATAACAAGTTTAAACAGGTGCCATTACTACAGGTAATGAGTGGAGGAAAGAGGAGACTCTTAAAGAAGAAGTTACAGGTCTGTGAGAGCCAGAAATCTTGATTGCTTGTTTCTGACCAAATACTTATATTCCACCATAATATGCAAATAAAATGAAAAAAAAACAGACAATGTGATTTTCTGGATTTTTTTTTCTCAGTTTGTCTCCCATAGTTGAGGTCTACCTATGATGTAAATTACAGACGCCTCTCATCTTTTTAAGTGGTGGAACTTGCACTATTGCTGACTGACTAAATACTTTTTTGCCCCACTGTATATATATATATATAAAAAATTAGGCAAAGGTTCGTAACTGCTCATTGACCAGCTCGCCTGTTGATCGTGGACAGGACCTCGGCAATGAGTCCATTAAGAAATGTAATTGCCTTTCTCTGATTATGTAATTAATAAACTTTGACCATCCTGTTTCAACCCATCTAGGCCTGGCTGCGTTTTATTGCGGGACTGGTGGGAGGGGGGAAGGCACTGTTTAAGACACATGGGTCTCCACAGTCTTATTTTTCCTCCTGCTATTTTTTTTATATACAAACCCCATGTATATTTAGGCCTTTATAGTATCCCAAATAACAAAGATTGTTGCAGCGCTTCCACGCTTCCAATGGGATTGAAGAACTCTGTACAACTCTATAAAAAAACTACCTAGTTACTGTTACCCAAAAAAGGATTTACACTCCATAGGTTTACACCTCATGGGTTCATATGAGCCATTTTGTAACCTCTGATGAATTGGCTGCAAAGTATATACGGTAACTCACAGATGTTACCAGATGCAGAAGTGACTCTAACACTCAGAATGTGAGGTGGGAGCCACTGCCACCTAGATATAGCACTCATGGTGCCTATCCCAGTTTGGGTAGAGATAGTTATTAAGAAGACAATAAGGGCAGATATATGTATATTGCTATTAAAATCAAATTTACTCTGTATACAGTACACCATAGGGCCACACATCATACCTCTTGGTCTATATTAATTTGCTCACAAGTAAAAAGGACCTTTCTATGGACCATAATACTAACGCCCCTTGCGTGTGTGGAATAAACAAGATGAGAACAGTGTCCCATTTAAGCACTTTTAAAAAATTAAGCTGGCTGT
This sequence comes from Dendrobates tinctorius, assembly GCF_039654945.1. Classification (NCBI taxonomy): domain Eukaryota; kingdom Metazoa; phylum Chordata; class Amphibia; order Anura; family Dendrobatidae; genus Dendrobates; species Dendrobates tinctorius. Next base: position 6,642,595 of record NW_027361779.1, on the reverse strand, counting down.
ATACCACATGAGTGTCAGAGGACCTCATTATAGTCCGCTGAAACTGAGTTCCAAAAATCCAGCACACTTTAGTGGTTTTGTTCATGCCCCTGACATTCCAGGCCTCTGCATCTGGATATTGTGCAACGTCTCCAAATTGTCATTTTTTTACTGAGCAGACTCACATTAAGGATTGTTCTCTTAAGGTCCCTGGACAGAGGGGGGAAGTGACTGTATGCTCTACTCTACTCACTCTTTCAGTCCAATCTGTGACCCATTCATTAATTTTGCACACAACTGGTCTGATATGGCGTATGTCCTCCTTTAAACTTAACAGTAATAGCTAAGAGAACATTCCTCAACATAGGCTCCAGGACAAAAAGATCTGCCAACCTCTCTGTTACTGAAACACATACCTGGATGTGAGGATGCTGAATGGCTGCAGGACTCACGTGGCATAACAATGTCACACGAGACCTAATGCTGTCATTGCTGGAATAGTGCTGGCACCGGAGGGAGTATAGACTGTTGTTATTTTATATGGGGGAACATAGTAATTGAGAAGGGCTTGTTCATCTAGTGAACAACCCCTTTAATCTCTGAAATGTATGTTATTCTAATACATCCTGATGAAAGGGGACCTGTTAGACAATCATATAAGAATAGGTGAGACTTAGGGCGCCGTCACACATAGCGACACACCAGCGATTCCGACAACGATATGACCTTGTCAGGAACGCTGGTGTGTCGCTACATCATCGCTGGTGAGCTGCCAAACAGGCAGCTTCACCAGCGATCAGCACCAGCGACATGGGGGTAACAAGCGACGCACGTTGCTTAGTTACCCACTGTGTACTTTAGTTACCAGCGTGCTGGTGCAGGGAGCTGGTAACCAAGGTACACATCGGGTTTCTAAGCGGCGCGCGGCACTTAGAAACCCGATATGTACCTTGGTTACCAGCTCCCTGCACCAGCGCGCTGGTAACTAAGGTACACATCGGGTTTCTAAGCGCTGCGCGCCGCTTAGGAACCCTCTGTTTACCTTGGTTACCAGCTCCTGCTCACTGATCGTTGGTCTCCCGCCTGTCACACGCAGCGATGCGTGCTGGCCAGCGGGAGACCAGCAATCAAAAAAATGTCCTGGCCATTCCAGGACGATCAGCGATAACCGGCAGGGGGGCTGGTCGCTGGTAAGTGTCACACACAGCGATCTCGCTGTGTGACGGGGGCTTTAGTCCTAGGTGAACTGTTTGCCCCAGAAGAATGGAAAGCAAGGTGGAGTAAAGCAGCTAAAACATCTGCATGCTCAATTTACAAAGAAAATCAATATGAGCTTTCAATACCCTACGTTAATTCCATAAATTCAACCAATTTCTCTCAAAAATGTGCTGCAGATGGCACCTGCCCCAGTGTTTTTGGTCATGCTTTCTGATTAAAAAATTAAAGACAGAGATGTCATAGCTAATTTTGGATGCAGTGGGCTCTCGTCTTTCCATAAAACCTAAATTCTATTTACTCAACAATGCAAAAATAACTGGGCCGGAAAATATTTGAAACTACTCTTACACATTACAATGGTGGCAAGGTGTTTGATAGTTAAGAAATGGACACAGAGAACCGATCCTTTCCTCGTAGAAATATTCACCCACACACAGGATGGAAGAGCCATGGAATATTTTCCTGCAATGCAGGGTTATTACAAGTTACCTAAATGCAATATGGAATTTGTGCAATGTTTATTGGGTTTTGTAGGACGACGAATCTGCCAACCCGTGGTTTAAATGGAAAATGTCAAATTATAAAAAATTAGAGCTTAAATTTACATTGATTAATATGCTCTTACTAAATGGATTAAAACATCACCTCCTGATTTATCTATCCCCACCCACGTACTCCTGTCTTGTTTATTATGTGTCTTCTACTAGTTTTATATCATATATTATAATATATTGTGTATGCTGTACATACTGTATATTATCCTGTATGTAATGGTTGATTAGAAAAACTTGGATTACAACGGTCAACCATTACACTGTTTCCTCTAAAGGTTTCTTTTCTTATGTTAGCTCTTTCAAGATATGAGCTCCAATATAATGTACCGTATGTTTTTATACATCTTCTTTTCTGATGTTCTTGTTATCCTATGAGAAATGTTTTAAAAATACAGTTATATAAAAATAGTCTGTTGAAACAATATTTCTGATTTTCATTACTAACACAAAGGCAAAGACATATTGGTTCTCATCTTCTAATATATTATAATGTTAGGATCAAATAGTTTACAAGGGTGATGACAGAGAAGATCGAAAACTAAATTTTGCCTTCTTGTTAGCTTGGACAAATGCTAAAATACATGGTCTAAACCTTAAACCATAACTCCTATATGACGAAATAAAGCAAACGCACCACAATTTATTGCCTTTCTCTACTATTATGCAATATGACAAATAATAATAAAAGACCCCATTTATTAAAATTTGTAATAATAATATTTAATCAATTTTGTGGCAATTTTTGGAACACTTCTTCTAAAAAGAAATACTTCTCTCTTTTTCACTTAGCTTCTTCCAGAAATGGCGCAATTCAATTGATAAATTTCCCCTACAGAATCTCGACAACATCTACTAAACCACGGCCAAAGAAATCTTTAATCTTTACTCGATTGGATCCTTCTTTTTCTTTAAAATTTACAGCATTTGTTATGTGCAAAAAAACAATAACAACAACGACTTTTCTGGATGGAAGGGTCGCACAGGGGGTGCAATAAAACAATTTAAGATTTTTCAAGCTTAGGGCCTGAGAGCTTGCATTTGATTTTTCCCCACAATTTTATAGCAATACAGCAACACCATTTTTCATTTAATACTCCGCTCAGATATACTGTTTCTATAACAAATTAATAGTGAATCTCTTTTTTTCCCCTGGCTTGCTGCCTAGCATGGGTTTGATGCCCCGTGGTGCAGTTAGTCATGTTCTGCTAAGCAAAGTAATTTAGCTGGGAAAAAGGATAGAGCCCTTTGCAGGAGAATGTACTAATATACTGTCAGGCGAGCAGCTGGAAGTCCTGGTCACTTCTCACTGACCTCCCTCTAACTTTCACATAAATCACTTCAGCAAACAAAACTATTTTACCTATTGGCACAAAGCTCGGGGCTTACATTTCTCGTGGCGAATCACATTGACTTTTTTTTCGTTCTATGATGCTCTTTTCCTGCTGCAAATGTTTTGTAGGTTTGATTGTTTCTATTATACATAAATATGAAATATTGTTTTACCTCCACTTTCATCATGCACTCATTTACATCTTTATCAACAGGTGTGAGGACGAGCATTTATTGAACACATTTCTAATAAATGTTTAAAATGTATTAATCGGTCGAGATTTCCCAATATGTGGTGTACTAATAACTACTTCTTATTATATGAATTACTTGTTCCATTTACTATATGGCCTCATGCTTACACAAGAAGGCTGGGTGGTCCACATCAGATGGCCATAAGCTAGAGATTTAGATTATTATTATTATTATTATTATTTATTGTTATAGCGCCATTTATTCCATGGCGCTTTACATGTGAGGAGGGGTATACATAAAAACAAGTACAATAATCTTAAACAATACAAGTCATAACTGGTACAGGAGGAGAGAGGACCCTGCCCGCGAGGGCTCACAATCTTCAAGGGATGGGTGATAATACAGTAGGCGAGGGTAGAGCTGGTCGTGCAGCGGTTTGGTCGATCGGTGGTTACTGCAGGTTATAGGCTTGTCGGAAGAGGTGGGTCTTCAGGCTCTTTTTGAAGGTTTCGATGGTAGGTGAGAGTCTGATATGTTGTGGTAGAGAGTTCCAGAGTAGGGGTGATGCGCGAGAGAAATCTTGTATGCGATTGTGGGAAGAGGAGATAAGAGGGGAGTAAAGAAGGAGATCTTGTGAGGATCGGAGGTTGCGTGCAGGAAAGTACCGGGAGACGAGGTCACAGATGTATGGAGGAGACAGGTTGTGGATTGCTTTGTATGTCATGGTTAGGGTTTTGTAATGGAGTCTCTGGGCAATTGGGAGCCAGTGAAGGGATTGACAGAGGGGAGAAGCTGGGGAATAGCGGGGGGACAGGTGGATTAGTCGGGCAGCAGAGTTTAGAATAGATTGGAGGGGTGCGAGAGTGTTTGAGGGGAGGCCACAGAGCATGAGGTTGCAGTAGTCAAGGCGAGAGATGATGAGGGCATGGACTAGGGTTTTTGCAGATTCTTGGGTGAGGAATGAACGGATGCGTGAAATATTTTTGAGTTGAAGTCGGCAGGAAGTGGAAAGGGTTTGGATATGTGGTTTGAAGGAGAGATCAGCGTCAAGGATTACTCCGAGGCAGCGAGCTTGTGGGACTGGGGAGAGTGGGCAGTCATTTACTGTAATTGATAGGTTCGTAGGGGGGGTCACGTGAGATGGGGGAAAGATGATGAATTCTGTTTTGTCCATGTTGAGTTTCAGATATCTAGTGGAGAAGAAGGATGAAATAGTGGACAGACATTGAGGGATTCTGGTTAGTAGGGAGGTGATATCTGGTCCAGAGATGTAGATCTGTGTGTCATCAGCATAAAGATGATACTGAAAGCCATGAGATTCTATGAGCTGTCCCAGGCCAAAGGTGTAGCTAGAGAACAGCAGGGGCCCAAGGACTGAACCTTGTGGGACTCCGACAGATAGGGGGCGAGGTGAGGAGGTGGTGTGTGAGTGGGAGACGCTGAATGTCCGGTCTGTTAGGTATGATGAGATCCAGGAGAGGGCCAAGTCTGTGATGCCGAGGGATGAGAAGGTCTGTAATAATAGGGAATGGTCCACTGTGTCAAAGGCAGCCGACAGGTCCAGGAGGAGGAGGACAGAGTAGTGTCGCTTGCTCTTGGCAGTTAAGAGGTCATTGGTGACCTTAGTAAGGGCAGTTTCAGTGGAGTGGTGTGACCGGAAGCCAGATTGTAAGCGGTCGAAGAGGGAGCAAGAAGAGAGATGGGAGGACAGTTCAAGGTAGACGTGTTGTTCCAGTAGCTTGGAGGCGTATGGGAGAAGTGATATAGGGCGATAGCTAGATACAGAGGATGGGTCAAGAGAGGGCTTTTTGAGGATAGGTGTGATGGAGGCATGTTTAAAGCTTGAGGGGAAAACACCAGTTGTTAGTGACAGGTTGAAGAGATGGGTTAGGGTTGGGATGAAGACTGTGGTGAGGTTTGGGATGAAGTGGGATGGGATCGGGTCGAGTGCACAGGTGGTGAGATGTGATCTTGAGAGTAGAGTGGAGAGTCGATCTTCTGTAATGGTGGAGAAGTTGGTTTTGAAGGTGGAGGGCTGGGAAGTCGGGAGGAAGGGCTCTGGGGGTTGTTGACCAAAACTGTCCCTGATGTTATCAATTTTCTGCTTGAAAAATGAGGCAAAGTCTTCAGCTGAGATGAGTGGGGAGGGAGGAGGTGCTGGGGGCGGAGGAGAGAATTGAAGGTGTTGAATAACTGTTTAGGGTTGTGAGACAGGGAGGATATGAGAGATGAGAAGTAGGTTTGTTTAGCTGTGGCGAGTGTGGTCTTGAAAGTAGTGAGGGACTGTTTGAATGCGATGAAGTGCTTGTTGACCATTTTAACTCTTTGCGAACAACTCACACCTTTTTGCGACATGAAAAAGAGTGTCAGGAGCAGGAAGATATCTCCTAAAATGTTCATCTGCTGTTGGATGTTCGATAACTGTGTCTATGTCAAAAGACAGATCGGCATCCCATCAACGGAAGCCCAGGCCAGGCCACAGACTATATCAATTATCAATTGGTGATTTGCTGTTCTAACCTAAGATTAAAAAAATGGCATCAGCAGGATACTTCTGGCAGCTTTGAAGTACATTTCAAGCTCTTCATTATGAGGGAAATCCACCCTAAAGTTATGTTTCAGCACATCATTTGAAGATTACAATTGTAGAGTCTATAGCTCCCCATACACATTAGTTTAATGTTGGTTGAAGCCGCCGATAACAACAGGTCAGCCAACAAATAGTCTGTTGTCGGTGAAGTTATAATTGTGGCATGTCTCATTTTCAACTGCCAATCCTACTGCTCTCCCTGTGAGATATGCCACTGACAGACATGTTTCATAGAGAACACAGGTACGCTCCTGTATATGGAAGATATAGTCAAGATAACTGCTTACTGTACGTTCAAAAAACTGTCGTAGAGCCGACAGCAATAAAATGTGTACAGTTGTGGCCAAAAGTATTGACACCCCTGAAATTCTGTCAGATAATACTGAGTTTCTTCCTGAAAATGACTGCAAACACAAATTCTTTGGTATTATTATCTTCATTTAATTTGTCTTAAATGAAAAAACACAAAAAGAATTGTCCTAAAGCCAAATTGGATATAATTCCACACCAAACATAAAAAAGAGGGTGGACAAAAGTATTGGCACTGTTCGAAAAATCATATGATGCTTCTCTAATTTGTGTAATTAATAGCACCTGTAACTTACCTGTGGCACCTAACAGGTGTTGGCAATAACTATATCACACTTGCAGCCAGTTGACATGGATTAAAGTTGACTCAACCTCTGCCCTGTGTCCTTGTGTGTACCACATTGAGCATGGAGAAAAGAAAGAAGACCAAAGAACTGTCTGAGGACTTGAGAAACCAAATTGTGAGGAAGCATGAGCAATCTCAAGGCTACAAGTCCATCTCCAAAGACCTGAATGTTCCTGTGTCTACCGTGCACAGTGTCATCAAGAAGTTTAAAGCCCATGGCACTGTGGCAAACCTCCCTAGATGTGGATGGAAAAGAAATATTGACAAGAGATTTCAACGCAAGATTGTGCGAATGTTGGATAAAGAACCTTGACTAACATCCAAACAAGTTCAAGCTGCCCTGCAGTCCGAGGGTACAACAGTGTCAACCCGTACTATCCATCGGCGTCTGAATGAAAAGGGACTGTATTGTAGGAGACCCAGGAGGAAGACCCCACTTCTTACCCCGAGACATAAAAAAGCCAGGCTGGAGTTTGCGAAAACTTACCTGAAAAAGCCTAAAACGTTTTGGAAGAATGTTCTCTGGTCAGATGAGACAAAAGTAGAGCTTTTTGGGCAAAGGCATCAACAGAGAGTTTACAGGAGAAAAAAAGAGGCATTCAAAGAAAAGAATACGGTCCCTACAGTCAAACATGGCGGAGGTTCCCTGATGTTTTGGAGTTGCTTTGCTGCCTCTGGCACTGGACTGCTTGACCGTGTGCATGGCATTATGAAGTCTGAAGACTACCAACAAATTTTGCAGCATAATGTAGGGCCCAGTGTGAGAAAGCTGGGTCTCCCTCAGAGGTCATGGGTCTTCCAGCTGGACAATGACCCAAAACACACTTCAAAAAGCACTAGAAAATGGTTTGAGAGAAAGCAGTGGAGACTTCTAAGGTGGCCAGCAATGAGTCCAGACCTGAATCCCATAGAACACCTGTGGAGAGATCTAAAAATGGCAGTTTGGAGAAGGCACCCTTCAAATATCAGGGACCTGGAGCAGTTTGCCAAAGAAGAATGGTCTAAAATTCCAGCAGAGCATTGTAAGAAGCTCATTGATGGTTACCGGAATCGGTTGGTCGCAGTTATTTTGGCTAAAGGTTGTGCAACCAAGTATTAGGCTGAGGGTGCCAATACTTTTGTCTGGCCCATTTTTGGAGTTTTGTGTGAAATGATCAATGTTTTGCTTTTTGCTTCATTCTCTTTTGTGTTTTTTTAATTTAAGACAAATTAAATGAAGATAATAATACCAAAGAATTTGTGTTTGCAATCATTTTCAGGAAGAAACTGAGTATTCTCTGACAGAATTGCAGGGGTGTCAATACTTTTGGCCACAACTGTATTTATGAATTTGGTCCGCCACCTATTATCAAAATTATAGTGCAGTAAAAAATTTGCTTCAGCACCCAGAATACTATCACAGCACTCCAGATTCTAAACAAAAGGCCAATTACTAGGACTTTGAGGTCGATGTTGTCTTAGATATTTCCAGTAAATTAAATAACCTATCGGCCCCTATAATCAAGCAAGCAAACAACCCTATAATCAAGCTGGCATAGAATTCATTGTTATCGGCAGCACACTCTCTGGTGTAGGGACTATGCTGCTAGCTACATGATGCTGAATTGGGAAAAGGGTATCGCATTAACGATTTTTTTCCATCCGTTTTCGTTAGACTGTGCCAAAATCAGTCTGTCTAATTGTACCTTTCTGGTTTAATGGTTGCATAGAGCGTTACTTGCCTTGTTTGGAAACTTAGTCACAAACTTCACTGACGTAATTGTCGACAGAGGACTAACATGTGATTTCTTTTCATCTTATTGCCTCATTGGCGATTAACAATAAGTTAAACCAGTTTATATTATCTATCAAACCTATCCGAATCCAGTTTGTCTACACAAGATGGGCACGACAACTTCCGCAAAATGCCATTGATGCAATTATCCGAATGCTCTCTTTTGGCCTATAATATGGTCTTGTCCCCCCAATATCCTCTTTTTGAATTAATCTTTTTAGGTTGCTGTACATTCTATTGTCAATTCCTTTAGTGTGTGAACCTAAACTGGCGTTATTTGGGTTGTTAGACAAAGAACACAGGCAACATGAAACTCAAGTCTTTCTCAGGGAAACCTTATTCTTGGCTAGGAAAACAACTGAATTTGAAGATGACACAAACCTTAAAGAGCTGTAGAACGCTATCTGAGATAATTGACACAGATTTCTTTCTCTTTCCTGCATTTGCACCTACTTTCCTCATGATCTCAATGTCAAAAATAAGTTGAAATAAAATGAAGAAAAATAAATACAGAAATTTAATAAAATCTACTAAAAACATAATTTATCAATGGAATGGGAATAATCAGATCCTCATTGTGATTTTCAATAAAGACATTGAATCAAAGATTATTTTTGCCCCTCAAGGAAAGACTATGCTTTACCATTTGTGAAAAACACAGTTTAGCAGTCTTTAATATACAATAAAAAAAGATTTCTTACACTTAGAAGTTGCTAATGTTTCCTTCATGACAGATCTTCATCTCTTCAAAGCATAGTAGATGTAAACCCCACTCGTTGGAGCATGTGTAAAATGTTGAGCCATTTGCGCATGGTTGGGAGACCTGCTTCCCAATGTGTTAGAATTTATTGGTGCCTTTGTTAAGGATGGGATTCCATCTTAGTAGATACATTGCCCTGTGTCTGATGTGGGGTATAACTCAGCTCGATGATGACAATGCTGGCTCCAAAACAAAAGACCAGACCAGATTGGACAAGAATGAGCTAACAGATTGTGCAGCCTAGTTCTGTCCCTTTGAGTGTGATATATTGTTTCAAGATGCTAAGTGCACAGACTTCTCTTTTGGAGCGGATCTGTGGTCGCCGCTGTTGGTTTTACTCTTTAGTTTTACAGAACACTATTAGTGTTCTAATTTCGGGGCACATCAGATTCTTACCATATGCTACTGAGTAATGCCCCTTGATTGCCTGCAATGCCCAGTGACAGAGAGCTGTGCCAAGAAACACAGGTCTTTAACATGGAGATTTACTAACATCACATCTGCTACAGATGTTAAATGAAGTAAAAACTTCTTTCTTATAATTAAGTGTTCACTTTTTATGAGGCACTTTTCTGTCATAAAACCCCAGTTCTCAGGAGAGCTCCGGCATGTTGGCGTTCCATGCTAGCTGCAAACACTGGCAATAAAACAGAATTAATATATTAAGCAAGCTGCTCTGGTAGATCAGCACTTGGATATGTGACATTATTGGCAACCAGTGACTTTTATAGTTAACAGCAAGGCATAAAAACAATTAGGAAAGGCTGTTATATAATGTCAAGGTGTATTAGTATTTTCGTTATCAATTAAGACCTTTACAAGGAACACGTGGAAGTCATTTAATTTTATGTTTTATTAATGTGAGGCTAAACTAGTGCGGTTTGTGATTGAAGATACATTTCTACAGTCACCTGCACTATTCACACTGTCAGGACTCCCCTTCTTCCCTTGTTCTAGTGGTCGTCACTGTGGTTGTGACGTAACTTCAATTATAAAATTTGCATAGTTGAGGACACATGCCGATTAGATTCTTCATCCACTTCCCTCAAGAGAAAGAAAACCCAGACAGGTTGCAAACTGGAACGTGACTGTTGGTTGGCAAAATTTAAGCCACTGGAGTAGGCGAAAGAGGTGAAACCTGACACTGTGCATGATGCACACCATCAAGATATTGCGATCTTCAGTGACTGCAGAAATTTATATTCAGCCAGGGAAAAGTATTGTCTCACAAAGTCAGGCTCTTATTAAAACTAAGTTGATCAATGACATTACGATTTGTCTTACCTTAAGCAATTAACTAGTATTACCTTTGGGCCCTGCATTTAGCCATTCATTTAAAGAGGATGTCTCATAAACAACATTTATCACACTATTCCATAAAATAAATGATAAAAGTATGATTGCTTGGGGTCCTCTTGCTAAGACGCTTCTGAGTGGCAAACTGGGGGCTCAAGGTCCAATATGTTAATAAACAGGAAGAAGCATGAGTGACAACCATTCCTACAGACACTGAATATAGCAATGTTTTCACATGTTTACGTCTGCTTCATTCATGCAGGGGACTTTCGGACCCTGTTCTTGTGTTTAGTGTGGATACCAGTGTTGCACCACCCATTGATTACAGTTATCACCTACAGTGCTTTGAAAAAGTATTAACTCTTGAACTTTTCCATATTTTTTTCACATTACATCCACAAACGTAGATGTAGGTTATTGGGATTTTATATGATATACCAACACAAAGTAGTAAGTATTTGTGAAGTATATCGAAAATGACACATGGTTTTCAAATATTTTTAAAATATAAATATTGATTTTTTTTTAATACCCTAATCCTACTTTTCATCTCTCAACAACTTTACCCCTGACCTGTCTGGTGTGTGCCTTGGTTTTCATGATGCTGTTTAATCCCTATTATTCTCAAACAAACCTCTGCAGTTTAAATTATTTATGTGACTTCAGGAGGCAATTGGTCACTCAAGATTTTATATAGGGGTATCATACTACAGGGAGCTGAATAAAAATGCACATCACAATTTTCAGATTTATATTTTTAAAATAATTAGAAAACAATCTATTATTTCCTTTACCCTTCATAAATACATGCTACTTTGTGTTGGTATATCACACAAAATTCCATTAAAACACATATAAGTTTGTGGGTGCAATATGAAAAATTGTGGAAAAATTTAGGAGTTATGAATACTTTTTCAAGGCACTGTATACATTTTGTTTTTTGAAAACCACCTTAAGTGGCTGATAAAGGGAATGTGAAAATTACATGGCAGCCAATAAAATGTATCCAATGTACTAAAAGAAGACCCACTATAAAGGCTGGGGTCAGACTTGTAAGAAACTTGCACGTCAATACCCGGCACTGCTGCCGGCACTAGGGATCGGAGCATTCAGCTGCTGAACGCTCCGATCCGAGTACCGGCGGCAGTGACGGGTATTGATGTGCGAGTTTCTCGCAAGTCTAACCCCGGCCTCACACAACAACACTCTGTCCTGACTAACATGGGGTTTTGAGTAGGGACCATCCATGGTGTCCATATGAAAAGAGTATAGGAAATTGGTCCATTTGTAATAAGCTGCCTGTATGCATTTTAAGTTAATGGCTATAGTATAGAAGCTTCTTTACAGGAGGGGGAGGACTGGGAGCTTGCATCGCATCCAAATGAAAACCACTTTGGGCTGAGTTCATTGATCCACAGGTGGGTGCATGAATATGCTGGTGAGCACAGCAAATGTCCACAAGAAGAAAAAGTTCGTTCAGCACACCGGCATAAATGAAAAAAACTTTATTAGGCTAATATGCCATATTAAAATGCAAAAAAACACCTGACGCGTTTCCGGTGCACAAAGGCACCCTTAGTCATAGGTAAATAAAAACAATATGCATAGAAAAATATATACAGGTTACAAACCAATCACAAAGCTTGCAATTAATTACAAAAAGTGGCAACACATGAAAGGAAAAGTGAACGGTTCCTTGCAATGATACAGATCACTCGAGAATTGAAGTTCCCAAGAGAAAAAAAAAAAAAGAAAAAGAAAAAGGTACAATAATATAAATGGATATATCTAAAAGTAATTAAATAACTCCAAGGTAATCTTCTAATGGAAAATGGATTTTCTGCGCAGAAATGAATGATTCCATGCGAAAGGTGTGAATGAGTGCCTATGGACAATATAAAGTTAGTCAGAATCAAAAAGAATTTTTTTTATTTTTTTATTTTTTTTCTTACACCTCAAAAATAATTTATAGATGCGCAGGAATGAGTGGTTCCATGCAAAAGGTATAAATAGGCACCTACAAACAATATATGGAATTAATAACAATCAAATGGAGTTTTTTGCACGTATAATAAAATATTTCATGCAGAGAGTATGAATGAGTGCTTGCGAACAATATAAAGAATTAGTCAAAAAAAAAAAAAAATGGAAAAAAGTTTTTTTGGACTTGAAAAATAAGTTATAGATACGCAGGAATAAAATGTTCCATGCAAGATGTGTGAATAAGTGCCTACAAGCAATATATAAACTTGATGACGATCAAATGGAATTTTTAGCACATAAATAAAAAATAAGCTGTAAACACGTAGCAATCAATGGTGGAACTATTGCAGAATGCTTGATAAACATATAAATAAAATAAGAACTATGAGATAAATTCTATGCTTTCCTGGTATAATAAAATAAATACGCAAAATAAACTAAATACAGATCACTGTAAAATTATTTTTTTAAATTTGTTTTTATTTACCTATGACTAAGGGTGCCTTTGTGCACCGGAAACGCGTCAGGTGTTTTTTGCATTTTAATATGGCATATTAGCCTAACAAAGTTTTTTTCATTTATGCCGGTGTGCTGAACGAACTTTTTCTTCTTGTGAAGCTTCTTTACAGTTAGTCTAACAGCCAGCTATAGGAAATTCACATTTTCACACCCTATATACCAAGAGAAGTTTAAAGTCTGGATAGAACAACATGATCCTTCTATTTCTGAGGCATTTATTCAAGGATGTTAATGTTCTCCTATCTAAATGGATATTTAATTGCATATTTTGAAATAGTTTCTTTATTTGAACGGACGTAACTTTTATGCCTTCCTAGTAGCACAGCATTCACATTCCTCTCACAATATTCAAGAGAAAAGAAACCAGCTATTCAGGCAAGTTAATATAGTACTCCATGGAATACAAAATTCATCATTTATGATCAGAAATATACTCAAATAGAAAGCATTGATGCTAATGATTGCACATGCACAGCTGTAAGGAGAAAAAACTTTCACTATTGTTAGGTCCAGCATGGGTGCAGGCAGAAACACAAAACTGAAATATGCTGCAACGGTACATCTAAAAACAATTAATAAGATGCCTTTGCTTTGTTACATCTATGAACTTTTCAGTGGTTCACGTTTTTTTTTTTCAATAAAACATCAGAAGAAAACTGTCCTCGAAAGTCAAGTGCTTCACCCACAGTTTCCTGAAAATCTTTTCAAGTAGTTAGCCATGCATGACCTTATAGTAGTTGTGGTGTAAGTACATTCCTGCATGCTGATATGTGCTGAGGCCCCCACTGATCCTAGAAATGAAGGGGCAGAAGCGATACACGATGCATCTCATTGGCTGTGTATGGCTCCTCCCTCTGAGTGCACCAGTGAAGGGACTCATATACTTCTCATAAAGCCAAACATCACTAACCCAATTTCTCAATCGAGCAGTGTTATACATAGTCAATGGAGCAAATCTCTTATGTGAGTGCTGCAACCCCTTCGATTTCACTGTTGATCGGAGGCTTATAATCTGGACCCTCAATGATCAGTCTTTGTGACTATGACATGTTAACCAGTTCTAGATCAGACCATTTACCCCCATTCCTAATCAAGGTACATTTTTGTTTTTTTTCATACATGCTGTTTAAAGAGCTGTAACAAAATCTTGGTTTGGATAGTCAGCTTTTGCATCTTTTTTCATGATACAAGGGAATGTCACTGTCTTTTTTGGTGGGGCTGATATGGGGCAATATTGGTAGGGAAATAAGTGTCTGTTTTTCCCATTCATTTACATTTTTTATGACCACAAAGAATTACTAAAATACAAAATTAATTGTTACAGAAGTATATCAGATTCTTTATTTTTTTTCCTTTTTACATAGGTGGGGCAGTGATTTGGATTGAAAATAGCATTTTTATATATACAGCGGTGAAAATAAGTATTTGATACACTGCCGATTTTGCAAGTTTTCCCATCTACAAAGAATGGGAGAGGTCTGTAATTTTTATTGTAGGTACAGCACACTTCAACTGTGAGAGACAGAATCTAAAAATAAAAACGATAAAATCACATTATATGATCTTGATATAATTAAATTGCATTTTATTACATTAAATAAGTATTCGATCCCCTATCAAACAGCAAGAATTCTGGCTCTCACAGACCTGTTAATTTTTCTTTAAGAAGCCCTCGTACTCTGCACTCATTTTCTGTATTAATTGTATCTTCTTGAAACTGTTACTTGTATAAAAGACACCTGTCCACATAATCAATCACACTCCAACTTCTCCACCAAGGCCAAGACCAAAGAGCAGGAGTGCCTCCATAAAAAGCATTTCAAGATCGAGGAGTGGCCTAGCCAGTCTCCAGACCTGAACCCAAAGAATATTTTTGGAAGGAGCTGAAACTAAATATTGCCCAGCAACAGCCCCGTAACATGAACGATCTGGAAAAGATCTGTATGGAGGAGTGGGCCAAAATCGCTGCTGCCGTGTGTGCAAACTTGGTCAAGAACTACAGGAAATGTCTGACCTCTGTAATTGCAAACAAAGGTTTCTGTACCAAATATTAAGTTCTGTTTTTCAATTGTATCAAATACTTATTTCAAGCATAAAATGGAAATTAATTTTGTAAAAATCATACAATGGGATTTTTGGAATTTTTTAAAAAAATTCTGCCTCTCACAGTTGAAGTGTACCCATAATAAAAAATTACAGACCTCTCCATTCTTTTTTCGTGGGAAAACGTGCAAAATCGGCAGTGTATCAAATACTTATTTTCCCCACTGAATATATATACTTGTAAATGGGGATAGTAAATTAGTGAAAAAATGACAGTGACATAAAAATGAATCCTAATGTAGCATTAAAAAAAACACACAAAAAATACTTAATTATCCAAACTGAGAAAAATGTTCACAGCTCTTTAAACCACATGGATGAATAAAAACACAGTATACACACAGGGCTTGTTCAGGTTGTGTATACAGCAATAGAGATGGCACAGACAGTGATAAACTTTCTGTGCCTTATTTATGGGGACCTAGCTGTTTCTGACAGTCACATTCCCACTCACGCAGCTACACGATCAAGTGTAGAGAAGGAGCCAGACTGGCTGGAAATTTAAAGTTTATAAGTGGTCTGGAAATGGTTAAAGAATAACTGTTGCTTTATTTTTTCATAATTCAATATTACAGATGGAAATGAGGAAATTTGAAATACGGTGTATCTTATTAGAGAAATTTGCTTCTTTCTCCTCTCGGATTGATCTTTCATTCTGAATTCATGGGTATAATATGTATTCCATGAAAACAGATTTTCCTTTTAATCAGATAGATGACATTTGTGTTTCTAAAATGACATAACGAGGGAGTTGGAAGGAGAAAGGAGCTATAGACAGACACAGACACTCTGCTGCAAATTCTCCAAGACGTCAGTTACACTTCTCCATAGAACTGTATGAGCACCAAGTGTCACGTATGTCACTAATGAGAGAGGGTGTATTTACCGAAGACTGCTTTTCCCCGTGAATTGAGAGTTTTCAAAATGCAAGATCCAGGGGGAGAAAGAAGTTTACTGATCTGGCAAGTATTTGCAAAGTTTTTATTTTCATGTGTGCGACTGATTTATGAAAAAAAATTCTGATGACCGTTGCTATTTTGAGGTTTTTTGAATATGGAGGTTGTCTCTAAAAGGAACAACATTGACATTTGCAAGTTTCAAAATTTTCAGACAATAATAATATTTCAATCTGACATTACAAAGCTGCAAATTTTATCTCAAAATGGAAGAAAATACCTAAGAACTGACTCATGGGAGTAGGCAAGGATTTTTAAGCCAGTACTGAGAAATAAACACAGAGGGCGCCACTATCCACTTAATGACCAAGCCAATTTTTACAATTCTGACCACTGTCATGTTATGAGGTTATAGCTCGGGAATGCTTCAACGGATCCCACCGATTCTAAGTCCCTTAGATACCCGATGTGTACCTTAGTTATCAGCTCCCTGCATCAGCGCGCTGGTAACTAACGTACACAGCGACACTGCGCGCTCGGCGTTGCAGTGCTGATCGCTGGTGAAGCTGTCTGTTTGACAGCTCACCAGCGATCATGTAGCGACTCACCAGCGATCCTGACACGTTGAAATCGTTGTCGGGATCGCTGGTGATTCGCTATGTGTGACTCCAGCTTTAGGGGCTACTTTAGTCGCACATTTGTGGATTTGGAATGGCATCCATACATTTTAGAGCATCAGTGATGTACTCAGGACTTGTCAGAGATCTGCGAGCAGATCTACTGGTTGCATATCCACGCTCTAGATCATACACAGTGATTAAGAGACCCTTCTAATATTTCATTGGGCATGTTATCGGTTATTGCTGAACTAGACAACCCCTTTTAGAGATATAAACAATACAATCTTGTATTTGAACTCATTATATGAACATCAAATAGTATTTTCTCTCAATCCTTTAGGAACAGTGTTTCATTAACACACATCTAAATAAGAAAAGTGATAGTTTCTGGACTCAGTCTTGCCCCACTAAAGATGAACAGACGATCTGCCTTTATAATTAGTGTGAGTTCCTCTATTATCACAATTTATAAGATATAGTTACGTTAACCATATTAGTAAGAAAATACTTCTTGTGGGAATATTCAAGCAGTATTAGAATACAGGAAATGATAAGTACATACCTCCCTTTCATCCATATTGAGCCACTGCTTGGGGTCATTTTCTGTTGCTAGAAATGCAATCAAATCGATAGCAGTGAGTCGGGTTTGACGTCTGGATGACACAAAGATGAGGACAGGCTTTGCAGGAGAGTGACTTCTTATAGCTGTAAGAATGAAAAAGTAGCAAACTGTTTAACGGTTTGTGTGACCATATGTAGGTAAGGTAGGAGTGAGGGCAACCGACCGGGGGTGGTGGTCCGTTACTTGCCACAGACAGACTTGAGACAGAGACAAGATCATGTTCAACAGGTCTTCTTTATTGATCGTCCTTCCACGACCCACAGCACCTCACAGCAACGGCACGTTAATTTCCGCAGCCTTGCACGGCAGCTACTCAACAATCCCTATAGCCGCACACAGCAGCTGTTTGTCAATCTTCACAGCCACTGCTCGGCAATCCCCTCAGCCACACACAGTAACTACTTGACAATCTCGACAGCCGCACACAGCAGCTGCTCGTCACTCTCCACAGCCGCACACAGCAGCTGCTCGTCACTCTCCACAGCCGCACACAGCAGCCGCTCGTCACTCTCCACAGCCGCACACAGCAGCCGCTCGTCACTCTCCATAGCCGCACACAGCAGCCGCTCGTCACTCTCTACAGCCGCACACAGCAGCCGCTCGTCACTCTCCACAACCGCACACAGCAGCCGCTCGTCACTCTCCATAGCCGCACACAGCAGCCGCTCGTCACTCTCTACAGCCGCACACAGCAGCCGCTCGTCACTCTCCACAGCCGCACACAGCAGCCGCTCGTTACTCTCCACAGCCGCACACAGCAGCCGCTCGTCACTCTCCACAGCCGCACACAGCAGCCGCTCGTCACTCTCCACAGCCGCACACAGCAGCTGCTCGTCACTCTCCACAGCCGCACACAGCAGCCGCTCGTCACTCTCCACAGCCGCACACAGCAGCCGCTCGTCACTCTCCACAGCCGCACACAGCAGCCGCTCGTCACTCTCCACAGCCGCACATAGCAGCCGCTCGTCACTCTCTACAGCCGCACACAGCAGCCGCTCGTTACTCTCCACAGCCGCACACAGCAGCCGCTCGTTACTCTCCACAGCCGCACACAGCAGCCGCTCGTCACTCTCCACAGCCGCACACAGCAGCTGCTCGTCACTCCACAGCCGCACACAGCAGCCGCTCGTCACTCTCCGCAGCCGCACACAGCAGCCGCTCGTCACTCTCCACAGCCGCACACAGCAGCCGCTCGTCACTCTCCACAGCCGCACACAGCAGCTGCTCGTCACTCTCCACAGCCGCACACAGCAGCTGCTCGTCACTCTCCACAGCCGCACACAGCAGCCGCTCGTCACTCTCCACAGCCGCACACAGCAGCCGCTCGTCACTCTCCACAGCCGCACACAGCAGCCGCTCGTCACTCTCCATAGCCGCACACAGCAGCCGCTCGTCACTCTCTACAGCCGCACACAGCAGCCGCTCGTTACTCTCCACAGCCGCACACAGCAGCCGCTCGTTACTCTCCACAGCCGCACACAGCAGCCGCTCGTCACTCTCCACAGCCGCACACAGCAGCCGCTCGTCACTCTCTACAGCCGTACACAGCGGCCGCTCGTTACTCTCCACAGCCGCACACAGCAGCCGCTCGTCACTCTCTACAGCCGCACACAGCAGCCGCTCGTCACTCTCTACAGCCGCACACAGCAGCCGCTCGTCACTCTCCACAGTCGCACACAGCAGCTGCTCGTCACTCTCCACAGCCTAACACAGCAGCTGCTCGTCACTCTCTACAGCCGCACACAGCAGCTGCTCGTCACTCTCCACAGCCGCACACAGCAGCTGCTCGTCACTCTCCACAGCCGCACACAGCAGCTGCTCGTCACTCTCCACAGCCGCACACAGCAGCCGCTCGTCACTCTCTACAGCCGCTCGTCACTCTCCACAGCCGCACACAGCAGCCGCTCGTCACTCTCCACAGCCGCACACAGCAGCTGCTCGTCACTCTCCACAGCCGCACACAGCAGCTGCTCGTCACTCTCCACAGCCGCACACAGCAGCTGCTCGTCACTCTCCACAGCCGCACACAGCAGCAGCTCGTCACTCTCCACAGCCGCACACAGCAGCCGCTCGTCACTCTCCACAGCCGCACACAGCAGCCGCTCGTCACTCTCCACAGCCGCACACAGCAGCCGCTCGTCACTCTCCACAGCCGCACACAGCAGCCGCTCGTCACTCTCTACAGCCGTACACAGCGGCCGCTCGTTACTCTCCACAGCCGCACACAGCAGCCGCTCGTCACTCTCTACAGCCGCACACAGCAGCCGCTCGTCACTCTCTACAGCCGCACACAGCAGCCGCTCGTCACTCTCCACAGTCGCACACAGCAGCTGCTCGTCACTCTCCACAGCCTAACACAGCAGCTGCTCGTCACTCTCTACAGCCGCACACAGCAGCTGCTCGTCACTCTCCACAGCCGCACACAGCAGCTGCTCGTCACTCTCCACAGCCGCACACAGCAGCTGCTCGTCACTCTCCACAGCCGCACACAGCAGCTGCTCGTCACTCTCCACAGCCGCACACAGCAGCCGCTCGTCACTCTCTACAGCCGCTCGTCACTCTCCACAGCCGCACACAGCAGCCGCTCGTCACTCTCCACAGCCGCACACAGCAGCTGCTCGTCACTCTCCACAGCCGCACACAGCAGCTGCTCGTCACTCTCCACAGCCGCACACAGCAGCTGCTCGTCACTCTCCAGAGCCGCACACAGCAGCCGCTCAACGATTCCCTCAGCTACACACAGTAGCTGCTTGACTTCGTACACAGGCCCGGGTACCTTCACTTTCTTTCGTTGACAAATTGACGTCCCACGCAGCTCTGTCACTGTGGCTGCCCTAGGCCTATCACCACAGCGTTTCACCAGTCCGAGTCCGTTCGATTTAGTGGTACCCCAGGCTATCCCTGTCTGCGGCCTCTCTTTGCTCTCCGTCTGTGGCCTTTGCTGTCCCTGTCTGCGGCTAATCCTGTCAGGGCCACCCCCCCGTAACTGGCACAACTGTCAGTCCTCTCAGGAACTTCCTTTCTCCTCAGCCGTGCTTCTTGTTTCCTGTGCTCCCTTCGCTGAATGACTCTTCCAGAACCTTCTCTCCCTCTTTTATGCACTTCTGCTCTGGTAACCCCGCCCACCATGACTCAACCGTTTTCTTAGCCAATGGCTGTTGTTCAGTCCTAACCTCACAGCTCTCCATTGCCCTATAATGGTCAAAATCCAATACTACAGCCCTCCTTCCTATCTCCAGCTGTTTCCCCTCTTTTACTACAACAGTCTACCTTCTATACACTACACCTCCGCCCTTCTTGTACAGACAGGTCCGTACGTCAGTCCACCTTTCCTACACTTCCTTACCTCCAAGAATATATTTCTGCTAAAACATTTGACTAAGCTGAATGCTTAAGAGGAATCAAGCTTCCCTTTGCTCATTTCCAAAATGTATTTTGCCACATTGATAAACAGCTATACTACAAACCACTGAGAGAATATAAATGTGTGTGCATGTCTGTATGTATATATATATATATATACACATAAACAGTGGGAGAAATAAGTATTTCATCTTTTACTGATTTTGTAAGTTTGCCCACTGACAAAGATATGAACAGTCTATGATTTTCAGGGTAGGTTAATTTCAACATTGAGACATAGAATATCAAAAATAAAATCCAGAAAATCACATTGTATAAATTATATAAATATATTAGCATTTTGCAGTGAGAAATAAGTGTTTGATCCCACTGGGAAACAAGACTTAATACTTGGAGAAAAACCCTCGCTGGCAAGCACAGCAGTCAGACGTTTTTGTAGTTGATAATGAGGTTTGCGCACGTGCCAGGAGGAATTTTGGTCCACTCCTCTTTGCAGATCATCTCTAAATCATTAAGATTTTGAGGCTGACGCTTGGAAACTCAGAGCTTCAACTCCCTCCATAAGTTTCCTATGGGCTTAAGGTCTGGAGACTGGCTAGGCCACTCTATGACCTTAATGTGCTTCTTTTTTGAGCCACTCCTTTGTTGCCTTGGCTGTATGTTTTGGGTCATTGTCTTGCTGGAACACCCAGCCATGACCTATTTGTAATGTCCTGGCGGAGGGAAGAAGGTTGTCATTCAGGATTTTACTGTACATGGCTCGATCCATTCTCCCATTGATGCGGTGAAGTAGACCTGTGCCATTAGCAGAGAAACACCCCAAAAACATGTTTCCACCTCCATGCTTGACAGGGGGGACAGTGTTCTTTGGGTCATAGGCAGCATTTCTATTCCTCCAAATACGGCGAGTTGAGTTAATGCCAAAGAGCTCAATTTTTGTCTCATGTGACTACAGCACCTTCTCCTAATCACTCACAGAATGATCCAGGTGTTCATTGGCAAACTTCAGACGGGCCTGTACATGTGCCTTCTTGAGCAGAGGGATCTTGCGGACAGTGCAGGATTTTAAACCTTTACGGCGTAATGTGTTACCAATGGTTTTCTTGGTGACTGTGGTGCCAGCTGCCTTGAGATCATTAACAAGTTCCCCTTGTGCAGCTTTAGATGAAGGAATTGAGGGTAAACTGATTAAATTTGCTGATGACACAAAGCTAGGAGGGATAGCTAATACTAGAGAAAAGAGAGAGAGGATTCAAAAAGATATAAATAAACTGGAGAAGTGGGCAGCAACTAACAGAATGGTTTTTAACAGGGAAAAATGCAAAGTACTACATCTGGGCAATAAAAATGAAAAAAGCATATAAAGAATGGGAGGAATAGGGCTAAGCGACAGCACATGTGAAAAAGACTTGGGTATACTAATAGATCACAGACTGAATATGAGTCAACAGTGTGATGCAGCAGCAAAAAAGGCAAATGCAATTCTAGGATGTATTAACAGAAGCATACAGTCTAGATCACGTGAAGTCATTATTTCCCTCTACTCCTCTTTGGTCAGACCTCATCTGGAATATTGTGTCCAGATTTGGGCACCACATTTTAAAAAAGACATCAACAAACTGGAGCAAGTTCAGAAAAGAGCGACCAGAATTGTGACCGGTCTGCAAACCCTGTCTTATGAGGAAAGGTTGCAGGATTTGGGAATGTTTAGTTTGCAAAAGAGAAGACTGAGAGGAGACTTAATAGCTGTCTACAAATATCTAAAGGGCTGTCACATTGTAGAAGGATCAACTTTATTCTCATTTGCACAAGGAAAGACTAGAAGCAATGGGATGAAACTGAATGGGAGGAGACACAGATTAGATATTAGAAAAAACTTTTTGACAGTTAGAGTGATCAATGAGTGGAACAAGCTGCCGCGAGAAGTGGTGAGTTCTCTTTCAATGGAAGTCTTCAAACAGAGGCTGGACAGACATCTGACTGGGATGATTTAGCGAATCCTGCTTTGAGCAGGGGGTTGGACCAGATGGCCCAGGAGGTCCCTTCCAACTCTACGATTCTATGATCTCTCACCTTCCTCATGATCAAGGATACACCACGAGGTGAGATTTTGCATAGTGCTCCAGATCGATGTCGATCGTTAGTCCTTTTGTATTTCTTCCATTTTCTTTACTATTGCACCAACTATTGTCTCCTCACCTAGCGTCTTACTTATGGTTTTGTAGCACATTCCAGTTTTGTGCAGGTCTATGATTACCGTATTTTTCCGACCATAAGACGCACTTTTTCCCCAAAAAATTTTGGGGGAAAGTGGGGGGTGCGTCTTATGGTCGCAATACACGGTACTAACCTGGTGGCTGGTGGCAGCGGGCTGTGCTCCGGTGCAGGGGCGGCGGCTCCGCCGGCATTTCTTCGCAGCCCGGAGGCCTCCGCACTTCCCTTGCTGGCCGCCGCCATGTTGCGGTGGCCTCCGGGAGCATGGACGCTGGGAATTTGGCCGCCGGTCCGGGGACTGCGCATGCGCAGCTTCAGATCTCGTCCCGAGATCTCGGGGGACGAGATCTCGTTGCCGAGATTTGAATCTCGTCCCCCGAGATCTTGGGACGAGATCTGATCCCGCGCATGCGCCGTCCCCGGACCGGCGGCCATCTTTTGCGGCGTCCATGCTCCCAGAGGCCACCGCAACATGGCGGCGGCCTGCAAGGGAAGTGCCCCTGCACCGGAGCACAGCCCGCTGCCACCACCGCACCGCAGAGCGCCGCCCGATGCCACCACCGCAGAGCCCACCTGCCCCAGCACAGCTGCCCCTGCCTCAGCACAGCTGCCCCAGCACTGCTGCCCCTGCCCCAGTACAGCTGCCCCTGCCTCAGCACAGCTGCCCCAGCACTGCTGCCCCTGCCCCAGCACAGCTGCCCCTGCCCCAGCATTGCTGCCCCTGCCCCAGCACAGCTGCCCCAGCACTGCTGCCCCTGCCCCAGCACTGCTGCCCCAGCCCAGCTGCCCCAGCGCAGCTGCCCCTACCCCAGCGCAGCTGCCCCAGCACAACCAACCTGCCCCAGCACAGAGCCGCCACCGCACGAGCCTGGACCACTGAATGACTCCTGTGACTACTTCTCCACCTGTGCCGGATCCCTTCCCAGGTAAGCTGAATTCGGACTGTAAGACGGACCCCCATTTGATACATTATTTTTTTTTCCCCTATTTTCCTACTGAAAATTGGGGTGCGTCTTATGGTCCGGTGTGTCTTATAGTCCGAAAAATACGGTATATGATAAATATGATATGATTAGAGTCTGACTGATTAATTGAGTGTGTGGACAGGAGTCTTTTCTAAAGGTGACGATGTAAGACAGCTGTCTTTAATGCAGGCAACCAGTTGAAATAGCTTAGTTACTCACCGATAACGGTGTTTCTCGGAACCCATGACAGCACCACGGAGAGAGGGGATCCGCCCTTCAGGGACAGGAACCTACAGATAAAAAGGGCGGTACCTTTCCTCCACCTCCAGTTGGTTACAGAGCATCAGAGGGTCTCCAGGTTAGTTAGACAACAGAAAAATATGCACAACATTATAATATTGCTTATTATCAGAAGCACCGTGCCTAAACGGAAACACCCTACTAACAGTAAAATGTGCTCACCACACTCGTGAAGGGGAATAAGTGGGTGCTGTCATGGGTTCCGAGAAACACCGTTATCGGTGAGTAACTAAGCTATTCTCTCTCAGCCATGGCAGCACCACGGAGAGAATTATAGAGATTGGTATCTTAGGGAGGGACCACCGCCTGAAGGACCCTTCTCCCGAAGGTCAGGTCAGACGTAGAGGCTAGATCTAATCTATAGTGCCTGAAAAAGGTCGAAGGTGATGACCAGGTGGCCGCCTTACAGATTTGTTCTATTGATACCTCAGATCTTTCAGCCCATGAGGTCGTCATCGCTCTTGTGGAATGGGCTCTCAACCCTTCCGGGATGGTATTTTCACTGGATGAATATGCCAGGGCAATCGCATCCCTTATGCACCTTGCCAGGGTACTCTTAGATGCTTTGAGTCCCTTCCGAGGTCCCTGAAAACACACAAAGAGAGAGCCTTCCTTCTTATATTTCTTGGTGGCCTCTAGATACTGTACTAGGCACCTCTTCACGTCTAAAGTGTGGAATTTTTCTTCTCCCTTCTTTTTAGGATTTGGGCAGAATGAAGGAAGGACTACCTCTTGGGACCTATGGAAGTGTGATGACGCTTTCAGTAGATAGGCCGGGTCAGGCTTTAAAATGACCCTATCATCTAGAATCTTTGTGAAAGGTGGCCCTACTGATAAAGCTTGCATATCGCTCACTCTGCGAGCTGATGTTAGCGCCAAAAGAAGCACTGTTATTAACGACAGGATTCTTAGGGATGCTGAGTGAATAGGTTCGAATGGAGGGCCTGTTAGTGTGGATAGTACAAGATTTAGGTCCCATGATGGTAATCTTTGATTAGCTATCGGCCTGGATCTGGATACGGCCTTAATAATCTGTCACCTAAGGATTACCTACCACATCATGGATATAAAGGCGCCCAAGGCCGCTACTTGTACCTTTAATGTGTTGACTGCTAGACCCTGTTCTAGGCCCTTTTGTAGAAATTCTAGGATTTTATCAATGTGAACCCCGTCCTGAACCTTTACCCCCGAAGTGGATAAGAATTTTTTTCCACGTTCTCCCGTAGGTTCTCAACGTAACCGGTTTCCTACTTTTTTGTAATGTGGTTATCAGGTTCTCTGAAAACCCTCTGTCTCTCATCAGTGCCCTCTCAATTTCCATGCTGTTAAATGGAGCCTCCCTGCCAGAGGGTGTAACACTGGGCCCTGCGATAGCAGGTCCGGGAGATCCGGTAGGATCCATGGGTCGGTTACCGAGAATATTTTTTGCCAGGAGAACCAGGTTCTTTTGGGCCAGAAGGGGGCTATTAAAATCATTCTTGCCCCATCCTCCCTGACTTTTCTTAGCACTGCTGGGATCAGCATGATCGGGGGAAAGGCATATGTTAGGCCCTATGTCCATGGGAGTATGAAGGCGTCCAGAGCTAGAGGATTCCCCCTGGGGTCTATGGAGCAGAAAGTTTCCACTTTTTTGTTTCTGAAGTCGGCGAACAGATTTATGTCCGGGGCCCCCCACATTTTTACAATCTGTCGAAAAACGGACCGCTTTAGGACCCATTCCCCTTGTCGTAATTGGGTGCGACTCAGAAAGTCTGCCCTTTGATTCTCCGTGCCCCGGATGTGTAGTGCTGACAGAGATAGCAGGTTTGCCTCTGCTAATTTGAAGACTCTGGAGGATGTGTCCATTAGGGCTTGGGACCTGGTTCCCCCCTGATGATTTATATATGCTATTGTGACTCGATTGTCCGAAAATATGCGGACATGATGACCCCAGAGCAGGGGTAAGAAGTGTGTTAATGCGTAGCCCACTGCTAAGAGCTCTTACAGGTTCGAGGAGGCTTCTAATTTTTGAACTCCCCACGCACCCTGGGCCACTTCGTTGTTCATGTGTGCTCCCCACCCCGTCGGACTGGCGTCTGTGGTAACTATGTGTGTTATTTTTGTTACCCAGGGGATCCCTTTGGAAAGGTTGTCTTGGCTTTTTCACCAGGTTAGGGAATGAGTAGTTTTTGAATTTAGGGTAATACGACCCTCTAGGTGTCCCCCTACTGCAGACTAGTTGGCTAGTACATCCCACTGTAGATCTCTCTGTGTAACTGAGCCCATTGGACTGCTGGCAGGCAGGTGGAGAGAGAACCTAGTTGTGACATCGCTTTTCTTAATGTCATGGAGGGATTTTGGATGGCTCTTGTTACAATTTGAGCGATTTTCTCCTTCTTGCGGTCTGGGAGGCGGCACTCTTGAATGTTTGAGTCCAATGTTAGACCCAAGAATTCCTGTACTCTGCTGGGCTCCAATCTTGATTTTTTTAGATTTAGGAGCCAGCCCAAGCCCTGCAGAGTGTCCATCACCCTGTCCCTCTGTTCCCAGCATTTTTGAGCCGAGCTGCTTGCTATTAAAAAATAGTCCAGATACGGGATTATTATTATGTCTTGCTCCCTTATATGGGCCATCATCTCTGCCACTATTTTGGTAAATACCTGTGGAGCTACAGATATTCCGAATGGCAAGGCTCTGTACTGGAGTTCTCTTATCTCGCCCTTTATCGAGACGGCTAACCTGAGATATTTCCTGGAGTTTTTGTGAATGGGGACGTGATAATCATGAAGCAGTTCGGGAACAGGATTTTGGTGGTGGACCTGATTGACTCCATTTTGAAGCTTTGATTTTTTTTTTTTTTTTAAATTTATAATTGTCCGAAACGTGCCGTCTGGCTTGGTCACCAGGAAAAAGAGGGGAGTAAAACCCCCTGCCCCTTCCCTGCAGGGGAACCTCCTGAAGGACTCCTTTTTCTACCACGCTTAGGACTTCGTTTTCTAGGGCTTCCTGCTCTTGCATACTGGATCTTAGCGGAGTCATTACATACTTTTGAGGCGGGAGGGAGAGAAAGTCTATCCTTAGGCCCTCCTGGATTAGGGGTTTACTATCCATGGGTTGTTTGAGATTCTTTTCCAGGCTGAGAGAAAAAGGTTTAACCTTCCCCCCACCCTGAGCAAACTGTCACCTAGAGGGCTTTTTGTCTCAGGACAAGTTGCCGAAGAGGAACCCTCTCTCTCTTCTCTTGTCATCCCACTTTTGCTCTCTCGGTGGTCTCCGCTGAGGAAACTTTCTATTCCGAAAGGGCCTCTTAAATGCTGCCGGCCCTAAATTTGGGAACTCTTTCTTCTTGCCTTGCTTTCTGGAGGATGTCATCTAACGTCTCCCCAAAAAGGAATTTTCCTTCACATGGGATTGAGCACAGTTTCATCTTGGTCTGTAGGTCGCCCGGCCAGCTTTTAAGTCATAATGTACTACGTGCTGCATTTGAGAGTGCTTTGGACAATAACCGGACTGAGTCTGCCGATGAGTCCGCTAGGAAGGCAGCCGCTCCCCTTATTACTGGGATAGAGTCTAGGATTTTATCCCTTAGCGTATCTTCTCTTAGTTGCTTTTCTAGTTGGTCCACCCAAATCATTAGGGCTCTCGAAGTACATGTTGCCGCTATGGCTGGCCTGAGGTTACCTCCAGCTGACTCCCATGCACCTTTAAGAAAGGTATCTGCCTTTTTATCTAGGGGATCCCTGAGGGTGCCCATGTCCTCAAAGGGGAGGGCGAATTTTTTTTTTTTTTTTGAGGCCTTTGCGACAGCTACATCGAGCTTCGGGGCTTTATCCCAAGATGTAGATGCCTCTTCCTCAAAGGGATATTTCCTTTTAAGTGAAGGGACCGTGGTGTTTTTCCTGTCTGGTTTATCCCATTCTTTTTTGATTAGACCCGCACATTTTCATTTAGCGGGAACACTCTCCGCTTTTTCTGGCCCAGTCCCCCGAACATTATGTCCTGGACTCTTTTATCGGGCCTAGGGTCCAGCACCCCCATGGTAGACCTTACCGCTTTCACTAGTTTGTCTACCTCGTCTAGGGGGAAGCAGTGACGCCCCTCTGTTTCCTCGTCTGAGGATGAGGAACTGGAATCTGAGGTTTTTGACATGATTTCTCCCGACGTCGAGGAATCCGACTGAGAAGTCACTATTGTGTCTTTCTTTTTTGATTTGTCCCTATGCTTAGGGATGTAAGGGCACTCTGAACCTCCAACTTTATTGCGGCTCCTATGTCAGAGGCCAAATCCGGAGTTTCCTAACAGAGGATTTCTTTTGTACATGACTCCGTTTTTTTCTCCCAAGAAATAGGTAGGGGACTAGCACAAGTGGGGCACACCCTGTTCTTTTTCCCCTTCTTTCCCTAGTAAGGGAAATGGATTTTTAATACAATGGGGAACATTGAAGAGTCAGGTCCTGAATAGGCTGCTCTCCTGGTGGCGATTTGCTCCTTGCAGCTGACGTGCTACGCTGCGTGTAGTGACTACTGGAACGACCATCCGTACTTAGTTCCTTTTGACGATGATGGTGGTGCTGCTGCTGCTAAAGCTGCTGCCTGGCTTGCTGCTCCTGTTGCTGGTCACTATGCCCTTCAGGATCACTTCCAGCCAGGAGCGCTTGTGCAGCCACCATTTTAAATTTCCCGGCTGAGACGTCACCGCTCCCATCCTGCACCGCGGTCCCCGGGAGAGCGCTCCTGCGCATGCGCCGGTTCTCGGGACCCGGAAGCCGGCTTCTACTTCCGGGGCGGCCGCCATCTTGGTACACCTCTGTACCCTGGCGCCGCCCGCATGTTTGCAGGGTCCCCGCGAACCCCGACTTCCTCTCCGGAGCGGAGGCTCCGGCGTCACTCCCGCCCGCTCACCCGGCAGCCCGCATTGGCCCCAGCAGTGGCGGCTTCGGGCACCGCACCCTCCCGAGGCAGGGGCCTCCCCGCTGCCATCCCAGACCGGCCCCAGATCCTGGACACACGAAAGGTACCGTCCTGTGGGTCCCCCGTCAGGGACAGGAACCCAACTGGAGGTGGAGGAGAGGTACCGCCCTTTTTATCTGTAGGTTCCTGTCCCTGAAGGGCGGATCCCCTCTCTCCGTGGTGCTGTCATGGGTGAGAGAGAAAGGAGTGTCTAAATAGTCTGTAGGAGGCAGAACTCTTAATGGTTGGTAAGGGATCAAATACTTCTTTCTAACTGCAAATTGTTTATGGGAGAAGCAATACCATACCTGCCCTGGACGGGGAGAAATCAATAAATAGTTAACACATGGCACACATTTTTTATCTAACCATGCCAGCAAGGTTTGGTAAATTTGGTTTACCATTAACATATTGCATCATTTCAGGTTTTGACATTTCTCGGGCACTTACTGTTGAAACAGTGCAGTACATTATCCTTTTTTCTAAGAAGGTGGCTCTCAGGAAATTCTTACGATGGTTATATTACTGAACACATAAATGGATTTGACATTTTTACGGCTAATGCAGATGTTTGTCTCTAGGCAGCACGAGGAACAAGGGGTACAAAATTCCACCATTTAGAGAGTAAATACTTATGCTGCGCCTAGGGGAAAGTCAATAATGAAATAGACTGGCCATCTGATAAGGACGTTCCAGGGTAACTAATCAGAAGGTGTCTAATACAAAGATTACGGCTCCTGAATTATAGGAGATTGCCGGTTTATGCTACAAATGAGCCTGTGGAGATGGCAGGAATACATCATCATTATATACACATACAGCCGGGAAGAATCTGGAGACACAAGATGTAATGGCTTCTTTCTCCCCCTAGAACAGGTGCGATTAAACAGCTACAGCCTGATTTATTGTTCATTAGTGGGTTTTACATAGCGTTTTCTGTAGCCCATAAATAACGGAAATAGTCAGGACCAGTCGAAAATTGCCATCAATACTTCGGGTCTGTCACAAGGCTAATTAGAAAAGCTAAATAGTCATTTCACAGGCCACTACAGGCCTTGATGTAAATTTTATTTCGAAGAATGAGATATCACAAATACCACACAAATACCTAAACAGGAACCAATCCATCTGTGGTTAAAGCGTTTAGCGCAAACCAAATTCAAGAGACATTTTTATTAATCTACGCTGTGCAGTGTGCTGGAAAGGGTTGTTGGTCTATTAATAAATGATAAGGAAAACTAATCATAGTAACAGTTTTAAGCAATAAAATTCTGGCAAAAATGCGCTCTGATAAACTTTGAAGTTTACATATGTACCAGCACTGAATGTGTTATCTGTTCATTCTTTCTGTACACATTTCTTAATGTGGGGAATACCAGTCTGACAATCTCGCAAAGAAAGTAAAGCAAACTAGCAGCTTATCTCTATATATAAAGTGAATGTATATATGTGTGTGTGTGTATCACCAGCCAACTGATCAGATCAGCTGTCATGTGCCGGAAAAGGTGCAGGCTCATTGCCGGAGCCCGCACCAAACAGGGAGAGGCGTCCAATGTTGGATATATCCGTCATTGGACGTTAAGGTGTTAAGCAGCTTTTTAAATAGTCTTAATTTAAAATGCCCTACCACTTGGTTGCTGTAGAATCTGTGCAATTCTTTCATACACCCGACTGTGCTCCTGCTTTTGACATAGATCCGACAGCACAGTGCTCCTGGCTGCTGTTTGCTTCTTTTTCTCTCACAAATGCACAAAATATGGATCAGATATGGGGAAGTAGGTTGTGCACAACAAAGCCAGTTTTATTAAAGAGGAAGGAGAGGGCCACAATAGAGTATTTAGAAATGGGAAGACATAGGTTGTATGATATCAGAAATTAGAGAGCGGAAAACAAACCCATACAGGCAGCATCAAATGCATGTAACAACTAAATGCTGTTACAAAACATGGTCATGTATGCAATTATTTGACCCAAGGCAATGGCATTTTGAAATTTTATTTTTGATGATTATGTCATTTGTAAGGAGTTTGTGGTTTTTTCACCATAATGGATTGTATGTATAATTTTAAAACATCTAGGTGTTTTCTAATAAAAGATTACTGCTGTGGATGAGCCAGTCTATCTTCATGATATTCCTGAAAACTCTACAGCTATTAAAGCATCAAATGCTGAAAGTTCACTGGAATATCAAAGGAGCGAACAGACTCATCACGTGTTCACAAGGGCAAGTCTGAGAACTCAAACATACTTGTGGTTCAACTCTTCAGCCCCCACTTCTTGTTAATGTTAAAGGGAACCTGTCAGCAGGATTGTGCACAGTAACCTACAGTGTCAGGTTGGTGCCATTATACTGATTAAAATGATACCTTGGTTGATGAAATCCGTCTTGTGGTTGTTTAATCTTTATTTTCAGTTCTGAGTTAATGATATGTTTGTGCTTCGAGGCGGGCTTTGGGCGGGGGCTTCATGTGGTGCTCTGATTAGGTATTCATAATGCAGACTGCTGACAGGTCACATTAATCAGTATAATGGTGCCGACCTGGCACTGTGTGTAGGTTACTGTGCACAATCTTGCTGACAGGTTCCCTTTAAGCACTTACACGTTGAATTGCAAGGGCCTCAGACATGCATTAAAAGCCTAGTAGATGAAATCAGTTACAATGCTGACAACCTTATTTTATCGTTTAGACCCTTACCTTGGAAAGCAGGTTTGTTCATGCTAGCCATACGAGGGCAATAATGTTGTCCAGGGAAGCCCTGAATATGGACTTCCAAAGGAACTGGTCGCACAGATGGACGAAAGTTAAACAGCCCCATCTAAAAAAAAAAGGAAATATATTATGTTAGAGGCTATAGAAAGCTTTGCATATTTTTTCTGTGAACTGTATATTATAATGTGATAGAAAGCTTATAATAAAGATGTTTAACTATTTTTCAAAAGCAGCTTTCATGTATTATAATACATTGAAAGCTGCTTGATCCAGTTAGTCTCAATGATGACAACTGGCGCTGTCTAGTCATTCTCAGCCTCTTTTTCTCCATTTCTGAGTGCTCAGCTAAGCTCCAATCTGATTTTCTTAAATTTGAGCTTAGATAAGCATTCAGATGGGGAGGACGAGAGGCTGGAGGCTGACCAGGAGATGATCCTGCAAGTTTTTAAGCTTGAGACTGAATGGATTCATCCAGCCTAAACTGTGCTGAACTACATGCACTCTGCTGAGCACAAATAGTTAAACATTTTTAATGCACTAAACATACAAAGCGGAACATAGTTTTTAAAAAGAATGTTCTTCCTTAAATTCCAGTTAAAAACCAATAGGTGTTGATGGCACAGAAGTCAACTGAATATTGTTTTATTACTGATTTCAATAGAGGGTACATTCTGTAAGCTCCTATATCTCTCCCTCGTGGTGTCTGCATGCAGCTATATTTTTTTCATTTAATTCCCATCTCCACGATCCTATCCCAATATGTAGTAGGTGTAATAATAGTAAGAATAATAACAAATACCACCAGTTAGAAATGTAGTATAGTTTTTCTGATTCACTGTCTTTTTATTCATGTGCAGGGCTCTGCAGGACCTTATGTATCCATGGTTAAGACCACTAGCAACTCGCTAACTAACTGTCACCATATCAGTTCCAGAAACATATAATTATACATGGCAAATGTGACCTAGGACAAAAGGCTCAGAGAGAAGCTGCAGAACCAGGCTCTCCCCTCCAAAATGCTGGGCTGCTGCTGGCATCTGCTCCAGTTTATTTATTTTACCCGCTTTTGTAGCGCCTACATATTCTACAGCTCTTTATTGACAATATCATCACTGTTCCCAGTGAGATTCACAATTTAATTCCCTATCCCTATGTCTTTAAAGTATGGGAGGAAACCGGAGAACCCAGAGGAAACCCATGCAAACACGGGGAGAACATACAAACTCCTTGCAGATGTTGTCCTTGGCGGGATTTGAACCCAGGTCCCCAGCGTTGCAAGGCTGCAGTGCTAACCGCCCTATTGAATAGTCATATAAAATGTTCATGTAAAAGCTGATTAATACATTTATATTGACTGTCTTATCTATCTCTATATCTCTATATATAAAAATCAATGTGTGTGTATCACCAACCAATCACTAAGCATCTCTTATTTCACCAGAGCTGGTTAAAAGTAGCTGAGCTGTGATTGGTTGCTATGCGCAAGTTTTCCCATTTGACAACACTTCAGAAGACACTGACATGGTGGGAGAAATCTAGCATCCCCAGGAACAGAAGCTCCAGCCATCGTCTGTCCCCCAGAAAGGAGCAGTGAGTACATGACAGAAATGAATCCCCCCCTCCCGTGTGGTATCATTAAGTGACACACATGAATGTAGGAAAGTGCACATATTAAATGTCATGTGGATTTAATATTTTCTCACAGACACTTTTATGCATTATTGATGTGTTACTGTGCTCTGATGCTGTGAGTTTTTTTAAAGTGCTACTTTCCTCATAATTCACCTGAATACACCCATATAACACGTAATGCTTTTCCCATAACAACCCATTAAATATGATACTATATTGCATACAGATTCTGTACATCCATGAGCAACTCAGCCGGACAAATTATAAGTTGACGGTGCATAAAAATGTGTATGTAGGTTTCTCTACTGTACTAATGTATAAGGTTTGTGCCTGTCCATTGGTGAAAAGTGTGACTGTGATATTTATGTTGGCAGATAAGTGAGATTATCAGCCTGATCAGTAGAAAACCTGGGATCTAAAGGCCTCTTTACATTTAGCGATGCACCAGCAATCCTGACCACGATACGACCCGGTCAGGATCGCTGGTGCATCGCTAAATGGTCGCTAGTGAGCTGCCAAACAGGCAGATCTCACTAGCGATGCAGCAGCGGTCGGCGGTCGCATTTACGCTTCAGACGCGGCGAGTGTCCGTCTTCCGCCTGCCTCCATGGCTCGCTAGTCAGCGCCAGCAGGAAGCCGATGACGAGAAATGGACCAGGCCGATCTCACGCGATCAGCCATAGCCAGCGGGGGAGCCGGTCGGAGGTAAGTATCACATGTAGCGATATCGCTAACAATATCGCTGCTGCGTCACAAAATCGGTGACGCTTTAGCGATAGTGCTAGCGATATCGCTATGTGTAAAGCCCCCTTTAGTGAACCATGTTTCTGTGCAATTTCACTATTCTACTTTTACTGGCTTTGACGGGATGATGTGGAATATTAGGGGTAGTAGTCCGGTAGCTCTGGCTGACGGGATGATGTGGGATATTATAGTGAATGTGGCTATCTGGAGTGGGTGGGGCTATACACTCATCTTTATATATAGATATAATCATTATAATTTGTTATACCTAACTGTAGTTAGTTACTATGCCCGGGCAGCGCCGAGCTCTTCAGCTAGTATTGTATATTTGTAGTTTCACATTAAGGTCCTGATTTATCAGCTCTAGTGATTTTCTTCAGTCTGAGCCTTGCCACAAATCTTACTACAGTCAGGGACTGTAGTGGCTTGAGAATATCCCAAATTCACAACATTTTTGCCAAAATTTTGCAGCTTTTCAAAACTTTTTACACCAGAAATCTGGCATATAAGCTTTGATGAATCAAACCCTAAATGTAAAATTACTGCCATGATGCATTACGCTTCTGCAGTAAGCAAAGTCTACCTACCTGGCCAATACCCAACCAATCTGCGAGATCTCTGGCATTTGCAAGAGCAGTTGATAAACCAACAACTCGCACTGTCTTCTCAGTATGTGAAGAGATAAAGTTAGTCCGAGACACAATGACTTCCAGTACGGGTCCTCTCTCATCCCCTAAAAATAATAAAATGTGGCAGTGGTAAATGGAGTAGGTACAACGCAAATGGTAAAGTTGTTGATACCTTGTTTTCAGTACTACTCACCAAGCAAATGGATTTCATCAATGATTAAAATGGAAACCTTCTGCACATAACTTCTGTTCTGCCAACTCCTACTTACACCGTCCCACTTCTCTGGGGTAGTGACGATCAGGTCGGCTTCCGCTATGACTCTCATATCAGGAGTGACATCTCCAGTCAGCTCTACAACTCTGTTAATGGGAAAATATGTCTGCTTAGTTCAATAATGAATATCACAAAATAATATCGCCTAGAAAATAGGCACTTCCAAATACAAATAAGTCCTAAGGAAAAAGATAGGAAGCTTAATGCCATAAAATCAGTGAAATTTTATTATGTCACAAAATTTTAAAAAACATTACAGAAATAATCTGATACAAATGGGGGCAACAGATGCAAAAGAAAGGCCATAGTACAGGTACACAGGGTTTCCAAAATTACATATATATCTGGATCCTATTATTTAATCAATAAACAATGTGATGTAAGAGGAATCTTGCAATAAGGTAAATGAAGCCTACACAATAAGGCTTCCAATATAAATTTTCTTAAATTAATTCATATTCCAGGTAAGTTGGTATATCATGAACAATAAAACATAACCTAGGGTGACAAGTCTGGAGATCGGGTCACGATTTTGGGTTTTCAGATGGACCTTACCTGATCATCCGTTCTTTATAGAAGCGTTTAAAGATAAGTACAGCGGTCTCAGTTTCTATAGTGGTATCATAAATGGATACAATTTGCTCATGAGGTGATTTTATGCTTATGCATTTGACCGATGCTGTACATATGCTGTGCTAATTTATATACGGGCTGGATATATGTCTATTAAGTAATATTAATTCTGATGACATAAAGGCCTGGTCGGCACACAATTACAAATATACAAGGCTCATATGGTCGGAGATTCCAGGTTTTGAAACACCTGGACAAGAAATACGTTAATGTCCAGGGCCATATGGTACCTTATTTAGTACAAAACGGTTTGTTTTTAATAGAACACTGCACAATTGCACTTTGGCACATGTTTGTTTTGAATTGATGTATGGTTTTTAAAGAATCATTAAAGGTTATGTTTTATTGTTCATGATATACCAATTTGCTACCTCTAAATATCTGACATTGGTTTGAGACACCCCCGCTATATAATATTCCAGGTAAGCAATAAGGATCCTAAATAAAAAACCCATAAAGTAAAAAGCCAGCTAAATCCTTATCTATGATGGCTATAATATATATCAGCTGCATAAGTGCATAGTGCAGTATGAGCAAGCATGCCACATGAAGCGGCGTATGTAATTAGCCAGATAGAGAGAGGAAAGTAGCTGCTGCTAAACAAATACCGTACCTTGGTGGTCGTGGCACCCCTGACGCGCGTTTCACGGCTGTGCTTCTTCTAAAGTGAGTGTCTGTGGGAACCTTGTTACGACTTTTACTTCCTCTAGCTAGTCAAGTTCAATCGTCTTCTCGGCTCTCCGCCAGGGTCTTGGCGGACCCTCGCGTGGCCAATCCAAGGACCTCACTAAACCATCCAATCGGTAGTAGCGACGGGCGGTGTGTACAAAGGGCAGGGACTAAAATCCACACTCCCTTTAAAAGAAGCATAGCCGCGAAACGCGCGATAAGGATTTAGCTGGCTTTTTACAAGCATGAACAGAAATGAAAAAAATTATAGCTATTACTATTATTAATGTTTGCTTATTTTTCCAGTTCCATGAAAGGAAGATAAATAGTTAAATAGAGCCCTATAGAGTAATTTGAAGACATACAGTCGTTAGGCTAATCAAACATTTCTTAATGATGTCAGTATACAGTGTCTTGCGAAAGTATTCATCCCCCTTGGCATTTTTTTTTTTTGTGTTTTGCTACCTCACAACCTGGAATTTCACTGTTTTTAAGGGTTTACGTCAGTTCATGATAATTATATGATACAACTTTGAACATTTGGTTTTCTTTTTATTGTGAAGCAAACAACAAAAAGGACAAAATAACTGAAAACTTCCGTGTGCATAACTATTCACTACCCTATAGTCTGTACTGTACTTTGCAGAGCCTCCTTTTGCAGCAATTACACCTGCAATTCACTTTGGATAATTCTCTATGAGCTTTCCACATCTTGCCACTGGGATTTTTGCCCATTCCCCAAGGCAAAACTGATCTGTTTCATTCAAGTTAGTGGTTTCCCCTGTAAACAGCAATCTTCAAGTCTGACAATTCTCAACTGCATTAAGGTCTGGGCTTTGACTAAGACACTCTAAAACATTTAAAAGTTTCCTCTTAAACCACTCGAGTGTTGCTTAAGCAGTATGCTTTGGGTCATTGTCTTGTTGGATGGTGAACCTCCAGTCTCAAATCACTGACAGACTGAAATAGATTTTGCTCAAGAATATCGCTGTATTTCACGCTATCCATCTTCCCTTAGACTCAGACCATTTTCCCTGTCCCTGCTGCCAAAAAATATCCCCCTCTCATGATGCTGCCACCACGTTTCACTGTGGGGATGATGTTCTTGGGGTTATGAGCTGTATTGGTTTGGAGCCAGACATAGTGTTAACTTTGGTGACCAAAAAGATAAATTTTTGTCTCTGACCACATCACCTTCCTCCATACTTTGTGGAGTCTCTCACATGTCATTTAACAAACTCAAAACAAGCCTTACAATTTTTGTGCATAAGCAAAGGCTTAAAGTGTCTCTTAATAAATCAGGCGCCTCTGACTCCAACACGCGCCCTGATCAGTGATACACTACTGTAATGTATATTGTGGGGAAAATAAGTATTTGGTACAGTGTTGATTTTGCATGTATTCCAACCTACAAAGAATGGAGAGGTCTGCAATTTTTATTGCAGGTATATGTCAACTGTGAGAGGCAGAATCTTGAAATAAAAAACATAAAATCACATTGTATGATTTTTAAATAATTAAATTGCATTTTATTGCATAAAATCACCTACCACCAGCAAGAATTCTGGCTCTCACAGACCTGTAAGTTTTTCTTTGGGAAGTCCTCCTACTCTGCACTCATTACCTGTAATAACTGCACCTCTCTGAAATCATTAACTGTATAAAAGACACCTGTCCATACACTCAATCACACTCCAACCTCTTCACCATGGCCAAGACCAAAGAGCTGTCTAAGGACACCTGGACAAAATTGTATACCTGCAAAAAGCCGGGATGGGCGCGAGCAGTGGAGAATGAAGAGAGAGGTCTTCAGCACCCAGCGCAGGGGAACAGCACAAACCGTAGTGTTGAATCCTAGGTGCCGGTATTTGTCACACGGATGTCATCCGTGTGTGTGTTACCAGTGTGCGGGATGTTTTGCAGACAGTGCTGCTGTTTAAAAACAAAGTAAAAGAAATCTTGTGGATATTACCTGCACTGCTGAATAAGACTCGATCCAGACATAATAGATGAAGGATGGTGGTTTATTTTCTTCCTGAAGACGAAGTAACTATATACATTGAAACGCGTAGAATAAACCACCATCATTCATCTATCACATCTAGATTGATGTCTTATTCAGCAGCGCGGGTAATATCCACAAGATTTCTTTTACTTTGGTTCTGAAACTGTCACTTGCTTACCCGTGGATCTGCTGCAGCTGATATTCTCGCTTTACCAAAGGACTCATCAGGTTAGTAGAATCCGAGCATAAATGGACTCATCAGGTTAGTAGAATCTGAGCGTATATTGCTAATATCCATCGGATAAGACCCTATTTGCACTGATTTTTCCTACAGTTCTATCGTTGGTTGTTAATAAACAGACATGTCAGCGTGTTTTGCCCATGGACACACTGAGGTGCACAGACCCATTCACTTACGTGTGTAAATGTCTTTGGTACGTATGAAAGCTACCAACACACGTACTGGACCCAGGGACGTCTGAAAAAGCCCTAAAGATGTTTCTGGGAAAGTTCAGGAACCAGCCCAGAAAAACACTGCAGGACCTGGTGAATAAACTGAAGAAAGCTGGGACCACAATCTCAACCATTACGTTAGTAACACGCTACACTTTCATGGATTAAAACCCTGCAGGACACGCAACGTCCACCTACTCAGGCCAGCACATGTACAGGCCCATTTGAAGTTCAATAATGACCATTTGAGTGATCCAATGGAGGCGTTGGAGAAGGTCATGTGATCAGATGAGAACAAAATAGAAATTTTTGGTATCAAATCCACTCGCCATGTTTGGAGGAAAAAGAAGGATGAGTACAACCCCAAAAACACCATCCTAACCGTGAAGCATTGTTGGAGAAACAACACACTTTGGGGGTGCTTTTCTACAAAGGGGAAAGGCCAACTGTACCGTATTAAAGGGAGGATGGATGAGCTCATGTATCACGGGATTTTGGCTATCAACCTCTTTCGCTCAGTAAGAGCATTGAAGATGGGTCGTGGCTGGGTCTTCCAGCAAGACAATGATGCAAAACACACAGCCAGGGCAACTAAGGAGCGGCCCCTTAAGAAGCATTTCGAGGTCCTGGAGTGGCCTAGCCAGTCTCCAAACCTGAATCCAATAAAAAATCTTTGGCGACAGCTGTAACTGAATGTTGCCCAGAAAAGACCCCAAAACCTGAAAGATCTGCAGAAGATCTGTATGAAGGAGGTTGCCAAAATCCGTGCTGCAGTGTGTGCAAATTTGGTCAATAACTACAGGAAATGTTTGACCTCTGTAATGGCAAACAAAGGTTTCTGTGCCAAATATTAAATTCTGTTTTTCTATTGCATCAAATACTTATTTTGCAAAATAAAATTCTTATTAGTTATGTAAAAATCTTACAGTGTGATTGCCTGGATTTTATTTTTAGATTCTACTATAAAAAATACAGACCTCTCTATTCTTTGTAGGTGGGAAAATTAGCAAAAACAGCAGTGAATCAAAAACTTATTTTCCCCAGTGTATGTATTGTAGTTTATCATTATATGCTATTGATACACAATTGGAGTATATCCTAATATTTCTGAAGATATCGATATAAAACAAGATGAAAATAATGTTGATTACAATAGTATATCCAAAGTCTGTGGGATTCAGAGAGAGAGAGAGAAACACCCCTTTAGGTATACATTTAGGAGGATAGAAACACAGTAAAACAAACGTATAAAAATACTCTGTTGTAAAAAAGTAACAGTAAACAGCACGTGCTAGTAAATGATGATAACAAAACAGGGTATTTGGTTGATAAGTTTTTTGCAAAAAATGTATTCTAAGCCGCTCTACCAAACGTCAAGGTATACCCATATCAGAGCATTTAAAAACCTGATCATGTGTACAGTACCTATATGAGCAGGATTCAGGCAGGTAATGTCCGATACAACAGAGTATTTGTATACGTTTGTTATACTGTGTTTTTCTGTGTTTCGGTCTTTTGGTGGTATGAACACTGTCATACAGACTTGTTCGCTGTGTGCATGGCCTATGCGTTTGTGTCATTTAGGAGGATAGGCTGGTTTAATCACAGACAGTAAGGACAAGACCCCGCGTACAGTCCGGCCACTGCGCACCAAAATATAATTAGCAGAAAACTTCAAATGGTGATTAAAGAACCACAAAGTGGATTTCTTCACTGAAGGTATCAATTTCATATGTATTACAGCACCACCTCAGCTTTGTCTTCACATTACAAAATTGTGCTGACTAGTTCTCGCTAGTATGGTGCCCATAAGTAAATCTTCCCCACTGGGTTTCACTGAGCATTGGATATACAGTATAAAAGCTTGTCAGCAACCCCAGCCGTCAGATACTCATCACTAATCTTATGGATAGGTGATAAGTTATGGCAGGAAAACGACTTAAATGATCTATTACTTACTTTTTGCCAAGTTTTTCTTCAATCCGCACTTTCCAGTCCTCCATTCTTTCACGGACTAGGGCCTTCAATGGAGCTATATAGACTGCCTATGAATGCAAGATAAATGAAAAAAACTTACATTACATATTTTACGAATTAATAAATACAATAATACATAATAATACAGCAAATGGCCAAAAAAAACGTAATAGCTAGCCGGAGCCCCAAAATAATCAGTAGCTATAACAAAGAGGGGAATTTTCTAAAGAAATTCATTAAATATAACCTTTATTGATATAGTTTAAAACTTAACCATAGACAATCAAAACATACAACTGATCCCAAAATAATAGGGTCGTGTGACTTAGATACCTTCACAGCTGAAAAGAGGAGAAAACTCCCTGTAGGCAGCAATTCTAGGCATGAGCAATCAGTAGGTGATTGGAATATATACCACGAGGTAGCTCTCAGTAACCACAAATGGAACAAAAAACAACAGAGAGGCTATAAAGTTGCACAATTAGTTATAATTAAAGTGTGAAAAGCGCAGGTAGGCCCATGTGTTTAGTTTAAAACAGCTAAAATGTGTTATAGAGTCATAGTCATGTTAAGGGTGGATAAACTTTTGCACAATTAACTAGTATGCAATAAATGGAATTCTCTCACCCATAATTAAGCAGATGTCCAACTCCAGAAAAAGCCATGTATTACAGCCCATCAGGACATAGAGACCAGTGTCTGCCTCATATAGCTGTCCATTCTTAAGGGCCACACGGGAAATTGGAGTGAGACATAAGACCACCTCCTGACGCGTTTCGTCCCGCTAAGGGATTCATTAGGGGATTCTGTAGTCTACTAAGGAGGTCCATGCATCCTCTCACCTCCTGTGATGAAGCCTAAGTGCAGGACTCCCTTTACAATAACCATGCGATTCCCGATGTCCAGACTCTCACAGAGTCATTTCCGTTAGTCAGTGCGCTTGTCCAAGGCAGTGACTGATGGAGAATTGCGTTCTCATGGCTGCTTCCTCCCACCGGAACGCAACAAAATACTTTCGGTTTCCGCCTAGCTCACAAGAATGTGCCAACAACATCATTTCCCATTTTTGGAAAGCAGGTTTAGTAGCTTTGGACCGCACGCTTTCTTTATAACAGTACACATTCATTTCAATGCTGGCCAGACGCCATCCTGATCTCACCCATCAAAATACACAGGGCACAAAGCAAATCAGCCCCCAAAATCATCACTTTGGCAGTAAGGGGCATTCAGCTTCTACAGTATACTCATACCATGTGAGGGAGGAAGAACAAAAATTGCTTGCCAAAAGTCTGGAATAAAGGTAATAAAGTGTGTCTCACTATTGCCAGAAAACTGAAGAACAAATCAAAGATTCATAAATAAATCATGAGATGATAAAATTCTCTGGAGCGCAAATTCAGTTGAGCTTAAAAGTTTAAGATTACGTAGGCAGTTTTCGCAGGGTTGACAAAAATAACCACTGTTCAATGAGCAAAAAAGACAATATATAATTCCAA
Source organism: Dendrobates tinctorius (assembly GCF_039654945.1). Lineage (NCBI taxonomy): Eukaryota > Metazoa > Chordata > Amphibia > Anura > Dendrobatidae > Dendrobates > Dendrobates tinctorius. The sequence continues at coordinate 6,600,509 of NW_027361779.1, read as the reverse complement.
TAGAGCAGTGAATTGACACAATTGAATTAAAAGGTCATAATTTAATATATTATAGCTGGTGGAGTAAAATTTGGAAAAAACAAAAAGTGAAGGTATTGTATCTAAGTCACAAGACCCTATTATTTGGGGATCAGTTGTATGTTTTGTGCGTCTATGGTTACGCTTTAAACTATATCAATAAAGATTATATTTTATGAATTTCTTTACAAAATGCCTCTCTTTGCTACAATATCACATACCATACAACCTACTGATACATGGTGGCAACAGGGAGGCACAGGTAACTAAATGTGACAGAATTCTGGTGTACATAACATGTGCCTCAATTATAAAGGATTTTAGACACTTTTTGCTCCATAAATGGAATCTGTCACCAGGTTTTTGCTGTGAAGTCTGAGAATAGGGACAGAGACCACAATTCCGGCGATGCGTCACTTCCTACTACTATTTTGACACAATCACTGTTTTCTGTGCTGCAGATCTAGCGGTTCTCTGAATGCTAAGCTCTGTATAACCCCGCCCACACCACTGATTGGCTGCATTTTCTGTACACTGACAGTTTCTAATTGATGGTTCGGATGGGGTAACACAGAACAGTTGACTAGGAGGCACGAGGCAGTCCTAGTGGAGGAGTGATAATCTCCTGCTAATAAAACACGGATATTCATGAACCAGCAGCACATCACAGTAAGTGATACATTGCTGGAATCAGGGTATCAGCCCCCAGATCATGGTGCTCTCTGATTACATTGCAAAAACTGCTGACAGATCTCCTTTAATAGACATGTAGAAGAGACAATAAAATGAAAGGTGTTTGTAAAATATGCACAATTTATTTAAGGTGTGCTCTGTTTTTAGTCAAACTAAGACAAACCAAAATAGAGTGTAAAATGTACCAGAGTTACCGTGCAGCATGAGTGTGATAAATGTGGGCCATTTTAAGGCTGTCTTGTCTAAATTCATGCTAATTATTACACAGGACTAGGAAATCTGCCCCACACGATAATATTTTACATTTGAACTTCAGCTTATCTCTGACCTTGGATGCTGGATACTTGTTGAAGACTCTGAAGATGGCCAACTCGGCAGCGACGGTTTTCCCAGAACCTGTCGGAGCCCCGAGCAGAACGTTTGTGTCCGTGTGGTAAAGAGTGTGAAAGATCTGAGTCTGAACGGGGTTGAAATGTGTAAACTTGTAAAGGATTTCATATTCTCTATGTCCCAAGGCAGAGACTGGCAAGGGCTGCAAATCCAGCAATTCTGCAACAGAATAATCAGTAATGAGGGGACAGATTTACTTTACATAAGGTGCAACAAATGTGTACTTGTCTGGTGCGCAAGAGGGTAGTTTTATCTGCTCCATATCAACTAGTTCTCCGAATGCTGAGCTCTGTATAACCCCAAACCACAACACTGACTGGAAACTTTCTGGATGCACTGTGCATAGGCAGAAAGATGCCAATTAGTCGTGAGAGTGGTGTTAAGACCTTCACGACTTTTGACGTAAATTTACCTCAGAGGTCATTTCCCTGCCTTTGATGTGAGCTTGCAAGCTGAGTCCACATCTTTCCCCGCAAATTATGACCATTTTCCTTGAGGTTGTTAACCAGTTAAATCCCGCAGTCAATCACTGACTGCGGGATTTAGCAAGTGCTGTCCGGAAGCACGCTATTCATCCAGCCCTTCTGCGCCCGTCACATGATCACGGGACGCCGATGGGTTGTCATGACAGTCAGGGGTTTGCTGATGATCTTTGTGCCTGTCATTACGATCCACCTGATGAGCCGCTATGTATAGCACAAGTGATCAGACGATGCAGCTTGCAAAGGAATATTAAATTCAGTGAAAAGTAAAAAAAAAATAAATAATAATAATAATTTTAAAAAATATGAAAAAAAACACAAGTTCAAATCACCCCATTTTTGCCTCATTAAATAAAGCAATTGAAAAAACTAAATACACATATTTCATATGGCTGCGTTCATAAAAATCCGATCTATCAAAATATAAACAAATCAATCTGATCTGTAAATGGCGTAACGAGAAAAAAAAACAAAACGCCAGTATTATGTTTCCTTGGCAGAAGCAACATTGCAATAACATGCAATAAGAGGTGATCAAAAGTTCATGTCTACCCCAAAATGGTATCAATAAATTGGTCAGTTCATGGTGCAAAAGATAAGCCCTCCCACAGCCCCATTTCCCGAAAAAAGGAAAACTCTACGGGTCTCAAAAAACGGCGACATGAGCAAGATGAAATTTCAGAATTTTTTTTCACCACTTGGAAAAAAAAACATATACATGTTTGGTATCTGCATACCCGTAATGACCTAGAGAATCATATTTCCAGGTTAGTTTTATCACATAGTGAATATGGTAATTTAAAAAAAAAATAATAATTGTGGAATTGCACTTTGAATTTTGTTCTGGCTTTCCAGTACATCACATGATAACATGAATGGCGTCATTCAAAAGTACAACTTGTCTCCCAAAAAACAAGTCCTAATACAGCTATGGATGTGGAAAAATTAAAAAAAAAATACGGCTCTTGGAATAAGGGGAGGAAAAAACAAAGCAAAAATGGAAAATTGAAAGGTCATGAAGGGGTTAAACAGAGCTCATGAATATGGTGGACTACATGGCAGCACGTTTACAAGTCATCTAGTGATAATATCCTGCTTATCAAACAAAGATTTTATAAAAACGACCTTATTTTCGGTGGGTCACAGAGGCAGGAGCCGGCTTCTGCAGCTAACTCCTGTGTGGCCACTGCTAAAAAGAGATGAATATTCACTGCATTCCACGCCCATGGGCATGGAGGGCAATGAATATTAATTTCTCTTTAATGGCATCTTGGTGTGATGGGTCCCCATCACGGTCCTGGTATGACTTGTCACATCCTTTCCTTGTCCTGGTATGATTGACCCCCACTCCTATCCTGGTATGCATGGAACCATCAGAAAACAGTCAAAAAACAAACCATTACAATTACCTTCCCGGCGCTCCCTCGCAGCATCCTGCTCCGATGCCAGCAGCTGCTTTAATGCTTGTAAGCAGCACATGGCAGGGACGTTATGCGCTGCTTGCAAGCCGAAGGGCAGCTGCCAGAATACTGAATGCTCTGCGCGCCGGGACTGTGTGCACGCAAAGCAGTGAGTATTCATTGCTCTCTAGAGAGCACAGTGTCAGTCGGAGACTTCTTGCTGCTGCCGGCGGTCAAGTGAGCTGATACTTAAGAGAAATGAATATTCACCCCATTCCATGAATATTCATTTCTCTTAAGTATTGGCACACGTGAACGTGCGGCAGCTGCAGGCAGGAAGTCTCCGTCTGACACTGCGCTCACTAGAGAGCAATGAATACTCAAAGCTTTGAACAAACACAGTCCCGGCGTGAGAACACTGTGTATTCCGGCAGCTGCCTATTGGCTTGCAAGCAGCACATGACGTCCCTGCCATGCGCTGCTTACAAGCATAAAGCAGTTGCTGGCATCGGAATAGGATGCTGCACGCGAGCGCAAGGAAGGTAAGTGTAATTATTTTTTTTAATGTTTTCCAATGGGGTCATGCATACCAGGATGGGGGTGGGGGCCAATCATACCAGGATAAGGATGGAACCATGCATACCAGGACCAGGATGGGGGCCAATCATACCAGGTTAAGGATGGGGCCCTGCATACCAGGATAGAGATGGGGGTGATCATTCCTGCCAGAATAAGGATGAGGGGAACCATTCCTACCAGGATAGGGATAAGGGGTCATGCATACCAAACTAGGGGTGAGGAGACATGCATACCAGGATAGGGATAAGGGGGCCATGCACACCAGGATAGGGATGAGGGAGCCATGCATACCAGGGTAGGGATGAGGGGGCCATGCATACCAGGGTAGGGATGAGGGGGCCATGCATACCAGGGTAGGGATGAGGGGGGCCATGCATACCAGGGTAGGGATGAGGGGGGCCATGCTTACCAGGATAGGGGATATTAAGTACAGAATTGACCACATTTTTGCTTCAAATATTTTTTCTCTAATTTCCTCCTCTAAAACCTAGGTGCGTCTTATGGTCCAGAGCGTCTTATAGTCTGAAAAATATGGTACATTAAGCAGCCCAGTAACTGATTGATCGCTGGAATCAGGGTCTCTGCCCCTACATTATGCTGCTCTTAGATTACGTAGCAAATTCCATTTAAGCATGTGAGCATCAGAAAACTCCCATGCTTCAAGTGCTGTTTTAACTGCTGAAAGTATAAATACACATATACAAATACACGGTTCTATAATTTATTTGATTGAAACAAAAACTACAATGAAAACATTGGAATAATTCAAACATCACCCGCAATGGGTCTGATCTCCCTCAGTTTCGACAAGAATCTTTAAAATTGTGAAACAATGGCAAAACTAATGCTTTTTATGATCTGTGAGCCCACTGGAGTCCAAAATGTTCAATGGTCACAATAATTACGTATATGGTGAAAAAACTAATATATTGCGTGCATACAATGCTGAAGAATCCTATACAAGAAATTCCTACCTGTGTGTGGAGGATGCCTCTCTGGCAATATAAGGTGCTGGAAATTGATTATGCACACAGCTTCAGCTCCCAGCCATCGATCAGAAACAGCTCTGATATAATACTGGGAAGGTAAAGGTTCAAAGATGGGGATTGTGAAGACCAGAAATTGCTGTTCTTTGATGACGACCTGTTGGAAGGAAAATAATCTTCAGAAACACAATTGATCAGCCCCAACCATGAAAAGGGTCTGTGAGATCTCCGGAGATGCCTGTCCTGGTAAGTACCTGTGCTCATTGAGAAATAACAATTCTGGGGGATCTTATTTCCAAATCTGCTGCACTGTTTCTGTTAATTCTCTCGGAGATACAAGGCGGCATCTCTTTTAAGAACTCTATATGCTTTTCCTCTAATATTTCTCTTGGAAGTGCACCAATACCCTAACAACAGTAATAATTATCAATGTGTCCCAACTCATTCTCAACAATGTGAAATTGTGTAGACACAGTCTCTGGGGGAGTAGAACGGTAATGCCCAGTTGTCAATATATTAACGTTGCCAGGAGGAATACTGGAGCACCGGCACAACACAGAGGTTCCAGGAAACCTACTCTACAATTAATGTTGCCTTTCAGCTCTGATGACAGACATGTCAGGAAAGATGACAAGTGGTCTTTTAAAAAAAATAATTAAATTCACTTAAAAAAAACATGGGTAAATGCAACAGTAGAGAAATTTAGTGAAATTTGGAAATGAATTATTGGAATACTTTAGCAAAACTATATGACTTTTGGGAAGGTCGCCAAGACTGTTCTGGTTTCTTCTTATATATAAATACATATAATATCCCTGACCTAGTTGATTCTCGGATCCTAGGCACGTGGTAAACTGAAAGTTTACTGTTGCCAATATACGGTAAGAACGTTTTTCAAACAAAATTAATTGGTTGATGGCATTCATCCAAGCCGCGATACATTTTTTTTTCCAATTTCTGGTTACTAATTTTCTTTGCACACAAGGTATTCAAGACACAGCCTCCTTGTTGCATTAGTCCATTATAGCTACTAACTTAAATAAGCGCACTTGTAAAGGGGCAGAAACACACGGAAGACAATAAACCCTGTAAAGCCACAAAACATTTCATCAATACCTCCCAGGGGAAAAGTTGCAATGCTACATCGACAGTAATGGGAAATCTCTGTACCTGTTTCTTTTGAAGTAGAAAGTATTCTGAATGGTAAATATGGTCATTAGCAGGATCTTCAACCCAAATCCACCACGGTTCTCCAACAGTTCCATGCACCTAGAGGCAAAACGAAGAGTTGAACGTAAAGGGGCAATAAAAGGTTGCCCAAATAATTCCTGGTTTATGGTTCACATGCACAGTAATGAGCTAATGATACGTGTTATTAATTTAGTATAACTGCACATTAATGGGTAGAATCATAACGTGAATACCCTTAACATCACTGGTTTTAGTATACGTTCTAAATTTATCTTTATAATGGTTAGAACAATATTTTTAGGCTTAGCTCAAAATGCATAGGATACACATTGCGTTAAAAACAACCAGTTGCCACGAAGTCAAAGGGTCCAAATTTTGTTCTTATTTTTCTGTAGCTGCACCCTTGAGTATGCCATTTTTTAATCCACCAGATAGGGTCCCATTGTATTTAGTGCTAGTGTTACCAAAAATACGTGGCTTACAGGATTCCCTAGGGGCATATCTTTAGGAAACTGTCATGATCCAGGCCGGGGTCTGTTTCTTGTTATTCTCTCCCCGGTCTGGTCATGCGGGGGTTAACCTTCTTTGCCTCGTTTTGGGTTCTGTGTGGCTATTTCAGTCTGCTGTGGCTTGCAGATCAACATCAGTGATAGTTCATGCTCCCAGGCTAGAGCAGCTGACCCCTTGATACAATGTTTAGTCCTCTGCCTGTTTACTCTGTTTCCATGACTTCCCTTTCCTGCCACCCCGCTTGTTTTAGTGTTGGCTCCCTATGTTTGGACCTCTTGGTATGTGACCTGGCTTGTCTTCTGACCTGATTGACTGTCTCACATCTCGGTTATCTCTGCTCCAGTGTTGCTCTGACTTCTGGCTTGTATTTGCGTGACCTCTGGTACTTCTTTTCCTGACTGTTTCTGACTTGGCTCGTCTGACCACTCTTTCACCACCTGGTGGCGCCTGTGCTGCTGCTCAATGGTACTTTGCTGTGTGCACAACCTCTCTTCCTTCACCAGCATCCCCTGGTGGAGGTTGCGCTATACTGCACTACAGCAGCATTACAGTTACCCTGTGAGAACCGCCCTCTTATAAAGACCACTAAAAATTAGCACTAAACTGGAGCTGTATGCAGATCAAAGAAAACCCTAGCATACTTAAAGGGAACCTCTCAGCAGGATTGGGCACAGTGACCTACACACAGTATCAGGTCGGCGCCGTTATACTGATCAAAACGATACCTTGGTTGATAAAATCCGTCTTGTGGTTGTTCTTTAATCTTTATTTTCAATTTTGTGTTAATGATATGCTCGTTCCCTAAGGCGAGGTTCATTTTTGTGGTGCTCTGATTATATTTTCATAATGAAGACTGCTGACAGGTCACTGATCCCTCACTGACCTACCCCCTAGCATTTGAAGTCAATTTCGCCATTAGCATAATGGTGTTTTTTTCTATACAAAATTATTTTCTGATTAACTTACAGTGGCATGTAAAAGTTTGGGCACCCGTAGTAAAAATTATGTAATTGTGAACAGTTAATTAACTTGACAATGAAATGCTCTCCAAAAGGCCTAAAGTTGAAGATAACACATTTCCTTTGTATTTTAGAAAAAACAAATCATATTTTACGTTATAAAAATTACAAAAAGGAAAGTGGGCCGATGCAAAAGTTTAGGTATCTTTCATGGTTATTACTTAGTAGCATCCCGTTTTGAATGTATCACAGCTTGTAAACATTTTTTGTAGCCAGCCAAAAGTCTTTCAATTCTTGTTTGAGGGTGTGACAATCTGAGGTTGTGTAATAATCACCTAGACAGGTTACCAATGCAATTATTTTTTATTCCTTACATCCATAGTCTTACAGCAATTCCAGGTAGATGGTCACAATGTAATGTCACTAGACCACAAGATCCCATCCTGGGGCCGATAGTTTCACTGCCCACGTACCAGGCGATACCCAAAGTCTTCCAACTTTTGATTGGCTCGCAACTTTTGTATCTCCAGCCAGTATAGTCTATAGTGACAGTTAATGCTCCATAACATGACCGAAGCACGTCTCCCGAACCAACTGGCAACAACAGTCCTTCATATAGTTCCTCACATCCGGACAATAGATATCATGACTATAGCACATTTATCAAGCTCCAGCCAGCAACCACATATAGTACAGGTATAGTCCCAACCGGGCTTCTCCAAATGTCTTTATGGGTTCAGTGATGGGCAGACCTGTATTCAAGCAGATGGAACTATGGTTGCTTGGGCTGTTCCTGAAGAGGGTGTCTTTACAGAGAGAGCCACAAATCCACAGCTCCCATCCAGACCTTCTTCCACAGAATTGGGGGGAGGTGATCCTTCATTGTTCGATTGTTTAACTAATCTGCATGTTTATGCTCAGTTGTGTATGTTAAGGGCCTGTCACACTAAGCGATATCGCTAGCAATATCGCTATAACATCACTGTTTTTTGTGACGTAGCAGTGATATTGCTAGCGATATCGCTATGTCTGATACTTACCTCCGACCGCTCCCCCGCTGGTTATCGCTGATCGCGCGAGAACGTCCTGGACTGTTTCTCGTCAGGCGCTTCCTGCTGGTCTTCCTGCTGTGGAGACGAGCGACGCGTGGACGCGGGCGGGAGGACGTCAGGATCGCCTAGTGTGACAGGTAAGTAGCGACCCCCGACCCCTGCGATGTCGCTGGTGAGATCTGCCTGTGCGGCAGCTCACTAGTGACCACTTAGCGATGTACCAGCGATCCTGACCGCGTCATATCGCTGGTCGGGATCGCTGGTACATCGCTAAGTGTGACAGCACCTTTAGCAAACTGCAGTGGGCAGATGTAATATGTAATCAGCAGGCATTTACAAAATAACATACAACAAAAGTCATCATACAGTCTCATATGAAACAATGGCTCAATTGAGGCCTCTGAGACATTATCAAGAGTAGCCCGCAAGTCTTCCTTTGCTTATGATCACCGAATGCAAACACTGATTCCAGAGGCTGAACACTTAGTGGACTTAAACTAGCGAGCAAGCAAAGTTCTAATAAAACACAACAATAAGTTGGATGTAGCAAGTGTTTCATGCTGGAAAAAGTCTGCATCCTTTAGAGTTGTGGACTTTGCTCTACGTCCATTGGTCCAATAGTCTTTAGTAAGAGACCAGCTCCTCACAGAGGGATTTTCATTGATTCTTCCTTGGAAAATACTTCCAGTTCTGAGAGATTCCTGGGTTGTATTGCATGCTCTGTTATTTTGAGTTCTATGCCAGATTTTCAATGATGTTCAGATCAGGGGACTGTGAAGGCCATTGCAAAACCATCAGCTTGTGCTTTTTAAGTTGTGTATTATGGAGTTTGACGTGTGTTTAGCATCATTATCCATTTGTAGAAGCCATCCTTTTTTCAACTTTAGCTTTTTTTTAAAGATGATGTTATGTTTGCATTAAGAATTTGTTGAAATTTCATTGAATCCATTGTTCCCTCTACTCATGAAATGTTCCTTGTGCCATTGGCTGCAACACAACTCCAAATCATGATTGATCCATCCCCATGCTTAATCGTTGGTATATATTGGAGATATTCTTTTCCGGAAATTCTGTGGCTTTTTTCTCCACACATACCTTTGATCATTGTGGCCAAAGAGTGCTATTTTATCCTCATCGATCCACAGGACTTGTTTCCAAAATGTATCAGGCTTGTTTAGATGTTTTTTGCATACTTCTTACGCTGAATTTTATGGTAAGGATGCAGAAGAGGTTTTCTTCTGATGGCTCTTCCATGAAGGCCTAATTTATGCTGGTGTCCACGAACAGTGGAACATTGTACCACAACTAGAGTCTAAATCTTTCTGAATATCTTTTGCAGTCAAGCGGGGGTTCTCATTTGCCTCTCTAGCAATCCTATGAGCTGCTCTCACTGAAATTTTGCTCTACCAGACCTTATCTTGACCTCCTCTGTTCCTGTTAACTGTCATTTCTTAATTACCTTTTGAACTAAGGAATGAGCAACTTGAAAACACTTTGATATATTCTTATAGCCTGATTCTGCTTTGTGGACCTTCACCATTTTCAGAGTGCTAGGCAGCCACTTAGAAGAACCCATGGTTGCTGATTTTTGGCACAAGGTAGAGAAGGCTGGGTTTCTAAGAAGCTGGGAAATTCACATCACCAGTCTTTCCCAGTTAAGATAGTGAACAAACCATAACTGAAATCTCCAAATATATATATATTTTTTTGCCTAAAATACAAAGGAAATGTATAATCTTCAACTTAAGGCCTTTTAGAGATCATTTTATCTTCAACTTGCTTAAAAACTGTTCACAATAACAGTAATTTTGACCAGGGGTGCACAAATTATATATAGTGTTATAAACTATTCTACTTTACTGGGATAATGACTTTTGGGTTTTCATTGGCTGTAAGCCATAATCATCAACATTACCAGAAATAAACACTTGAAATAGATCACTCTGTTTGTAATGACTCTATATAATAAATTAATTTAATTTTTTTTATTGAATGACTGAAAAAAATTAACTTTATGATGATATTCTAATTTTGTAAGAAGCATCTGTAAGTCATCTATTGACCAAACTTTCTCCCGTAACCCATATTCAGATGCACACTTGGCCGATCATACATACCGTATATACTCGTGTATAAGCCGAGATTTTCAGCCCATTTTTTTTGGGCTGAAAGTCCTGCTCTCAGCTTATATGCGAGTCATATACTGGGAGGGGTGGGGGGGGTCGGAGACCATACTCACCTCTCCTGGCACTTCTCTGCAGCCCCTGCGTCTCCCTCTGCCATCTGCTTACTGCATTCAGCGGTCACGTGGTACCGCTCATTAAACTCATGAATATGTGCATATTTAATGAGCGGTACCACGTGACCAGCTGAATGCAGGAAGCAGACGGCAGAGGTAGAAGCAGGGGCTGCTACTGCAGAGAAGACCTTGCGGCTAGGAGGGGTGAGAATGACGGGGGCAGAGTGATCTTCACCTGTCCCCGTTCCACGTCGTGCACCGCTGTGTCTCCGGGTCCTCCTGCTGTGACGGCAGAGGGCGTGATGACGTAGTCAGTGTGCGCCCTCTGCTGTCAATGCAGAGATCCGGGAGACACAGTGGTGCACGGCTTGGAACAGGGACAGGTGAATATCGCCACTGCCAGGGGCTCAGGACACCGGCACCTGGCCCCCAGCGACGGAGAGGTGAGTATGTCATTTCTTTTTTATTGCAGCAGCAGAAAATAAGGGGTATTTATGGAGCATCTTATGGGGCAGCATTAACCCTTGTGGAGCAGCATATGGGGGGTATTTATGGGGCAGCATTAACCCTTGTGGAGCAGCATATGGGGGGTATTTAGTGGGCAGCATTAACCCTTGTGGAGCAGCATATTGGGGGTATTTATGGGGCAGCATTAACCCTTGTGCAGCAGCATATGGGGGTATTTATGGAGCATCTTCTTGGGCCAGCATTAACCCTTGTGCAGCAGCATATGGGGGGGTTTATCTATGGAGCATCTTCTTGGACCACCTTTAACCCTAGGCTTATATGCGAGTCAATAAGTTTTCCCAGTTTTTTGTGGCAAAATTAGGGGGGTCGGCTTATACACGAGTATACACGGTAAGTTATCTGATGATCGAACTCTCTCTCCTGAAACCCATATTCAGATGCACACTTGGCCGATTATACAAAGTCATCTGATGATCGAACTCTCTCTCCTGAGCCCTCTTATAAACATTTGGCAGAGCATGTGTCATCTTTTGACTGAACACTCTCTCCAACATACCGCCATTTAAATGACATAAATGTTAACCTGGTAAATATATGCAATCACTTCCACAGAATAGTGGTGCTAATAGAATTAATAAGATCAGATGCACGCTAATCAGTCACACGACGGCACACTTTTGATTTTCCTTATACCAATGTTTTACGTACTGATTTTATCAGCACAGTATAAATATGATCTTAATGACTAAACCCGGGATTTCTTAAGTAACGTTACATCTCATTCAGCACACAATAAAAACATGCTCTCTTGTTCTATATTTATCATTATTTTAGAAAACGCCACACATTTGTCAAATTGTAGTGTCTTTTATCACTTAACATCTTTGAGCAAGGAAAACTCCCTGCTACACACCAATAATCTGCAATCTTTAATGTTACTTAGAAACACAGCGATAATCTTGTTTCTTTAAAACTAGATGGGATAAATAAATGTACAAGCAGGTTCAGGCAGGAAAAAAAATGAGATTAATTGCAAGCTAGATCCTATCTAACAACATTTCATTTCCCTCATTTCTTGTGTCGCCTGAGCGATGCACTGTATTATGAGACAAATGAAGATTACTTCATAAAACTTAAATCAACATTTATAGTATTTCTCACTCAACGGTGACACCGAGGTAACTAATGTACTATGCAAGCATTAATCTCCCAATGTAATAAGGAAAATACATACAAATATATTCAGCACTAGCTTGGGGACTTAAGACGCAGGCTTATCACAGTAACTTTTTAATATTAACTTTCAAAGAAAAACGTATCTGGCTGGATCGTCCTTGAGATGGAAAAACCAGACAGGATAATGAACATGTAGCACATAAAGGCTGCACTGGAGATAAAGACCTACGGGGTGTTGACCTTGTGAACTGTTTGGGTCACCACATACTGGGTGACCGAGTGCGTCCCATCATGTTCAGTCTATGTTTTACAAAAGATTGGCAAGTCAGTGAGCTGACCTAAAGGTTAAATCCAACAGCAGGCATTAATGAGCTTTGTACTACTGCCGAACATGACAAAACTGTAACCACATCATCACTTGGGGAGACATTATCTTCCCTTTGTTTCCTTTTTCGGCCTTGTTATTTTTCTATCATGTTCCATTAATGAATTAAACATCTGTTTAGTCGAATTACATAATGAATTTTAAGCCATTAAATTGGTACATCTATCATGACCATCATTTAAAACAAGCCAAAGCCTTCAAGTCTGTAGTATTCATTAAACAATTATATACACACACACACACACAAACACACATATATGTGTAGACATACACACACATAAATATTCTATGTGTTGTATAATATACAATAATAAAATCATTAATTCTAAAAGGACGCAGTGATTTAGTCTGGTTTATGAATTCATGTATACCCTATCTTATACCCTAGAGATTAAATTAAGCCCATCAATCCCACAATACAAAAGTAATATTTTACTACATTAGAGAAAGCTGATTAAAAACAACAAAAACAAAGACATAGTTAAAAAAAAGTCATGAGGTGGGGGTAACAGGAAGATATATTGTGTCATAGTATTACAACATCATAATATATTTATGATATACAGTTGAAACCAGAAGTTTACATGCACTATATAAAAAGACAAAAATGCATGTTTTTATCAATATCTGACATGAAATATGAATAAACCTTTCCTGTTTTAGGTCAATTAGGATTACCATAATTATTAATATTTTCCAAATGCCAGAGTAATGAGAGAGAGAGAGAATGTTTTAAGGCATTTTTATTACTTAATGCAAAGTCAAAAGTTTACATACATTTCATTAGTATTTGGTACCATTGCCCTTCAACTGAATGACTTGGGTCTAATGTTTGGGATATCCTTCCACAAGCTTCTCACAATAGTTGGTCGGAATCTGGGCTTATTTCTCCTGATAAAATTGGTGTAACATATCCAGGTTTGTAGGTCGCCTTGCTCGCTCCTGCCTTTTCAGCTTTGCCCACAAGTTTTCAATAGGATTGAGATCAGGGCTTTGTGATGGTCACTCCAAAACATTGACTTTTTTATTCTTAAGCCACTTTATTACCATTTTGGCAGTATGCTTCGGGTCATTGTCCATTTGGAAAGCTTTAACTTCCTGGCTGATGTCTTGAGATGTTGCTTCAGTATTGCCACATAATCTTCTTTTCTCATGATGCTATCTATTTCGTGAAGTGCACCAGTCCCTCCTGCAGCAAAACAACCCCACAACATGATGCTGCCACCCCTGTGTTTCACAGTTGGGATTATGCTCTTATGCTTCCAAGATTCTCCATTTTTCATCCAAAAGTAACAATGGTTGCTATACCCAAAAAGTTTAATTTTAGTTTCATCAGACAATAGGGCACGTCTCCAAAAATTAAGGTCTTTGCTCCTTTGTGCATTTGCAAACACTAACCTGGCTTTTTTATGTTTCTTTTGGATTAATGTCTTTTTCCTGGCAGAATGGCCTTTCAGCCATGTTGATACAGTACTCGTTTCACTGTGGATATTGATACAATCTTACCAGCTTCCATCATCATCTTCACAAGGTCCTTTGCTTTTGTCCTTTGGATGATATGCACATGTCAGACCAAAGCAAGTTCATCTCTGGGACACAGAACCCGTCTCCTTCCTGAGCAGTATGATGGTTGGACATTCCCATCTTGCTTGTACTTGCATGTAATTGTTTGTACAGATGAACAAGGCACCCTCAGGTATCTTAAAATTGTATCCAAGGATGAGCCAGACTTGTGCAAGTCCACAATTCTCTTCCTGACATCTTGGCTGATTTCTTGAGACTTTCCCACTACACTACACAAAGAAGCAGTGTGTTTCAGGTGTGCATTAGGCTGAGTTCACACGTGGCTTTTTTTCGCGTTTCCGCGGCGGTTTTAACCATGCGATTTTGCCGCGAAAACGCTAAAAATAAGCATCCCATGCATTCCTATGGGATTCCGCAATGCTGTGCTAATGCTGCGGTTTTTACCGCGGCGGAATCGCTTTGTGGGAAAAAACGCAGCATGCTCATTAATTTTGCGGAATCGCGGCGATCCCGCACCCATAGGAATGCATTGTTCTGCTTACTTTCCGCATGTGGCTGTGCACACCATGCGAAAAGTAAGCAGAACATTTGCGGATGGTACCCACGGTCCGGAGGAGAGGAGACTGTCCTCCGGTCTTTGGGTACCATATCCCTGTAAAAAATAGAATTTAAAATAAAAAATATTGTTATTCTCACCTTCCGACGTCCCGCGCAGCCTTCCCGCCTCTCTCCACGCTCCCGGTCCCAGTAAGCCTTTGCGAGCGATGACATCCGTTCTCGCGGGATCGCGAAGTCTCGCGGTCATTCGTGCGACGTCATCGCGATCCCGCGAGAACAGACGTCATAGCGGTAATTGTCGCAAAGGATTACTGGGACCGGGAGCGTGGAAAGAGGCGGGAAGGCTGCGCGGGACGTCGGAAGGTGAGAATAACAATATTTTTTTTTTTACATTCTATCTTTTACTATTGAGGCCGCATAGGCGGCCTCAATAGTAAAAAGTTGGTCACACTCGTCAAACACTATGTTTGACGAGTGTGACCAACCTGTCAATCAGTTCTCCAAGCGATGCTCCAGATCGCTTGGAAAACGCTAGCAATTCTGCAAGCTAATTACGCTTGCAAAATGCTAGTTTTTTCACGGGAAAATCGCGGGAATTTAAAATGCGATTTTCCCACGGAATGGAATTCCGGAATTCTCGTGATAATTTCCGCGAGAGTTCCGCTACATGTGAATCCAGCCTTAAGATACATCTCTAACTCAGATGTTGCTAAAAAACAAAAGCTGAATCTGAAGCTTCCAAACACATGACATCATCATATGGGCAGTCCAGAATTCTTTAAAGGCATAGTAATCTTAGTGTATGTAAACTTTTGACTTTGCAGTATGTAATAAAAATGCCTTAAAACATTCCCTCTCTCATTATTCTGGCATTTGGCAAATATTCATAATTATGGTAATCCTAATTGACCTAAAACGAGAAAGGTTTATTCTGATTTCATGTCAGATATTGAGAAAAACATGCATGTGTGTCTTTTTGTCTAGTGTATGTAAACTTTTGGATTCAACTGTAGGTATGAAATAGATATGAAACATAGTTATATATTTATGAAATGATATGTTGCTTTTTTATTTTACTTATATCCATTTATTAAAATTCCATTGCCATAAATACTATTCACTATAATATCAAGTGTTTATGAAATAATATATGCATACTATATTTAATTTATTATATCTATTATATCTATTTTGCCCTCTAGAAAATATTTATATATATATATATATATATATATATATATATATATATATATATATATATATATATAATGAAAAAGACATGGATGTAAAAGAGTCTGTTACATGCTGACCCCATCAGTTCCAAGGAACACAGTCGAAAGAGGTCTAATAGATATAATAATTTAAATATATATGTATTATTTCATAAACACTTGACATTATAGTAGTAAATAATAAATATGTATGGCAATGGAATTCTAATAAAATATTGTGGGTCTAAACAAGAAAAAAAACTAGTTGGAGCATATCAGCAAACAATGGTTAAATAACAGATGATGTTTATATAGATATCCAAATGGAACATATTGGATTAAATACCAACCCATCAAAACACTGACACACACCTTCTGCTGCCCAACATTGCACTCCAATGTGATTTTCCCAGTTTGCGTCTTGAGGGAGTGGGGAGATGAAAGACATTTACACAAACACACACATACAGAATGTGTAGACTTACACACCTTCACATATATAAGATTTATTTATTACGAAAAATAATAAATTATTGATACTAAAAAGACACAGTTCTAATGTCTAGTGATCTAGTTTAGTTTAGGAGTTATTATTCATACCATGTGAAATTATTCACAAGGATGGTGTACCGGAGCCTGGGAAGAAGCGGTACAGTTCGAGCTGTTTTCAGGTGTCGGTTGCTGGAGGCAGCTCTCATCACTGCTGCCTGGTCTCCCTGTGATCAGCGGGGAAGTGAAAGTTCTCACGCTAGCGGTGACATCAGTGAGGTGAACGGAGTTCATTGGTTATGAACCCTGCTCACCTTATTCACTTCATCGCAAGACGCTGATGCTGCGCTATCACATGCAGCTCAGTATCTCTGCTGGATGGCAGTCTGAACGTTCGCATCATGCCACCATTCAGCCTGGCATCTGGCTGAAGCAAAGCTAGACTCGTCAAGGGACAAATGAATTATCTTCACATTGGACAGGTGAGCTATATGGTTTTTTATTATTTTCTACAGAGGACATGGGCTTCAATGAATTTTAGGTATAACTATGTAAACAAATGTGTAAAACAGGGTGTTGAGTTTTATTTCAAATTAAGCATTTTATTCTTGCTGTGTGTTTATTTCCAAAGTTACTATGGGGTTAGTAATGGGGGAGTCTAATAGACACCTCTCCATTACTAACCCCTAGTTTGATGTCAGCTTCCAATACAAAGCTGACATCAACCCCAACCCTATTACCCCACTTGCCACCGACATAGGGCAATTGGGAAGAGAAAGGCTAAGCGTCAGATTTGGGGCATTTTATGGATGTGCCATTTCTGGGATGGCTAAGCACTGATGTTGGTTGGCTGGGAGGGCAATATCTCTGGCCCCTTCCCAGGCTATTACTATTAATCCACAGCTGTCTATTTAGCCTTTCCTGGTTTGAATTTATAGAAAGACGCTACACCATTTTTTCCCAGGGACCCCTGTAGATTCACCAGTAAAGGCTAAAGAAATAGCTGTGAGCTGTTATTAATAGCCTGGAAAGCTTTTAGGATATTGTGCCTTTCCCAGATTATTAACATCAGCCCCCAGCCATGGGCTTTCCCTCTGCCAGTTATGAAAATTATGCGGGAGCCGTCGCCATTTTTATTTAATTCTTAATTTTACACAGAATGTACTCAGCGGGTGCTGAATACAGCTCCCATCATTGTTGTATGGTCAGGCTGATTTCAGGGAGACCAAGCGACAATTATTAGAGCTGCTTTCAGCACCCGTAGCCTGGGATCAGTGCTAACTGTACTGCTTTTCTCAGGCACTGGCATGTGTCACACGGACGACACATGGATGTGAAACACAGACAGCAAATAGATACATGAATTTCACATATGTAAATACAAATGCAACACAGACACAAACCACAGATCTCACCAGTACAGTTTTTTCCTGTATAGCATTCACCTGGATGTGTGAAGGAGGCCTAAACTTTTACCCCAGGACCAGACAGAGTTGCTTTAACCCCTTACTTCCGTCGGACAGTATAGCATGTCCGATGGCAGTATCCCCCACTTTGATGTGGGCTCTGGAGATGAGCTCACCTCAAAACCGGGACATGTCAGCTGATTTGAACAGCTGACATGTGCCCGCAATAGTCGTGGATGGAATCGCGATCTGCCTGTGGCTATTAACTAGTTAAATGCCCCTGTAAATCGCTGACAGTGGCATTTAAAAAGCGCTTCCGGCCAAATAATCTGGCCACAAAAGTGAAGACTGCTCTGGCCCGGCTGCTACTAAGGACCAGACAGGACAAACCTTATTGCTCTACTGACCACTGAAGCAGGTATTGGAAACAGCAGTCACATGGGTACTGGAATGTCATTGCTGCGGACATAGTAAACAGGCAAATAGCACCAAAATAGTATTTTTATTATTTCTTAGCATTTCTCTCAGATTTCAGAAAACCCCTTCAATAACCATTTGTTTATTTTCTATTAGTGGAGCTAGAGGATATTCTAACCCTTCAATGAGAAAGTATAAATTAAGAAGAAATAGGTTGAAGTGCATACACTGGAATATTGTGACACGAGATAAGATAACAATTATTTTCTATATACAGGTAGAGAGCTTTTTAGACGTGACGCTATTACCTGATCGTTCCACTTAAAGTCTGGATTGATACTTAATCGAACTCTAAGAACTGTGCGGGTAATTGGTTGGATAGATGCTTCCATTGTAATGGATGGAATCTGATGGACGCACTGTTTCACCTTTAGCCCGATGTTCACATGATGCAACATGTGACCTAAAAAAAGGTACATTAGGTTAAAAACGTTTGCATATACAGGAACACTAATGCAATCAGACTTGTAAATCAGCTTTTAGACGAGCATATTACAGCTTGCAAGCTTTGCATTGTGCTGTACAAATGACTGACTTTTTTGACCCGGCATGTTCTAATGTTTTGTAATACTTAACTGGAATTAGTACAGTGCGGTTTTAGTATTAGCAACTCTGAATAATAAGTGTTAACCCAATCAATGATTTCCACACGCCAAAGTTAAAAATAGCTCCTAAATAATAGATATATTAAAATGGTAATATTTATGAACATTTATGACATGGGTTGTACATGTTTCTAATTTTCCCAAACAAATGAGGCAAGTCTGGAACATACAGAAGTGATTTCATTACTGAGAATCTAACCTAAATACTAAAGTGGGGAGTTAGAGAAAAACTTTCTGTGGCAAGGGGACAAAATGTCTCCTATGTCGTGTATGCTGTATTTTCACTTACATAAAGAAAATTAGTTTTACACTCTATCATGATCCTATACATAGGTCTACGGCAGTTTTTTCAGGTTCAAGGTTTTTTGTATGGAATTAGGGTATTCTGAGGGTGGTGAATTAAAAAATCCCATTACTTTTGCTGAATTGGTTCTAGTTTTTGAGATAATTCATCCATGAAAATAATGCACTCCCTCGATGTGACTTGTGTGTGATAACAAATACAATAGCTTTTGGCTCTCTAACCGTGTCTTAAGATAATGAAATATTCCGTATATCTAATTATTTTTTACTTGAATTTGTAGGCTTAAAATGCTAACAAAGCGACTTTTTTAAGACAGAATTCTACTGTAATTTAGTAATTAACTATAAAATACCTCAGAAACTAGGACCGATATGGCAAAACCAGTGTCATATTCTTAATCAGCACCATAAAGTTAAAACCGTTCTGACATTGTTGGCACCAAAATGACTGTACACCAGTGTAATCATCTCTTGAGGATATTCCACTAATGACACGTGCACACATCGCAGATTGGGGGTGCGGATTCTGCACAGCAAATCCGCAGCAATTTACGGGACCATACATATAAACGGATTTTTCTAAATCTTGTCACAAGGTGTAGAAAAAAAAGTATGCACAAAAGTGATAGCATGCTGCAGATGTCAAATGTGCAGCATGCTCATTATGGGGATTTTCATTGCAGATTTCAACATATTCAACCCTTGGTAAGTAGAGCAAGAAGAAATCAGCAGCCGAATCTGCCATGAATTCTACATGTGTTGTGTAACGACTGGCGCTAAACAATGACTAAAGAGGTCCACATGAGAAACCACTTACCGTAAGCATTGGTTCTATCGATCCCTATGGATCTATGGCTCGCTCATCTACCCCCAGAATGTCCGATACAACGGAAAGCTTAAATCTCCAGGAAGAAACCGTGAAGTTCTTCATAAATGGTCATTACTGGATAATAGCAATGGAAAACTCGAATTTCCATTGAAGTCTAGCAGTAAGTTTAAAAGCCAGCCAAAATATGGTTGGCCAATTTGTGTGAAACGATTTTCTCAGAAGTTTGAGGAAATCTACATTGGTAATTAGAGGGAAACGTACAGTACCACAGAGAAAGAGGTTTTTTCCAGTAAAATGTCTTTTTGGGGGGAATGTTGAGCCTGGAATACGTTAAGCCATATGGGCAAGAGGATTTTTTGTTCTTTTGTTACAACACTAGAATGAGGACTGGTAAAAATGAATAATGATCATAAGAGAAAATATAATGATTTATGGGAGAACAAATCATCACAGAAACAATACAGATTCAGAATGAAAAGTGCCACTTATGGCAAATAATGATTTTAGTACACTATGCTTAAAGGGATTATCCAGTTGAAAAAAACCATCCTTAGATGATAACTTGCTGATGCGGCACCTGAACAGATCAATACATTGAGGAATTTTTATGTCTGTTTGAAAATGGTGAATAGTATAGGTAATGGGGTGCTCACCACAATAAAGTAGGTGCTCAGGGGTAAAGAGAAAATACTAGTAGAAAAGATAACCCCGGCACACTCATATGAATTTCAAGAGAAAAATGCACATAGCTGCTAATAATTTTTTATTCAGAATTTTGAGCGGACCAAAAAATGAATGAAAAATACAGATAAAATTATCCAACGTTTCGGCTCGCAGGCCTTTGTCAAGGAATTATCTGTAAATAGATAGAAGACAAATGGGTCCTAAATGCTGACTGGATCTATGTTCAATAGTGACCCATAAGAGTCACCTACTATTCCATGAGTACATATCCTGAACGTCAGGGGAAAGTGCGGTAACGTGGTGCGCTGTGAATTAAATGAAAAAGTAGAAAAAGACATTGATATACTTAAATATGGGAGCTACACCAAAAAAAATTATCAATAGTATAGGTAATGGGGTGCTCACCACAATAAAGTAGGTGCTCAGGGGTAAAGAGAAAATACTAATAGAAAAGATAACCCCGACACACTCATATGAATTTCAAGAGAAAAATGCACATAGCTGCTAATAATTTTTTATTCAGAATTTTGAGCGGACCAAAAAATGAATGAAAAATCCGAAACGTTGGATAATTTTATCTGTATTTTTCATTCATTTTTTGGTCCGCTCAAAATTCTGAATAAAAAATTATTAGCAGCTATGTGCATTTTTCTCTTGAAATTCATATGAGTGTGCCAGGGTTATCTTTTCTACTTGTTTGAAAATGGTGTGCAGGTCAGATGTCCAACTGGCGCTCTATTCACTCTCTACAGGCCTGCCAGAAAATAGTCAAGTACAAAGCTGCTAGCCCTATAGGGAATGAATGAAGATGCAGCTCGAGCATGCACGCTGCAAGTCTATTCTAGTAGGGATAAAAGTACCTTGTTTTGCCAATCAGCGCAGGTCCTAGTAGACGGACCCTGAACCAATCATCACCTACCATGGTGTAAATGTTCAAATAGCAGAATCCTTTGGATGTAGGTAACAGATCATAATTTGGTGTACGTAAAATAAATCCATGCAAGGGTTTCTGTGTAATAGGTGATGTTGATTACACAGAGAATGATTTGTAAGCCCACATACTACCACTTATATTGCTATGCCCCCTACAGTACTACCACTTATATTGCTATGCCCCCTACTACCACTTATATTGCTATGCCCCCTACTACCACTTATATTGCTATGCCCCCTACTACCACTTAGGCTACTTTCACATTAGCGTTTTTTAGCGCTGCACTTCGTGCGCAATAGAAACGCATGCAAAAAACGCATCATGCTTTTTCTAGGCGCATACGTTTCTAGCCATGTTAACTCTTAAAACGCATGCGATTTTAAACGCAGGCGTGTGCATGTCCATGCGCACGCCTGCGTTCCCATAGACTGTAATGTGTTATTTTGGCGCATTCCGTGCACATTCCATGCGCATGCGTTTTCCCATAGACTGTAATGTTTTATTTTGGCGCATTCCGTGCGCATGCATTTTTTTTTACACAGGTTGGACGGACCAAAAATGCCACAGGTTGCGTCTGGCGTGCCTAGGCGTACACTACAAAAAAACGCATGCGCACGAAAACGCATGCGAACGCGTGCAAACGCTAGACCATGCGCCCCCATGTTAAACATAGAGGTGCATGGCGCATGCGCATGAACGCGCGCGATGCGCTAAAAAACACTAATGTGAAACCAGCCTTATATTGCTATGCCCCCTACTACCACTTATATTGCTATGCTACCTAATAGCACTTATATTGCTATGTCCCCCTACTACCACTTATATTGCTATGCCACCTAATAGCACTTATATTGCTATGCCACCTACTACCACTCAAATTGCTATGCCCCCTACTACCACTTATTTAGATGTCATGGCACAAAAACATTGTAGCTGACTCTGAATAATCTATTTATGACAACATATAGTCACACAACATAAAAAAAACATTTGTAGTATGTATTGGTGAAGTAATAGGTACTGTGGTTCTCCAAATATTTAGTGCCAATATGTGCTATAGATACAGTACCTTGCGAAAGTATTCGGCCCCCTGGAACTTTTCAACCTTTTCCCACATATCATGCTTTAAACATAAAGATACCAAATATACATTTTTGGTGAAGAATCAACAAGTGGAAAACAATTGTGAAGTTGAACGAAATTTATTGGTTATTTTAAATTTTTGTGGAAATTCAAAAACTGAAAAGTGGGGCGTGCAATATTATTTGGCCCCTTTACTTTCAGTGCAGCAAACTCACTACAGAAGTTCATTGTGGATCCAATGAATGATCCAATGTTGTCCTAAATGACTAATGATGATAAATATAATCCACTTGTGTGTAATCAAGTCTTCGTATAAATGCACTTGCTCTGTGATAGTCTCATGGTTCTGCTTGAAGCACAGAGAACATCATGAAGACCAAGGAACACAACAGGCAAGTCCGTGATACTGTTTGTAGAGAAGTTTAAAGCCAGATTTGGATGCAAAAAGATTTCCAAAACTTTAAACATCCCAAGGAGCACTGTGCAAGCGATCATATTGAAATGGAAGAAGTATCATACCATTGCAAATCTACCAAGACCCGGCCGTCCCTCTAAACTTTCATCTCAAACAAGGAGAAGATGCAGCCAAGAGGCCCATGATCAGTCTGAATGAACTGCAGAGATCTACAGCTGAGATGGGACAGTCTGTCCATAGGACAACAATCAGTCGTACACTGCACAAATCTGGCCTTTATGGAAGAGTGGCAAGAAGAAAGCCATTTCTCAAAGATATCCATAAAAAGTGTCGTTTAAAGTTTGCAACAAGCCACCTGGGAGACCCAACAAAGAAGGTGCTCTGGTTAGATGAAACCAAAATTGAACTTTTTGGCAACAATGCCAAACGATATGTTTAGCAAAAAGGCAACAGAGCTCATCACCCTGAACACACCATCCCCACTGTCAAACATGGTGGTGGCAGCATCATGGTTTGGGGCTGCTTTTCTTCAGCACGGCCAGGGAGATGGTTAAAATTGATGGGAAGATGGATAGAGCCAAATACAGGACCATTCTTGAAGAAAACCTGTTGGAGTCTGCAAAAGACCGGAGACTGGGACGGAGATTTGTCTTCCAACAAGACAATGATCCCAAACATAAAGCAAAATCTACAATGGAATGGTTCACAAATAAACGTATCCAGATGTTAGAATGGCCAAGTCAAAGTCCAGACCTGAATCCAATCGAGAATCTGTGGAAAGAGCTGAAAACTGCTGTTCACAAACGATCTCCATCAAACCTCACTGAGCTCGAGCTGTTTGCCAAGGAAGAATGGGCAAGAATTTCAGTTTCTCGATGTACAAAACTGATAGAGACATACACCAACCAATAAATTTCGTTCAACTTCACAATTGTGTCCCACTTGTTGATTCTTCACCAAAAATTTACATTTGATATCTTTATGTTTGAAGCATGGATATGTGGGAAAAGGTTGAAAAGTTCCAGGGTGCCGAATACTTTCGCAACACACTGTATTTAGTATGTTGAGTACTCTATTATATGCACTTATTAATGTAAATCAGTTTAATTTTTTTTTTACCAATCTCATCTTTCTGCATATCTTTCAGCTTATCAATGGTTAGTTTCTTCTCCTCCAGCTTTGTTAGCACAGAAGGTGGAAGAATAGAGAATTGCCTAAGAGGGCTCGCCCAGCCCCAGAGACGCTTGTCAATGACTTTGCTAAGGTTTAGAAGTCTGTAAGTCATGGCTGGCCATCTTTTCCTGAGGGCGATCTCAAAAAGAGCTCTTACAATTCGGGCAGCGTTCTGAAAAAAACCCAAAACACATAAATGTCAATACATGCAAAACAATTCCTTAAAGGAACTTAGCTTTTTCTTATTTTTACATCAGTATAAAATACTACTGGAAAATATTGCCAGGAAAATCTAACATTTTAAAACGTCTAATAAGATCCAACATATTTTTGAATATTTAATCATTTTAATATTACCTGTGCAACATATGCCGAATCAGAGATGAGGGAAAAATTGTCAATTTCTCCACGTCCAATGTATGTTTGAAGAATGATGTTTACTTTTCCATAGCCATTTTCCACTCCACCAGCAACCGGCAGTGGACAATAACTATCAATTAAGTGCTCTAATTCTTCACTCTCTTCTTCACGAACCTACCATAGAAAAATAACACATTAAATATGAAGCGTAAAAAAGCTATAAAAGGCTGAATAAGCGAGAAACTGTTGCAACCAATTAAGGTCTCTTCCATTTCCAGAGCAAGGAATTGTAACACATTTTTAGTGTCATGTATGTGTTGTTAACCCTCTGAAGCGCTTGGTGGTAATCTATTTGTCTATGATAGATGAAAATGGCAGGTTTTTATATTCTGGTCATATGCAACCAAATGTGATAATAACAAGCCTCACAGCTTGGTGAGACATCGAATTGTTAGTGTTGTAATAAAACGCACCTGACAAATGGGTGTTAATATGTGAAGAGGAGAAAGGTGACACTGGAAACTGAAAAGGGGGCAGCGGAAGATATTGAAACAAAGTCAGTGCAAAAAGCGTGCCCACAAACCGTAATCATCTATCCACCTCATGAGGGCCTCACACGAGAATAAAACTGACCTGGCAGAACATTTATTTTGTGCGAAATGAAAAAAAAAAAGAAGTCCATGAGTGGCAAGGTGGTTCAGTGGTTACCACCACTGTCGCACTGGGGTCATGGGTTCAAATCCCACCGAGGACAATATTTGTAAGGAGTTTGTATCTTCTCCCCGTGTTTGCGTGGGTTTCCTCCGGCTACTTCGGATTCCTCAAACACTCCAAAGATATACGGATAAGGACTGTAGATTATGAGCCCCAATGGGGACAGTGATGATAGTATCTGTAAAGTACTATGGAACTAATGGTGCTATAACGGCAAGGAAAATAAATAAAATTCAAGCACGTTACGTAGGTCATGTGTCAATGGTGTACACAATGAAGGAAGGCATACAGTGGATATCACAGTGCACCCATGTGTCATAGTGTGCAAATGTATATAGTTATTGTGTACACGGGTTTCACTGTGTGTATGTCAATGTGATTTACCATTTATATTTGACTGTGAATACGTGGACGTGTGTTTTTGTGTAAATGTGTATGTTCCAGAGGGCTCAGATTGGCCCACAGGGGGGGGGACAAGTGAATCTCCTGGTGGGACACTGTATAAAATGGGCCCTGCACCCATATATGTGAGCAGCAGTTGGCATAATAACCATGATGCATTATGGACAGACAAGGGCAGCATGTAATCATTAATAGAATAAACTGCCCAGTTTATCATTACACAAAAGCATTGGTAAATATGTCTATAAGGGTCAGGCTAATACTGCATGTCACTGAACAATGGACTCCTGTAGGTACCGTCACTGGTGGGCTCTTGGCACACCAGACCGCCACTGTGTTACAGTGTATATGGTTTTTTGTGTGTATATACTGAATTTACTATGGCTGTGAAATAACACCCCTTCTTTACAAAGACTTGGATGTGACCCTACACCGGGGAACTGAGATCATCATATTGGCTTCTCAAAATCTGAACTTGGATCAATAGGAAACTTTCGTCAAACAGAAATATCCAGGTTATGGTCCAGCATGAAACAAGAACATTTCAACCAGCAGAAAAATACATAGTTAAAAAGACAATTTTTTCATATAGTCAAGCAACACTAGAGTTTTTACACTTTTTTTTTTACTATCCCCATTACAATAAATGTAGAGAGCCATTGAGAATTACTATTACAAAAATATTTTTAATCCTAATAATCTTCACAGTAGGTAAGAAATGGGATTAGAGAACCACCGAGACAATTACTTGATAAAATTATATCTCCACATATTTCACAGTCGTGGACCTTTACAAAAATACATATAATTATTACTCGCTTCCACCCAATATCTCTGTCAAAGCAATTTCGCTCATAAGGCTGCAGAGAAAATTGGTCTCCTGTAACTAAAGCGACCTAATTGAAAGTATATTAATAATGACACAATTACATTTTATTATTCATCACTATTATTAAGGCTGTCATTGACACAGAAAAAATTGCTATGCTAAACAAATTGGCCTGCTAACCCCACTGTCCTGCAAATGATGAGATTTCATTTCAATTTGACCAAAGGAAAATGTCTATCCATCCAGATTAGAACAATCTTGAATTAACTTGGAATGTATTCATTACCGCTATAATGCCGGTATGCAGCCGGTGGTCAGTGGAAATCATACATGCGTATGTTCAGAATCCAAGTGCTACGATGCAAAGTAGCCAATTGTCATGCAAATAAAAGTCGCTCCCTTGAAATTGAAACTGATATATGTTGGCATAACTTCCTATTTGAGTGGAGACGCCACCGGACGCACAATGGCTGCGCAGATCCTGCTACACTCATGCATCGAGACATGCACCGATATTGCTGATACTGTCTCTGCAGACTAAATAACTGCACAATTGGCTTATAGGAGACCACCCTGTAGAGCGAGCAGAAAAAACGGCTGACTGCTATGTATGAATAAATCGTGCTCAATAAAAAGGAAGCAAAAGAGGACTATAGTTCAAAAAATATAAGGACAATCAAAAAACTTTATGTTGAAGTACCCCATAACAAAAAATAAAAATAACCAATGTATGCAAAAAACATACTATATAGATACGCAAACAATATACTTTAGTGACAAAAAGTACCAGTACTACTGTGTGTAGTAATATTAGTGGCAGTAGTACAACTATACTAACAGCTTTGAAAGAGAATCACCAGGTTTTTGCTACCCCATCCAAGAGCAGCATGATA
Source organism: Dendrobates tinctorius (assembly GCF_039654945.1). Lineage (NCBI taxonomy): Eukaryota > Metazoa > Chordata > Amphibia > Anura > Dendrobatidae > Dendrobates > Dendrobates tinctorius. Next base: position 6,573,092 of record NW_027361779.1, on the reverse strand, counting down.
CAGAGAAAAATACCCCAATTCCAGTGATGTATCACTTACCAGGCTGCCAATCTGTGGTGGGGGCGGGATTATATAGGGCTCATGAAGATGAAGGACTCTCTGGCAGCAGGGTTACGTGTCCTCTAATGATGATCTTCTGATAAAACACTGATTTTATAAAAACTACACTAAGCAGCCCAGTAAGTGATACATCATTGGAATCAGGGTCACTGTCTGTTCATCATTATGCTGTCTGATTAGGTGGCAAAAACTTGATGACAGTTTCCCTTGAAGTGTTTAGCAATAACAAATCTTAGTAACATAAAACAGGTTTACTGGATCTCCAAGATAAAAACTGTACATTGTGCAAACAAATTATAAAGGTGTAAAAAATAGAATTAGACTTACCGGTAATTCGGTTTCTAGGAACCTTCCATGACAGCCACCTTGGAGGTTGTCTCCCCGCCCTAATAGGGGACAGGAACACAAAGAGGTTAAATAACCCTCCCCTTCCTGCTACCTCAGTGTTTTTTCTGAATGTACTAGCATGAATAGTTACCGCCAGTAGAGCAGGAATCATCAGGTAAACATATTATATAGGGAGGGAAATTAGTGCTGTCGTGGAAGGTTCCTAGAAACCGAATTACCGGTAAGTCTAATTCTATTTTCTCTAGTCACCTTCCACGACAGCCACCTTGGAGTTATGCCAACGTTAATTTTTTTAGGGAGGGACTACGGCTTGCAGGACGCGTCTGCCGAACGTCAGATCGCTATAGAAATCCAGTCTATAGTGTCTGGTAAAGGTGTGCACAGAGGACCAGGTGGCAGCTCTGCATATCTGCTCCGACGACGTGTTTCCTCTTGCTGCCCAGGATGTAGCGATTGATCGAGTGGAGTGGGCTTTCAACGACTCGGGAGGAGAGAGATGTCTTGAAGAATATGCAAGGGAGATGGACTGCTTGATCCAACCAGCTATCATGTTCTTTGCTGCTTTCTTCCCCTTATTTCTTCCTGAATACTGAAGGAACAGGTTCTGATCGATTCTCCAATCCTTGGTTACTCCGAGGTAGTGGAGAACCACTCTGCGGACATCCAAGGTATGAAATTTTTCTTCCTTCGTTATTAGAAGGATTTAGGCAAAATGAGGGCAACACGATCTCCTGACTTCTATGAAAGTCTGACACCACTTTGGGCATAAAGGAGGGGTCTAGACGCAGTACTTTACTGTCGGAGTTGAGTAAGAGGTAAGGTTCCTGCACTGATAGGGCCTGTAGCTCCCCCACCCGTCTAGCCGATGTGATCGCCACCAGAAACACTGTTTTGAGTGTGAGAATTTTTAATGGAATTTCTGACAGGGGCTCAAACGGGGCCTGCGTCAGGCTATTGAGTACTAAATTCAGATCCCAGGGGGGAAACTGACTAGGGAGCAAAGGGCGGATCCTGCCTGCCACGGTCATGATCTGCTTGACCCAGCGGTGTTTGGCTAGGTCTTGGTCAAAAAAACAACTAAGGGCAGATACCTGTACTTTTAACATACTTGGAGTGAGCCCTAGATCTAACCCTTTCTGCAGGAAATCTAGTACCTGGGCAATATTTGGATGAGCGGGGTCAGGGGCCCCTGGAAGGCACCAGGAGGAAAATTTTTTCCATATTTTGCCATAAATTGCATCTGTTACCGGCTTTCTACTTTTTTTGAAGGGTCCAGATTACCTCATCCAACAACCCTTTGACCTTCAGAATGTTGGCCTCAATAACCAAGCTGCTAGACATAACTTGGCTGGGTTCGGGTGTAGTAATGGACCCTGAAAAAGGAGGTCGGGCTTTTGGGGTAGAAGCAAGGGACCTTCCTGGGTCATGTCCAACAGAGCGCTGTACCAGCTTCGTCCTGGCCACATAGGAGCCACCAGGATTGTCGTGACTCTGTCTGTTCTGATCTTTTGTAACGTTCTTGCCGACATCGGGATTGGGGGAAAGGCGTAGGCCAGTCTGAAGACCCATGGATGGGCAAATGCATCCATCCCCCGGGCTCCGTACGTGGAACTGAGGGAGAAATAGGTCGCCGCTTTTGTATTTTGCACACTCGCGAATAGGTCGACTACTGGGTCTCCCCATCTCGAAGCTAGAGCCTGGAAGACCTCTTGGTTCAGACACCATTCTCCTGGATGGACGACCTTCCTGCTCAGGAAGTCTGCCTGGATGTTTTCCGACCCTTTCAGGTGTACCGTGGAAATGGATAACAGGTGCTTCTCTGCCCAGAGGAAGATCCTTGTTGCTACCTTCTTTAGACTGGCGTACCTCGTGCCCCCCTGGTGTCTGAGATATGCCACCGTGGTCACGTTGTCGGAGTATATCCGAACATGATGATTCTTGACAAGGGCTGATGCGGCCTTCAGTGACTCTTCCACTGCCGTCAACTCCCTTAGGTTCGAAGATCCGGATCTTATGTTCTGGGGCCACTGCCCCTGGAAGTATGAATCCTCGACCACGGCTCCCCAGCCTATCAGACTAGCATCGGTACATACTATTTTTAGAGGAAGCTGATCCCAGCTTACTCCCCACCTCAGGTTTCGGTAACTCAGCCACCACCAGAGGGCCGATTTTACATGTCCTGGAAGTGGAACCCTTTTTGATAGGTTGTTTGGGTACTTCCTCGTGTTTATCAGGACGTATGACTGGAGGACTCGCTTGTGAGCTTGTGCCCAGGATACCGCCTGAATGCACGCTGTCAGGGAACCCAGGATAGACATGGCGTCTCTCAGCGTCGGTGCCCTTTGGTCTCTGAACCGGATTATTCTCTGCCGAAGGTCTGCTTGACGATCTTCAGGAAGAAAGGACGTCCTCTTCTCTGAATCCAATAGGATCCCCAGGAATTTTTTCCTCGGGGAATGATAGAGTGCCGACTTCTGGAGATTCGGTATCCACCCTAGGGTTTCGAGTATCTGTAGGGTTCTTGATACGTCCTGGTTCAGCCGGGCTACCGATGGAGCGATGATCAGCAGATCGTCTAGATATGGCACAATGCATATTCCCTGAAGCTGAATGGAGATGATTGCTTCTTTCATGACCTTCGTGAACACCCCTTTTGCTGGGGATACCCCAAACGGCAGGGCATTGAACAGAAGGTGGCTGATTCCTTGGTCGTGGGAGACCGCGAACCTCAGGAACTTCCGGTGATCTGGATGAATGGGAACGTGATAATACTCATCCCTTAGATCTATTGTAGCCATCTGCCAGCCTCGTCCAATAAGAGGGATCGCTGATTTCACTGACTCCATCCTGAACCTTCGTTACTTGATGAAGTGGTTCAGGGGCTTCAGATTTATGATAAGCCTGTGCTTTCCTGAGGATTTCTTTATCAGGAACAGGCGAGAGTAATGTCCTCTGCTCACCTCTTGTGGAGGTACATACGAGACCACTCCTTCCCGTAGCAGCTCTTCTATTTGAAGCAACGGGACTTTTTGCAGACTTGGGGACTGTGCCGGGGTAATTCTCAGGGCATGTGGGGAGGGTGCTCGAACTCCAGATTAAGCCCAAATTGTATAGTGTGCAGGACCCACTGGTTCGAGGTCGTGGCCTGCCATTGGGCGAGAAACTGCGTGAGTCGACCCCCGACCCGGGAGTCACTGCTTCTCCGGGGGCTGCTGCTGTTGGGGCACAAGGATGTTTCTTCCTTTACCCCCTTTCGGGTAGCTCCATCGACCCGTCTTGCCCTTCCCTCTAAATGCCTTCTGAGAGGTCTGTTCTCTTGAGGGACGAAAAAACCGCCTTTTGGTGGATTTCTGTTCCGGCAGTGACTTATTCTTGTTGGAAGCCTTCTCAAGGATATCATCCAGGACAGGCCCAAATACGTGGCGCCCCTGGAAGGGGATGGCACAGAGTTTCGTCTTGGAGGGGATGTCGCCACCCCAAGACTTCAGCGACAAGGCTCTTCTGGCCGAGTTGGAAAGGACTAGGGACCTTGCTGCCAACCGCACCGTTTCTCCTGAAGAATCAGCTAAATAACCTGTTGCCTTTTGGAGCATTGACAGGGAGTCTAAGATTTCCTCTCTTGGGGTACCCCCCGATAGATGGTCTTCCAATGTACGTAGCCAGAAAAACAAAGATATGGCTACGCAGGTGGATGCAGTATTTGCTTTGAGCAGGTTCGTAGAAGCTTCCCAGGACTTTTTGAGGTGGCTTTCTATTTTGCGATCCATCGGATCCTTCAATTGGGAAGCATCCTCAAAGGACAAGGACGTCTTCTTAGTGACTTTAGACACTTGGACGTCTATCTTAGGGATCTCCCAATTAGAACTATCACCCTCTAGGGGAAACCGACTTTTTAGCTCAGAGGGCACCATGAGTGCCTTCTCGGGGGAGGACCACTCCTGAGCTATTAGGTCCTGTATCACCTCATGAACCGGGAAACCCTTTCTACCTCTGGGTTTCAACCCTGCAAACATCTCATCCTGGACTGAGAGCTTGACCTCCTCCTCCTCCAGTCCCATGGTATTTCTTACCATGGAGACTAACGCCTCCATATCCTCAGAGGAGAAATAGTATTTTTTTGCATCATGACTGGAGGTGGATGTGGAGCCCTCATTTTCCCAAATATCCTCCGATCCTGAGGAACGGACTTCTCCCGAGTCTGAGTCGGCTTCCATAGGTGCCCTTTTCCTTTTTTTTTGGGTAGGGCCCTGGGCCACCGGGGTCTGGGCTGCCATGGAGGTCTGAACCTCCTGCCTAATGAGAGTTTTTATGCTGTCAAACAGGGAGGGTTGCTCGGTAAGCAGGTTATTTTGCATACAAGGTTGACATAACTTCTTTTTGTAGTCAGAAGGAAACCTGGCACCACATATACCACACTTGCGGGGGTTTCTGGGGGCAGAGGCCTTGTCTTCCTGCAAGAAGAAGAGAAGGCTTACTCAGACCTGTGCCACCAACTTTTTGACAGGCAAGGGACCGGCCCTGCTATTCACTGTAGGAGGGGGAACGCTGGGCTCCGCAGATGCTGCAGTTGAGGACTTCTCACCAACCATGTCTGCACACATGGCTGCCCAGCTTCGTGAGTACATAGGGGCTCCGCTCGCTGGCCACGGCAGCCCCTTGTGACCTCTTCATGCCCCGATAGGGGACAGGAAAAACACTGAGGTAGCAGGAAGGGGAGGGTTATTTAACCTCTTTGTGTTCCTGTCCCCTATTAGGGCGGGGAGACAATGTCCAAGGTGGCTGTCGTGGAAGGTGACTAGAGAAAAGTGCACTGTAAGATAAACTTTGCCCATAGCACCATAATAAAAACACAAATGGCACCTTAGAGAGAATGATTATGTAAGCTACATTTTTGGGAAGTGTTGTGCTTGTTACTATGACTGAAACAAATAGCAGTGTTTAAAGGGGTTTTCTCATGTTCTTTATTTAGGGGTGCACCATTCCCCCACCTCTTGACTTCCTTCAAGCTGGCGGAGGGGTAGTAAGCTTCTGATAATTGAAAGTTCAAGCCAGTTGTTTGGTTTGATTGCTGGCCTGAACTGTGTGAAGTATGGCCCTGCAATGAGATGCAGCTTTGTCTCTGCATATTCCAGGGAAGTGCAGGGGGATTGAAGCTGGATGGATCCACCTCTAAATTAGAGTTGGTATGAGCATAATCCTTGCCAAGGATACTAGCACCATAAGCAGAGGTGAATGAGGAATGTAGTGGTAGTCGGTAACCTAGACATTGGGAAATAAACTGTAGAATTAAAGATCACACCCACGAGTACTAAGAGAACTAAGTAATGTAATAGATAAGCCATTATTGCTTATATTTAGGGACTCTATAGCGATGGGGTCTGTTCCACAGGATTGGCACATAGCAAATGTGGCACCAATATTCAAAAAGGGCTCTAAAAGTGAACCTGGAAATTATAGGCCAAGTAAGTCTAACCTCTATTGTTGATAAAATATCTGAAGGGTTTCTGAGGGATGTTATTCTGGATTATCTCAATGAGAATAACTGTTTAACGCCATATCAGCATGGGTTTATCGCTCCTGTCAAACCAATCTAATCAGTTTTTATGAAGAGGTAAGCTACTGACTAGACCAAGGTGAGTCATTGGATGTGGTATATCTTGATTTTTCTAAAGCCTTTGATACCATGCCACACAAGAGGTTGGTACACAAAATGAGAATGCTGGGTCTGGGGGAAAATGTGTGTAAGTGGGTAAGTAACTGGCTTAGTGATAGAAAGCAGAGGGTGGTTATAAATGGTATATTCTCTAACTGGGTCGCTTTGACCAGTGGGGTACCACAGGGGTCGGTGTTGGGACCTATTCTCATCAATATATTTATTAATGATCTCGTAGAAGGTTTACACAGTAATATATCGATATTTGCAGATGATACAAAACTATGTAAAGCAGTCAATACAAAAGAAGATAGTATTCTGCTACAGATGGATCTGGATAAGTTGGAAACTTGGGCCGAAAGGTGGCAGATGCAGTTTAACAATGATAAATGTCAGGTCATACACATGGAAAGAAGGAATCAATATCACCATTACACACTGAACGGGAAACCACTGGGTAAATCTGACATGGAGAAGGACTTGGGGATCCTAGTTAATGATAAACTTACCTGGAGCAGCCAGTGCCAGGCAGCGGCTGCCAAGGCAAACAGGATCAGGGGATACTTTAAAAGAGGTCTGGATACACATGATGAGAGCATTATACTGCCTCTGTACAAATCCCTGGTTAGACCACACATGGAGTACTTTGTACAGTTTGGGGCACCGATGCTGAGGACAGGAAGGATAAAATGGAACTAGAGCGAGTACAAAGGAGGGCAACAAAGTTAATAAAGGGGATGGGGGAACTACAATACCCTGAGAGATTGGCAAAATTAGGATTATTTAGTCTAGAAAAAAGACGACTGAGGGGCGATCTAATAACCATGAATAAGTATATAAGGAGGCAATACAAATATCTCTCCAAGGATGTTTATACCAAGGAAGGTGACGGTCACAACGGGGCATTCTCTGCGTCTGCAGGAGAGAAGGTTTTCCACCAACATAGAAGAATATTCCTTACTGTTGGGGCAGTGAGAAACTGGAATTCCTTGCCTAAGGTTGTGATGGCAAACTCAATCAAGGGGTTCAAGAGAGGTCTGGATGTCTTCTTAGAGCATAACAATATTGTATCTTGCACATTAGGTTTTTTAGAAGGACGTAGATCTGGGTATTTATTTTGACGGAATATAGGCTGAACTGGATGGCCACATGTCTTTTTTTGGCCTTGCTAACTATGTTACTATGTTATACCATTCTTGAGAACAGAGAGGATGTTTAATAAGGTACTTTATATGAGAATATAAATAAGATAGACAACCCCTCGCTCTCCTTTAAAGATCATTTAAAGAACTGCTTCTATAAAAGTACAAATCATAATTATTCTCCAGGAACCCTGAAACATAATGGAATGTGTAATATAAATGCCATAAAAAGACTACAGTATTGTATATTAAGTGGACTTTCCTATAAATTTGGGTTCTTGTCCCGAAATGGACATCATTGTGAGCAGGGGAAATGTCACAACCAAATAATATTTTGAAAAATAAAATAGCTCTAATGTCATCTTCATCATCTGCTGTTTTATCTTCCAATTGTTCATTGATCTGATTTTTAAATGGGTATTTTACACAGGGATGATGAGATGTTACATTGTGTTACAGAGCACTTTATACTTTTCTGCCAGCATCGCTTTTACAGTGGTTTCACAGAATATTTTCCAAAAACAACATCAAATTTGTTGTTGCAAAGTACACTTTCTTGAATGGAAGTGCTAAATACACTACAAACAGTATTATTATGCTTTGCTTAAAGTTTGCCATTAATTCCACAGCCCTTTACAGACTTCATTGTCACTGTCCCCATTGGGGCTCACAATCTAAACTTCCTATCAGTATGTCTTTGGAGTGTGGGAGGAAAGTGGATTAACCAGAGGAAACCCAAGCAAACATGGGGAGAACATACAATAGTGGTGTTTATCACAGCTGTGAATGGTTTTTGCCCTTGCCGTTTTATTCCCCTAATACAGCATTGTTTGTGTGTTGCTAAGTGTTTTCATATATGCTCGGGAGGAAAAGAAAAAACTGAATAAAATGCACAAGTGAATAAATAATAGGCTACAAATAATATTCATAATAAATGTGAAATATGCCCAAAAATTATCCCCAAAAAAACCCTGTGCAAACCTATTCCAACTTTACATCCTAAGACCAAAAAGTTACCTATTTTTATCATGTATACTCACCCTACCTGGTGCCCTCCATTTGTTTCCAGCTGCCTCTTCTGCTCAATTTGGCAGACGTTCCCTTCTGCTTCCAAGATGGCCATTACAGTGGCTTATGAAGTGCATTGGTAAGTGTAAATCATGACTTCTATGCCGTTCTTATTTCATTGAATAAGAGTATGGTTTAGTCCCATGCCACTAAGGTGACCATCTTGTAGGCCTGAGAAACTCAACACGCCAATCTGAACAGAAGAGGCAGAAAGAGCAAAACAGGTTATTGTGACTATATAAGCGTAATGCACAGTCAATTATTTCTAGTCCCACATTGGAGGGATGCTTTAAGGACACCTTAATTCCTTTTGATACTATAAAAAAGGGAAGGGTGGGGGGTGACAGGTTAAAGACAATGTAAGAAATAATCAGATTTCACAAAACGTTAGCAAAGGTAAACCATGGCAGGTAAAGCAAGAAATCTAGTGGCACAATCAATAAAGAAATCAAATTCTAGTGTAAAATGATGATGGATTATGTACTATTGTAAGAGACTGTAGCGGTAAATGCATTTACTTTGTTCTTTGAATATTAAACATTTCACCATCGGGAAGCATCCAACAGATCGGTACTGTAGCCGTAATTAACAAGTCAATGTATTGACAGTTTACTGAAGGAAAAATTCCCAGCTCGGCTTCAAGTTTCTCCAGGGACCAATTACTATAAAAACATCTATCGGACATATTGCAGCATGGCTGGAATGAAGCGCTCGTCATTGAAGCAAATCAACACAGACAACTGTTCCACACCACGTCTATATAAGTGACAGCTGTAAAAGACACGTTACAAAACGTCTGCCGCTTATCAGCAATATCTTACCTTGATCTGCTCAAATTCTTCAGCTTTAGATACAATGGATAAAATATCGCCTTCAGTTTTGTGAGCATCAAATAATTCATTGAATGTCTGCCAAATAAAAAAAGGGCAAAAGTGAAACGACAAAGACCACATTCAACGCATTTTATTTATGAGCGATGACCATACAAATGAGAACATCACTAGTAAGACGCATTAAGACTCTGAGAGAAGACCAGAAATGGGCTCTGTGGGTAATGTGAGAGAATTTGTAAGAAATACGAGGGGCGCCTGAAAACTTTGAGGCCCACCCATGAAATCTTTTTTGCATGGTCTTGTTTTGCAATGCAATATGTTATTTAGTTAGTTGAATGGTCTCATGAACAATCTGGATTTATTTTGTTTTTTTTGGTTTCCGTTACAGCATTTTAAAGTTGGGTCGCAAGGCTGAAATATGGAAGAGGAGAAGTTGGCAAAGTTCACACATCGGCTGCTGCAATTCACTCCTGTGGTTTCCAACTGCTTCAGCACCCACCCTATTCCCCTGATTTGGCTCCCTCGGACTATCATCTATTCCCACAGATGAAAAAGCACCTTGGTGGAAGGTGGAATTGCAGCCATTGCAACAGCCAATGTGTGAACTTTGCCAACTTCTCCATTTCCATATTACAGCCTTGCGCCCAACTTTAAAATGCTGTAACGGAAACAAAAAAAAACCAAAATAAATCCAGATTGCTCATGAGACCATTCAACTAACTAAATAACATAAGTATCAAAAAAGTCCACAAATGTAAGGTTCAATACATAACATAAGAAAAACCATCAGTGCACAATTGGACATAAACGTCTCATGCACCGCAAAGAACCAGAGAAACCAATAGGTCCGTTAAAAAATTCATGCTTTATTAATACAAGTTTATTTCCATATATGAAAAAAAGGACCAATTGTTACAAATAATAAACATGGTGCCAATCTAAAAGACCATACAAGCATTGCAAAATAGCACCAAAAGAATAAAAGGGCGTATTGCATTAAACCACTTAAATCAAGTTGCCCAAAATAGGTGTATAAAGGCAGAAGCTCTCTTGATGCAATACAGCATATATACCTGGATAAAAGATTTTAACCTTAGTAAATTTCCATGCAATTGCCTAGCAAAAAAAGGAGCTTAGAGTTATCCGTATTACCTTAGTTAAATATCAGTGGTGTACACGAGTGGATAAAGTGCTGCAGTGCTAGTAAGTTTGAAGGAACTTACTAGCACTGCAGCACTTTATCCACTCGTGTACACCACTGATATTTAACTAAGGTAATACGGATAACTCTAAGCTCCTTTTTTTGCTAGGCAATTGCATGGAAATTTACTAAGGTTAAAATCTTTTATCCAGGTATATATGCTGTATTGCATCAAGAGAGCTTCTGCCTTTATACACCTATTTTGGGCAACTTGATTTAAGTGGTTTAATGCAATACGCCATTTTATTTTTTTGGTGCTATTTTGCAATGCTTGTATGGTCTTTTAGATTGGCACCATGTTTATTATTTGTAACAATTGGTCCTTTTTTTCATATATGGAAATAAACTTGTATTAATAAAGCATGAATTTTTTAACGGACCTATTGGTTTCTCTGGTTCTTTGCGATGCATGAGACGTTTATGTCCAATTGTGCACTGATGGTTTTTCTTAACTAAATAACATGTTGCATTGCAAAACAAGACCATGCAAAAAAGATTTCATGGGTGGGCCTCGAATTTTTCAGGCGCCCCTCGTAACTCTTTTTAAGTCCAAAATTAAGTACCACTATTTATGTACATTTCTACTTTTCGTTATCCACTCCACTTCTCTATTCCTACCCATTTTGGCTTCCCTTTTTTTCTGATTTTAATCAAGTCAAAATACTTTTTTTTTTCTTTCTGAGAAACAATCACAGCAGACACTCAATTTCCAAATTTGTCCTTAAACCATTTTGCTTGACTTGGAATGGATCCAGTTGACTCTGGCACACACATGCTGAGCACAAGCCAAGGTACTTGAATGGCATGATTCATCTCCTTACCGCAAAGCTCCACTTCTGCCTGCACATTAGGACCTCCGCCAGTCATTCTGGCAGCACTCTCGCACCACAGCTCAACTTCATAGCACTTTATACATGTCGCAAAGCACCACATAGGTCCTTGTTTGACACGACTACCAGACCCACAACAGGACTTTTCGCGGCCAGTTCCGCTTTTCAGAATGCAGCTGTAGAGTGCCTAATCTAAACACTGTATACTGGCAAAAAAATATTTAGTACCTCAATGGTATTATATTTAATGTAAAAGTGGCTGGAGGTTCTTCCCAGATCTGTAGATGAAAAGAATCCAGTTCTCTCTTCAAAGCGAATCATACGGGCTTTGTCAAGTCTCCGTCCCACTTCAATTACCAGTTGTTCTCGGTGCTTCTCCAATAAGGGATCCATCTATTGGCAAATCCAGAAAGAACGACATTTCCGTTATGAATGCTAGAGAGTTTAATTACATCCACGGACTGAATATTGACTGAAAAACAACATACAATTTAAAAACACATAGGCCCCAAATCTTCAAGACTGGCGTTTTGTATATATTCTAAGAAACGTACTCCAACTGGGGACAGGAGTCGATTTTTGGTACAATTTCTGCCATTTTTGTGGCATAAATTATTTTTCATTTTTCCTAAGGTTGGTGGAGCTACCCGGGGGGTGTCGAAAAGGGATGAAAACTTGTAAAATTATTACTGCGACTGGGAGTTGCCCAAAAGTCTTACAACATTGTTAATCGGTTTTACAATAGAATTCTGGTGAACAGTGTTTGATGAACAGTGGAAATAGTTGTCATATTATATGTGTTATTCTACACATGTATGTTTCATTTGGGCTCAGTCATGGTTTGACATCATTGTTGGATCATAGACGTAACGGAGAGAGTTAAAATTTGCAGAAGATTGCTGCTTGTTTGGCTACAACCATTTCAACCACAAAGGCCTAAACAAACTGAACTAAACTAAATGAGCTAAAAGCAGGGCTGTTATCATGTCAGAAAAGAAAAGCAAATATTTATCCTGGCATTACTGGCTGGAGAATTGGGGTTAGATATTCATAAGAAATGGATTTCCTACCTGAAACACCTTATGACTAATGCCGTATACTAATGGGTTTGCTCTCATCCGTACAAAAAGATAAGTGTAACTCAGCCACTTCACTGCTTCCTCCACATTGGTTACTGTTCCGAGGGCGATCTGCAAGAAATAATGACACATATGATCTGGCTCATTAGTGGGAAGGCAGACTCTTCTGTGGGCAACTACAGTTTATACACATGCTCTTCTTCTCAGAAGTAGATATAGATCATATTTTGAACGGTTTTGGAAGGAAGGAAGGAAGGAAAAGAAGTAAAGAAGGAAGGAAGGGAAGGAAAGAAGGAAGGAGAGGAAGGAAGGAAGGAAGGAAGGAAGGAAGGAAAGGAAGGAAAGGAAGGAAGGAGAGGAAGGAAGGAAGGAAGGAAGGAAGGAAGGAAGGAAGGAAGGAAGGAAGGAAGGAAGGAAGGAAGGAAGGAAAGAAAGAAAGAAAGAAAGAAAGGAAGAATGAAAAATAAAGAAAATAAGAGAAAGAAACAAAGAAAATTAGAAAGGAAGAATGAAAAATAAAGAAAATTAGAAAGGAAGAAAGTAATAATGAAAAAGACAGATAAAGAAAGAAAGAAAGGGAACAAATGGGAGAAAGAAAGAAAAAGAATAAAAAACAAAAGGAAAAAGAAGGAAAGAAAAAAAAAGGAATGGAGGGAAGGAATGAAGGAAAAAAAACATGAAACAGAAAGAAAGAAAGATGAAAAAGAAAGGAAAAAAGAAGGAAAAAGAAAAAAGGAAGGAAGGAGGATAGGAAGGCAGACAGGAAAGCAGGAATGGAGGAGAAATGGCACAAGATGCGTAAAGATATGAGATAAAAGGGGCAATCAATATTAGATAGATGTAGAACAGATAAATCAAATGATAGATAATAAAATAGATATAATAGACACAAGATAGTTGCAGACAGAAAGACATACAGATAGATAGATAGATAGATAGATAGATAAATATGGGATAGATAGAACGATTGATGAAGGGGGATATATATTACATAGGCATAGATAAGTCACATAATTAATAAACAGAAAACAGATACGATATATGGAATCTTATAATAAAAAGAATGATCATTTTCTTCTGCGACCACGAGTAATAAGGAAGCATTCATATTATACAAGTTGTGATGGTCATGTAACATAATAAGAAATAGACATTCCATCTACTCTCTGCACAGTCATACTTGTGAGATTATCATTAGACCAAGTGAAAACAAAGGATTAGGTAAAACGTTGCACGCGTCTACAGTCTGCTCTTATTCTGACTGTGTATTGAACCAAAATTCAATTACTTGCAGTAAGGTAAATGTAACACCATCACTTCATTAGTCAAATGTAATACTGTGTATAATGCACGAGATAATAAATAATTGTATCTTTTTATTCATTTTTTCCTGGTAAAATTATTATAAAATATTATATTTGCAACTATGCCTTTCTATCTGTTGCTAAGGGCTTCTCATAATAATTATACCATGCTATTTCTGTTATCAGCCTAAGGTAAAGGACAGTCTGCAGCCTTCTGAACCAGAAAGATTTCCTTTTGATTGAATTTGTATGGATAATAATTATGTTGTGGTCACTAATAAACATTTTCTTATGTTAATAAAAAATGTAATTGCAGGTTTCCTAACATTCATGTAATTACCCATATAATGTAACAGGGTCAAGTACAGGATTCTAATAGAAACCACACTGTAGACATCTCAGAGAGGGGATATAAGGCAGCAGATACAGAAATTATCCCTAACATCTCTAAGATTAATAGAAATTAAAATGGGCAAAGGAAACAGAAGCAACGTAAATTAACTAGAATGGCGCTGTGAACCTTAAGCATGTGTATAGAATGTCATAGTAAAATAAAAACAATAAAAGAAAGAATACAAAGAAATCCCTGTTTATGGTAGATCGGACCCCTTGAATAATTCACTTCATCGCGGTCTGCATCTGAAATCCAGGTTCCACACTTTGCAATCTGCCACCAAATCCTGAATTCAATGCTGCTTTTAGAAACTATTTATCTCGAGGATATTCCCAGTAACAAAAACAATTGCCTTGTTAGGGCCATAAAATGCACAAAAAATAATAATTCCTAAAAAGCATTAAAAAAAAAAATTCCAATTTTTTTGTGTGTGTTTTCCTGTGGAAAGTAGAATACTAAATAAAATTACCTAACAATCAATATTTGTTGCTTAGATTTCTCTGTTTTCTAAAATGCAATTTAAAAGCAAATTACAGCACACTAATGAAAATTCACCAACAAAAAGTAATTAACCTGCTGACGACTTATTACGTTGGTGGGTTTATCAAAGCTTTATTGGTCCTCACTACATGGCATCATATGAAACATATTGCAGGTGACCCACTAGCCGTAGCCTTTACTGTTTACACCGGGCATTGGGCTTGTACATATTGGTTTGGTTTTGGAAAACCATTATGTGTGTGTGTGCTCACACGTGGCGTTTTTGGGCGCCGTTTTACTTGCGTTCCCCCGCCACAAAACAAAATCACTGAAATAATTGACCTTGATGCTTCAAGTCCACAAGGAAAAAGTAAGTAATATCTGTATGATTTTTCAAGAACTAGAAAAAAATTTGAACCAAAATGAAATTACTTTTTCAAAAGTTTCAATTGACCAAAAACATCTGGGGACTGAAAATCCTGTCCAGAATGACAAATGTACAAAAAAAGCAACAAATGATCACATATAAAATAGACATTAAAAAGAAAGTGAAAGTAAAATAATAAGGAATGAAACTAGATAAAAAAGGAGAAAATGCAATAATGACTTGTAGCCTGGCTGCTCAATACAGGATCTTGTGAAGCCTAAGCACTAATCCTTGGAACAAGTTGATCTCCAGGGCTAGAATAGGAAGCAGACGGCCAAGATTTTGAAGAATAAGCCACCAGGTCTACACACACACGTCCATTTGTCTACCTTGGCTTTGGGCTACATAAGGAGCCTGCTGAGGATTCCAGTATATGTTTCCCATTTATCTTTTTATAACGCACCAACTGAAAGTAGAAGGCATCATATATCAGCAAATACACTTCTTTATTTCTTCAAATGACTTGCTAAGTCTGCCAACAATCCCCACAACTGTTACACATAAAAATAATGGAAACCTCTTGCCTAATGCTATCTCTAGATATAGCCAGGAAAGTGCAACATTAAAGTGGCAAATAAAAAGAAATGGTTAATGGCTCATCTGTAACCAGCTCGAAACCAAGAAGTCTTTAAAAACTTTGAGAGGCAACATGAAACAAGTCTATTGGCACCGGGGTCGCATTCACTCGATCTCATCCATTGTGATTTCCCTTCTAAGACAGTTGTAAAAAGAGCCCTTCGCTGGCCATATGTGATCTCCAATCATAAAAGATATGGCCAGAGCTTTTCAGATCTTAGATGGTAAGGGAGATATTTATATACACATAGGTGATAACTTTTAGGCATTGCTGACATTTACATTTCCCAGGCCATCCACATCATATCCCTCCTTCACAACTACAAAACAGACATTTAAAAGGTAGCCAAATCCAAGATACCTGTGCATTCAATTAGTGGCCAAACAAGAAAAACACTTTGTCACTGATCATAACAAAAAGTCTACACGGTATAAAATACCAAATTCTGGGTGAAACAAGAGAAAAATAGTGTGAGAAAAAGGCTAAGATCAACCGAAGAGAGCACACAAACTATCAGATAAATAGAAGGGAGAAACTTTCCTCAAAATAACACACATATGATCAAACTATTTTAACCCTTATTCCCACCCTGCTCCAAAGACCTTTCCCTCGACACACATGCAACAAAAAGAAGCAAAAAAAGTATACCAGTATACCCAAGGCAGAGAAATAACTGTATGTGAATGTAAAAATCAAATCAATAGAGTACAACACAGACAGTCCCAGAGGTCTCCAGGCGTAGAGCAGAAGGAGCAGGTGAACTACTCAAGGAAGGGCACAGTCTAAAAATCACGATAGGGTGCAATACATTTGTCCCAATTGACAATATTACTTTCAATATGGAAACACACACAAACAAAGTGGTGTGCACACACACAAAACTTCCTTCTCAATCTTTAATAATCTTTAATAAACAACAAAAGAAAGAAGGCCTCATATGATTAAAAACATTTAAAAACACATATAAACAACCCCCGAAAAATATTGTGAATGGATAAAAAGCACTAGCCTGTAATGTATTTCTTCCAATGCTCCTGAAGAAGCTGCTGCCTCAACAAAACATGTGGGACCACTGTATTTTATGCAGTCTA
Source organism: Dendrobates tinctorius (assembly GCF_039654945.1). Classification (NCBI taxonomy): domain Eukaryota; kingdom Metazoa; phylum Chordata; class Amphibia; order Anura; family Dendrobatidae; genus Dendrobates; species Dendrobates tinctorius. The sequence continues at coordinate 6,556,605 of NW_027361779.1, read as the reverse complement.
CCTTTCCTTTTATCCAACAACACAAAAGTTGAGGTACACAAATAGCGCCCAATACATCAGGTTTTGATGAGGAGATATCCACAAGTACACCTACGTGTTCATCGCTGTGCACCAGCTATGAAAAGACAACATTGTGCACTATAATTTCCACCATTTTCTAGAATAGATTATAGTACACTTGTCCCCTCCTGCTAATTTGATCACATTTTGTTATTTTTTTTAAAGTGACAAGAGAAACATAAAACCACAAACACTAATGAGTAACTACGTGTATGACAATATTTGCCACATAAATTGAAATTTCATGACCTGACAATGGCATTCTATATCAGAGCCATACTCTAATTCAAGAAGCTCTTTAGGATGAACTATTCTTTCAGCAATGTTAGTAAAGGCAGACTGCATGGCTAGGGGGCTTGATATTAAAACTACTGCGGCAATGAGGCTGATTGAAAAACCTGAACTGAATGATTAAAGGAAGCCTGTCACCGTGATAATGCAGTCCGATCTGCAGGCATCTAGTGACAGATCAGGGGGAGATAAACAGGTTGCAATATAGCTTGGTAAGAATAGATTCAGTATAACCTGTGACTTTATCCTTTAAAAACCTGTTCTTTCTGGGATTGTCACTGCAGTGGGCGGTCCTATCAGTGACTTTATACAAGTGTGTACACGGAGACAGCTGTCAATCACTGATGAGACCGCCCACTGGACCAAAAATCCTAGAAAGAGCAAAGGGTTAAAGGATAAAAACAGATTATACTGAATCTTTTCTTACAAAGCCATATTAAAAACTGCTGAGCTCCGCCTGCTCTATATCATGGTGCCTGCACACTGGACTGCAATTTCTTAGTAACCGGTTCCCTTTCAGAGGTGAATCCCAACACATTTGCCCATATAGTGTAGATTTCTTAAAAATGGCCTAAAAATGTTGAATAAATCTATGAATTTGCCAGAAATGTTGCCCACTGGTTTATAAAGGTGTGCAATATATTTCCAAAAATGTTCTCGCATGTTAGCCAGAAGTGTTTCTGACTAATGTAGATAAAGCTGCCATATGGTATAACGAAATTCTTCATTCTAAATGACTCTATTATATGGTGCTACAGATGATCCGCAGCACGGGCCGCCCAACGTCTGTGCACTAAACTGGGCATCGCCCTTCTCCTGCCGCTAGACCGCCGTCTTCAGTGCAGGAGTGCGAGTATACTTAGTTCAGTGCTACCTCCAGCACAGGTTTCGGATGGTTATGTAACAGAGTGTTAAGAATAATGATTACACTCCAGCGTCCTGCACCACAAACATTTTCCTGTGAAGGTGCAGGAACGTTTTCATGGACTAATAGAAGTCTTACAAAAATGGTTGTGTGAATAGTTCCTTTAAGATCCATAAGTCGCAGACGAAAATTACCATCCTGTAACTTTTATTGACTACAAAAATTCACATATTAGTTCAGGTATATTAGTGGCATCAGGACCTGTTTTCTTTTAGTCATCTGCTTATAACTGATGAAAATCTCCCTTGTCATCAGACTTCTTATCCCTTTTCTGGGATGAAAATCAATAAATGTTCCATCAAACGATGTGATCCGGCCCCAGAACTGCGTATGAGCCTGTCTGGCATATAAACTGCTAAGCCAACCTGGTGGGATCGATTTCATTGAATAAATTACGTTCAGTTCCGCCAAATCATCCATATGCTCTGTATACAAAGAAACAAACATAAGATTTATCATACACCCCTTCTCTTCTTCACAAATGTAACCCATATATACCCGAGGCATATCTGGGCTGTGGGGAGAAGTCCATAACCTCACTATAAGGGCAATATCTAATTCTCTAGATTTCCTTCTAAATGTCCTTTCGTTCCCAATAGGGAAAACATCTGATTACATCTCCACTTTAGCAAAAAACTGGAAACAACCCCAAGTCCCATCAATGATCGCCCTATATTCACTCATTAAGGATGTTAGAAATATGGGATATCTCGCAGCTTTACTTTTACATAGAGGCGGTGCTTTCACTGTCACTGGGTCTCCATGAGACATGATCTATATGCAATGCATAGGCTAATATAAAGCAGCATATAGTATCCGCATCAGTGAGTATCCGCTCCATATGTAATGACAACAGGGAAGGGACGATGTAAAGGCAGAATAAACTAAGCACATAGCCTTGTAGGGGATTTAGCTCCTACACAGATCCCATCTTTAGGCTGGGGTCACACGGTTGTTGATTCTCTCATGCCAGAGTGTCACTTTACTGTGATACGATTTTCTCGGTGTGGAGAAGACAGAGAACTTAATTTCACCATCTTCTCCACTGTCTCTGTGTGCATATATTGAACTGCACTCGGATGATACCCGATGTCTTACTTGCAACCATAGACTTGAATGGGTGCACATGATCTGATTCTTGGATGCACTCGCAGCATGCTGCCATTGTTTTCTCATGCCCTATAGTAGAACATTGGGCTATCATCAGATAGCATTCGGCCGTGTTATACCCCCAAGGTTAACAATAAATGAAAAAGTCAGTTCACTCATGGAACAAGGATCCCTGATGTGTGATGTAGTGTGAAAAGAGTTTATATGCAGGAAAAATGTAAAAATTCAGCAGAGGGGTCCTTAAAATAAAATACACGCCTGAGTGAGAACCCTAAGGGCACTAGAAAAGGGGTCCTTAAAATAACATCTTTATTGAAGAGCCTATAGAACCAATGTGGAATGGCATACGTGTTCCTGGCACAGCATCCTTAATCACTGTATACCTGGTGTTCCATCCTGCAGAAACTGATGTGCAATCCAATATGCCAATTAGGGGTGCTCGGTGCACTACTGGTGTGGCCAAGAAGCTTTAGGGTGAGAGGCGCGGGAAAGAGTTGTGTATGCGTGAGCAAGGTCACGGCGCCCTTCATGATGTTAGGCCCTATCCCGTGCTTGTGCATGACCTTTCTGGGCCTCATCAGGGCCAGAAGCGCCGGCTTAGTGTTAGAGGGGATTGCAATGCATAGTGGTGGGGATCAGAAGATGCAACAAGGAACGGATGGGTGATGGTGAGGTGAGCATTAAAGAGTTTAAGGAGTTTTCTTAATTTTTTACATCTCATCTTTATCATACTCCACAGCATAATGAGGGACATTACATTTACAGAGAATAACTTCTCTGTGCATCGAATTTCCCTGGAAACTCTGTATGAGCAGGGGAATTCTAATTTTTGATTTTCAAGGGAATTTTAATTGCTTGATCGGGTCCAGTCTCTAAGATTGGATAAATCCAGAGACGTGGAGGTATTTTATACTAATACCTGACTTCAGCGGCTCTACAAGTGAGGTACAACCAGTGAAAGCCCAAGTGGCACTCCTTCCCCCTGAGCGCTGCCGTGCGCCCCGTAGAGAACGGCTCCATGTGCAGGATTTACAGCAGGGAATTGTGCAGCCAATCCTGATGTGTTAGCAGGAATAACGCTGCACATTGTGGCTTTTTACATGTGGTTTTGGTGCAGATTTTCCCCACTCATTATTAGAGATTAGCGAATTTGTTCGGCTTTTGTCCCCGAAGCTGATTTTGACATATTCGGGCCAAATCCGAACACTATTTGTGCCGAATGCATGTCTTATGTCCGAACACATTCGGTAATTTCTGCTCCCATTGACTCTAATGACGTTCGGCTGTGTTCAGCAAATATTGCAAAAACAATATTCGATGCTGATCGTATTCGGAACTGAATCCGAACAAATTCTCTCACCTCTACTCATTATTATGGGAGACATCTGCAGCAAAAACGCTAAAAGAATTGACATGCTGCAAATTTACATCGGCTTCAAATCTACAAGGAAGAAAATAAGCGAGGTGTGCGCGAGACTTCAGGAATCTTATTAGGCAATGCGTCAGGTTTTGTGACAAAACTGCACAGAAAGAAAAAAGCGTCAAAAACGCAACATGTGCACTTACCTTTAGACCATAAGGTATTGCCATACTCAGCAGACAGTGGGGGAACAGATTGAGGGGTGTTTTATTTCCTATTACTCCTTGGGACAAACACATTTTAGCCACTACTAAATACGAATACAGTTTTAAGCATTTTTTGTATTTCTTTTTTATATAAAATCGCATGAAGGTGTCTGCACAAAGGGCTTAGTGACATTTTGCCAATGTGCCAGGTGTCTATGTTAGAAAATATATAACCATGGGGGATACCAGCTTTTTCATTTTGTAATGTAGATTTTATCTGTATGTGTCAAAAGGGGGAAAAATTAACATCAGATGCGCACGATGTCAAAGAACCCCTGCAAGTGAAAAGGTTAAAGTGGGATCTGCTTGCATTTTCGGGTCTTTGCTGTCGATGAGCCGTTGTATTGTCTGGCAACTAAATAACTTGTTAAAATCTTAAATCAGTCATGGCGCTAAGCTTCATTTGTTGGTTTTCACAGTTGTTTTAGGCAGAGCCTCTGAAATCACTTTCACAGTGTAATTCTTTCAGCAGATCAAGCTACTTAAACAAATACCGGGAGCAGATAATCTATACATTGCTGACCCAAAGAGAACCCAGAGAGAACAGACATCTCAGCATCTTTGGTCTGAGGATGCCATCTGGTGGCGACACACAAAATGAAATCTTAGGTATTTGGCGCCATCATGTGGTCACTCTGCATATCTAGCTCACATAGATACTGACATAATTCCATCTATTTCAGATGAATGTAAAACAGATACACAGGTCACAGTATACTTTATAACAACCGCAGAAATATATCTACATAGACATTTAGGCCACAATAAACCTTTCATATATCTGTGAATGAGACTTTACAAACAGCAGCACTGGCAGCAGCATTGGCTAATGTCATTTATCAATGATTTCCCCATCACAAATAAAACGCACAATCACATACCTCCCAACTTTTAGAAAGAGGGACACACAGTGTGGCTGCAGCAATGGTTATTTTATGATAAACCAGCGCCCTAATGTCTCCCACTCCTCTATATGCACCCACAATAATACTGCCCCTAGGAAAGCTCAGTAGTGTTCCCACACAGTATGGGCCGCTTTCAAGGCCCCCACAGTGCTCCGTGCACAATAAGATGTCCCCGCGCATAGTATAATGCCCATTACACTGTATGACGCCATCACTAAACCACCCGTCACACACACACAGCTCTGCTACACCAACACATACACACTCACCGCTGCCACACACAGTTCTGCTGGACACACGCTCAGCTCTGCCACACACAGTTCTGCTGGACACACACTCACCTCTGCCACACACAGTTCTGTTGGACACACGCTCAGCTCTGCCACACACAGTTCTGTTGGACACACACTCACCTCTGCCACACACAGTTCTGTTGGACACACACTCACCTCTGCCACACACAGTTCTGTTGGACACACACTCACCGCTGCCACACACAGTTCTGTTGGACACACACTCAGCTCTGCCACACACAGTTCTGCTGGACACACGCTCAGCTCTGCCACACACAGTTCTGCTGGACACACGCTCAGCTCTGCCATACACAGTTCTGTTGGACACACACTCACCGCTGCCACACACAGTTCTGTTGGACACACGCTCAGCACTGTCACACACAGGTCTGTTGGACACACACTCAGCTCTGCCACACACAGTTCTGTTGGACACACGCTCAGCTCTGCCATACACAGTTCTGTTGGACACACACTCACCGCTGCCATACACAGTTCTGTTGGACACACACTCAGCTCTGCCACACACAGTTCTGCTGGACACACACTCACCGCTGCCATACACAGTTCTGCTGGACACACACTCACCGCTGCCACACACAGTTCTGTTGGACACACGCTCAGCTCTGCCACACACAGTTCTGTTGGACACACGCTCAGCTCTGCCATACACAGTTCTGTTGGACACACACTCACCGCTGCCATACACAGTTCTGTTGGACACACACTCAGCTCTGCCACACACAGTTCTGCTGGACACACACTCACCGCTGCCATACACAGTTCTGCTGGACACACACTCACCGCTGCCACACACAGTTCTGTTGGACACACACTCAGCTCTGCCACACACAGTTCTGTTGGACACACGCTCAGCTCTGCCATACACAGTTCTGTTGGACACACACTCACCGCTGCCATACACAGTTCTGTTGGACACACACTCAGCTCTGCCACACACAGTTCTGCTGGACACACACTCACCGCTGCCATACACAGTTCTGCTGGACACACACTCACCGCTGCCACACACAGTTCTGTTGGACACACGCTCAGCTCTGCCATACACAGTTCTGTTGGACACACGCTCAGCTCTGCCACACACAGTTCTGTTGGACACACACTCAGCTCTGCCACACACAGTTCTGCTGGACACACGCTCAGCTCTGTCACACACAGTTCTGTTGGACACACACTCAGCTCTGCCACACACAGTTCTGCTGGACACACGCTCAGCTCTGCCACACACAGTTCTGTTGGACACACACTCACCGCTGCCACACACAGTTCTGTTGGACACATGCTCAGCTCTGCCACACACAGTTCTGCTGGACACACGCTCAGCTCTGTCACACACAGTTCTGTTGGACACACACTCAGCTCTGCCACACACAGTTCTGCTGGACACACGCTCAGCTCTGCCATACACAGTTCTGTTGGACACACGCTCAGCACTGTCACACACAGTTCTGTTGGACACACACTCAGCTCTGCCACACACAGTTCTGTTGGACACACACTCACCGCTGCCATACACAGTTCTGTTGGACACACACTCACCGCTGCCACATACAGTTCTGTTGGACACACGCTCAGCACTGTCACACACAGTTCTGTTGGACACACACTCAGCTCTGCCACACACAGTTCTGCTGGACACACGCTCAGCTCTGCCACACACAGTTCTGTTGGACACACACTCACCGCTGCCACACACAGTTCTGTTGGACACATGCTCAGCTCTGCCACACACAGTTCTGTTGGACACACGCTCAGCTCTACCATACACAGTTCTGCTGGACACACGCTCAGCTCTGCCATACACAGTTCTGTTGGACACACGCTCAGCACTGTCACACACAGTTCTGTTGGACACACACTCAGCTCTGCCACACACAGTTCTGTTGGACACACACTCACCGCTGCCATACACAGTTCTGTTGGACACACACTCACCGCTGCCACACACAGTTCTGTTGGACACACGCTCAGCACTGTCACACACAGTTCTGTTGGACACACACTCAGCTCTGCCACACACAGTTCTGCTGGACACACGCTCAGCTCTGCCACACACAGTTCTGTTGGACACACACTCACCGCTGCCACACACAGTTCTGTTGGACACACACTCACCGCTGCCACACACAGTTCTGTTGGACACATGCTCAGCTCTGCCACACACAGTTCTGTTGGACACACGCTCAGCTCTACCATACACAGTTCTGCTGGACACACGCTCAGCTCTGCCATACACAGTTCTGTTGGACACACACTCACCGCTGCCACACACAGTTCTGTTGGACACACGCTCAGCACTGTCACACACAGTTCTGTTGGACACACACTCAGCTCTGCCACACACAGTTCTGCTGGACACACGCTCAGCTCTGCCACACACAGTTCTGTTGGACACACACTCACCGCTGCCATACACAGTTCTGTTGGACACACACTCACCGCTGCCACACACAGTTCTGTTGGACACACGCTCAGCACTGTCACACACAGTTCTGTTGGACACACACTCAGCTCTGCCACACACAGTTCTGCTGGACACACGCTCAGCTCTGCCACCCACAGTTCTGTTGGACACACACTCACTGCTGCCACACACACAGTTCTGTTGGACACACACTCACCGCTGCCACACACAGTTCTGTTGGACACACGCTCAGCTTTGCCACACAGTTCTGTTGGACACATGCTCAGCTCTGCCACACACTGTTCTGTTGGAAACACGCTCAGCTCTGCCATACACAGTTCTGTTGGACACACGCTCAGCTCTGCCACACACAGTTCTGTTGGACACACGCTCAGCTCTGCCATACACAGTTCTGTTGGACACACGCTCAGCTCTGCCACACACAGTTCTGTTGTACACACGCTCAGCTCTGCCATACACAATTCTGTTGGACACACGCTCAGCTCTGCCACACACAGTTCTGTTGGACACACGCTCAGCTCTGCCACACACAGTTCTGCTGGACACACGCTCAGCTCTGCCACACACAGTTCTGTTGGACACACACTCACCGCTGCCACACACAATTCTGTTGGACACACGCTCAGCTCTGCCACACACAGTTCTGTTGGACACACGCTCAGCTCTGCCACACACAGTTCTGCTGGACACACGCTCAGCTCTGCCACACACAGTTCTGTTGGACACACACTCACCGCTGCCACACACAGTTCTGTTGGACACACGCTCAGCTCTGCCACACACAGTTCTGTTGGACACACGCTCAGCTCTGCCACACACAGTTCTGTTGGACACACGCTCAGCTCTGCCACACACAGTTCTGTTGGACACACACTCACCGCTGCCACACACAGTTCTGTTGGACACACGCTCAGCACTGTCACACACAGTTCTGTTGGACACACACTCAGCTCTGCCACACACAGTTCTGCTGGACACACGCTCAGCTCTGCCACACACAGTTCTGTTGGACACACGCTCAGCTCTGCCACACACAGTTCTGTTGGACACACGCTCAGCACTGTCACACACAGTTCTGTTGGACACACACTCAGCTCTGCCACACACAGTTCAGCTGGACACACGCTCAGCTCTGCCACACACAGTTCTGTTGGACACACACTCACCGCTGCCACACACAGTTCTGTTGGACACACGCTCAGCTCTGCCACACAGTTCTGTTGGACACATGCTCAGCTCTGCCACACACAGTTCTGTTGGACACACGCTCAGCTCTGCCATACACAGTTCTGTTGGACACACGCTCAGCTCTGCCACACACAGTTCTGTTGTACACACGCTCAGCTCTGCCACACACAGTTCTGTTGGACACACGCTCAGCTCTGCCACACACAGTTCTGTTGGACACACGTTCAGCTCTGCCACACACAGTTCTGTTGGACACACACTCAGCTCTGTCACACACAGTTCTGTCGGACACTCACTCAGCTCTGCTAGACACTTGCCTCTGTGTGAAGTGACCCAAAGTTTCTGGCAAGAACTTCATTCTTTATTTAGACTGAATAGTGGAAGAATCATGTGTTGGCTCATACTTCATCATTACATTCAATTACATATGTGCCGTTAGAACTTGGATATGGCTGAAGTCAGAACACCTCCGACCTCCCGGGACAGCCCCCAACATTTGGGACAGTTCCACTAGATCCGGGGAGGTCGGAAGGTATGTAATCACGGCATTACCCATGATGCCACTCCTGCTTGGTGAGCATTCCCTCATGTACAGTATCTGTTGGCAGTACATGTGAGGATGCTACAGGCCTACGAATTAATCCAACACCAGAGAGTCACCCACTCGCCTTCTGCTCCCTCAGTACTGGAAAGGAATCTCAGTACCTTTATGTGCACCCGGGAGAAGCAGAGGTCAATGCAGGATAAGACATTGTGTGTTTCCAACAGAGAACTTACTTATTGCAGAATTTTTGCTATTTGCTCTGTTTTCAAATTTATGACCAGACCAAATGTAACAAATTTCACTTTATGTGGTAATAACTCTGAAACGCTTCAAAGGATCTCACTTCTATGTCCACTGGAAAAGGCCACTAGAATAATGCCAGCTCCTTACACCACTGATTCTTAATTTTTGCTTTTCATGACATATTGTACTTCATGATAGTGGTAAAATTTGTTCTATATGACTTTTGCCTATTTGTGAAAAAATCAGAAATTAGGCAAATATTTTGAAAATTTTGTAATTTTCAAACTGTTAATTTTTATGCCCTTAAGCTAGAGAGTTATGCCACACAAAATCTATTTATATAATTGCCTTGTAATGTTTTCATTTCCTGTTCTGTCCAGATGTCACCGTATCCCAGAATTCCAAGCAGAGGACGTTCACCAACCGCCATATTGGGACACCCAAGTGATGGGTGTCTCAATATGGAAACTGCTGCTGGTACCAACCTATTGCGCGGTACCACCAGCGGAACACCGTCGCACCACACATACTCTATACGCCGGACACAGCGCCCGCTCACACTCTCACGCAGCCTCTTGCGTAGTACCACGAGCGGAACACCGTCGCACGAATTCTGCGCAGGCGCAGTGAATCATTCAGATGATCCTGGCGGCAGATGCGCGACGTGTCTACAGGCAGAGGAAGCCAGTCACATTAAAGGGGTTTTCCCACGAACAAAAGTTCATTTTAAAAATTGTCTGTGTCTGACCATGTACGGAGCATATCACATCTCCTGGGCAGTGAGGAAGAAGACAATACTGACATTACAGCAGGGGATCACAGAGGATTCATTTTGTGAGGTAAAATATTTCCGTGACTGTTTTTAAACAATATTTTACCTCACAATGTATCATCTGTGATCTCCTACTGTAATGTCAGTATTGCCTTTTGCTTCCTCCCCTGCCCAGGAGCTGTGGTATGTCCTGTCCACGGTCAGACACAGGGGTGATAGACACAGAGCACTGGGGAGAGTCAGCTCAAATGGGACAGCACATGAGGGGAGAACACAGCATAGGAAGGAGAGAGACAGCAGGCAAGGGGGATAGCACATGGGGTAGACAGGTCAAAGAAGAGAGCAGACGGGAGAAGTCAGCACATGGGGAAGGAGAGAGTGGATAGGTGGGTGCGCACATGGGGGGGGGGGGGAAGATTCTTAACGCTGCAAAGCCTGCCCCCATTGTAACATTACCGCCCTCCCGATGTGATAGCATCGGGCCTCCATCTAGTAATTAATAAATAACATTTAATACATGTCTAATTTACATCAGCACAGTTTTTGAAGCATCATGTTTTGGTAAGGAAGTCAGAAGGTATAAAATTTGACCAGTTATTTCTCATGTTTCCAACAAGATTTACAAAACCATTTTTTTAGGGACCACCTCACATTTGAAGTGACTTTGAAGAACCTATATGAAAACTAGCCAACATTGACACCATTCTAAAAACTGCACCCCTCAAGGTGCTCAAAACCACATTCAAGAAGTTTATTAACCCTTCAGGTGCTTCACAGGAACTACAGCAATGTGGAAGGAAAAAAATGAACATTTGACTTTTTTCATAAAAATTTTACTTTACAACCAAATGTTTTTATTTTTACAAGGGTAACAGGATAAAACGGACACCAAAAATTGTGCAATTTCTCCTCAGTACGCGGATACCCCGTATGTGGGGAAAAAAACTACTTTTTGAACAGGAGCAAAAAAGAAGACATGAAAAAACAGGGATCTCTATAGAATAATAAATAATCTTTATTTTTTTATATAGCGCCAACATATTCCGCAACGCTTTACTAACACAAAAATTATAACATACAACACTTGTTGCATATTATACTTTTTGTGTTAAAACATTTCCTATTATCCTTGAGAGATCTCTGTTTACGCATATCTTCTTTTTTACTACTATTCATGTATAACATATATGAATTAGGTTGATCTCATCATATTTACTGGTGGTGTCCACCATAGTGTTGTTTGGAAAACTACTGTTTAGGCACCCGGCAGAGCTCGGAAGGGAAGGAGCACCCTTTGACTTTTTGAATGCAAAATATGCTGGAATCATTAGGAGACGTCATGTTTCAAGAGCCCCTTATATGCCTTATAAACAGTGGAAACACCTCACAAGTTACGTCATTCTGGAAACTCAAGGTATGTACCTACCGAAAAAAAAGGGTTTTCCCCATTTTTTATTTTTTTTTTTTATTTTCACAAGGGTAACAGGAGAAATTGCACCATAAAATTTGTTGTGCAATTTTTCCTGAGTACACCAATAGCCTATATGTGGTCAAAAACTACTTTTGAGGCACAATGCAAAGCTCAGAAGAGAAGGAGCACCACAATTTAGTGCAGATTTTATTTTTATGGCTTGCAGGTGCCATGACCCACTGGGAGAGCACCTGAGATGCCGGAATCCCTCTATAAGTGACTCCATTTTACAAACTACACCTCTCAATGAATTCATCTATGGGTGCAGTGATCATATTGACACCATGGGTGTGTCACAGAATCTTATACCATTGGACAGTGAAGAAAAAATAATTAAATTTTTTTCACAAAAATGTATTTTTAGCCCAAATTTTATATTAACACAAGGGGAAATGTGTAATTCACTAGATTTCTTTTGGAGGGTGAGGAGCCATAGTCCTTTCCCAGAGCGTTTGTACTGCCAGTAAGGCCTCTTTCACACTTCCGTTTTTGACAATCAGTCAATATCCGCCAAGTTTTGAAAAAAACGGATCCGCAATTTTTTTTGCGGATCCGTTTTTTTCCCCATTGAGTTGCATTATTGGCGGATCTTGACTGATTGTCATCCGTTGGAGCCGTTTTTGTGAGGAACCGCCAGCATGCCTGGACGGACCCTGCAACGTTTTTTTTTGTGGTTGGATCCGCATTTTCCAGTGCGCATGCCCGAAGAAAGGAAGTCAGGGAGAAAATTAACCCTGAAATCCTTTCTGGTGGAGGAAAATCTCTCTGTTTCTCTCTCTCTCCTTCCGCTAACGGTTCCTTTAAATTTCCTCATACTGCGGATCCGTCAAAAAACGGATCCTGTGGCATCCGTTCACATCAGTTAGGAACGGATCCGCTTGTCCGCCTTTTTGGTGGATTTTAACTGACACAAAAAACTGAAGTGTGAAAGAGGCCTAAGGTGGAAGCCCTATATATTTCTGTTAACAGATGAGAGACCTGACTGGGGACTTTCTTTTTTTTTGTGGACTGAGTTGTAGATTTATTGGAAACATTTTACATAATGTTTGGGATCACATTCATCCGGCGCTCTATGCTGAAAACTTATATTGGGCTTTTAATTTAAATCTCTGAATAACATGATTCAGATGAAACCCACGAGTGATCCATTCGCCATAATGAGTCAGCAGTTACCGCATTTTTCGGACTATAAGACACATTTTCTCCAAATATTTTGGGAGGAAAATGGGGAGTGCGTCTTATAGTCCGAACGCAGGCTTACCGGGGGGAGTTTGCGGCAATGGTGCAGCAGCGGAACCGGCGGCGGCAGAGGTGTGGCGATGCTAAGGTTCCGTGTCGGCGGTGCGGAGTGCATTGTTGGTTTCCCTGCGGCCATCTTCCTGAAGCTGTGGGCCGCCAGAGGCGGCATGTGAGCAGATTGAGATATCGGCGGCCCTCGGCATCAGGAAAATAGCCAATGTAGGCCGCGCGTGCGCAAATTGAGATCTCGGCGACCATTTTCCTGAAGCCAAGGGCTGCCGAGATCTCAATCTGCAAATGCATGGCCTCAGGAAGATGTTGATGCACTCGGCTCTGCTCCCCGTGGACACCAGGCAGCGGCGGACCCTGCTCCATGCTCTGCCTCACCACCGACACCAGACCTGCAGAATCGCACTCCGGGACTGCAGCATTGCCCCACTTCTGCCGCCGCCAGCTTCCTGAGGAAGGGACCATGCCTCCTGGGACCCCGCTCTACCACCACCAGCCCTCAGGAAAGATACCTTAAATTCGGACAATAAGACAGATCCCCATCTTAAAAAAAAAAAATTTCTGCTATTTTCCACCACAAAATTTGGCGTGCGTCTTATGGTCCGAAAAATATGGTACTCTCAACTCTGTCTGGCCTCTGTTCAGCGTTGTCCTTCTTTTCAGCGGTGCACAAAACTGTGGAGGATTGCACTTTTATGCACTCTGGATCATAGGTCCACAATGCCTCCATCTGCCTCATTATAAGGAACCTTATGCCCGGGATTCAGTATGAATCATGTATTTTAGAAATTCAGACAGAAACTTCGATAACAGCGCTCTGCGCAGAGTAAGTGTGAGCCCAGCCTTACTGCGATCTTTGGGAGGCAAAATGAACAAAACAGCAGGTGAATTGGTGTTATTTTTTAGTTAATTCCTCATGCAGTGTAAGTGATTAGGCGACTTTATTCTTCGGGTCGGCGCCATTACAGCGATACCAGATTTATATTGGTCTTTTATGTTTGGCTGTTGTCACACACTAAAAGATGCATCGCAATATTTTGAGAGTTATATTATTTCCATGTTTCTGCTGACAGAGTCATGTAAAGGCTTGTTTTTTGTGGGACAAGTTTTATATTCTGATTTTTGGGAGGAAAAAAAAACAGCAATACAGGATTTTTTTTCAGTTTTTTTATACTGTTCGGTGTGTGGTCTTATTGGTAAGGCAGGTTTATTCTTCGGGTCAGTACGATTACAGTGATACCCATTGATATAATTTTTTTCATGTTTAAAGATTTGTTTTTCCATTCTGAGGGCTATAACTTTTTTATTTTCCCGCTGATGGAGCTGTATGGCGGCTTGTTTTTTGTGGGACAAGATGACATTTTCAGTGATACCATTTTTACATTCGTCTTTTTGATTGAGTTTTATTTCACTTTTTGTTTGGTGGCATAATGAAAAAGCATCGTTTTTTGCTTCGTTTTTTAAAGTGTTCACTGAAGAGGTTAACTAGTTGGACAGTTTTATACGCCGGGTCAATCCCGACGCAGCAATACCAAATGTGTGTACTTTTTTGTACATTTCATAAAAATATTTATTTATGGGTTAATCTATATTTTAATTATTATTTAGTGATTTTTAAAAATTCTTTTTTTTTTTCAATTTTTTACTTGGTCCCACTATGGGACATTCACTTTTTGCAGTCTGATTGCAGTTACAATGCAGTAGAATTGTTATGCTTTACAAGTATCAGTGCTGCACTGACACAACTTAGTAAGATCATGCTCTACGCATGATCTTACTAAGTTGCTAGCTCTGCTGACCCGGATGTTGTCATGAGGACATCGGGTCACTGCGGCAATGATCGGCCCCTTGTGATGACGCCGCTCCCTCTCCCTGCCTTCTAATGCTGAAATTGATATCGATCGCAGTACTCAGAGGGTTAAACTGCTGGGGATGGTGTGGGCACCACTCCTGGCAGTGAGCGCCGGATGTCAGCTGTCAAGTCAGCTGAATACCTGGCGGCGATCGTCTTCAGCGTGCAAAATCGCCTGGACGTATCCATACGTCTAAAGTCGTGAAGGGGTTAACCTGCAGATAATAGGGTTAATCTGAAGGCTGACAGTGTTTCAATGTTGTCCAACTGCTTTACTGAAAATGCAAATACTAGGAGAAAATGACTATTTCTCCCAGGAACCACTGGTTTTCAGACAAAGGCGTGCAAGAGAAGAAAAAGAGCTTTTATTAAACTCACCTGTGGGACGGTCCGTTCCGAGGGCTGTCGCTGTTCTTTCTCCGACGCTTCCCTTCTTCTTGCGATGCCGTCATCCTTCTTGCTTTATGTGGATGATGCGTCCCAACGTCATCCACAGAGTGTTCCTCAGCATCGCGCTTCCTGCGCAGGCGTACTTCTCTGACCTGGCTAGAGCTTTTTGACCTTTCCTGGTACCTGCGGTAATTGTCAGGGCAGAGAGGTAGCCCTGATCAGGAGTGCGATACCAGGGAGATTGTGGATGAGGTAGGGATGCGTCAGCCACACGAAGCAAGAAGGACGGCATTGCAAGAAGAAGTTAGGTGCTGGACCAAGACTATCAACACCCATCGGACCAGACCTCCCTGCAGGCGAGTATAATAAAAGCTCTTCTTCTTCTTTTGCAGGCCAGGTTGGGACTTACAGTGCCTTGCGAAAGTATTCGGCCCCCTGGAACTTTTCAACCTATTCCCACATATCATGCTTCAAACATAAAGATACCAAATGTAAATTTTTGGTAAAGAATCAACAACAAGTGGAACACAATTGTGAAGTTGAACCAAAATTATTGGTTACCATATATATTCGAATATAAGCCGAGATTTTCAGCCCATTTTTTTGGGCTGAAAGTCCCCCACTCGGCTTATATTCGAGTCATATACACCATTGGGTCAGAGGGGGGGGGCGGGGGTGTCAGGTCATACTTACCCGTCCTGGCGCTGTCTCTTCAGCCCCCAGATTCTCCGCGATCTCCCTTCCTTCCTTCAGCGGTCACATGGTACCGCTCATTAAACTCATTAATATGTGCATATTCATGAGTTTTAATGAGCGGTACACGTGACCGCTGAAGGCAGGAAGGTAGATCGCGGAGAAGCTGGGGGCTGAAGAGACAGCGCCAGGACGGGTAAGTATAGCGATACTCACCTGTCCAGCATCCATGGCTGCTTGGTGCTGTCTGACACGTCATCTGTCAGTGACAGTCAGACAGCAGAGGGCGCGGTGACGTGGTTAGTGCACGCCACGTCACTGACAGATGACGTGCCAGACAGCAGCAAGCAGCGATGGACCGGGAGACAGGTGAAAATCTCAGGTGCCAGCAGTGACACCGGCACCTGACACCCAGCGATGGAGAGGTGAGTATGTCTTTTTTTTATTTTTAAATGCAGCAGCAGCGGCAGCATATGGGGGCATAATCTATGGAGCATCTTATGGGGGCAACATATCGGGGAATAATCTATGGAGCATCTTATGGGGCAACATATCGGGGAATAATCTATGGAGCATCTTATGGGGGCAGCATATGAGGGAATAATCTATGGAGCATCTTATGGGGACAGCATATGGGGGCATAATCTGTGGAGCATCTTATGGGGGCAGCATATGGGGGAATAATCTATGGAGCATCTTATGGGGCAGCATATGGGGGCATAATCTATCGAGCATCTTATGGGGGCAGCATATGGGGGCATAATCTATAGAGCATTTTATGGGGGCATAATCTATGGAACATCTTATGGGGCCATAACCCTTATGGAGCAGCATATGGGGCATATTATTCTATGGAGCATCTTATGGGGCCATTATTAACCTTTCTGCAGCATTATATGGGGTGTATTTTGTATGGAACATCTTATGGGGCCCATCATGAACTTTATGGAACATTATGTGGGGCTCCTGATTCAATATGGATATTCAAAAACGCTTAACCTACTGATGTCTCAATTAATTTTACTTTTATTGGTATCTATTTTTATTTTTTAAATTCACCAGTAGCTGCTGCATTTTCCACCCTAGGTTTATACTGGAGTCAATGAGTTTTCCCAGTTTTTTGTGGCAAAATTAGGGGAGTCGGCTTATACTCGGATCGGCTTATACTTGATTATATACAGTATTTTAATTTTTTGTGGAAATTCAAAAACTGAAAAGTGGGGCGTGCAATATTATTCAGCCCCTTTCCTTTCAGTGCAGCAAACTCAGTCCAAAAATTCATTGTGGATCTCTGAATGATCCAATGTTGTCCTAAATGACTAATGATGATAAATATAATCCACCTGTGTGTAATCAAGTCTCTGTATAAATGCACCTGCTCTGTGATAATCTCAGGGTTCTGTTTGATGCACAGAGAGCATCATGAAGACCAAGGGGCACAACAGGCAGGTGATACTGTTGTAGAGAAGTTTAAAGCCGGATTTGGATACAAAATGACTTCCAAAACTTTAAACATCCCAAGGAGCACTGTGCAAGCGATCATATTGAAATGGAAGGAGTATCATACCACTGCAAATCAACCAAGACCCGGCCGTCCGTCTAAACTTTCATCTCAAACAAGGAGAAAACTGATCAGAGATGCAGCCAAGAGGCCCATGATCACTCTGGATGAACTGCAGAGAGCTACAGCGGAAGTGGGACAGTCTGTCCATAGGACAACAATCAGTCGCACACTGCACAAATCCGACCTTTATGGAAGAGTGGCAAGAAGAAAGCCATTTCTCATAGATATCCATAAAAATTGTCGTTTAAAGTTTGAAACAAGCCACCTGGGAAACACACCAAACATGTGGAAGAAGGTGCTATGGTCAGATGAAACCAAAATCTAACTTTTTGGCAATAGTGCCAAATGATGTTTGGCGTAAAGGCAACACAGCTCATCACCCTGAACACACCATCCCCAATGTCAAACAAGGTGGTGGCAGCATCATGGTTTGGGCCTGCTTTTCTAAAGCAGGGACAGGGAAAATAGTTAAAATTGATGGGAAGATGGATGGAGTCAAGTACAGGACCATTCTTGAAGAAAACCTGTTGGAGTCTGCAAAAGATCCGAGACTGGGATGGACATTTGTCTTCCAACAAGACAATGATCCCAAACATAAAGCAAAATCTACAATGGAATGGTTCACAAATAAATGTTTCCAGGTGTTAGAATGGCCAAGTCAAAGTCCAGACCTGAATCCAATCGAGAATCTGTGGTAAGAGCTGAAAACTGCTGTTCACAAACGATCTCCATCAAACCTCATTGAGCTCGAGCTGTTTGCCAAGGAAGAATGGGCAAGAATTTCAGTCTCTCGATGTACAAAACGGATAGAGACATACCCCAAACAACTTGCAGCTGTAGTCGCAGTAAAAGGTGGCGCAACAAAGTATTAAGTTAAAGGGGCCGAATAATATTACACGCCCCACTTTTCAGTTTTTGACTTTCCACAAAAATTTAAAATAACCAATAAATTTTGTTCAACTTCACAAATGTGTCCCACTTGTTGATTCTTCACCAAAAATTTACATTTGGTATCTTTATGTTTGAAGCATGATATGTGGGAAAAGGTTGAAAAGTTCCAGGGGGCCGAATACTTTCGCAAGACACTGTATATACAACATTATAGAATGCCATATGTTAATGTTTATACCTGAAAGGCGATGACTGTATCTCATATCTGTCTAACCTGGTGACAGGTTCGCTTTAATAAGCGACTCGGTGAAGTTTACAGGGGCCTAATCTAGGGATTCCACTTTTTACAGGAACAGGAAACCATCATGGTAAGTGATACGTAATACTAAAATAAAAACGTATTGTTGTCAAACGATAATGAAAAAAAGTTTAGCATTTACCTCTGCATTCAAATTATCTGAAAGGCTTTCAAGAAATTGACTTTCAATTGGATTTTGCTGCGTAAGCAGAGTCAGGTAATGGCTGAGCTTATCATGCGTTGTGATAATGGTGCCTTCTCCAAATTTATCAAACTGTGGCCGTCCAGCTCGTCCAAAGATTTGCATGACATCCAGAATTCCCAGATCCACAAATGATCCTCTTTTAGCATCATATATTTGTGTCCCCTGTAATGAAATAAAAGATTTATAATTGTGTAACCCACCACAACAGCCCAGCTATCATACTGATCTATACAGTTGTGGCCAAAAGTATTGACACCCTGCAATTCTGTCAGATAATACTCAGTTTCTTCCTGAAAATGATTGCAATCACAAATTCTTTGGTATTATTATCTTCATTGAATCTGTCTTAAATTAAAAAACACAAAAGAGAATGAAGCAAAAAGCAAAACATTGATCATTTCACACAAAACTCCAAAAATGGGCCAGACAAAAGTATTGGCACCCTCAGCCTAATACTTGGTTGCACAACCTTTAGCCAAAATAACTGCGACCAACCGCTTCCGGTAACCATCAATGAGTTTCTTACAATGATCTGCTGGAATTTTAGACCATTCTTCTTTGGCAAATTGCTCCAGGTCCCTGATATTAGAAGGGTGCCTTCTCCAAACTGCCATTTTTAGATCTCTCCACAGGTGTTCTATGGGATTCAGGTCTGGACTCATTGCTGGCCACCTTAGAAGTCCCCAGTGCTTTCTCTCAAACCATTTTCTAGTGCTTTTTGAAGTGTGTTTTGGGTTATTGTCCTACTGGAAGACCCATGACCTCTGAGGTAGACCCAGCTTTCTCACACTGGGCCCTACATTATGCTGCAAAATTTGTTGGTAGTCTTCAGACTTCATAATGCCATTCACACGGTCAAGCAGTCCAGTGCCAGAGGCAGCAAAGCAACCCCAAAACATCAGGGAACCTCAGCCATGTTTGACTGTAGGGACCATGTTTTTTTCTTTGAATGCCTCTTTTTTTCTCCTGTAAACTCTATGTTGATGCCTTTGCCCAAAAAGCTCTACTTTTGTCTCATCTGACCAGAGAACATTCTTCCAAAACATTTTAGGCTTTTTCAGGTAAGTTTTGGCAAACTCCAGCCTGGCTTTTTTATGTCTCGGGGTTAGAAGTGGGGTCTTCCTGGGTCTCCTACTATACAGTCCCTTTTCATTCAGACGCCGACGGATAGTACGGGTTGACACTGTTGTACCCTCGGACTGCAGGGAAGCTTGAACTTGTTTGGATGTTAGTCGAGGTTCTTTATCCAACATCCGCACAATCTTGCGTTGAAATCTCTTGTCAATTTTTCTTTTCCGTCCACATCTAGGGAGGTTAGCCACAGTGTCATGGGCTTTAAACTTCTTGATGACACTGCGCACGGTAGACACAGGAACATTCAGGTCTTTGGAGATGGACTTGTAGTCTTGAGATTGCTCATGCTTCCTCACAATTTGGTTTCTCAAGTCCTCAGACAGTTCTTTGGTCTTCTTTCTTTTCTCCATGCTCAATGTGGTACACACAAGGACACAGGACAGAGGTTGAGTCAACTTCAATCCATGTCAACTGGCTGCAAGTGTGATTTAGTTATTGCCAACACCTGTTAGGTGCCACAGGTAAGTTACAGGTGCTGTTAATTACACAAATTAGAGAAGCATCACATGATTTTTCGAACAGTGCCAATACTTTTGTCCACCCTCTTTTTTATGTTTGGTGTGGAATTATATCCAATTTGGCTTTAGGACAATTCTTTTTGTGTTTTTTCATTTAAGACAAATTAAATGAAGATAATAATACCAAAGAATTTGTGTTTGCAATCATTTTCAGGAAGAAACTGAGTATTATCTGACAAAATTGCAGGGGTGTCAATACTTTTGGCCACAACTGTACATGGAGACAGTCGGTCTTAATCACTGGTCTGCGTAAAGGACATTTTTGGAGTGATTTGATCGAAATGTATTAAAAGCCAGGTGCGAAGTGCAAAGTCGCACATTTTCATCTATTTTTCTTAACAAGTTTGGCCCAAACTCTACTTCTGTAGACCACACATTTTTCTTGTTGCTTTTCACATGGTAACACTCCAGCGTTTACCTCTTACACCAGTTTTGTGATTGTAAGTCCATATGCTGACTTATTTGTAATACATAATAATGCCTTTAATGTGGAATACAGTTGGGCTATGACCATATCACAGTTCAAGAAAATGTCCACACTGTAAGGCCGATCAGTAGGGAACTGACAATTTCCGTATGCAGATGCTTTTGGCGAGTTTCAGGAAAAACAAGCAGCATGTATACAGGTAACTGTGCAGACCTGACTTCACGGTTGTAAGGGCTCGCTCACACGAGCGTATAACCCGGCGAAGTGCTGTCCGATGTTTTATCTGATAGCACTCGGCCCAATGTTATACTATGGGGCAGTGTCGAGTAGAGAAAATTGGCATGAGAAAAAAAAAATTGCAGCATGATGCAAAAGCATCCGACAGCACAGGGCTACAAAAAGTTTTTTGTTCAGGATCCAAGGTTTTTTTGATGGAGCTGAATTCAAAAATCCCATTTTTTTGCTGAATTGAATTCTAGTTTTTGAGATAATTCATCCATGAAATTAATGCATTCCCCCGATGTGACTTGTTTCAACTTTTTGAAACCAGAATTCTACGGTAATTAATTATCTATGAATTATCTCAGATACTAGAGCCAATCTGACAAAAACGAAGTCATATTCCTAATCAGTACCATAAACTTAACATAAAACCGTTCAGACATCGTTGGCATCAAAATCACTGTATACCAGTGTAACCGGACCATGGGTACCCATATAAGTCTATGTGTGCCTGTAAAACATTAGGCTGCACTTGAATGTCATTTGAGTGCAGTACGATTTACGTGGACAGAGACAATGGAGAAATTTAATTCTCCGCATCTGTGCTGCTATTCTCGCATTAGAGAATTTACGGCCATCTGACCGCAGCCAAAATGATAGCAAGTAGCAAATGTTTGTGAGTTAGGCAATTTGATACATTTTTAGGACAGTTTCAAACCAGCGTCTGAAAAAAACAACACGTATGAGAAGCACAGACATCTGAATGAGGCCATAAAGATGCAAGTTGCAGGCTGAACAAAGGTAAAAAGCGTCCAACTAAAAGTTGAAGGCCTCATTAAGGGTGGTTTCACATTAGCGTTTCAGGGCGCAGCGACGGCCTGCGCACGGCTGCCGCTAAGCCCCACCTCCTCCGGTAGCTCCGCCTGCATCCCCAGTGATAAAGATAGGGGACGCAGGACGCATGCAGCGTCATACGCCGGTAGGCGGAGCTACCGGAGGAGGCACGGCAGGGGCGGGGCTTAGCGGCGGCCGTGCGCAGGCCGTCGCTGCACCCTGAAACGCTAATGTGAAACCACCCTAAGACGTCTGTGTTGCACGTATGTGTTGTATCCATTCTTTCCAGATAGAACATGTACGCATTATTATCTATGGCACTATTCACATGATCGTGTTTTTCAAGTACTATGTGTTCGTGCAAAACACAAGGAGACGTGTCCTTTTTTTTTCCAGAACGGATGAAAATGGCCAATACAAGTCTATGGGTCACTGATAACACATGGATGGAAGACACTGATGATACACTGATGACAGTGATGGTAAACAAGAACACACTGATGATACACTGATTGAAGATACTGAAGACACACTGATGGTAAACATTGACACATGGATCATACACTAATGGAAAACACTGATGACACACTGATGGTAAACAAGAAAACACTGATGACACAATGATGGTAAACAAGAAAACACTAATGACACACTGATGGTAAACAAGAAAACACAGATGACACACTGATGGTAAACAAGAAAGCACTGATGATACACTGATGAAAAACACCGGTGATACACTAATGACACACTGATGCCAAACAAGAACACACTGATGATACACTGATTGAAGATACTGAAGACACACTGATGGTAAACATTGACACATGGATCATACACTAATGGAAAACACTGATGATACACAGATGGTAAACAAGAAAACACTGATGACACACTGATGTACACAAGAAAACACTGATGACACACTGATGGTACACAAGAAAGCACTGATGACACACTGAGGGTACACAAGAAAGCACTGATGACACACTGAGGGTACACAAGAAAGCACTGATGACACACTGAGGGTACACAAGAAAACACTGATGACACACTGAAGGTACACAAGAAAGCACTGATGACACACTGAGGGTACACAAGAAAACACTGATGACACACTGAGGGTACACAAGAAAGCACTGATGACACACTGAGGGTACACAAGAAAACACTGATGACACACTGAGGGTACACAAGAAAGCACTGATGACACACTGAGGGTACACAAGAAAGCACGGATGACACACTGATTGAAGATACTGAAGACACACTGATGGTAAACATTGACACATGGAACATACACTAATGGAAAACACTGATGACACACTGATGGTAAACAAGAAAACACAGATGACACACTGATGGTAAACAAGAAAACACAGATGACACACTGATGGTAAACAAGAAAACACTGATGACACACTGATGGTACACAAGAAAGCACTGATGACACACTGATGGTAGACAAGAAAACACTGATGACACACTGATGGTAAACAAGAAAACACTGATGACACACTGATGGTAAACAAGAAAACACTGATGACACACTGATGGTACACAAGAAAGCACTGATGACACACTGAGGGTACACAAGAAAACACTGATGATACACTGATGGAAAACACCGGTGATACACTAATGATACACTGATGCCAAACAAGAACACACTGATGATACACTGATTGAAGATACTGAAGACACACTGATGGTAAACAAGAAAACACTGATGACACACTGATGTACACAAGAAAACACAGATGACACACTGATGGTAAACAAGAAAACACTGATGATACACTGATGTACACAAGAAAACACAGATGACACACTGATGGTAAACAAGAAAACACTGATGATACACTGATGTACACAAGAAAACACTGATGACACACTGATGGTAAACAAGAAAACACTGATGACACACTGATGTACACAAGAAAACACTGATGACACACTGATGGTAAACAAGAAAACACTGATGACACACTGATGGTACACAAGAAAGCACTGATGACACACTGAGGGTACACAAGAAAACACTGATGATACACTTATGGTAAACATTGACACATGAATGATAAACTAATGAAAAAAACCCTCATGACACATTGATGGTAAACAAGAAAATACTGATAATACATTGATGGAAGACACTGATACATGGATGATACACTGAAGGAAAACACTGATGACACTGATGGTAAACAAGAACACACTGATGACACACATGGAAAATACTGATGACACACTGATGAAAAACACTGATGACACTGATGGTAAACAAGAACACATTGATAACACACTGGTGGAAGACAAGAAAACACTGATGATACACTGATGGAAAACACTGATGACACACTGATGGTACACAAGAAAACACTGATGACACACTGATGGTAAACAAGAAAACACTGATGACACACTGATGGTACACAAGAAAACACTGATGACACACTGATGGTAAACAAGAAAACACTGATGACACACTGATGGTACACAAGAAAACACTGATGACACACTGAGGGTACACAAGAAAACACTGATGATACACTTATGGTAAACATTGACACATGAATGATACACTAATGAAAAAAACCCTCATGACACATTGATGGTAAACAAGAAAATACTGATAATACATTGATGGAAGACACTGATACATGGATGATACACTGATGGAAAACAAGAACACACTGATGACACATGGAAAATACTGATGACACACTGATGAAAAACACTCATGACACTGATGGTAAACAAGAACACATTGATAACACACTGGTGGAAGACACTGATGACACACTGATGGTAGACAAGAAAACACTGATGATACACTGATGGAAAACACTGATGACACACTGATGGTAAACAAGAAAACACTGATGACACACTGATGGTAAACAAGAAAACACTGATGACACACTGATGGTACACAAGAAAACACTGATGACACACTGATGGTAAACAAGAAAGCACTGATGACACACTGATGGTACACAAGAAAACACTGATGACACACTGATGGTAAACAAGAAAGCACTGATGATACACTGATGGTACACAAGAAAACACTGATGACACACTGATGGTACACAAGAAAGCACTGATGACACACTGATGGTACACAAGAAAGCACTGATGACACACTGATGGTACACAAGAAAACACTGATGACACACTGATGGTACACAAGAAAGCACTGATGACACACTGAGGGTACACAAGAAAACACTGATGATACACTTATGGTAAACATTGACACATGAATGATAAACTAATGAAAAAAACCCTCATGACACATTGATGGTAAACAAGAAAATACTGATAATACATTGATGGAAGACACTGATACATGGATGATACACTGAAGGAAAACACTGATGACACTGATGGTAAACAAGAACACACTGATGACACACATGGAAAATACTGATGACACACTGATGAAAAACACTGATGACACTGATGGTAAACAAGAACACATTGATAACACACTGGTGGAAGACAAGAAAACACTGATGATACACTGATGGAAAACACTGATGACACACTGATGGTACACAAGAAAACACTGATGACACACTGATGGTAAACAAGAAAACACTGATGACACACTGATGGTACACAAGAAAACACTGATGACACACTGATGGTAAACAAGAAAACACTGATGACACACTGATGGTACACAAGAAAACACTGATGACACACTGAGGGTACACAAGAAAACACTGATGATACACTTATGGTAAACATTGACACATGAATGATACACTAATGAAAAAAACCCTCATGACACATTGATGGTAAACAAGAAAATACTGATAATACATTGATGGAAGACACTGATACATGGATGATACACTGATGGAAAACAAGAACACACTGATGACACATGGAAAATACTGATGACACACTGATGAAAAACACTCATGACACTGATGGTAAACAAGAACACATTGATAACACACTGGTGGAAGACACTGATGACACACTGATGGTAGACAAGAAAACACTGATGATACACTGATGGAAAACACTGATGACACACTGATGGTAAACAAGAAAACACTGATGACACACTGATGGTAAACAAGAAAACACTGATGACACACTGATGGTACACAAGAAAACACTGATGACACACTGATGGTAGACAAGAAAACACTGATGATACACTGATGGAAAACACTGATGACACACTGATGGTAAACAAGAAAACACTGATGACACACTGATGGTAAACAAGAAAACACTGATGACACACTGATGGTACACAAGAAAACACTGATGACACACTGATGGTAAACAAGAAAGCACTGATGACACACTGATGGTACACAAGAAAACACTGATGACACACTGATGGTAAACAAGAAAGCACTGATGATACACTGATGGTACACAAGAAAACACTGATGACACACTGATGGTACACAAGAAAGCACTGATGACACACTGATGGTACACAAGAAAGCACTGATGACACACTGATGGTACACAAGAAAACACTGATGACACACTGATGGTACACAAGAAAGCACTGATGACACACTGAGGGTACACAAGAAAACACTGATGATACACTTATGGTAAACATTGACACATGAATGATAAACTAATGAAAAAAACCCTCATGACACATTGATGGTAAACAAGAAAATACTGATAATACATTGATGGAAGACACTGATACATGGATGATACACTGAAGGAAAACACTGATGACACTGATGGTAAACAAGAACACACTGATGACACACATGGAAAATACTGATGACACACTGATGAAAAACACTGATGACACTGATGGTAAACAAGAACACATTGATAACACACTGGTGGAAGACAAGAAAACACTGATGATACACTGATGGAAAACACTGATGACACACTGATGGTACACAAGAAAACACTGATGACACACTGATGGTAAACAAGAAAACACTGATGACACACTGATGGTACACAAGAAAACACTGATGACACACTGATGGTAAACAAGAAAACACTGATGACACACTGATGGTACACAAGAAAACACTGATGACACACTGAGGGTACACAAGAAAACACTGATGATACACTTATGGTAAACATTGACACATGAATGATACACTAATGAAAAAAACCCTCATGACACATTGATGGTAAACAAGAAAATACTGATAATACATTGATGGAAGACACTGATACATGGATGATACACTGATGGAAAACAAGAACACACTGATGACACATGGAAAATACTGATGACACACTGATGAAAAACACTCATGACACTGATGGTAAACAAGAACACATTGATAACACACTGGTGGAAGACACTGATGACACACTGATGGTAGACAAGAAAACACTGATGATACACTGATGGAAAACACTGATGACACACTGATGGTAAACAAGAAAACACTGATGACACACTGATGGTAAACAAGAAAACACTGATGACACACTGATGGTACACAAGAAAACACTGATGACACACTGATGGTAGACAAGAAAACACTGATGATACACTGATGGAAAACACTGATGACACACTGATGGTAAACAAGAAAACACTGATGACACACTGATGGTAAACAAGAAAACACTGATGACACACTGATGGTAAACAAGAAAACACTGATGACACACTGATGGTACACAAGAAAACACTGATGACACACTGATGGTAAACAAGAAAGCACTGATGACACACTGATGGTACACAAGAAAACACTGATGACACACTGATGGTACACAAGAAAGCACTGATGACACACTGATGGTACACAAGAAAGCACTGATGACACACTGATGGTACACAAGAAAACACTGATGACACACTGATGGTACACAAGAAAGCACTGATGACACACTGAGGGTACACAGAAAAACACTGATGATACACTTATGGTAAACATTGACACATGAATGATACACTAATGAAAAAAACCCTCATGACACATTGATGGTAAACAAGAAAATACTGATAATACATTGATGGAAGACACTGATACATGGATGATACACTGATGGAAAACACTGATGACACTGATGGTAAACAATAACACACTGATGACGCACATGGAAAATACTGATGAAAAACACTGATGACAATGATGGTAAACAAGAGCACATTGATAACACACTGGTGGAAGACACTGATGACACACTGATGGTAGACAAGAAAACACTGATGATACACTGATGGAAAACACTGATGACACACTGATGGTAGACAAGAAAACACTGATGACACACTGATGGTAGACAAGAAAACACTGATGACACACTGATGGTAAACAAGAAAACACAGATGACACACTGATGGTAAACAAGAACACATTGATAACACACATGGAAAATACTGATGATACACTGATGGAAAACACTGCTGGCACTGATGGTAAACAAGAAAACACTGATGATACACTGATGACACTGGTACCATTTTTCATGTTTAAATACAGTTGCGGCCTAATAAGACACCTAGGAAGCTTATCAGTTCAGGTCACCAGACCAAATTTAGTGTCATAACAAGACTTGTATCTTAAACATGGTCACCCAAATGTCCCTATATGGTTGAAAAGCAATGTCTGACTTTCATTTATTCATTTTCATAGAGTTTTGATCTATTATTCCTTTTGTCAGATTCAAATTATTTCTGTCACCATTGTGGGTTCTTCTGTCATTAAACGAGGGGTACCAACAATCTTGACCACGTGCGTAATCATACCCTCCCTAATTTGTATTTTGCTAAGAATAAATACATTTAAAGGAGTTGAAACTTTTTTAAAAAAATGCATGTATTTTGGTCAAACAATAAGTTTTGCAATTGAGTTTCATTACAAATTCTGCACCATTTGGCTTTTACAGGCTCTTTGTTTCTCTGCCATAAAGCAGCTGAGGGGAGGTAAGAAAAAAAGATTAAAAAAAAGTTACAGACTCGCAGCAAGGGCTTGTTCACATGATTTTATTTTCAGTCCTACTGGGAGAACCCGGACAGCACTAGAATCAATATTATTCAATGGGGCCGTGCAGATGAGCAAATATTTTCACTGTCTGAATCGGAGTGTGGAAAAAATTGCAGCATGCACTAGTAACTTCCATGCATTGGATGAGACTCGTCCATTAAAGTCTATGGGTGCGTGAAAAAACTGGCTGCCATGCAGAGCCAGAGGAGAGCATCTGATTTGTATGCACACATTGCTATCCTATAACATAGGAAACTGTAAATGATTATTAGCTGCTGCTATAAACGGATTGTATACAGACGGCAAGGGGAAGAAATATGGTCCCACTTTTCTGGATCAAAGTATGAGCGATTTCTTACACGCTTGTGTGAACCTACTCTTAGCAGGAGCTCGCTGACGTGTTCTCAGTTAACTAAATCATCAGCCAGTAATAGACTGAAGTTACAGAAGACAAACATTGAAACTCAATGGCAAAATGATTTTTATCCCAAGTGCATGCATTTCAGCAAGGAAAAAGAAACATGGGCCCCAAAGGTGGACAACCCCTTTACTTCTTTTAATCCTTTCTCACAACTATGATCCTCATGCGCTTTCTCAGCTCTTTTCTGTACCTTTTCCAGCTCCAAGGCATTCTCTCTATGAACTGATGCCCAGAACTGAACTGCTTTTTCCAGATGAGGCGGCGCTAATGCTTTGTAAAGTGTCAGTATTGCGTCTTTGTTCTGAGAGTTCATGTTTTTCTGTGATATCTGACCTTCAACGTGGATTTACCCTCTAAATCGCAAAAAGCTGTGGAATACGTTGGCGCTAGGTGAAGATTATTATTATTTGGTGTAACTAAAAAAAAAAGAAAGTATGCATTTTTTACTTTTGTTGATGTGTTGCAACTTTACTGAATTTTGCAGTAGTGATCCGCCAGATAAGCCCTGTCCGGTTTAATAAATGGCCGCATAATAAATATAAAACAAATAATAATAGATAAGGATAGCTAAAATAGTTTGGTCTTATCATGTGTGACATAATAAGTACGGAAAAAGGCAAAACTAATAATAAAGCTGCAAAAAAAGAAGGCAAATCAGAGTACCCTTTCCATTTGTGCCTTCCTAGCGATGTCATTTTCCCAATTGTACAGAAGCGAGGGTAGGCTTTTATTTAAGGCTTCAGAGAGCCTTTTAAGCCTATGACGCTCTGTTCTACAATTCCTAGGGCAGTATTTGTCTTTTTTACATGCAGACAAGTTGTAGGTTGCTATTCAATTAAATGGAGCACAAGAGGTTTAACCCAACGGGTCATTTGCATTGTGCACTTCCCCCGGCAAACTGCCTGTCCCTAGACGGTGCTTGTACAGAAGTGATCTGCCAGGTCTGACTGCGGGTGATTTCCCCTGCTGCGGCTCGGGAATGGGAAGATACCTGGCAGCGCTTTGTGATATGGCTTTATTATCCACTGATGAATACAGAGAAGGGCCGGACTATGCAAAGCACTGACTGCTAGAAATTACAGCTGGAGAGAACCTGGACATATTAACAAAAAAATGTATCATTGCTTCAATTGTTCTAATTTCGCGGCACACAATGTTACTCCGGTCTGCAGAATAATCTCTTACCTTAATGATAACAGCGTGAGCAGGGAGATTGACACCCCAGGCTAATGTGGCTGTACAAACCAGGACTTTGATATGTCCCTGAGAAAAGAGGTTCTCCACCAAACTCCTATCTTGCCGCAGCATGCCTGCATGATGAATACTAAATCCATCTGGAAACAACTCTCTTAGCTGCTTATTTCTAGACCTTTGCACCTGTAGAAGACAAAAGCATTTGGTAAATGACTGATTAGTTCATAATGAAAAGACATTCATGTGTGGCGGAAATATGCAATCACAGAACTGACGCAGGCACCTTCTTTTCATATTCTAAATACTTCCATTGTTTGCATTGAGGCTAACTACAAAGTATGGCAAATGCAGACATCCCTTTGTTCCATCCCTAACTACGGAGAAATATTCGTACCACACATTAGTGTTATACCGCTGACTCCATGTCGAAGCTTCTTGGCTGTGCATGGTTTTAATTCACACATACTGTCAAATTATGAAAGACCGACAACTAAGCCATACAAATATACAGTCATATGTAAAAGTTTGGGCACCCCTATTAATGTTAACCTTTTTTCTTTATAACAGTTTTGGTTTTTGCAACAGCTATTTCAGTTTCATATATCTAATAACTGATGGACTCAGTTATATTTCTGGATTCAAATGAGGTTTATTGTACTAACAGAAAATGTGCAATCTGCATTTAAACAAAATTTGACCGGTGCAAAAGTATGGGCACCCTTATCATTTTCTTGATTTGAACACTCCTAACTACTTTTTACTGACTTCCTGAAGCACTAAATTGGTTTTGTAACCTCATTGAGCTTTGAACTTCATAGCCAGGTGTATCAAATCATGAGAAAAGGTATTTAAAGTGGCCACTTGCAAGTAGTTCTCCTATTTGATTCTCCTATGAAGAGTGGCATCATGGGCTCCTCAAAACAACTCTCAAATGATCTGAAAACAAAGATTATTCAGCATAGCTTTTCATGGGAAGGATACAAAAAGTTGTCTCAGAGATTTAACCTGTCAGTTTCCACTGTGAGGAACATAGTAAGGAAATGGAAGAACACAGGTACAGTTCTTGTTAAGCTCAGAAGTGGCAGGCCAAGAAAACTATCAGAAAGGCAGAGAAGAAGAATGGTGAGAACAGTCAAGGACAATCCACAGACCACCTCCAAAGACCTGCAGCATCATCTTGCTGCAGATGGTGTCACTGTGCATCGGTCAACAATACAGCGCATGCATAACGCCTTTTTGTATGACCAAACAACTCAATCTTTGTTTCATCAGTCCACAGGACCTTCTTCCAAAATGTAACTGGCTTGTCCAAATGTGCTTTTGCATACCTCAGGTGACTCTGTTTGTGGTGTGCTTGCAGAAACGGCTTCTTTCGCATCACTCTCCCATACAGCTTCTCCTTGTGCAAAGTGCGCTGTATTGTTGACCGATGCACAGTGACACCATCTGCAGCAAGATGATGCTGCAGGTCTTTGGAGGTGGTCTGTGGATTGTCCTTGACTGTTCTCACCATTCTTCTTCTCTGCCTTTCTGATATTTTTCTTGGCCTGCCACTTCTGGGCTTAACAAGAACTGTACCTGTGTTCTTCCATTTCCTTACGATGTTCCTCACAGTGGAAACTGACAGGTTAAATCTCTGAGACAACTTTTTGTATCCTTCCCCTGAAAAGCTATGTTGAATAATCTTTGTTTTCAGATCATTTGAGAGTTGTTTTGAGGAGCCCATGATGCCACTCTTCATAGGAGAATCAAATAGAACTACTTGCAAGTGGCCACTTTAAATAACTTTTCTCATGATTTGATACACCTGGCTATGAAGTTCAAAGCTCAATGAGGTTACAAAACCAATGTAGTGCTTCAGGAAGTCAGTAAAAAGTAGTTAGGAGTGTTCAAATCAAGAAAATGATAAGGGTGCCCATACTTTTGCACCGGTCAAATTTTGTTTAAATGCAGATTGCACATTTTCTGTTAGTACAATAAACCTCATTTGAATCCAGAAATATAACTGAGTATCAGTTATTAGATATATGAAACTGAAATACCTGTTGCAAAAACCAAAATTGTTATAAAGAAAAAAGGTTAACATTAATAGGGGTGCCCAAACTTTTACATATGACTGTACATTCAGTCTGACATATAACTGACACTTCCGGAGAGGGAAAACAGTCTCAAACGCCAGGTTTATTTGCAGTGACTTTTTTTTTTTATTAGAACACATTTTTTTTTCAAGGCAGTGATTTTTGCAGACTTCCCGAAAGTTTCATGCCAATCTACAACACGGAAAACTAAAGGCCCCATACACAGACTACTGTTGGCAAACCCCAGCAATATTGACAATCTATCGTGTATATGGGCACCAGCCAACTGATGGTTGGAGGAAATGTCGAACGGCCATGTCCATTTTCGCATTGCCGATCACCTTGTTCTCCTGAAGATAGCCTGCCCATGGCCTTCTCATAGAGCGCACAGGAGCGATCAGCCAAGTAAGCGCTCCTGTGTATGGGAGAGACAGTTGAGAAGGCTGTCAGCCAAACCATTCAACTGGCAGGTTATCTAGTGTGTATGGCCGGCTGAACACTTCAGGACCAATAAAGCTGATCAACATTGTGATTGTGGGCAAATTATGAAGACAGAGGTTATAAACCAATGTCAACTCATGGTGAAAGTATAGATAAGTAATAAAGTGAGACAGCAGTAATTGGTAAGACTGCTGTTGGACGCATACATTATTTAGTGTAGGGATTCATCTGAATGTTTCCTTGGTAGCTATGCTTACACAATTTGACCAACACAAGGAACTACACATGTAGGCAGAATTAACAAAGTCCAAGTTTGGACCTTGATATGTAGAATAGCTGTGATTTTCCTGACCTGAACAGCATCATAGCCATATAGAGTAGTGTTCAAGATAACAGCAGTCCAATATGACTAACCAGATTAGTCAGTTTTTTGTTTTTTTTAAATTCGTTTATTGAACTCAAAGCAAGAAAGGATGTAATGTACAGCAGACATATTTGCTTGTGGTTATGAATTATACAGAGCATAATCACTCTTATTAATGTACAAGTAATACATGCATAATCCCTCAAGCATACACAAAGAGCAACGGCCTATATATTGTAAACACATATATCAGTCATATCCCACAGGCCTCTGTCATGTCGCTTAGATAATGCAGATCGATTATAAATTCCTAAACTAAACTACAACTATATCAACTATTTACCAATTTGCAGCCTACTATCCTTCACCATAGTGTCTCACACGCAATGTCTCCATTCTATAGTGTAAGATGAGAAGAATTCCACTTCTCCCAGATCTTTTCAAATTTACCCGGGCATCCCCTGTTCTGATATAATGTGCGCTCGTATGGAATAATCATATTTACTAGATCAATCCAGGTTCTGAGAGAGGGACATGAATTACCCATCCACCGTAATGCCAATACTTTCCGTGCCATGAACAGCGTTTCACGTAGAAATATCCCAACATGGTGACCCCAAACCTCCTCCTCCCATACCCCAAACAAGCAGACCAGTGGCTCCAGAGGGACAGGAGTTTGCACCAGTTATGACAAGCATAGCGTCACCTCTTTCCAGTACTGTAGGGTAGTGGGACATTGCCATATCATGTGAATAAAGTCCGCATCTGGTGCATGACAACGCAAGCATTCTGACAATTTGAATCGACCCATCCTAAAAAGTTTTATCGGAGTCAAATACGATTGGTTTATTATATACAGCTGTATCATTCTATTATTAATAGATGGTGATACTCCGATCGGAGACTCCAGGATCTCTTCCCACTCCTCTCCCTGCATATTAGGGATGAGTCTATCCCACTTCCCTTTAACTGAGCTTATGGCAGACTCTGCTCCCACCGACAACATGTATGTATATAAAGAGGAGATAAGAGCCTGGGGACCCTGTGAGTTAAGTATTCCTATCAATGGTAGGGATGAAATGGCACGGCCCACACCCACACACCTCATGTGCGACCGAAGAGCAGATCTTAGTTGTAAATAACGGAAAAATTGAGATCTCGGGACACCACGCTTAGCCTGTATCCGTTCGAAAGACATTAAGGTCCCATGATCGTACAGGTCTCCTATCAGGGAGACATTATGTTGAATCCAAAAGTCAGTGGACGGGTGATTTAGTAATATCGGAAAATAGGCGTTTTAGCTATGATATCCCGAAATCCAATCACTTTTTTGATCTGTCTCCATACTAATCGTGCCAGACGGAGCAGGGGCAGTAGACGAGGGACACCAGGCCTCTCCAGCTCCAGGAAACCCAGTGGACAATCAGTTCTTGCAGCGTGAAGTAAGTGACTTTCAGAATTAGGGAGATCATTACCCGGCATCCATCTACTGAGAGCTTTAGCCTGTCCAGCCAAATAATATAGAAAGAAATCTGGTAGCGCCGCCCCGCCTCCCTTTTTAGGCCTTTGTAGAGAGGACAATTTAAGTTTGGGTCTGGTTTTCCCCCATATCAAAGATGTGACCTGGGAATTAAGATTCACAAAAAAGGACTTGGGTACCATTACAGCACTGTGCTGAAGGGAATAGCTGAGTTTGGGAAGTAATATCATTTTAATCAGGTTGATACGTCCAGCCACAGACAGGGGTAATTTGCTCCAGGTTGCAAATTTAACTCTAACCAGTTCCAGCAATGGGTAGATATTAAGTTTTAAGTCGAGCGTGCTGTTATGGGATATATGAATTCCTAAATATTTAAAACTAGATACAATAGACAGCGAGGAAAGAGCCTCAAGTCGGGGCATCGGGGCATGGGACAGGGGTAGTAGGGCAGACTTTTCCCAATTTATATATAAACCCGAGTATTTACTGAATCTGTCTATGGTGGCAATCACTTGGGGCAAAGTTTCCTCCGCCTCATCAATAAATATCACCATATCATCTGCGTATAAACCTATGGCATCCACCCGACCCGCTATATCTATACCCCTAATGCCAGGGGAAGACCTCATACGTATTGCCAATGCCTCAATCGCAAGGGCGAAGAGGGCCGGGGAAGGGGGGCACCCCTGACGGGTCCCCCTGTGTAATGAAAAGGACTCAGATATGGAATTGTTCACAATAATACAGGCTTTAGGTTTCATATATAGTGTCTTAACCCATTTTATGAACTTATCACCGAAGCCATACCTCTGTAGGCATGCGGAGAGGAAAGGCCACTCAAGAGAGTCAAAAGCCTTAGCAGCATCTAACGATGCCAGTGCCCATTTATTGTCTGGTGTTAAGGAACTATATTGAACTATTGACTGGACTCTTCTGATATTAATTGAAGTGCTCTTACCAGGCATAAAGCCTGTCTGATCAGGATGTATAAGATTCAGTATAATCGAATTTAATCTGGTGGCTAGAATCTTAGTAAAGATTTTATAGTCCACATTTACTAACGATATGGGACGATAGGATACACATTCCAAAGGGTCCTTCCCCTCCTTCCTGAGCACTATGATATTTGCCTCGTAAAAGGATTCAGGCATAGATTCCCCCTCCCATATTCCCCGAAATACCTTTTTCAAAAGTGGCATTAATATGTCCCAGTATTTTCTATACAATTCAATAGGGAACCCGTCCGGCCCAGGGGCCTTCCCAGAGGCCATGTCCGTTATGGCACTGTAAATTCAGCGTCCATAAAGGCTTGCTGATCAGGATCTAAGGTACGAAATGTTACATCCGACAAGTAATCCAAACACTTCAGACTATCAGAGCCGCTTTTAGATTCATATAATGAATTATAATAATTACAAAGCAGCCAAGAATCTCCTCAGTTGAAGACACCAACGAGCCATCCGACCCACGGATCTGCAATATTGTGTTAGAGGTATTATATTGGCGCACCAGATAGGCCAAAAGCCTACTTGCTTGGTTTCAGTTCAAAATTGGCGATCAAAGAATAATTTGCGCTTAGATTTAGTATCTATATGCTGGACGTATAATCGCTGGGCCGCCAACCACTCAATCCTATTGCCACTGGTTTGGTTGGATATGTATGCAGTCTCTGAGTCCTTCAATCGCCTCTCCACCACCCCATCCTCTCTTGAGGTTTGCCGCTTAATATAAGAGATTGTGGAGGACAAACAGCCCCTCAGATATGCCTTAAGGGCATCCCAAAATATATTAATATCCTGAGGTTCCTGGTGAGATAAAATGAAACAATGCAGTTGCTCAATTGTTACTATTGTTACTATAATAGTTACTATCAATTTCAGCCAGAAAGGGTTCAACTTCCAAACTATCCTGTTATTTAATTGCCCATATTTGAGTCTGAGGATGACCGGGCTGTGGTCTGAGATCCCCCTACCACCATGCTCCACACTATCCACCCACATCGCCAGACCACCGGTTCCGAATATGTAATCTATGCGCGATAGGGAGCGCTTAGTGGATGAGTGGCAGGTATACTCTCTCAACTCAGGGTGCCGCACTCTCCTCAAATCCAACCACCCGCTGCCCTCCATAAACAACATTTGGGTTGTTGTCGGCGAAGGAGCCCCCTTGGCCACTCCATCATCCAATCTCAATTTGTCGAGACAATTGTTCATAACCATATTAAAGTCCCCCATACAGATAACATCCGCGTCCGGATAATTTAGGGCGACACTCACCGCCTTTTGAAGGATGGACAAATTAGCCGGAGGCGCATTATAAACACATAAAATTACATATTTCCTGGCATTTATTGATGCATATACAAAGACAAATCGTCCCTCAGGATCCCTTCCAGGTCACCCTGGCCTCCCATCTAACATCTCTGTGTACCAGCAGTGAAACCCCTCTCGAGTAGCTTGTATGGAATGCATGAACAGACCATTGTACCCAAGGCTTCTGCACGCACCGGGCTGTATCCCTTGTCAGATGCGTCTCCACCAAGGCCACAATGTGAGGGCGGTAATGTCTAATCTGCGAGAAGACTTTGATCTTTTTTCGTGGGGTTTTGATACCTCTCACACTCCATGTCATAAATATCATTTCAGACCCCATATTTACTCCGCTGGACATGGCCTACATCAATACCCGAGTAAAATTTAGAGACACCACACGTAAACTGAAAATGCTGCTGGCTGCGAATTGTATCTAGAGAACAAATATAACCACTACAAAAAAACATCAAAGTGGAAAAACAAACAATACGGGAGCAAAGTCCTGCTCTCCTAACACGAAATAAACACGGGGATACCATCACTGGGCTCAGTGTACGGTATTGTTGGTAATCCGGATGCCCATGGAAGTAGCTCCAATCAGACTGTTAATAATAGAATAAAAGAAAGGATTCTAATTAACGGTAAAAAACATTAGGATTCCTTTGCAGCAGACCCTCTGTGGGACCGCAACCACTCAGCCACCTCCGCCGGATCTGTAAAAAAAATAGAAGAACCCTCGTGGACCACCCGAAGCTTGGCTGGATAGATCATTGAATACACAACATTCCTCTCCCGGAGCCGCTTCTTGATTTCCATGAATTGTGCTCGTTGTTTCTGGAGTTCCATGGAGAAATCTGTAAAAATCGAGATCGTAGCATTGTTGAACTTTATGGGACTTTTCTGTCGAGCCAGACGTAGGATCATCTCTCTGTCCCTACAGTTGAGGAGATGTGCCAGAAAAGGTCTAGGTGGGGCTCCAGGAGGAAGAGGCTTGTAGGGACCCTATGAGCCCTTTCAACAGGAAATGTTGGGGAGAATTCGTCTCCTAAAGAATTTTTGAGCCACTCTTCCAGAAACTGTTCCAGATGTTGACCTTCCGAGCGTTCCGGCAGACCGATAACTCGGATGTTGTTCCGACGCATTCTATTCTCCAGGTCGTCTGCTTTTTGCTTCCATGCGTTCACCGAGCCTGTCGCTTTCGTAAGCTTGGCTTCCATGGGCGCAATGGTGTCCTCCAACTTGGACACCCTTATCTCCACCTCCGTAATGCGCCCCCTCATGGCATGCATATCTTGCCGAAGACGCCCCACCTCGGTATACACGTCCTCTATTTTCCCCGTCAGTGATGTCTTAGTTAAGGAGATGGCCTGCATCAGTTGCTCAGATGTCTGCTTGAGGGTTAATTCCTCCTGCTCCTCTTCACCCTCAGAGGGGCGATTTTTACGCTGAGTCTGTGAGGGGTTATTTCTGAGGGACCGGTTCATATCAGAGTGGTCAGGTCTAGCAAATTCTTTCAATTTTTGAGCTGCTCCTGCCCCCCTGGAGCGGTTCATCCTCAGTAGAAATATGACACAGCCGGGTAGCAGAGATAGTGTGTCCAGGAGACCCCCAGATCCAAGTTATGCACAGCAGATTTATAATATTATAAGCATCCCAAGGGCGGCACAAAGCAGAGGGGCCACACAGGAGAATGGATCCTGGCTCTGAGGAACAACCAAGAGGCCCTGTGGCCGGGGAGGAATCCACAGCGCCCGCAGCGAAAGCAGCCAGGGACGAGTCCAAAGGACCCTGGAGTAATAGCACCGATCAGTTGGGCGATTTAGCAGAGGGGAGTGCGGGGCCCAATCTTTCAGAGCACTCACCGCTACTCCCCTTTAGATTCTCAGGATATTTGCTCACCGTCCTGCTCAGCACTGTGAGGAGGGAGCCAGCGCCGTGTCTCTCACAGCAGAGCAAGCGCTTCTGAAAACGGCCGCCTCCTCGTTCAGGCCCCGTCGGCCAACCCAGCCATCAATGCCGTCAGCCACCGAAATTTGGCCTCCCGCGGGGGCCCCGAGATGCACCGCAGGATAGGGGGGTCCGACACCGGCAAGTCCGCTGCGGCACCACGGGTCCGCCAACAGGATGGACTCAGGATATGAGGAGCTCTCCACGAACGCGTCTTCTCCTGGCCACTACATAGCCACGCCCCATTAGTCACTGTTTTTGGTTTAAATTATATTACCTCATGTCAAACAAATTACCAGTTGGTGCAGAAGATTCTAAGAAAACCAACAGACCCAGCAATGATGATCTGCATGTTTTTAGTCTATGTATTAGAATAATTTTTGAAAGAGGGAGTGTTCAAAATAATAGCAGTATGGAGATCAATTAGTGAGGTCAATCATTCTGTGAAGAAACAGGTATGAATCAGGTGGCCCTCTTTTAAGAGTGGAGCCAGTACATCAGCGTACTTTGATGAAAAAGTTGATTGAAGAGGGTAAAACTTTTAAAGAAGTGCAGACAATGATGGGCTGTTCAGCTAAAATGATCTCCAATGCTTTACAATGGAAAGCCAAACCAAAGAGACGTGGAAGAAAACGGAAGACTTCCATTTGAATGGATGGAAGAATAGCCAGAATGGCAAAGGCTCAGCCAATGATCAGCTCCAGGATGATCAAAGACAGTCTCAAGTTACCTGTGAGTACTGAGACAGACGACGCCTGTGGGAAGTTAATCTCTTAGTAAGACGTCCCTGCAAAGTCCCTCTGTTAAAAAAAGACATGTACTAAAGCAGATATAGTTTGACAAAGAACACAACTACTGGCCTAAAGAGAAATGGAGAAACATTTTGTGGGCTGATTAAATTAAAATTTTTCTATTTGGGTCCAAGGGCCGCAGACAGTTCGTCAGACGACTCCTAACTCCTCATTCAAGCCACAGTACACTCTGAGGAACGTGAAGAATGGTGGGGCAAGCATCATGATATGGGCATTTTTCTTTTACTATGGCTCCGGACCTATTTACCGCATATCAGGGATCATGGACCAGTTTACATTTAATAAAATACTTGAAGAGGTTATGTTGTCTTATGCTGAAGAGGATAAGCCCTTAAAATGTGTGTTTCAACAAGTCAAGGACCCTAAATACACCAGTAAACTAGCAAAATATTGGTTCCAGTCCACCAGTCCATCTTGGTTCCAGTCCAGGTTATGAGTAGCCAGCCAAATCCCCAGACCTTAATCCGATAGAACACTTGTGAAGTGACATAAAAACTGCCATTTCTGAGGCAAAGCCAACAAATGCCAAAAACTGTGGGATATAGTCCAAGCATCCTGTACTGGAATAACAGTTGACAGGTGCCAGAAGTTGGTTGACTCTATGCAACATAGATGTGAAGCAGTTCTAAAAAACTGTGGGTATACAACTAAATATTAGGTTAGTGATTCAGACGAATGCTAAAATCCTCAAAAAATAGTACATATTGTGAGTTTGTAAAGACAAATGCAGACACTGCAATTTTTTCAAACAGCACAATGTTCATTTTTTGCTATTTTCTGTAAAGTAGTTATTATTATTTATTTATATAGCACCATTGATTCCATGGTGCTGTACATGAGAAGGGGTTACATACAAATTACAGATATCACTTACAGTAAACACACTAACAATGACAGTCTGATACAGAGGGGAGAGAGGACCCTGCCCTTTCGGGCTTACATGCTACAGGATGGTGGGGAAGGAGACAGTAGGTTGGTGGGTTACAGCAGTTCCAGTGTTGGTTGAGGTGATATCACCGGTAGTGGTGAGAGAGAAGGAGGTTGCGGGGTCATTGCAGGCTGTAGGCTTTCTTGAAGAGGTGGGTTTTCAGGTTCCGTCTGAAGGATCCAAATGTGGTTGATAGTCGGACTTGTTGGGGCAAAGAATTCCAGAGAATAGGGGCTATTCGGGAGAAGTCTTGGAGGCGGTTGGGTGAGGAGCGAATACGTGTGGCGGAGAGAAGGAGGTCTTGGGAGGACTGGAGATTACGTGAGGGAAGGTATCGGGAGATTAGTTCAGAGACATATGGGGGAGACAGGTTATAGATGGCCTTGTAGGTCAGTATTAGTAATTTGAACTGGATACGCTGTTAAAAAAATATATGCATTTCTCTGCATGTTTTGAATGAGAAAACAGTGTGCAATGTTCCCAATGCCTAGAAATAAAAACTAGTATAAAAATGTTGTGATTAACTGATGTTTTTGAACACACTGCTATTATTTTAAACACTAATAGCCAGAACATCACAGTGCAAACTCAGAATGTGTTTCATTGATGTCTGAATTCAGCTTTAAAGCACTGAGTATTGGAATATAATCCTGATATTCAACATATGCATATATCTTGGCATCTCTTGAGGCTTCAGACACCAAGGCCTGTTTCACACTTCAGTTTTTCACAATCAGTCAAGATCCGCCGATTTGCAAAAAAAACGGATCCGCCATTTTTATTGGCGGATCCGTTTTTTTCCCCATTGACTTTCATTATCGGCGGATTTTGACTGATGATCGCCCGTTGCGTCCGTATTTGTGCGGATCCGCCAAAATTTTGGCGTCCGCTGAGATCACCGAACGGACCATGCAACTTTTTTTTGCTGTCCGGATCCACATTTTCCCCTTTTAACCCTGAATCAAGTCTCGCTGCTGCATGAAAATTCTCTCTCTCTCTCTCCTGCTGTACTCCCGCGACTTCAGCCATTATCGCGCGATACCTTCACTGCTGTACTCCCACGACTTCAGCCCTTGTCGCGTGATACCTTCACTGCTGTACTCCCGCGACTTCATCGCGCGATGCCTTCATATCGCAGCCATGGACCCCCGCTCCAACATGCAGGTACTCTGCTATATCGCGCCGAAACGCTCTCTGCGAGGGTTCCTTTAGATTTTAACCATCGGCGGATCCGTACATCTGCCATTCCGGTGACACCCGTTCCTGTCAGTCCGCCTGCGGATCCGTTTTCCGCTATTTTGGCGAATTTACACTGACAAGAAAAACTGATGTGTGAAACAGGCCTAAGCAGGGCCTTCTATTGTAAAGGTAATAATGTTCAGTCTAGGAACCCATATATTGTGCTCAAAAGTTTACATACTCCGGCAGAACTTTTGCTTTCTTGGCCTTTTTTCATAGAATATGAATGATAGCAACAAAACTTTTTCTCCACTCAAACTATTGACAACCCAAAACATCCAAATGACCCTGATCAAAAGTTCACATACCCTGGTGATTTTGGCCCGATAACATGCACAGAAGTTGACACAAATGGGTTTGAATGGCTTCTAAAACAGGTGACCTGTTTGCTTGTAATCAGTGTGTGTGCATAAAAGTTGAGTAAGTTTCTAGGATCCAAACAGACTCTAGCATCTTTCACCCAGCCACTGACGTTTCTGGATTGGGAGTCATTGGGAAAGCAAAAGAATTCTACGGATCTACAGGAAAAGGTAGTTGAACTGTATAAAACAGGAAAGTGATACAAACAGATATCCAAGGAATTGATAATACCAGTCAGCAGCATTCAAACTGTGATTAACAAATGGAAAATCAGGTGCTCTGTACAAACAAAACCACGGTCAGGTAGACCAACAAAAATTTCATCCACAACTGCCAGGAAAATTGTTCGGCATGCTAAGAAATACCCACAAGTAACATCAGCTGAAATACTGGACTCTCTGAAAACTAGCAGGGTGGCTGTTTCAAGATGCACAATAAGGAGACACTTAAAGAAAAATGGGCTGCATGGTTGAGTCACCAAAAGAAAGCCATTACTGCGCAAATGCCACAAAGTATCTTACCTACAATACGCAAAACAGCACAGAGACAAGCCTAAAAACTTCTGGAACAAGGTAATTTGGAGTGATGAGACCAAAATTGAACTTTTTGGCAACAACTGTAAACATTACATTTGGAGAGAGGTCAGCAAGGCCTATGATAAAAGGAACACCATTACTAATGTAAATTACGGAGGTGGATCGCGTGTTTTGGGAATGGGGGTATGTGAGCTACAAGGCACAGGAAACTTGGTCAAAGTTGAAGGAAAGATGAATGCAGCACAATATCAGCAAATACTCAAGGCAAATTTGCAATCATCAGCCCGGAAGCTGCGAATGGGACGTACTTGGACGCTCCAACATGACAACGATCCAAAACACAAGGCCAAGTCGACCTGTCATTGATTACAGCAGAACAAAGTGAAGGTTCTGGAGTGGCCAGCTCAGTTTCCTGACTTCAAAATCATTGAGCCACTCTGGGGAGGTCTCAAGAGTGCAGTTCATGCCAGACAGCCCATGAATTTACAGGAACTGGAGGATTATTGCCAAAAAGAGTGGGGCAGCTGTACCATCTGAGAAAATAAAGAACCTCATCCACAACTACCACAAAAGACTTCAAGCTGTCATTGATGTTAGAGGGGGCAATACATAGTATTAAGAAATGGGGTTTGTGAACTTTTGATCAGGGTCATTTGGATGTCTTGGGTTGTCATTATGATTT
The DNA here is from genome assembly GCF_039654945.1 of Dendrobates tinctorius. Classification (NCBI taxonomy): domain Eukaryota; kingdom Metazoa; phylum Chordata; class Amphibia; order Anura; family Dendrobatidae; genus Dendrobates; species Dendrobates tinctorius. The sequence goes on along the minus strand of NW_027361779.1, from coordinate 6,512,693 downwards.
AAAAAGAGAAAATAAATATAAATGGTTTCACCCAACCACTAACCATGAGTAGAGAAAACATTTTGGTGTTATCATTCATATTCCTCATATTCCCTGAAAAAAGGCCAAGAAAGCAAAAATTCTTCCTGGGGTATGTGAACTTTTGAGCACAACTGTATGAGGTGGCCATTATATGGTAAGTATAAACTGTCATTGTAAAAGAAAAATCTAAGCATGCTATTGTAAGACCGCTGGATAAAGAATGGCAAGTAAATGCACCCTTGGATGAACCACATACATTCACTGAAAGCACAGAACTGCTGAAAACGTATTTAGCATTCAAGTCAGTTTGCACACAATATAATTGATGGGACCTAGTGTTCTGATATTATGTGCCACATCCTTCAACTTATAAAATACATTGGACGCTGATTTGTAAACAATCGCAGAAGCAGTCCTCATCGTTGTATTTCAATATTCTACATTGTCTGGAAGTAATTGAAAAACAGTGCATTAACATTTCTTGTCAACTGCTCAGTGGATATTCATTGTAGCATGAATTTTCAATCTTATGTGTAGGATTAACAGAAAAATATGGGCAATCTATTAAGAGTGGCTTGGCTGCAGAAGTCCTTCTAAATTGTAGAACTGAACTCAAAGTGACCACACAGTATCTTTATCACAGAGGTAAAGGAAGACAATGATCATTCCCCCAAAACAGTCTCTGCCTGACATTTATAATAGATACCAACTATGTAAAGCTTAAGAAATAATTCACATAAACATCCGCTTTTTATAAGCAAAAAAAAAAAAAAATCTAAGGATAAAGTCCATATTTCTACGCTAACAGTATGGGAGCGCTGTTGTGCATTTGCATAAAGAAAGTACACTCATTCACAGTGGTGAAAATTGGAACGGCAAGTATCCAAAGTGCAATGCAAAGAAATTCAAGACTCAGTGTAGATGGCAAATTTCTCATTCCATACATCCGGACAACATTATGGTGAAATCAGATTTAAACTCTGCCGCACAATAACAGATCTACTAGAAAATGGAGCTGCTTGTCGGGGAAACTTCAGTAGCAACAATCATCAATCATCTTTAGTCATTGTGTGTATCTAATACAACTTGTGCTGAGATAAGCACCGGCTGAGAGCGGCTGACCGTCCTCCTCCCAAAGAGCAAGCTATTAAACTCACTTCTCATATGCCGTTTTTATTGTGGATTTCTTTGTAGTCACTGGGAAAATATGGCTTACATGCAGTGGTGGGATTCAAATTTTTAACAACAGGTTCTGTGTTTGTTTGTAGGAAAACCACACCCATTTTAAGCCACACTCATTATTAAGCCACACCCATTTACACGCACTTTTTCCTCAAACATATACAAGTAGGGGCGCAGTCAAGGAGCTGTTCCCTATAAGCAGCACAGGTCCCCAATAGGCAGGCACAGGTCCCCAATAGGCAGCATTGTCCCCTATAGGCAGCATTGTCCCCTATAGGCAGCACGGATCCCCAGTAGGCAGCACACGTCCCCAAAAGGCAGCATTGTTCCCTAATAGGCAGCACAGGTCCCCAATAGGCAGCATTGGTCCCCAATAGGCAGCACAGGTCCCCAATAGGCAGCACAGGTCCCCAATACACAGCACAGGTCCTCAATACACAGCACAGGTCCCTAATAGATAGCACAGGTCCCTATAGGCAACACAGGTCCCCAATAGGCAGCACAGGTCCCCAATAAGCAGCACAGGTCCCCAATAGGCAGCATTGTTCCCTATAGGCACCTCACATCCCCAATAGGCAGCACAGGTCCCCAAAAGGCAGGCACAGGTCCCCAATAGGCAGCACAGTGCTGCACAGGTCCCCAATAGGCAGCACAGTGCTGCACAGGTCCCCAATAGGCAGCACAGTGCTGCACAGATCCCCAATAGGCAGGCACAGGTCCTCTGTCCCTTCTGTCCAACTCAGACTCCTCTGTTCCCTCTGTCCACCCCAGACTCCTGTGTCCCCTCTGTACTCCTCTGTCCACCCCAAACTCCTGTGTCCCCTCTGTACTCCTCTGTCCACCCCAGACTCCTGTGTCCCCTCTGTACTCCTCTGTCCACCCCAAACTACTGTGTCTACCCCAGACTCCTCTGTTCTCCTCTGTCCACCCCAGATTTCTGTGTCCCCTCTGTAATCCTCTGTCTACCCCAGACTCCTGTGTCCTCTGTCCACCCCAAACTCCTGTGTCCCCTCTGTACTCCTCTGTCCACCCCAAACTCCTCTGTTCTCCTCTGTCCACCCCAGACTTGTGTCCCCTCTGTACTCCTTTGTCCACCCCAGACTCCTGTGTCCCTCTGTACTCCTCTGTCCACCCCAGACTCCTCTGCCCCCTCTAGTCCTCTCTGGACTCCTTTCTCTTCCTCAGACTCCTCAGTCCCCTCTGGACTCATCTGACCCCTCTAGTCCTCTGTCCCTTCTGTCCCCTCCGGACTTCTCTCTCTCCCCCCAGACCTCTCTGTCCCCGAGACTCCACTGCCCCCCCCCAGACTCAGCGTGTTCCGTCACGACGTGTACCTGAGCACCTGACCGCGTCCTCACAGCACCACACGCTCTCTGGGCACTTGCTGTGACCAGCACACAGGCACATTGCTGCTTCCTGGCATGAGCTCCCAATCTGTAATAAAGGAGGCTCCGTCCCAGAATGTGACATCATCCCTCACAGTAGAAGCCTTGTTCTAGACATAGTACAGCTATGACGGCAGAAAGCCAGCTGAGAGAGAGACTGAATTGTGTGAGATTGTTGAAAGCCCCTGGAACTACAGGACAGATCCAATAGCAACTGAACAGTAAATAGAGCTTAGGCCTCTTTCACACTTCAGTCTTTTGACATCAGTTCCAAGCAGTTAAAGTGTGAAAAAAACAGATCCGTTGCAGATTTGCAAAAAACTGATGCAAAGGATCCGCTTTTTGGACGGATCCATCGCAGCAGCAAGTGTATGAAATTTAAAGGAACAGAACTCTGGAAAAGGAGAGGGAGGGAGAGAGAGATCCGTCGCAATCAGCATTTTCGACGCAGACAAAAAACATTCCAAAGTCTCTCTATTCCAGACAGCGGACGCCAAAATTCCGACGGATCCGTCAAATGACGTATGGAACGGACGACCATCCGTCGCAATCCGTTGCTAATGCAAGTCTATGAGAAAAAAACGGTTTCCGCCAAAAAAATGGCGGATCCGTTTTTTCTCAAAAGGGCGGATGTTGACTGGCGCCAAATGACTGAAGTGTGAAAGAGACCTTAAAGGTCATCCTTAGGGTATGTGCACACGTAGTTTTTAATCTCTGCGGATTTTGTAGAGAAAACCGCAGGAAATCCGCAGGACAAAGTGCTGCGGTTTTTCTGCGGTTTATCTGCAGATTATCTGCGTTTTTTCTGCGGTTTTGCCCTGCGGTTTTACACCTCATAATGGATGAGGTGTAAAACCGCAGCGTTTCTGCACCAAACAATTGACATGCTGCGGATTGTAAACCGCAGCAAAACCGCGCGGAAAAAAACGCAGCATGTGCACAGCTTTTTTTTATTTCCATAGGAAATAAAGGTACTGTACAACGCAGCAAAATCTGCTGCGTTTCTGCAGAGCCAAAAATGCTGCGGAAACGCAGCAGAATCCGCAGCGTGTGCACATACCCTTAGAGCTTAGAAGGTGATATGTGCAAAACAGGGAGATTTAAAAATGGATTCTATTTTTACAAATTAATAAACATTATTAAAAGACCACATTGTGATTTTGGTAATAACCCTTTAAACCTTTAGATAGTACAGTAATAACTCTATTCAGAATGTAGTTTAGGAGAGTAATGAAAATGAGGGTGTGGTAGTTCAAGTCACTTGGTGGTACACAAAAGTAGAAAACTGGGACACTTGCACTTTAATTCTTCAGTTGGTTTATATGGCAGCATAAACCAACAAGAAGGGGAAAGTAAATACAGCCCTTTATGCAAAAACAGGAAAACAACAAAGAAAACAGAATGCTATAACAGAGTCCATACGTTGCGGGTAACATCTCGCTCTGGAGCAACACAGGTTCAGTCTTTCCTCCAGAAGAAATAAACCACTGGAGAAACATCTCTTCAGTCTTGCTGAACCCAGACTGCCTCTGAAGCCCAACTATTTAAGCACTGACTCCTTCTCCAATGTCACTGAACACCTGACTGTGACTTCACACAGGTCCTATCAGCACATGGCCGTGCCGGCTCTACAGGTGGAGATAAGGTGGGCAACCTCCCACCCGCTCTATGGTTGTTCACATAACAACCAGCCCATTTATGCAACTTAGCTTAAACCACGCAACAAATAGTGTGTACTGGAGGAAAATACTCTGAGTTTTACAGCACTGACGCCATTAAGCATAGTGATACATATCTCCCCTCCAGTACTTTACCAGTGAATTTGTCACAAGGGCTACAGAAAAATAAACACACTAATGGATTTGATTGTTCTGCAGTTTGCTATGCACTGTGCTACATAGAGGCTGTAGAATTCCATCTGTCAAAAACTTTAAAGGCATAGACTACAGCAAAATTGTTTTACAAAAAGAAATACTTTAAAGTAATATATAAAAAAAAAATAATAAAATAAAACATAGTGGTCAACATTTCCTTATACTTTAACATTTATAGTGAAGCATTGTGTCTGTAGACCACTGGTTGCTTTCTGCAAGACACAGATGACTTCCTTTATTCATCAGGAGAATTAAAAAGGTTAACATTCAGTATCTAAAAATACTGTTCATGCAAAAATTAGATAAAATGTTCTGGTGAAATTTTAGAAGTAATGTTTGAAGATAAGTTCAACTTCCTTTGGGCACAGCTGCATCCTAATGAGCACATAACATACCGATAAGGAATTTTTATTGTGAGCCCCTATGAGGACAATGAAGATAATGTCTGTAAATCGCTATGGAATATGTTGGTGCTATTTAAGCAAGCATACCAAAGAATAAGAAAACAATCTCTATCAATGATGTCTAAAGCTGCTTATCTTCTAGGGTTATTGGATGAGGTGATGCTCCTGAAATGGCTTCTCAACTATCTCATTAATACCCTGGATATCATGCCAAACATATATATTTTCAAGAATTGTCATGTGATTAATACATAATAAAAAAAAGCAATCAAACCAAAGAATTCTTTGGGTAAAATTGATTTTTGAAACATTATGTTGCGTATGTGTGCAGAAAAGTTTTCGGGTTAACTCCAGCGCATAAAACGTCAAGCCTGATAATTGTGAATTCAGTCACATACCTAGTTGTAGAGTTGATCTAAGGAAAATTAAACTAAAAGTTCAACTTGTCACAACATGATAAAGTACCTGCGAACATCACAACTACAAACGTAGCAGGTTTCTGATTGCACTTAAAATTTGTGCTGCCCAGTATTATAACTTGAGAGAGGTTGAGGTCTGACTGTTTCAAATACATGTGAGGGCCTCTGGGAAACAGAGAGGGATATCCAAATTCTGGAAACTGAAGAATTTTATGTTTTGATTTCCAGTAGAGAAGAGAAAAGCTGGGGTTCGTCTGCGCTAGATCACAAGGAACCAACCGAAGATGCAAGCAAACCTTTATTCACATTCAAGCCAACGCGTTTCATGGCCTCCTGGCCACTTCATCAGGGCAGCAATGTTTTTTTATTTTTTGCTTGCTTTGATCTACGGGAAAGCTAATAACTTGGCTAATGCTCAGCAAGTAAATATACATAATCCCTGTTGTAAGAAACGAAGAATGCATTTTATATAGTGTCATCCATGGAAAAGTTTCAATAAATGGACATGCTATAATGCATTCATCAACGCAAGTTGGCTATTTATATGATCATCCTGCCCCTCCTACATTAACCTACTGATAACATATCCCTGCAAAATTGTACCAAAAACCAAACCACATAGTCATAACCACGGTCATCTTAAAGCAACACCTCATCTAGACATTACTATGTCATGTTGTAAGACAGTCCAAGTATCAAAAAAGCATACATTTTATGAGAGGTGTCAACAACAACAAAAAATCTCCATACAGATGACAGACACGACCATTCGTTATAACAAATACCAGACAATTTACAGTACAACATGAGAATTAGAATTTCAAACCTTACTGGCACGTGGCAGAAAAAAAAGCAGAACAAAATCTACAAGTAAGGATTTTGACGGAATGGGGACAAAAGAACAGGCAACGCATATATATTATATATATATATATATATACTGTATATAAATAAATATATATATATTTTTTTTATATTTAGTTTTTTTAATAGTGGCGCCCACCCTGATGCATGTTTTGGTATGTTACCTTCATCATGGTAACATATCAAAACCCTCATCGCTACTTCCTCTAGGAGGTCGTGTTACATGTGTAATTCCATCCATTTTGCTTACTTTACATTTTTGGTACGACTGCTGGAACTTATAATAATGCAAGTTGATGCTATATACCACTGGGCACTTACAATTTGTGATACAACATATATAACATAATTATTCCTATTGGTCTTCACTGCAGCAGGTGACTTGATGTTTGTTCATGATATACATACACACCACAGGTCTCGTATTTGATATATCAATTTTACTATTTTGTATGATCTCATATGTGGTGAGATGTGTATACCTCTCTCTTTTATTCTTTTGTATTTCTATTGCACACCACTAATTAACTGTAATAAAGTGTTATAATATCACTATATACGTCTTATGTAATTTTTTACTTGGTTTTCTTCTGTAGGTATGTGTAGATTTTGTCATAATTTCATAAAGTCCACTAAGTACAAATGTTGTGGAAATAAAACTCATACTCCAAGTCCAACAATTACTAGTACACTAGAATTTGCCTCAACCATATTCTTTTCGAACATTTCAGTGATCTGCGTTATAGGATATAATTTTATTTTAAGTTCCAGAAATACTGAAGGTAAAAGAAAACCAACCTGCTTTTAACATTTAATCCCTGCGCTGACACAGTACAATTGTATTTTAACAATAGCAAAACCACAAATATCGTTCTCCTATTGTTAAGCCGACCGCAGTCCAGACGAAAAAGTAAGGCACACATGCAAAATAGGGAAAACTTATATTAATGGCTCCAGACTTAACACCTTGCAATTTTCACAACGGAGATAAAATGATGTCAAAATGTGACAAAAAATGATAGGTGCAATGATCCAAGAAATGGAAGCAAGCAAGACTGAACTGCAGGTGAGAATTCATTCGAAGAATCTAAAATAAGGATTACAAAAGAAGCTTAGAGCTATTACAAACAATGACTTCACAAATATAAGGAACAAATGGCATTCTGCTAAATCATTACAGACTACGACAAAGGGGAGCAATGGGGACACATCCCTGAATTATTTCTAAAACATCCACTCATACTGAAAATTACAACTAGTAATCAGATCCATTAAATCCTAGGAGAAATAATATAGCTTTTTTAAATTGTTTGTAACATACATAATTCCTAGTACTCATACCCTACCTCATTATTGTGTCACTTTCCTTATCGGATAGAAATGGTGCCCACATTGACAACAGCCATAACAAATGAAAGGTGAGAATAGGTATAGAGCTTCTCCAGAAGTATGCCCCCATATAGGCATAAGTCACCCATACAACTCAATGCTAGAAAAAAATGTTATTAAAGAATGCCTCTGTATGGAATAGCATGACGGGCAAATACCTGTCCATCACAGACCAAAAAACAATATTTTAGCTCCCTCAGTAGGACCCTAGTGCTATGTTTGATATATGCAGTACCTGAAGCTTTCACAGACTTTATTGGAGAGGTCCCAAACTTCTGCATTCCAATGCTTCCTAAACCTATAGGTCAAGTAGTTGCTGTAATTCAGCGAACAGAGGTCAAGGATCATGAGGTGAGATCGAAATCAATCAGGCATTTATTACATATCACATCGACACATTAACTTTTTACTTGGAAATAAACCTATAATGACAGATTGCTTATAGAAATAATAAAGAAGTACCCTCCTCCTTAACTATTTATGTGCTCATGTTGGTCACTGAAATCTAAATGCATTGGAAAATTTGTATTTTCTGTTTGTAGCATTATTCAAGAGAAATCTTCAATTTTATCAACATGGAAATGAGGTGTCAGGTGCTCAGTCCCACCCAGAGCACCTAGCGAAAGTCTGCTTTTTCCAAGTCATTTACATTCTTAGCGCCTACCTCCCTACAGTAAAGAAAATAAATATTTGATACAATGCTGATTTTGCAAGTTTTCCCACCTTCAAAGAATGAAGAGGTCTGTAATTTTTTATCATAGGTAAATTTCTACTGTGTGAGACAAAATCTTTAAAAAAAATCAGTATTTAATTTGCATTTTATTCCATGAAATGAGTATTTGATTAAACAGAAAAACAGAAATTAATATTTGGTAGTGAAACATTTGTTTGCAATTACAGAGGTCAGATGTTTCCTGTAGTTCTTGACCAAGTTTGCACACACGGCAGCAGGGATTTTGGCCCACTCCTCCATGAAGATTTTCTAGATTTCGGGGCTGTCTCTGGGTAACATTGAGTTTCAGCTCCATCCAAATATTTTCTATTGGGTTTAAGTCTAGAGACTGGCTAGGTCACTCCAGGACTTTGAAATGCTCCTATAATGCCCTATGTATTTCAGGTCATTGTCATGCTGGAAGACCCACCATGATCCATCTTCAATGCTCTTACTGAGGGAAGGAGGTTGATGGTCAAGATTTCACAATACAGGACTCCATCCATCCTCCCTTCAATATGGTGCAGTCATCCTGTCCCCTTTCAAGAAGAGCACCCACAAAGTATGATGTTTTGCCCATTATGCATCATGGTTTAGACGGTGTTCTTGAGGTTGTACTCATCCTTCTTCTTACTCAAAACACCGCGAGTGGAGTTGATACCAAAAAGTTCTATTTTTGTCTCATCTGGCCACATGACCGTCTCCCATGCCTCCTCTGGAATAAACCAGATGCTCATTGGTAAACTTCAAACGGGCTTGAACATGTACTGGTGTGAGCAGCGGGCCTTTGCATGCCATATAGAATTTTAATCCAAAACAGCACAGTGTGTTACTAACGGTTATGTTTGAGACTGTGGTACCAGCTCTCTTCAGGTCATTGACCAGGTCCTCCCATATAGTTCTCAGCTGATTGATGACGTTTCTCAGAATTATACTTACCCCACGAGATTAGATTCTGCATCGAGCCCCAGACCGAGAATGATTGACAGTCATCTTGTGTTTCTCCCATTTTGTAATAATTGTGCCAACAGCTATTGTCTTTTCAACAAGCTGCTAGCCTATTGTCCTGCAGCCTATCACAGCCTTGTGCATGTCTACAAATTTGTCCTTGGTGTCCTTAGATAGATCTTTGGTCTTGGACATGTTGGAGAGGCTGGTGTGTGATTGAGTGTGTGGACAAGTGTATATTATACAGGTAACGAGTTCACAGTTCACACAGGTGCAATTAATACAGGCAATGAGTGCAGAGTACGAGGGCCTCTTAAAGAAATACTAACAGGTCTGTGAGAGCCAGAATTCTTGCTGGTTGGTAGGTGATCAAATACTTATTCCGTGCAATAAAATGCAATTTAGTTACTGTATTTAAAAATCATACAATGTGTTTTTCTGTTTATTTTTTATTATTATTTTTAGATTCTGTCTCTCACAGTTGAAATGTACCTACAATAAAAATTACAGATATTTCTATTCTTTTTAGGTGTGAAAACTTGCAAAATCGGCAGGGTATCAAATATTTATTTTCCCCACTGTATGTTGATTGATAGCTGACGTCAGACACTGGGACTGTAATCTCATACCTGCTCACATTGATGTGGGCGCCTACACAGTAAAGCCCCCTTCACACATAGCGAGATCGCTAGTGATATCGCTAAAGCGTCACCGATTTTGTGATGCAACAGCAATATCGCTAGAGATCTCGCTACATGTGACACGTACCTGTGACCCGCCCCCCGCTGGATATCGCTGATCGCGCGAGATTGTCCTGATCCATTTCTCAACGCCGGCTTCCTGCTGGCACCGACGAGTGACGCATGGACACGGGCGGAAGATGTCATCAGTAGAGTTGAGCAACTTTGGTCGGATCAACTCTATGGATTGAGCGGATGACATTCATCCAATCAATGCCGACTTTTATTCCCCATTGACTTGGATTGGGGTCGGGTTTCGGACGAAACTCCGACTTTTTTTTGCCCTAGTTGAACCAGTTTCATCTGAAACAAATTTTGTTTCATGAAACCCGATCCGACCAAAGTCGCTCAACTCTAGTCATCAGAGCTGCGTGTGACAGGTAAGTAACAACCACTGACCGCTGCTGCATCGCTGGTGAGATCTGCCTGTTTGGCAGCTCACTAGCGACCATTTAGCGATGCACCAGCGATCCTGACCAGGTCGTATTGTTGTCAGGATCGCTGGTGCATCGCTAAATGTAACGGTACCTTAAGATGTTCTTATATGAGCATGGCTTCTGGGCATGTGCTGCCCATCAATGCTGCATATCAGCAGGAGCAAAGTGATGTGAGCAGGCGTAAGGTTTCCTGGCTGGCGCCTGACAGATTCCCCTTAATAGCAAGATAATGGCATTAGAGATATGGGCAACGAACTATAGCTGACAGCCAGAACGACCCCTGGTAAGAATCCATTCTGCTAATCTCCAGCCAGAGTACCTAAAGTGTTAATGACATTGTGCTATTTATATGCTTTCGATATATATAGGCTTTTTCTATAAAGTTTCATAATTATTAACAGTGCACTATATCACAAAAAAATTATAATGGAGAGAACTAGCTGATGTTACATAGGAAACAATCTAAGAGTTCACCGTAGAATTTGTGCTTCATATGTCATTTTTAGATAATTTAAGCGGATCAAAGTGACCTGGCATTTATTGTAATGTACAGTACAATGCTTCAGCTCATGTTTTAAGAATCTGGTTTGCTAGGCACTCTCTTATCACTCAAAGGGTAGGTCACCCTGAACTGATTACGTTTGTACTTTAAAGGTCTTTCAAATTTAAATATAAACTACGGTAATCTCCGCATTGAGATACTAAATATTATTAGTGCTCAAGATTAATTTACCCAGGTGAAAAGAAAAAAAAAATCAAAAAAGAATAGCAAAGCATAATTTAACAATGGCATTGTGTAAACTTCTTTTATAACATTTGTAATACCTTAATGACAAAAGGGCAGCCGAAATGCAAAAGATGAGAACAAAGACATAGTGTAGGGTATCCATGATATTATGCAGGTACCCGAGTTAAAAAGTGTAAGAACAAAAATAGTTAACTGTAATAAATATAAGATTATATATATCATCTAAGTATAAGTGCCCAAACTTGTTAGAGACCCCACACTGGGATCCTTATGTTCATTTTTATTACAAACATATTATTCCATAATTTATTCCAATATAATATAAAGTTGGATTGATGGATTTCTTGCACCTATGCAATGTTTCCCATTTTTGGTCGATCCTGTAAGATTAACCTAACAAATATAATCCCTGTTCCTTATATGGATGGAATATCACCAGATTTTTCCATTCATGGTGATATTGACTTTTTGGTACATAGATGACCACCATGGCTATGTGATGTGTTTTTCAACTATATCAACAAAGAGTCAAAAAGTGCTGATGCAAAAACATTTTATCAACAGAGGACATGACCCATTGTATTGCACAGTCATTACTGTAGGGTGGCTGTTAGATATACAATGGGGAAAAAAGCATTTAGTCAGCCACCAATTGTGCAAGTTCTCCCACTTAAAAAGATGAGAGAGGCCTGTAATTGACATCATAGGTAGACCACAACTATGAGAGTCAAAATAAGAAAAAAATCCAGAAAATCACCTTGTCTGATTTGGCAAGATTTATTTTTCAAATTATGGTGGAAAATAAGTATTTGGTACTTGAAGTAACGACTCAAGCCGCAGTCCTCTCTGAATCTCTCCAACATTTTTGAATGGCCTTTTCTTAACAATCCTTTCAAGGCTGAGGTTATCCCAGTTGCTTGTGCACCTTTTTCTACCACACTTTTTCCTTCCACTCAACTTTCCATTAATATGCTTAGATACAGCACTCTGTGAACAGCCAGCTTCTTTATCAATGACCTTTTGTGGCTTACCCTCTTCGTGGAGTGTGTCAATGACTGCCTTCTGGACATCTGTTAAGTCAGCAGTCTTCCCCATGATTGTGGAGCCTACTGAAGCAGTCCAAGGGACCTTTTTAAATGCTTAGGAAGCCTTTGCAGGTGTTTTTTTGCTAATTATTCTAATTTACTGAGATAATGACTTTTGGGTTTTCATTGGCTGTAAGCCATAATCATCAACATTAACAGAAATAAACACTTGAAATAGATCACTCTGTTTGTAATGACTCTATTTAATTTGTGAGTTTCACTTTTTGTATTGAAGATCTGAAATAAATGAACTTTTTGATGATACTCTAATTTTGTGAAAAGTACTTGTAGGTTCAAGACCCAAACATTTTGTTCAGAACATACGTATTTTGAACATTACACCAGATTTTCACAAAGTGTCTTATACAGATTTTAAAAGCAAAGTAGGACAAAAGAGAGAAAGAAAGAAAGAAAGAAAGAAAGAAAGAAAGAAAGTGGACTCTGACAAGTGAGAATTAGAAAAAAAAATCCCTTTACGAAATGGTCTTGTCGGTTGTAAGATTGTTATTAAATTATTTTATCTGATCAGAACCTTGTCAAGCCTTTTCTCCGCTTGAAAATACTTCTGTGGCAATTTATCTTAAATGTCCTTGAGTGCCTGGAGGTGTACTGAGGTATATAAGGTCTGCTACCAGAGTCCTAATTAAAATTGATTTTTTTCCCCATATCCCAGAGGTTTCTTATATGCCAAATGGTTGACCTTTTTCTGACATGTACACATGCATGATCTGCAAACAGTGATATCTGGCCACGCCGAATCCTAGATACCAAGAGAATCTCAGAGTTAAGCTTTTGGAAAAAATAAACTTTAACCTAGCCAGGGTTTGATTTATTATTTAAAGCCTCAGTTTTTATGGAAGTAGTACTCATGCTAGAGCATTTCCATAAACTTCTAGTAGCAGTTAAAGTATGCTGAGGGGGAAGTGAATGCATTACGTTAAGACTCAAGCCCCTAGTACACTTGAGAATTGTGACAAGTGTCAACGATAACCATCAGCATCAGGAGACACATTGAGATTCATCTCCTAATTGCCAAGCACAGCCTCTTACACAAAATGAGAATCTGTTAATGTTTGGTTTTAATTTACATTATTTAGTTGATGTTGTGAGGCTGGGAAGCCAGAGTTGAACTTTGTAAAATCTGCTAATTTACTTGTACGGTGATCACAGTGCCTGCATATTAAAGTTGACGCTATGTTGAATTCCTATTGAAAATGTGTAATTATAAATATATTCCAATAAACGTTGAGGGGGTAAGCGCTTTTGTATTACACTGGCAGTAAATTGTTCTCTAAGCATTGTGTGAGCTGCTTGAGAGTAATTACACTAGTAATCAAGGAGACTGACAATAAGCTTAATATTTCCACAGCCTTTTAAAAATATCTATTCTAAAATTAAAGACTTAAAGGAAAATTATACAAAAATACAACCAGAATAAATACATGAAAAAGACAAGAGATGTGCTCTGTTACTTGCGATATGCAAAGTCTCCAGATACAATCTTGTAATGTTTACAAAGTTATTACACCAAAATACAGCTGAAGACGCATCACTGTTCATCTTCAGAAACAGCTTTTCCGATAAGATGTAGCGCTGCACCTTATGTCAGGAATGTGACTGAGGTAGAGAGATGCTGAATATTTGTGTTGGCAATAAAGCATCCAAAGGAAAAATACTCCTTACTCTTCACATTACTGATTGTGATGAAGACCTTCTCGTCATGCACTAAATGGGCAACAATAAAGGGAATCTATCCGTAGGATTACTTCTCCTAAATCCTTTATTTAGATTGGCACACTGAATAAGATTTAAGCCCCCGTTACACACTGCGATATCGCTAGCAATATCGCTGTAAAGTCACCGATTTTGTGACGTTGCAGCGATATTGCTAGCGATATCGCTGCATGTGATACTTACCTCCGACCCGCTCCCCCGCTGGTTATCGCTGATCGCGTGAGAAGCTCCTGAATCATTCCTCGTCGGCCACGACGCGTGGAGCCGGGCGGGAGGACGCAGGATCGCCTCGTCTGACAGGTAAGTAGCGATCCCCGACCCCAGCTATGTCGCTGGTGAGATCTGCCTGTGTGGCAGCTCACTAGCGACCACCTAGCGATGCACCAGTGATCCTGACCGCGTCATATCGCTGGTCGGGATCGCTGGTGCATCGCTAGGTGTAACGGTACCCTTACCTATGGGCCACACTCAGATCTCCACAGGAATCTGCCTTCATAGCTTAATAAATGAAAGTGTGAGACAAGTAATGCCTGACACTGTGAGATTGGGGACCTCCGGAGTGAACCCTTAGGACCGCGACGACGAACCTCCCTCGGGCGAGCTGAACCAGGTGGACCACCCCCTATATAGGGAGCGTTAGGGGCAGACCCAAGGGAGACTATCGCCGCGGAAGCTGATACCTGGGAACAGCCGGGTAAGCAAGCAGGCAGGGAAATACAGGCGACCAGATAAGAGATGACGACGGCCACAGGGATGGCTGCTGAGACTGCGGGAATGGTGGTGGACGGCATACGAGACTGGCAATGGCGGGAGGCAAGAACCAGTACAGGACAAGACACAGGAGCAGGAGGATGGAAGCAGGAACGGACTGGATCTAGGAGGGAACACAGGAAAGTCACAAACAGGAAGAACAGCGGTGGCCACGGAGAGGTAGACAGCGCAGGAACGAAGAGGAATGTAGCGTGTGGACCCGATACCACAAATGATAGTCAGGCAGTGAGCATAGGGTGAGACTGCCTGATATAGGACATGCTAGAGAACTTCCGGGTCAGAGTGCAGCTGAACCATGGGACCAGGAGATAGGACGCCAGGTCTAGGGGCGTATCTAGCAGTACGCCTGTGTGAAGGAGCAGGAGCCGGCCGCAGGAAAGATGATTGACAGGTGCCAGCAAAGGGGGTGGAGCGAGAGGAGCGGACACGCCGGAGAGGCCCAGACGGAGTGGAGGCACGGGAGGCGGCGGGGACCGAAGGCGCCGCAAGCGGTGGAGCCATGGCATCAGCAGATGGAGACCCGGGCAGAGGTAGCAGAGACAGCAGCGGTCGGGACAGCGGCCGCAGACGCCGCAGAGCGGACCAGAGCCAGGAAGGATGTGTGCGTGACAGACACTTTGCTCTTCGGATTTCACTATAGAGCAAAGTGTGATTACAAATAACACAATACAGCAGAACTGATGTTTGACTCATTAAACATTTGCAGCAGCAGTAGTCTTCTCACAGTGCATTAGATCTCTTGCACTGCCCATCCTCTCACACTGACTGCCTGTGAAATGGAAGCTGAAGCACTATAACAGGAAAAATGCAGACTAGATGTGAATGCAAATGTCTTTGTAATGAGACAAAGCTTAGTTCTGCTGTACTATGTTAGTTATCATCACACACAGCTCTGCAGTGAGATCAGGAGAATAGACTGCCAGTCATTGCATGGTAATGTCCCCTTTCTGTCACTCATTGCACATTGCTAATGGCCATTTAAAATAAGCTCTGGAGGCAGATTCTCAGGGAGTTTTTAACAGTACATTTATATATAAACTAGCTGAAGAGCCCGGCGTTGCCTGAGCATAGTAACCAACTGTGGTTAGTTATAACAAAATATAATGATTATATTGCACATAAAAACATTTCACATCATATATTCAACACTACAGATTTGCAACACAAATTAGCTAAACGATTACCCAAGTATCCTCTCCTGTGTGATACTTTCTGCTGAGCAGTGTATCTAATCCTATCATGTGTTACTGACTGCTCAGCCGTGTATCTAATCCTATCCTGTGTGATACTGACTGCTGAGCAGTGTATCTAATCCTATTCTGTGTGATACCGTCTGCTGAGCCGTGTATCTAACCCTATCCTGTGTGATACTGACTGCTGAGCTGTGTACCTAATCCTATCGTGTGTTACTGACTGCTCAGCCATGTATCTAATCCTATCCTGTGTGATACTGTCTGCTGAGCCGTGTATCTAATAGACGATAACACTATAGAAATGATAAGAATAATAGGCCTCAGTTACCACAACTGTCTATAAAGAAAACTGTTGCTGATAGCAACCAATCACAGCTCATTTTTCATCTCTTAAACAGCTCTGGGACAGCGTGGCGAGTTTTGAGTGGCGACTTTTATGTGGCGAGGTTGGTGTATGTGTGGTGAAATGTGTGCTGAGGGTGGTATATGTGTTGAAGCACGTGGTAGTGTGTGGCGCATTTTGTGTGTGTGTTCATATCCCCATGTGTGGTGAGTATCCCATGTCAGGGCCCCACCTTAGCAACTGTACGGTATATACTCTTTGGCGCCATCGCTCTCATTCTTTAAGTCCCCCTTGTTCACATCTGGCAGCTGTCAATTTGCCTCCAACACTTTTCCTTTCACTTTTTCCCCATTATGTAGATAGGGGCCAAATTGCTTGGTGAATTGGAACGCGCGGGGTTAAAATTTCACCTCACAACATAGCCTATGATGCTCTCGGGGTCCAGACGTCTGACTGTGCAAAATTTTGTGGCTGTAGCTACGACGGTGCAGATGCCAATATATATACACTTTTTCCCCATTATGTAGATAGGGGCAAAATTGTTTGGTGAATTGGAACGCGCGAGGTTAAAATTTCGCCTCACAACATAGCCTATGACGCTCTCGGGGTCCAGACATGTGACTGTGCCAAATTTTGTGGCTGTAGCTGCGACGGTGCGGATGCCAATCCCGGACATACACACACACATATATACACACACACCCACATTGAGCTTTATATATTAGATAAAGGTGGATTACTCTGGAGTAAGACATCGGATCGCAGGTATCAAGGTATCATTTTATTCAGCTTTCTATGATCTGCATGTTCACATACATGGATTAGGAGGGTCACTCCTAATGACAGCTTCCCCTAAAAAAAAGATTGAATTGTCATAACTCGATTTAAATCAACAGGGGTTTTCAGATATCAGAATTAAATGTCATAAGATAATTAAAGACCTATTCTAACTGATAAATCCAGTGCTGCTGCTTTGGTGCAGCCCATCATTTCTTGATCTCTGCAGTAACCCCAGGTCAAAATTACTGTTATTGTGAACTGTTAAGCAAGTAGAGGATGAAATGATCTCTAAAAGGGCTAAAGTTAAAAATGAACACTTTTCACACACAAACACACACACACACAAACAATATATATATATATATTCACATTTTAAAGTTTAAGATTTGCAAAAAAGAAAACTGGGTGATACAATAGTTGGGGCACCCTGCATGGTTAGCATCTAGTAGCACCCTTTTGCAGATATCACAGCTTGTAAGTGCTTTTTGTAACAAACTCAGATTCTTTCAATTCTTGTACGAGGCATTTTCATCCATTCTTCCATGGAAAATTCTTCCAGTTCTGTGAGATTCCTGGGTTGTCTTACATGCAATGCTGTTTTGTGGTCTAGCCACAGATTTTCAATGATGTTCAGATCAGATGACTGTGAGGGCCATTGTAAAACCTTCAGCTTGCATGTTTTGAGGTAGTCTATTGTGGATTTTGATGTCCGTTTAGGATCAATATCCATTTGTAGAAACCATCCCTCTTATCAACTTCAGCTTTTTACAGATGGTGCTATGTTTGCATCAAGAATTTGTTGAAATTTCATTGAATTCATTCTTCCCTCTACCTGTGAAATGTTCACCGTACCATTAGCTGCAACACAACCCAAAAGCATGAATGATGCACCCCCATTCTTAATGTTTGGCGAGATGTTTTTTTTTCTGAAATTGTCCCCTTTTATCTCCACACATACCTTTGATCATTGTGGGCAAAGGGTTGTATTTTAATCTCATCGGCCAACAGGACTTGTGTCCAAAATGCCTTAGATTTGTTTAGATGTTCTATTGCATACTTGTGATGCTGAATTTTATGGAGAGGTTTTCTTCTGATAACTCTTTCATGAAGGAGATCTGGTTTGCTTCGAATTGAGGAAAGAGCAACTTGAACATGCTTTGCTATCTTCTTATAGCCTTCTCCTGCTTGGTTGGCCTCCACCATTTTAATTTTCAGAGTGCTAGGCAGCTGATTGGAAGAACCCATGGCTGTTGGTTTTGGGCACAAGGTTAAAGGAGGTTGGGTTATTATAAAGCTGGGACATTTGCATCACCTGGCCTTTCCTGACAATGATAAGAGAACAAGCCATAACCCCAACATGCTAACTAAGGTCTGAAACCTTGGTCAAAGTTATCTGAGCACATAAATCTCGAATGGTGTCCAAACATTTGCAATGGACCAGTTTCCTTATTGTAATTTTTAAAATGTAAAAAAGGCAATATTTTTATTTATTTATAAAGTAAATGTCTCATCTTTAACTTTAGCCCTTTTAGAGATCATTTCATCTTCAACTTGCATAACTGTTCTGCTGTAGGTAACCAAGTCTCATGGACTTGCAGAGAATATACCTATGTTAGACTCCACTAATTTTACATCAACATCACGTTTTTTTCTGCTGTCAAAAAATCTCCACCTCTCACTGACTGTCACACATTTTCCTCTATGTTGATCTCTTTTAATCCACAATCCAAGATAGATACTTCAACCAATTACATCCTTACTGACAAACAAACAAAACCCTTTACAAATAGTACTTCTTTACTAAACTGATCCTTAAAGGGAAGCGGTCATGTCATTTGTAGCATCTGAACTATCCCCAGTGTGTTGTTAGTGATGTAATGTGCGTCATTAACACGTTTTTTTCCAAGAAAATTGCCGCTGTAATTCTTATAAAAAAATTGCTTTATATAGTTATATCTTACCTGCTCGTTTAGTCATAGGGACGTGCTTCATTGCGTTCAGTCAGGGCTGTCCCCGCCTACGCAATTTGAATCGTGTCCTGTGGTTATCGTTGACGTCACTGTACATCCTGCGCTTATGCAGTTTATTGTGTTGCCGTGCTTACGCAGTGTGTATTGGGGAGCTGTGCTTGCGCAGTGTGTATGGGGAGCCGCGCATGCGGCGTGATGAGCGGTACCCCGCGCATGTGCACTGAAGCTGTTTGTAGTTCCAGCTTCACTGATCGGCAGTTGAGATAAGTGGTAATATCACACCGTTAGAACGAGCTATGTGTTCTCAAATGCTTTAAACAAGAGCAGCTTCGCCTCTGCAGTATCGGTTGAGTGCAGATGCACGGACGTGGGCTGGATCAAAATCTGGCAGTGGACTCCAGGGGTCCTGGCCAGTTACAAATGCAGTGTGCAGGTTCAGCCACCACTGCTAGACTGCAACAGTGGTTGGTAACCTAGGCAACACAAACTAAATACAACACCAAGTTTCACACCACTTTTCTTTACTACTATTGTTAAAGGACCATTGATCTCACCCGGTAAGGTCCTCCAAAGTACAGGATAACAAAGGTCTTAATAATATCACCTCCTTCACTTTGAGGGCATAAGTTTTTTTTACCTCACTTCAAAAGAAATACAAAGTGATATCCATTGAAATTTTCCAATACTTTTAGGTAAACGCTTAATCTCCATTCTCCTTAAAGGATACCTTTCAGGTCGAATAATGCTATTAACTTGTAGATTTAAGGTTAATCTGCCGGATAATAGTGTTATGAAGTTGCCTGGCTGCTATACAGAAAGCATGGCACCCGGGAGAAAATGAACCTTATTCATTCCAGGAGCTGCTGGCTTTCAGTCATACAGGCGTGCCAGTCACTGCCCACAGTAGTGTGAGAACTGAATGATAGCCAGCTTTGCACTGATGAACTGCACCGTGATCTGTCAGTCTAAAGGCCCTGTCACACTAAGCGACTTACCAGCGATCCCAACACCGATATCAAGGTGTCAGGATCGCTGGTGAATCGCTATGTGATCGCTGGTGAGCTGTCACACAGACAGCTTCACCAGCGATCAGCACAGCGATGCCGAGCGCCCGGCATCGCTTGCCATCCCTGTAAAAATAGAATCAAAACAAAAAATATAGTTATTCTCACCTTCCGATGTCCCGCGCAGTCTTCTGGCCTCTCTCCACGCTCCGGTCCTAGTGATCCTTTGCACGAATGACCGCGAGATGTCACGGTCTCGAGGGATAACAAAGTCTCGCGGTCATTCGTGCAAAGGATCACTGGGACCGGAGCGTGGAAAGAGGCCGTAAGACTGCGCGGGACATCGGAAGGTGAGAATAACTATATTTTTTTTATTATTTTTTACACCTGATCGCTGGTCTCCCGCCTGTCACACACAGCGATGCGTGCTGGCCAGCGGGAGACCAGCGACCAAAGAAATGTCCAGAGATTTCTTCCAGCGATCAGCGATACCGGCAGGGGGGCCGCTCGCTGATCGCTGTCACACATAGCGATCTCGCTGGTGAGATCGCTGTTACGTCACAAAAGTTGTGACTCAGCAGCGATCTCGCTACCGAGATCGCTTAGTGAGATGGGGCCTTTAGTGTCGTAACGTGAGTGTAGCCAATTTAGCATGCCAGTAATGACTGATATCACCAGTTTACAAAGTACCTTTCACATGCAGAAAAGAAATTTACCTACCGATAATGGGGTAATCTAGAAGTAAATGGCATTTAAATTCAGTTTAGCTGACTCACTAGAGTAGAGGCCATAGCGAACATTAAAGAAGCACGCCCATCAAAGTTTTCATCCTCTTGACATAATGCAATTATTGTATTACCATATACAGCACTGTGTATTTACAGCTGCTCATTTTGCCTTTCTACCCTGTTAATTTTATATGCTTCATAATTAGCAAGGGTCAAATTGTTTTTTCCCCCTCTCCCTTCCCTGACTGGTTTTGATTTTTTTGACCATAAAATAATTTCTGAAGATCAACCTGAAGAACCAACATTTTCCATATGCTAATTTATATATTTTTTAAACAACATATGATGACCTACAATTGTAACAGATGGTCGCTGTTTTGATTCTCGCTTGACGGCTGTTCTATGTCTCCTTTTTAGCAATGTTATTTTTTTGTTGAAAATGTTCTAAAAATGCTGCAGTCACCAATACTTATAAAACTATGAATTTTACTTTTGATATTAACCTGCAGATATAAGGTTAATCTGCGGGAAATAGTGCTCTGAAGCCGTGTAGCCGCCGCACTGGAATCCTGGCTGCTAGGAGGAAATTAACTTTATTCCTCCCGGCAGCCTGTCTTTCAATCATAGAGGCACGGGCTCATTTGTCATTCAGTATACAGTGAGCAGCAGCTGAAATTATGCCCCCGCACTGACTGACAGCCGGATTCACAGTATCAGTACAGAACTGGCTGTCAGTCAGTGCCTGGACATGGTTTCAGCCATCGCTCACTATGTACTAAGGAGTAGCTAAAGCCACGCCTGCATGAATAAAAGCCCGAGGCTGCCAGGAGGAATAAAGTGCATTTCCTTATGGCAGCCGGGATTTCAGTGCACGGCTTCAGAACGCTATTAACCAGCAGATTAATCCCACATATGCAGGTTAATAGCATTATTTTGCATGACAGGTTCTCTTTAACATTTTCCATTTTATTATATGTACTACATAATCTATTGGTAAATACAATTTCCATCTGAATGAACGATCAGTCCAGGAGGAGAAAAAATAATTTCTCTAATAAGATTGTAAAACCTTTAGTAAGACCTACCTACAGAGCTTACTGCTGGGATTACACAGACATTCACAGGAAAGCTGACTGCCATGGCTCCCAGCAGACATTAATCCTCTCTGCATCATAGGGGAGGAGCAGCAGAGGAAGGGACTAATTGGCTGAGCAAGTTGAAGAAAGGTGGAGCTATCAGGAGACAAAGAGATGTGTGCATTCCTCCATGTCAGGCATGAGAATCTGATCCTGGAGAGCAGGGGACGGAGGCACAGAGTGAGTGCTATTAGTCTGGCCGCTCAGTGTGTGAAGAGAGAAGATAATCCTGCAACCGAACAACATCTGCAGACCAGCCAGGTTCCCAGGAGACGTCCACCACGGCTTCTGCAAGCACGCCAACATCAGAAGCTACAGGGCCCCAACGTTGGACTGTGCTACTGGCATTGCAGCAGCCATTATTGGGTTAAGTGTTATTAGTTAGGAGTGTGTCTGCTAACACTTAAAGGGAAAGTGTCATCATTAACGTTCAAGTCTACTGGAAAGTACATTTTGAACCGGTATCATATATTGTGTCATATTATATGTTTTGCTGCTTCTTGTTATGTCCTCTGAATTTAATACCAATTATCCCTCTGGAAATTACCTGTTAATTGTTTCAACCTCATCTCTTGTGGTAGTATACACAGCATGGACAGTGGTTTCCCAAGTCGACCACTGGGAGAAGAAGACCCTCCTTCATCACACTGGAGCTCCAAGCAAGATTCGGATGAAGGCACTGTGCCATACTGATTTGAGAATTACCGGACACCCTGCCAGCAGAGGCAGCTTAAAGGGGTGTTACAAGATATATTACATTTTACATTTTCATGTGTACTATTGATTTATGAAAAAAAAAACGTTTACTCTTCAAATTATTTACTTCAACAAAACCTAAACTAAGTAGCTCCTAGTATGACTATCCGATCATAAAAGTGACAAACATTATAGCAGTGGGTAGCCAGTGCTAGACCGAAGGTGGATGAGTACCTGCTGAGTTTGTTACTTTAGGTAGTTTACACAGCTTAGGGCCAACTTTACTAAAAATGGACAATCCGTTAACCTTTTTTGAATAAAGATTACTGTTTTATATGAAGAACTTGCTGCACTGCTTGTTTCTTGACATCTTAAAGAAGTTCAGTCTCTGTATAGCCTTAGGCAGTATCAAAAAGCAAAAAAATGTTCTAAAATATACAGAATAACAAGCAGAAAAATGTTTGTTTTAATAAAAAAAATAGTCTCTTTCTCAAATATTACATACTTGTACAGTGGTATGTAAAAGTTTGGGCACCCCTGGTCAAAATTACTATTATTGTGAACTGTTAAGCAATTTGAAGATGAAATGATCTCGAAAAGGCCGAAAGCTAAAGATCACACATTTCCTTTGAATTGTAGGCTATATATCTATATAGTCATTTTTTACATTTTAACAATTACAAAAAGGAAAACAGGTCAATTTAAAACTTTAAGTATCCTTGGTGATTTGTGTGCTCAGATAACTTTGACCAAGTTTTCCGACCTTAATTAGCATGGTAGGGTTACGGCTTGTTCACTGTTATTGTTAGAAAAGACCAGGAAAAACAGCAGCTATCGGTTCTTTTAAGCAGCTGCCTAGCACTATGAAGATGAAAATGGTGGATGTCCACAAAGCAGGAGAAAGCTATTAAAAAATAGCAAATGATTTTCAATTTGCCCTTTCCTCAGTTCAAAATGTAACTAGGAAATGGCAGTTAACAGGAACAGTGGAGGTCAAGACAAGGTCTGGAAGACCAAGCACAATTTCTGTGATAGCTGCTCATGAGATAGCTCAAGAGTTAAATCAGAACTCCTGTTTGACTGCAAAAGACCTTCAGAAAGATTTAGCAGACTCTGGAGCTGTGGTACTTTGAACAGTAGAACAGAGACACCTGCACAAATATGGCCTTTGTGGAAGAATCATCAGAAGAAAACCTCTCCTGCATCCTCATCCCAAAATTCAGTGTCAGAAGCATGCAAAAAAACATCTACACAAGCCTGATGCAAAATGAGAACAAGTCCTGTGGACTTATGAGGTTAAAATATTACTTTAGCCAGAATGATCAAAGCTATGTGTGGGAAAAAAGGGCACAAGATTTCAGGAAAATAATATCTCAGCAACCATTAAGCATGTGGGTGAATGAATCATGCTTTGAGCTTGTGTTGCAGCCAATGACAAGGGGAACATTTCATGTGTAGAGGGAAGAATGGATTCAATTAAATATCAACAAATTCTTTGTTAGGAACGGCGGAACGCACTAAATAAAAATAATAATAAAGTGCGTTCGCCGCTCGGGGTCCACCGTGCAGTAGGTGATATGATATACCGTATATACTTGAGTATAAGCCGACCCGAGTATAAGCCGACCCCCCTAATTTTGCCACAAAAAACTGGGAAAACTTATTGACTCGAGTATAAGCCTAGGGTGGGAAATGCTCCATAGATTATTCCCCCATATGCTGCCCCCATAAGAAGCTCCATAGATTGTTCCCCCATATGCTGCCCCCATTAGAAGCTCCATATTGTTCCCCCATATACTGCCCCCATAAGAAGCTCCATATTGTTCCCCCATATGCTGCCCCCATTAGAAGCTCCATATTGTTCCCCCATATACTGCCCCCATTAGAAGCTCCATATTGTTCCCCCATATACTGCCCCCATTAGAAGCTCCATAGATTATTCCCCCATGTGCTGCCCCCATTAGAAGCTCCTTAAGATTATTTCCCCATGTGCTGCCGCTGCTGCAGCATGTAAAAATAAAAAAAATGACATACTCACCTCTCCGTCGCTGGGTGTCAGATACTCACCTGTCCTGCGTCCATGGCTGCTCACCGCTATCTGCCACGTCATCAGTCAGTGACGTTCAGACTGCAGGGGGCGCGGCGCGCACTAATCACGTCACCGCGCCCTCTGCTGTCTGAAGTCACTGACCGATGACAGACAGCAGCAAGCAGCCATGGACGCAGGACAGGTGAGTATCGCTATACTTACCCGTCCTGACGCTGTGTCTTGAGCCCCCAGCTTCTCCACGCTCTCTCTTCCTGCCTTCAGCGGTCATGTGATACCGCTCATTAAAACTCATGAATATGCGCATATTCATGAGTTTTAATGAGCGGCACCACGTGACCGCTGAAGGCAGGAAGAGAGAGCATGGGGAGAAGCTGGGGGCTCAAGAGACAGCGTCAGGACGGGTAAGTATGACCTGACACCCACGCCCCCCCTCCCCCTCTGACCCCACGGTGTATATGACTCGAATATAAGCCGAGAGGGGGACTTTCAGCCCAAAAAAAGGGGCTGAAAATCTCGGCTTATATTCGAGTATATACGGTAACCGCTGCTAAGTGGTGGCAGGAGCAATATGGCGGAAATGCGCACAGGGTTAAACTTCACCCAGGTGCGCATAGCAACCTCAGTTAATTCACAGAGATGCTAAATAAGTACAAACACAAAAGACAGAGCCTGTTGAGGTCACAGTGCTCAGTAAAAACGCACACATGGTATCAGGTCACAGGAGTAGCCCAAGACGGCGGCACTACGTCCATCTAGACCTACCGTGTGCGAAGCGTCGCAACTGCGGATGCAGAGGGGCTGCTACTGCAGCGTGGCATGGACACTGCCGCTAAACGACAAGGCACAAGCGCAATGTCAGACGCTAGCAGCTGTGGATGTTGCAGCAGAGGAGCGTTGGCGCTGATTCTAACTCAGTCCCTAACCACATACGTAATATCAGAGGGAAGGGGTTTTTAATGAGTCATTCACCAGAATCATACATCCGTCCTCATACACACAGCAGCAAGTAAGTCTATACTAGCGCATGGCGGAACAGCCATGCACGCCTTTTATAGTAGCCGGGACCTTCCGCAAGCTTCCAGATCTCTGAGATTGACCAATGAGATCTGGAGCAGGACCTGAGCACATGAGCATGCTCAGTAGGAGGACAGAAGGACTAAAGGGCCTGTCACACTAAGCGATATCGCAAGCAATATCGCTATAACGTCACTGGTTTTTGTGACGTAGCAGTGATATTGCTAGCGATATCGCTATGTCTGATACTTACCTCCGACCGGCTCCCCCGCTGATTATCGCTGATCGCGCGAGAACGTCCTGGACCGTTTCTCGTCGTCAGCTTCCTGCTGGGCTTCCTGTGGCGCTGACGAGCGACGCGTGGACGCAGGCGGGAGGACGTCTTCATCGCCTCGTCTGACAGGTAAGTAACGACCCCCGACCGCTGCTATGTTGCTGGTGAGATCTGCCTGTGTGGCAGCTCACTAGCGATCACTTAGCAATGCACCAGCGATTCTGACCGTGTCATATCGCTGGTCGGGATCGCTGGTGCATCGCTAAGGGTACCGTTACACCTAGCGATGCACCAGCGATCCCGACCAGCGATATGACGCGGTCAGGATCGCTGGTGCATCGCTAGGTGGTCGCTAGCAAACTGCCACACAGGCAGATCTCACCAGCGACATCGCTGGGGACGGGGATCGCTACTTACCTGTCAGACGCGGCGATCCTGCGTCCTCCCGCCCGTCTCCACGCGTCACTCGTCGGCGCCACAGGAAGCCCAGCAGGAAGTGCCCAACGAGGAATGATCCAGGAGCTTCTCGCGCGACCAACGATGAGCAGCGGGGGAGCCGGTCGGAGGTAAGTATCACATGCAGCGATATCGCTAGCAATATCGCTGAAACGTCACAAAATCGGTGACTTTACAGCGATATTGCTAGCGATATCGCAGTGTGTAACGGGGGCTTAAGTGTGACAGTACCTTTAGCCTCAGGAGAGATTTGCTGTAAGGCAATCTCCTCTGCAGTAGATAAACAGCAGGAGACTGCAGAATGTGAGGGTCTGGTTCCCTGCGGAGTAAACGCAGAAATCCGACGCCTAACATTCTTGATGCAAACATAGCACCATCTGTAAAGCTGAAGTTGAAAAGAGAATGGCTTGTACAAATGGATAATGATCCTAAACAAATATCAAAATCCACAACAGGCTACCTCGAAGGGTGCAAACTGAACGTTTTAGAATGGCCCTCACAGTCCCCTAATGTGAACATCATTGAAAATCTGTGGCTAGACCTCTAAATAGAAATGCATGCAAGACGACCCAGGAATCTCACAGAACTGGAAACATTTTCCACGGAAGAATGGATAAAAATCCCTCAACAAAGAACTGAAAGACTCTTGGTTGGCTGCAAAAAGCATTTACAAGCTCTGATATTTTCAAAAGGGGGTGCTACTAGGTGATAACCATGCAGGGTGCCTGAATTTTTGCATTGGCACATGTCCCTTTTTATAATTTTTAAAATGTAAAAAATGACAATATACAGCTCTGGCAAAAATTAGTAGACCAGCACATCTAAACCCTGTCAACACCAGCCCAATCTCCATATCTGAACCCCACTGAAAACCTCTGGAATGTAATCAAGAGGATGATGGATGATCACATGCCATCAAACAAAGAAGAACTGCTTTAATTTCTGTGCCAGGAGCAGTGAGAAAGACTGGTGGAAAGCATGCCAAGACGCATGAAAGCCGTGATTAAAAATCATGGTTATTCCACAAAATATTGATTCCTGAACTCTTCCTGAGATAAAACATTAGTATTGTTGATTCTAAATGATTATGAACTTGTTTTCTTAGCATTATTTGAGGTCTGATAGCACTGGTTCTTTTATTTAATTATGACCATTTCTCCTTTTTAGAAAAAAAATACAAAATGTATTGCTTGGGAATTCAGAGACATGTTGTCAGAAGTTTATAGAATAAAAGAACAATTTACATTTTACTCAAAAATATACCTATAAAGAGAAAAATCAGACAAACTGAAAATTTTGCAGTGGTCTCTTATTTTTTTTATCAGAGCTGTATATACGGTATATTTGCCTAAAATACAAAGGAAATGTTTCATATTTAATGTTAGGCCTTTAAAGATCATTTCATTTTCAACTTGCTTAACTGTTCACAATACCAGTAAAATTGACTAGAGGTGCCCAAACTTTTACATGCCACTATATGTGGCATACTGAGTGCAGGTATGAGATGCCGGCTGGGTTACATAGCTGACAGCAGCATGTAACTGCATTGTTGGAGTCAGTCCCCTTCCCATTGGGGTGGTTTGATCTCTTATGGCCGGAGTCACACCACCGTATAACACGACTAAGTGCTATCCGATGTTTTATCGGATAGCACTCGGCCCAATGTTATACTATGGGACAGAGTAGATCAGCGATTATTTTCTCATGCCGATTCGGAACAAGATAACAATCGTAGCACGCTGTGATTTGCAGCAAGACTCGGCTCACTCGCACTCGTTCAATTCTGAAACACCGGACAACACTCTGATGTCATCTTAGTGTTGTCTGATATACTCCGAGACAGGCAATGGAGTAGATGGAGAAACTACTTTTTCTGTCTCCTCCGCACCTGTGCGGTGATACTCTTGTGTGAGAGAATCGGAGCACAGTAGTATGAAATATGGCTGCCGCTCACAGAAGAGCAGGAGCCGAGTGTCATTAGTATATCGCATCCGATGCCATACGCAAGTGTTACTCTAGCCTAAAAGTGCCTGTGACACACATCTCTATGGTTAGACTGTAAGCCCCCATGAGCTTCCCAGTAACAATTTTGTGTAGTGCAATGACTCAGGTCAGAGATCACTTCAAAGGAGATCACTAAAGCGACAACTGCAGTGTATGGCAGTACACTTTACATGCAGGCAGGCGATTACAGGTTTGAGTCCCCTAGAAGGACTAAAAAAATGAATGAATATAAACAACAACAAATACAAGCCTCATAAGGCTCAATACACAAAAAAAGTCGAAAAAAATTGCTTCTGATGACACGATTCCGTTTTGTCTTCAGTAGTCTTTACCCTGGTAATAAATTTATTTCCATTTTAATAAAACATATGGTAATTTAATGGATGCAGTCAAAGCTAGAATTCATCCAACAAAAAACAAGATTACATAAGACTACGTCAACAGAAAAAATCTAAGGTTCTTGAGAAATAAGGGTGAAAATGGCTGCGGCATGAGGGATTAGAAATAGTCTAGTTTTAAGGATCTATAATCTAGGAAGCTGATCAGGGCACTCTTGACCTTGGGTGGGGGGTTTGTGAGATTGCATTTTCATTTTTGTCTGCTAACCGACGATACTTTATAGCCATGCAAAAAAAGATGCGATCAGCCGACAAGCGTTTACTGGTTAATTGCTGGCCATGTTAGCATGGGGAATTAGGAAGAGAAATTAACATTTCTATGAAGATTTATTTAGTAATGGAATGTGATCTTTTACAGCCCATTTGATGTCCACAAACAAGTAATGAAATAAAAAAAAAAAAATCTGGGAACCGGCACATTTTGACATACATTTTCTTTAACTTGACATGATGGTCGAAAATAGCCCAAGTCCCCTGGCAAATTTCATGATAATCTTAGAAATGTTTAACACAAGACATTTAAGGAAATCAAGCAGCGTGTGTGTATTTTATTTCGACTCTGTTGAGTGTTTTTGTAGAAATTCGGGGGCAATCCTCAAGTGAAAAGAAAATCTACATAGACACTAAAGAGTTGCAGAAGAAAATCAATCAAGTCTCCAGAAGAAGAGCGGAAATAATCAATGCTGCTCGTTTACAGTACCATTTATGATGGTAAATAACATTCTCTGCAGATTCTTCTAAATTTGACATAACTGCATCAAATTAAAAAAATTGTGCACATGCAATTAAGGGTTGCAGCGTATACTGAGACAGATACATTCCTGACTCCACTGACTATAAACAACACAATTAATAATGCCTGGTAAATGCTATAGGTGATGGATACTGAAAAGACAACGGATACATTACAGAGACTCTGTAACCACATTTATCGCATGATAAAGGCTAGCTTCACCCTGTGACATGCAACAAATGACTCTTTTCTGGGCATGACAGGTGAGAGTAGCCCCTGCAATACTAGTTCAGCTATCTATTCTTATATCTCTTGCAAGGCTGAATTATAGGAATTGATTCCAGATCCTGAAGAACACAAGGACAGTGTCGCAAGAGGTTGGCTAAGGTCAGATGGGATCATTAGAAGTAGACAACAGTAAGCAGCTCTTGGCCTGGAATAACATTGTCAGGCTGGATTCCTTTTAAGCACTGAACATTGCGGATGTTCAAGATGAGCAGCGCCATGATTGAGTATTGATGAACACTAGAACAGAGCAGTATAGGTTGAGGCTTCGCTCTTCTCACAAACGACTACTTGTGATAGAAGAAGTTTATCACTAATCTTTTTTCTATTGACGCTGGTCTATGATTGTTACAATCACTTGCCTCAGTACGAATCCCCATTCAGTCGTCATTTTTCAAGTATGTGTTCTATCTGTGCTTTTCCCAGGTAGAACACATACTTAATCAAGTCTACAGTGCTGTTTACATGTCCGTGGCTTTTTTTCGGACAGTGTCAATGTGACGATATGTAACGACCCAACGGGGGGGTCGGTCAGCGGTCGGCACAACACACACACACAATGGGAAGGAAATGGGGAGAGGAAGGCTCTACTGATAGTTAATGAGGGATGGACACCTCCTACTCAAACCTGAGCCTGTCCCTTTACTCCCCTAATGCCCTAAGTGGATCCTTCACCCCCACCGCCATCAGGAACCTTGTCCCTCGCTGTCACCTAGCACTGCCATGGCTAGTGTACTGGCCGGCAAGGGCGCTAGCATCACCACTGCAGATGGGACAACAAAGGAGACCATGACAAACATGAGACAGATAAGGAAAAAACACCAAAGTTAGCTTAATAGCCTCCTCTGCTGCAAAGCACTGCACAGAAGAAAGGCACCCAGAAAACGAACTCCACAAAACCAGCTGATACACCTCAACAGCCAGAGAGCTCATTACTCCAGGCTTGGTCACTGTAGATTGCTCTATCATCGACAGTCAGCTGATGTATCAGGTGACCATTTAAAGGATGCTGGGAGTGGTCATCACCCACATCAGCTGATCTAGCAACTATGCAGTTTCCGCAAGCTGCCAGCAAGGGAAACTGACAATAACCCTGCTGGTCTTCAAGGAAAAAAGCTACATTTAAATCATAGTGGAACCAGAGCTGCCACCAATCCAAAAATGGATTGTGACAGTCATGGATCAAAGTCACCTATTCAAATCTTTGAGTTCTTGAAAATCACATCTATCCGCCTGGCCACACCAAGGGCGCACCAAGTGCCTGTACTTGGTTTGGACAGTCAATCCGTGTCAACAGTCGGTAAGGCTGCGTTAACATGATGAGTTTTGAAATTGATGATTTTCTGAACCATTTCTGCACCTTTTAGGTGAATTAGGTTACTTGCGTTTTTTCATTGCGTTTGATGCTGTGGTTGTTAGCTGTTTTTGTTATGTCGTGTTTTAAATAAAGCTGCTTTATGTTTGATACTTCCTGGTATTTGGCTTTGACAAAACTTTATAGATACAATCATGTGTGGATTAAATGAATTTTCAGTGCATTTCCGCTGCACAAATGCCCTAAAAGCACATGTGCATTCCTTACCTGCAAATTTCTCACATCTAATGCAAATTTATGGGAAAAATCTATATGTGG
Source organism: Dendrobates tinctorius (assembly GCF_039654945.1). Lineage (NCBI taxonomy): Eukaryota > Metazoa > Chordata > Amphibia > Anura > Dendrobatidae > Dendrobates > Dendrobates tinctorius. Next base: position 6,481,283 of record NW_027361779.1, on the reverse strand, counting down.
CGCCCCTGAGGATCCAGTCGCCAAAGAGGTACCGTACCTCATCCAGAGGTGTGGTAACCCACCCTGAGGTAAGGAGGGATCACCACCCAGGACTCCTAACACTCGCACCCAACACACACTAGTTTAGTCAGGGCAGCTGGGTGTACCCTTCGGGAGGATGGCCTCATCCCAGACTGGCTAGGAAAGGGTGTTGGGGAGTTAGTGTGGAAGGTAGGTAGAGTGGGAGGAGCTTAGGTAGTGGAGTGATTGTGGGCATCCAATCAGAGAGAGAAAGGTGACAGTTGGTGGGTGGAGCTAGTCTGAGGTAAATAGATCTTTCCAGAGTGGTCAGTCAGTGGCAGGACAGTGGAAGAGCAGGATTGACGTGAGAGGACTGAGGGTCACAGAATCGAGAAACATCTTGACTACACTATTAGACAGGAAAGAAGGGGTCCTTGGGGCATGGGCAGTGCAATAAGCCACCCGTGGGGCCCGCATCCCAGAAGGGAAGGACCGGGGTGGGGGGAGCCAGCCACTGAAGCTAGTGGAGAACTACAAGGCTCAGCTAGAAAGCCAGAGGCTGAGGTAACTTTAACTGCCTCAGCAACAACCACAAACATTCCTCTAAAAGGCAGCAGTAGGGATAAAGGACCCCGGGGCCTGACCAACGTTGCCCGGTGTGATCCGTGGCTGCCGGCTTGGGACACTGCTTGTGAAGGCGCAGGGCAGTAAAGAAGGGAGAGATCAGCGCAGAGACACGGCCTAGAGAGTAGACACAAGGAGGAGTCTTGAAAAGGTGTTCCTGATCTAACTGGGGGTTTTCCGGACCCCTCCCTCGGAGGACACAGTACCAAGTGGGCTACCGCATGCAGGAACTGTGAGTAAATACCTTGAAACTGCACCCAACTGTGTCCTTGGTGTAATTTACAAATCGCTTGCTATACACACTGCATTCACCATCACCGTCACCGGCTCACAAGCAACGGCTCAACTGCCCTGGGACACAGCTCTGCCCGTGGAGAGCTTCACCATCTGGATCACAGCGTCGGCTACCCTAGCCGAGTACCACGGGTGGCGTCACGATTCCCTTTTCCCAATTAATTATCCTACCATCGTCCCCCTCATTTGAACTTCCATTTTCTTTATTGGACACCCAGGGCCACGGACCGGATCACCATCACCACCGTGACACACTTCCCCTTTCAAAGAGCCTGACCGGACCGGTACCGAGTGACCCCCAGCCCTGTGGGGCGTTCTATGTACATAAAACTAACCGTTCCCGCAAGAGAAATTGACATGTTGAGGATGTGAAACCCACACTGCAGGTCAGCTTATACTGTGTAAAAAAACACAGTGGGCATGAGATTTACATTAATCCCTCTTACTTGGCTGGAACTGTAATACACTGCATTTTATGCACAGTGAATATACGCAGCCTCGAAAACTCATGGTGGGCACACAGCCTTAAAGGGATTTTCCAGTTTCAGAAAATGCAGTTTACTTTAAAACAACAACTGTTCTTTACCCACCCTCCAAGGGTCTGGCACTTAGTCTGCTGCTGTTTCCAGTGTCTGCCAATAACTGAGCTCCACAGCAAGGCCACTAACAGCCGCTGAGCTCACAGATTGGCTGCAGCACTGCTAACATATCAGCGCTGCAGACAATAACATACACTAGGAGCAGAGGCAGAGGGCAGAGGTGTTTTCAGAAAAACAGAAACACCTTTAAAGAAAACAAAAAGCTATTTACTGTTTTCTAACATTGCCCCATAGATCACACTGTCATAGAAGATTAATTTAAAGAGTCAGCTTTTCTTTCAGCTGTTTATGGATTTGGAGAAGCTTCATGTTTGTGAAGGACAAACTGAAATGTTTTTACTTTTCAGAAAATGTGATTTCTTTTTTTCACTTTTATATAAGTACCGGTAATACTTTTCCCTCCAGAACTGCTACCATAGAAACAACATAACTGTCTACATGTGATATTCTTAGCAGTATGCAATATCATGCAACGATAATATTCAAGTCCCCAAAAATCCAATATATCAAATTTCTGATTGATGTTTCAAAAGCACATTCTTTTTTTTTTTTTTTTTTTTTACTATACACGATATAACTGATTTTTCAAAATGGCAGCAAAATTATATTCTTCTACTTTTTTTGTTGACCACAGCACACAAGCTATGGTCACCCTATGAGTCTGAAAGAGAAGTGTAACAAATCAGACCAAGGTACGCCGACGACCAATCCCGCTTCGTATTTGATGGATATTTCATTGACATTTCTGTAGAAAACACACAACTGTAAGGGTAGCATTGATTCTACCAGCAGAGGCTTAGGCTGTGCTTCCGACCTCAAGGCTCAGACATTGCAAAGGCTCAGCATGTCTGACATTTCAAATGCTAAAACCACGGGGACGTTTCATCAGATTGCAAATGTTAGTTTTTAAAATAAACATTTATTTTACGTTTTTTTTTAATGTTCTTCTTTCTATATGCACGACGGCTTTTAAAACAAACTACAACCTAGTAACAAGTTGAACAGAAAATGGTGTGAAAAAGGAAAAATGCATACAAAGCCAAGCTAGATTCATCTAGTCGATATATATAATTATGCACTTTTCCAATCCTATCTACTGTATAGTCTGCGACTGAATCTGCATGTAAATACAGAGCTCTCAGACCCAAGGCCATATTTCTAAATATATATATTTCATTTGCCTGTTTTATGCTTATTGGGAAAAGAGAGTCAATATCTGCCAGTGGAACAACACTTCTGTGCTGTTAGGTGCCTAAGGAGATAACGAGAGCTAACGAGGAGCTAGTAAGGAGCTAGCGAGATCGCTGTGTGTGACGGGGATCAGCGACCTGCCCCCCTGCCGGGTATCGCAGATCGCGCTCCATTGTCCTGGGCCGTTTTTTGATCGCTGGTCTCCCGCTGGCCAGCGCGCATCGCTGCGTGTAGCAGCGAGAGACCAGCGATCAGCGACGCTGGTTTCCAATGTAAACAGCGGGTATCCAAGAGCCGCGCAGCTCTTAGATACCCAATGTTTACATTGGAAACCAGCTTGTTCGCTGGTTCTGATCGCTGGAGGGGCTGTCTATGTGACAGCTCACCAGCAATCAGCCTAACGATGTCCCAGCGATCCCATCCATGTCGGATCATTGGTGGGATCGCTGGGACATCGTTATGTGTAACGGGGCCTTAAGATTTCCTCTATCTGAAAATCAACAAGAGAGATCATCCATCCATCCATCCAATTACCCCCCATCTAAATAAAGATGTTTATTTAAGTAAAAGATATGTCATAAAACTAAACATTATTCTGTAAAAAAAAACACTAATCCAGCTCCAATGGACACTGTTGGCCTTTAGCCTTCATGCTGAAATGACAAGCCATAAATCCATGTGATCACTGGTGCCAATGAGTGGCCTCAGTGATGATGGTAGCGTGTACAGCATGAGGCCATGGATTTACCACAGCAGTCACATGAATATATGACTTGCATAGGGATTTCACTCTTCAGTAGTCGCCAGGTCCACACAGGCACAAAGCTTCATGGCGCACATAGGAAGATTTATTAGACTTTGTAAAGTTTCACATAAAAGAAAACAAAGAGCCTTTCCTCCAGCATAAAGACAAAATAAAAACAAACAGAAAGTAATCCGTCCATGTGGAAGCAAGGGCTCACCTCTTCAGACAACTCTCCAGCTCTTAAAGACACCAAAGGTTTCCTCCTTTTAATATAGCTGTACCACCTCCTGGATTGGAGGAGAGGAATGACCACCAGTCCCTCACAGCTTTGCCAGTCCTTCCTAAAACCCGGCCCCAAAATCTGGGCCCATTAACCTCTTCACGCCACAGCCCATTTTTGTCTTTGTGTTTTTGCTCCCCTGCTTCCCAAAGCCAACTCTTTTTTTATTTTTCCACCAATATGGCCATGTGGGGGTTTGTTTTTTTGCGGGACGAGTTGTACTTTTGAATGACACCATAGGTTTCACTATATCGTGTACTGAAAAATGGGGAAAAAAATACCAATTGCGGCGAAACTGCAAAAAAGTGCAATTCTACAACTGTTTTTTGGAGTTGTTCTTTACCATGTTCACCAAATCCTAAAACTGAACATTAAGATTCTCCCGGTCAGTACGAGTTTGTAGATGCCAAACATGTATAGGTTGTTTTTTTCATTTCAGTGTTGAAAAAAAATTCAAAGTTTGTTAAAAAAAAAAAATGCGCCATTTTCCGAGATCTATAGCATCTCCACTTTTCATGATCTGGGGTTGGGTAAGGGCATATTTTTTGCATGCAGAGCAGATGTTTTTACGGATAGCACATTGGTGCAGATATAATCTTTTGATCGCCCATTATTGCATTTTAATTACAATGTTGTGGCAACAAAAAAAAACATAATTCTGGCGTTTTGACTTTTTTTTATTTGCTACGCCCTTTACTGATTTGCTTAAAAATTCTTTTTATATCTTGATAGATCGGGCGATTCTGAATACAGCGATACCTAATATACTGTATGTTTTTTTTAATTGTTTGATTTTGAATGGGGCGAACGGGGGGTGATTTGAAATTTTATTTTTTTAATATTTTTTTAAAATTTATTTATTACTTTACCCTTGCTTCAATAGTCTACATGGGAGACTAGAAGCTGCGATCATCCGATTGCTTGTGCGACAGAAAGCAGGGCTTCAGATCTGTGGCCCACAAGATGCACTATGCCCTCGCCCATATGCCGCCACTGGCAGTGTCCCAATATTAACACTATCTGCATCCTCAAGATGCAGACAGCGGTGAATACACTGATGGAGAATGGAGCTGCCAGTTCCTTCTTCCATCAGCAAGTGCGACTGAGACACCGTTACATTGCGTCTGCTGTACGTACAGTAGGTGCACCAGAGACTTGAGCAGAGCGCTGGGGGAACAGGAGTGAGGTGAGTATGTATTGTGTTTTTTATATATATATGGAATGTTTGCATGTATATAGTGGGCTATATGGGGTTCCATAGTGAATTTAGTGGGCTATGTCAGGACTCATATTGTATATAGAGAAGCTATGTGGGGGCTCATACTGTATATACTGTAGGTGTCTATGTGGGGGATCATACTGTATATAAGGACAATGTGATGGCTCACACAGTATATAGGAGGCTATGTGGAGGCTCATACTGTATATAAGAGGCTATGGGGACTCAGGACTGTGTGTTGGCTCTTAAGGTATATAGGGGCTGTGTGTGGGCTCAAACGGTATATAGGGGCTATGTGATGGCTCACACTGTATATGAGAGGCTATGTGGGGTATAACACTGTATATGGGAGGCTATGTGGGGGCTCATACTATATATAGTTGGCTGTGTGAGGGCTCATACTGTATATTGGAGGTTATGGGTTGGCTCATACTGTACACATAGAGGCTATGTGGATGCTCACACTATTTAGGAGGTTGTGTGTGGGTACACATGATTTATAGCTGAGCTGTGTTCAAGCTCAAACTGTATACAAGAGGCTATGGGGGTTCATATTACAAAGGGGCTGTGTGTGGGCTCATATGATAGTGAGGCTGTGTTTGGGCTTATACAGTATATAGGGGGATGTGAGCATGCTTAATTCTGCTCAATATTAATCACTACAATTAATATTAATATAAAATATTGAGCATAACTAATTTTAGGCTATTGGTACAGCCCTCCACAACACTCACAGTCTCTCATGTGGCCCCAGGGAAAATTAATTTCCCACTCCTGTTCTAGAACCACCATTAATTCTCAAAAGTCTTTTTCTGTCGTTATTGAATACAGGTTACACCATTGTAGAAGTAGAAGATGACAGTTGGTGCTCGGAAAGTTCAGAGGAGATCTGTAACTGTGGTTTTAGGAGAACTTGCAGCAGAGTGTATATGTCTGCCTATAGTTCCTCCCCATCTACAGTTGTGGCCAAAAGTATTGACACCCCTGCAATTTTGTCAGATAATACTCAGTTTCTTCCTGAAAATGATTGCAAACACAAATTCTTTGGTATTATCTTCATTTAATTTGTCTTAAATGAAAAAACACAAAAGAGAATGAAGCAAAAAGCAAAACATTGATCATTTCACACAAAACTCCAAAAATGGGCCAGACAAAAGTATTGGCACCCTCAGCCTAATATTTGGTTACACAACCTTTAGCTAAAAATAACTGCGACCAACCGCTTCCGGTAACCATCAATGAGTTTCTTACAATGCTCTGCTGGAATTTTAGACCATTCTTCTTTGGCAAACTGCTCCAGGTCCCTGATATTAGAAGGGTGCCTTCTCCAAACTGCCATTTTTAGATCTCTCCACAGGTGTTCTATGGGATTCAAGTCTGGACTCATTGCTGGCCACCTTAGAAGTCTCCAGTGCTTTCTCTCAAACCATTTTCTAGTGCTTTTTGAAGTGTGTTGTGGGTCATTGTCCTGCTGGAAGACCCATGACCTCTGAGGGAGACCCAGCTTTCTCACACTGGGCCCTACATTATGCTGCAAAATTTGTTGGTAGTCTTCAGACTTCGTAATGCCATGCACATGGTCAAGCAGTCCAGTGCCAGAGGCAGCAAAGCAACCCCAAAACATCAGGGAATCACCGCCATGTTTGACTGTAGGGACCGTGTTCTTTTCTTTGAATGCCTCTTTTTTTCGCCTGTAAACTCTATGTTGATACCTTTGGCCAAAAAGCTCTTTTGTCTCAACTGACCAGAAAACATTCTTCCAAAACGTTTTAGGCTTTTTCAGGTAAGTTTTTGCAAACTCCAGCCTGGCTTTTTTATGTCTCTGGGTAAGAAGTGGGGTCTTCCTGGGTCTCCTACCATACAGTCCCTTTTCATTCAGACGCCGACGGATAGTACGGGTTGACACTGTTGTACCCTCGGACTGCAGAGCAACTTGAACTTGTTTGGATGTTAGTCGAGGTTCTTTATCCAACATACGCACAATCTTGCGTTGAAATCTCTTGTCAGTTTTTCTTTTCCGTCCACATCTAGGGAGGTTAGCCACAGTGCCATGGGCTTTAAACTTCTTGATGACACTGCGCACGGTAGACACAGGAACATTCAATGGAAAAAAGTTTTTTATGGTTCCAGCACACGATGTGAAAAAATTAAGAAAAGCCTTTATTTAATCCATAATTAAAAAAATGCAATTCCAGTGATGATAAAAGCATGTGTAGGCTTACGCATTTCGGATCATATTTGACCCCTAATCATAGCATAAAATACTGAATAAATGTTGCACTTATCAAGGAAAGGCAACCAGAGAAGGCTGCCTTGAGTAACACCCACCAAAATCAGCTGTGAAACTGACATCACTAATTCAAAGTTAACAATAGTACCTCACTGGTTTAACCCTATGATGCACTCATCTTATACAGACATATTACAATGTGAATTCTCACTTAATAATAATCTGATGATTAAACCAAAAACAAACAAACTTCAGCCTCCCTAGTAGCTGGGATTAAAGGCACATACCACCGCACCCGGCAAAGGAAAAAAAAAAAATAAAAAAAAAAATTCCAAAGCACTTACTTGCAGGCTATTCAATTCTCCCTTATGTTCATGCAAAAAATGTTTAGAAGCCCCCGAAAGACTACGGGTAGTAATATTATTGATGTCATAAATGTGTTCAGACAATCTTTTTCTTATGCTACGACTTGTGGATCCTACATACTGTTTTCTGCATGTCGTGCAAAAGATGATATACAGTGCCTACAAGTAGTATTCAACCCCCTGCAGATTTAGCAGGTTTGATAAGATGCAAATAAGTTAGAGCCTTCAAACTTCACACAAGAGCAGGATTTATTAACAGATGCATAAATCTTACAAACCAAAAAGTTTTGTTGCTCAGTTAAATTTTAATAAATTTTAAACATACAAGTGTGGGTCAATTATTATTCAACCCCTAGGTTTAATATTTTGTGGAATAACCCTTGTTTGCAATTACAGCTAATAATCGTCTTTTATAAGACCTGATCAGGCCGGCACAGGTCTCTGGAGTTATCTTGGCCCACTCCTCCATGCAGATCTTCTCCAAGTTATCTAGGTTCTTTGGGTGTCTCATGTGGACTTTAATCTTGAGCTCCTTCCACAAGTTTTCAATTGGGTTAAGGTCAGGAGACTGACTAGGCCACTCCAACACCTTGATTTTTTGCCTCTTGAACCAGGCCTTGGTTTTCTTGGCTGTGTGCTTTGGGTCGTTGTCTTGTTGAAAGATGAAATGACGACCCATCTTAAGATCCTTGATGGAGGAGCGGAGGTTCTTGGCCAAAATCTCCAGGTAGGCCGTGCTATCCATCTTCCCATGGATGCGGACCAGATGGCCAGGCCCCTTGGCTGAGAAACAGCCCCACAGCATGATGCTGCCACCACCATGCTTGACTGTAGGGATGGTATTCTTGGGGTCGCATGCAGTGCCATCCAGTCTCCAAACGTCACGTGTGTGGTTGGCACCAAAGATCTCAATCTTGGTCTCATCAGACCAGAGAACCTTGAACCAGTCTGTCTCAGAGTCCTCCAAGTGATCATGAGCAAACTGTAGATGAGCCTTGACATGACGCTTTGAAAGTAAAGGTACCTTACGGGCTTGTCTGGAACGGAGACCATTGCGGTGGAGTACGTTACTTATGGTATTGACTGAAACCAATGTCCCCACTGCCATGAGATCTTCCCGGAGGTCCTTCCTTGTTGTCCTTGGGTTAGCCTTGACTCTTCGGACAAGCCTGGCCTCGGCACGGGAGGAAACTTTCAAAGGCTGTCCAGGCCGTGGAAGGCTAACAGTAGTTCCATAAGCCTTCCACTTCCGGATGATGCTCCCAACAGTGGAGACAGGTAGGCAAAACTCCTTGGAAAGGGTTTTGTACCCCTTGCCAGCCTTGTGACCCTCCACGATCTTGTCTCTGATGGCCTTGGAATGCTCCTTTTTCTTTCCCATGTTGACCATGTATGAGTGCTGTTCACAAGTTTGGGGAGGGTCTTAAATAGTCAGAAAAGGCTGGAAAAAGAGATAATTAATCCAAACATGTGAAGCTCATTGTTCTTTGTGCCTGAAATACTTCTTAATACTTTAGGGGAACCAAACAGAATTCTGGTGGTTTGAGGGGTTGAATAATAAATGACCCTCTGAATAAACTTTTCACAATTTAAAAAAAAATTAAACAAAGAAATAACATTCTTTTTTGCTGCAGTGCATTTCACACTTCCAGGCTGATCTACAGTCCAAATGTCACAATGCCAAGTTAATTCCGAATGTGTAAACCTGCTAAATCTGCAGGGGGTTGAATACTACTTGTAGGCACTGTAAACACAGTAATCAGTGGCACAATTCATAAAAGTTTTGAGCTTAAATACTTGACCCTCATTACTTATAACAGACTTATTATTATTTATCATGAATTTGCATAAACAACATAACTTCTGCCCGCATCTAAATGAACCTTTAGTAGATAACTATGTACAACCTATTTTATCTTGTTCTCACTGAGTTCACTAGGAGAGATTATGTTTCCTATCGTCAAAGATTTTTTGGGGACAAATTTGCAACCATTTTTCAAAATTTCCCTAAGTGTACTATCAGTAGTTAATAATGGTAGATGTTTACGAACAACATTAATTACTTTGTAATAATTACTATGATACGTAGTAGAAAAAATCATTTCATTAGAAAAATCTTTCTTATCTGATTTTTTCGACTGGAATAAATATTGATCTCTGCTTTTTTCATTGGCTTTAGTTTCAGCTTTTTTAACCATTTTAAGATTATAACCCCTGTGTTGTAACCTTTTTTTAATATTATCACATTCTTCCTTATACTTGCTGTCATCGGTACAACACCTATGGGCTCTGATAAATTCCCCTGTGGGGATATTCCTAATCACATGTTGTGGATGTTGACTAAAAGCATGAAAAATCGAATTTCCTGAAATTTTTTTACGAAAAAGCTGACAATCTACTTTTTTCTTCAGACTATCACCACCCAATTGTATGTCGAGAAAGGAAATCATATCCCTATTGGTATCTACTACGAAAGACAGATTTAGATTATCATTAATATAATCTTTAAAACTGGACACTAGGTCATCTGGTCCTTTCCACACTATCAAAATATCATCTATGAATCGTAAATATTGTTCTATATAATCTGAATAAGGATTAAATTCAGAATAAATAAATTTCGACTCCCACCAGTTCATGTACAGATTAGCCAGGGATGGGGAGAATTTAGCTCCCATAGAACAACCCTGACACTGTACATAGAACTGGCGGGAGAATCTAAAGTAGTTGTTTTGAAGCAAAAATAGAGTAACATCTAAAATATATTCTTTCATTACATCAGAATAATTGGAATATATATTTAGTTGATCTGTCAATGCTTGCATAGCTAAATCATGTGGAATGCAAGAATACAGTGTTTTAACATCACAAGTCATCCACATGAAATTCTCATCCCAATTCTGATTTAACATTACTGATAGCACATGTTTGCTGTCTTTCAAATAACTAGGTGACATAACTACCAATGGTTGCAATCTCTCATCTAACCAAGAACCTAGTCTTTCCAATAATGAATCCACACCTGACACTATAGGTCTGAAAGGAGGAGGAAAAAGCCCTTTATGGGTTTTAGGTAGGGCATGAAAAATGGGAATTTTGGGATTTACTGGTAATAAGAATTCTTTTTGTTTTAAATTAAGAATGCCTAGATCAAATCCTTCTTGTAAAATTTTTTCCAATTTAATTTTTATAGTTTCCGTTGGATCTCCATCTATTTTCTTGTAAGCATGACTTTCATTTAAAATACTATTAACCGCTCTTACATATAGGGTCTTATCCAATATTACCACTGATCCCCCCTTATCAGCATTCTTCACTACAATGTTTGGATTATTTTGTATGTTTTTTAGAGCTTTTCTTTCTCCCTTAGATAAATTATCCCCCTTGTTATTATCAGAAAATATAGATTTTAATTCCCGTTCCACAGAGAGCTGAAATTCATCCATAATGGGGACTCTTGATTGTAAGGGATAAAAATCCACATTTGGCACTCTAGAGACCACACTATTGTCACTGACAAAATTGTCCCTTTGTGAAGAATCAGATAAGGAATTAAGTTCAGTCAAGGCAAATTGTTCTCTGAAGGTAAGTCCTGCATATTCATTGACTGGTAAGAGAGGAGTGTTGATTTCAGTAGCTGATTGATCCTGATCAAAAAAATGTTTCTTGATAGTTAATCTTCTCACAAATTTGTTGACATCCAAAATTGTAGAAAGGAACATTCAGGTCTTTGGAGATGGACTTGTAGCCTTGAAATGGCTCACGCTTCCTCACAATTTGGTTTCTCGAGTCCTCAGACAGTTCTTTGGTCTTCTTTCTTTTCTCCAAGCTCAATGTGGTACACACAAGGACACAGGACAGAGGTTGAGTCAACTTTAATCCATGTCAACTGGCTGCAAGTGTAATTTAGTTATTGCCAACACCTGTTAGGTGCCACAGGTAAGTTACAGGTGCTGTTAATTACACAAATTAGAGAAGCATAACATGATTTTTCGAACAGTGCCAATACTTTTATCCACCCTCTTTTTTATGTTTGGTGTGGAATTATATCCAATTTGGCTTTAGGACAATTCTTTTTGTGCTTTTTCATTTAAGACAAATTAAATGAAGATACTAATAACAAAGAATTTGTGTTTGCAATAATTTTCAGGAAGAAACTGAGTATTATCTGAAAAAATTGCAGGGGTGTTAATACTTTTGGCCACAACTGTATAGAATTTTAGATGCAACAACGACCATCTCCTATCTCAGTAATGTGAGTTACTGAATTACAATTTTACTCATGAATTAAGAGTGAAAGATGAATCCAGGGAGGGAAAAAGAAGCAGATTTCTCTGATAAGGTGTATTACTAAGTGTAGGAATTCACTCACTCTGGTAGGCATTAGGCATCGGTCACACAGGCAATGCAGTTTTGGTTCAGACAAGTGTAGTTTTTAATGCTTTCCACAAGTTGTGCAACACCAAAACAACAAAATCATAAACATAAATCCCTAGCCTTGTGCAGGCGCTAACTCCACAAAACGGATCCTGGTTACTCATACACAGCTGAGCTAACCCCAGCTTGGTCAAACAAAAGAGCTATTGTCCAAAGCAAACAGTGATACTTGAGGTTTTCTGCACACAGCCTGTGCAGATTCTTCTTATAGGGATTCTGGCATGTCTATCTTTTTGGCTTCAAGACACATCCAGTCTGGTCAGCTTTCCTTTGCTGCCTTATATGAGCACCCAGCACTGATCAAAGCCTATAGATCTGGAATTTAATGTTGGCCTTCCTGGCATTGCTACAAAAGATTCTTATAGTCATGTGTACCACTGATTTATGAAATATACTCCACTCTTGACCTTACTCGTTACAGCAGTTCTGTCACCATATTTCACAAGATAACATTACTATATCAGTAAATTACTATATTACTTGACCTTACAATGATGCAGTGTTTAGTTTTGAAAATCCTTGTCCAAATTGCCATATATTCCTCGCTCCTGCTGCTAAGATCTCACATTGCTCACTACAAGCTGCATCTGTCAGTCAGGCTGGGTGTGTGATCAAAGATTGCATACACTTGGACTCATCAACTATTTCATACTTCAGCTGTATTCGTTAAGATATCCTCGCAATATGAAGATTAGGCCATTTTCACACTATCAGTAATTGGTCAGTATTTTACCTCAGTATTTGTAAGCCAAAACAAGGAGGGGAACAGTCATAAGAAAAGTAAAATAGAAACACGTCACCACTTCTGCATTTTTGCCCACTCCTGATTTTGCCTTACAAATGCTGATGTAAACTGCTGACCAAATAGGAAACATTTGAACGTGGCCTTACATAGTCACTCTGACATGGATTTCCATATTAAGTTCACCAGTCTCATCAGGTCTATGAAATATATTTTTTTTAATGTTTAACTTACAGCTCTCTATGGCGATTGAAGCTTGGTAACTTGAACCACAAAGTGTTCAGGTCTTGTGGGCATAATATGGATGCCAACCTTCACTCAAATTATAGCCATGTGAGGATTTCAATTGTGTGACAAGAGAAAGAGAAGAGATAACAATCATTGAAGGTAAAATCCAAATGAATGAGGATCAAATTAGTAACCCAATCTACTATTTTTTCCATGACCTGTTTGATAACTGAAGATTGGAAAATAAAAGGTAAAACATACCAACTGTTATTAGCCTTTTAAGGTTTTGGCATAGCAAATGTGCAAGGGCAAGTTAACATATGCTAACCGCTGGTTACCGAGCCGCTAACGATACTTACAATTGAGTATATTCATCAAACAAGGGATATAATCACAAGTGAGATAAGCCCACTTCACACTGTTATTTTATTGGGCCAATTTATCAAACATTGAGCTACTCTAGACAATGATGGATCAGGGCTACGGGATAATATTGCGCACAATAAGATATTATCTCATGTGAGATATTACCATCTGTTTGATGAATGTATTGTAAGAATAACATTTGGATATTCATCCTTTACCACTCATGTTTTTAGCACTTAGAGGTCTACACAGTCCCCTGGCTACAGTAGGGGGATTTACACAGGTTGAGCGTAATAAGCTGTCATTAGAGCCAATAATCATTGAACAATGCCCATTACAGCATATAAGTGGTACAGACATGCACAGCAAGGACTGACGCCTGCCAGGATACCCACACCATGCTGCCATGCTGTATTGCTTTTATTAAGAAAATGAATAATAACTGGAAATCATAGATTTTCTCTCCCAAAATCTGCAGTGATAAAGTCGATAATCTAGGGCAATTAAAGCAAAAAAAAAAAAAAGATAATCTTTGATGTCCACTAAAATACTGTATCTTATTAACGGGCCCTCATTTACCAGATGACCCAGTCACTCCTCTTCACTGATGGCCGTGTTCCCCACTGGGCAATTTCCTTCTCTTTCGGCATGTGACCATTTTAACCAATCAGCCTTGACGCTCTGTTCGAACTGGGAGACAGAGCTAGGAAACAATTTCCTTCCGCACAGTTGGCACATCAACCCTGCAATTAATCAGTGGCCACTGACTAACAGCAGTAGACAAGTGATGTGATCGCTGGAAGAGGAAATGGGTAGACCGGCAGGAGACATAGCCAGATATGAGCAGGGCCGGCGTCAGCACCCGGCACACCTGGGCAAGTGTCGGGGTCATGATGAAGCGGGGGGGCTCACTCACTGTCGGGGACACCTGAGTGCTATGGGAGCCCAATACCAGCGCCCGCAAGTGGGCCCCCCGAAGCTTGGAGCAGCATGGAGAGGTGGGTGATGATGCAGATGGAAAAAACCCCACTATGTTTGAAACTATCAAATTAACCCAGCAAGGGACCTCAGTAAAGAAAGGCAAAACATAGAGTAGATCCACCAATTTTCAAGTAGAAAAAAAAATGGTTTATTGGTTGTACTCACAAACAAAATGTAAAAGGCGCCTGTCACGGGTTTACCATGTCAGAAAGGAGCCAGAAGACCGCAGTGTCTGATTGTTCCTACTCCTGCGCTGAAAACAAGGACTTCACCTTCTTTTTAAACTAAGGAAAATTCTTTTGGCAATACAGGGGTTAATTTGCTCTGTTGAGAGCTATCGCTCTCAGCTGAGCACTGTTATCCGCTCCTGAATGACACACATTGTCAGACCTAGCTTATGCTGCATAGGTGTGTGGATAGTAGCTGGTGGTTGTAAGAGTTGATGGTTGTAAGAGTTGGCATTTGCTGGATTTATCTGTGACTGTTGCTTGGTTCAGTAAGTGTGAAAATTCCCTTTCTTCTCCTACTTTGATTTTACCCCATCCCATTTATTTGTATGTCTGGTATTTTCTGTTTTTTCTGTTCGTGTTACCTTGTTCATCTGGTTGGTGTACTATCATGCACTACCCCCATCTTCCCTGAGTGGGGGAAGGGTACAGACGGAGGGAAGATTCAGGAGATAAGGAAAGGTACGTGGCCCCAGCATCTTCACCTTCAGAAGTAACCCGGGTAATAGGGCGAGCTAGGGTGCCTCCAAGCATTAGGGATTGGGAAGGAGCCACTGGTCCCGGGTCACCTGACAACAGAGTCGTGACAGCGGCTTTCAGAAAACATAAAATTCGAGCGGACACAAGTGATTTTACATCAAATTTATTACTCCTGTACTGTAAAATAGGTTGTTATGCCCACAAGTGACACACATGATTCGTGGGACCCACTGTACCACAGACCGGACCTACCACTGAAGCCTCTAGTGGTGAGTTCATGCAAGTGTCGCCAGGTGCCATTCCAGGGTGGCGTCCAGTAGTAGCGCTAACAACAAGGGTTTATGCCGTTAATCTAGGTTTCTAGACAGGTAAGAACGTCTACTGAAAAGTTCAGACTGTGCAGACAGGATGGCCACTTGGGACAATTCAGACTGTGCAAGCAGGACATGCTCTAAAGTTAGGTACAGACACACAGGTCTCGAGTAACAGTTCTGGTACCGTCGATACAGCCACAGTGTACAAATACCGCAGATGCGGTTTCATGTTACGGATACTGCCAATGCGATTACAGGAAACAAGGTGAACCTATACTGGACTAACGGGACACAGGATAGGGACGGGGAACCTGTCAACATAGAGTTGCACACATAAAACCACCTAGCCATAATTATAGGGGTTGCTCAGGCACCTCCCAATTGTGCAGGGTGCCTTTTATAGAAGATGCTTCTCAGTAATTGGCTGGGAGACACCTTGCAGAACACATTACTAAATGCCTTCCAGCTGTTAGCACGGGGCATTTACCATGTGTGAGCGCTGTCCCTTTAAGAGCAATGAAGCACGCGCACTAGGCATGCCACTGAGACACAGTGCGGCGTGGACAGGAGCAGACAGAGTAGCCGGGACTACACCGGAGAGCTGGGGTGATGAGTATACCGGCATCCATGCATGGAGGGAGAAGGGAACACCATGCAGGGGCGCTGGTTATAGCGCTACATATTTGGTGAAATTCACTTTCAGCTTCACAATTATCTGCCATTATAGTGCAGTGGGTTTAATTCCAGATTTTTCTTATTCTGGGGGGCTACAGGACTAGTCTTGGGTTATTCGTAGAAGGTCTGCAGGACTATATAGATTGAAGTGGCAAGACTTTCTCTTCCATTTATTAAAAGAAAGATTCCTCTGGAACACCATAGTACTTTAGTGTAAAACAAGGGTCAATGCAGTTTCTATTCATCCTGCGTGTCATTAGTGCAGCAAAGACCTGCTCAAGGGTTTCCTTTAAAACTCCTTGACGAGTTTGACAAATCCAAGGTTTTCTTGAAGATGCTTTGTGAAACGCCTGCTTTATTTCTCCTAAAATGTCCTTGGCTAACTTTTTTTTGTCCTCTCCTAAGCTCTCTTTCGACATTTTTAGCATTTGTTTACTTTTTTCCAGTGCTTGTGTGGCATTTTTTGGATGTTTTTCCAACTCCATTCAACATCGAAAAGACCGCTAGCAGTTTATCAAGCAATGACAAAATGCTAAAAAAAACACCGTGCCATCTTCACCGCTTATGCTGAGCCTTCACATTGACTTTTATTATTAGATATGAAGTGTGTCTAGAGTGAAAGATTCTTGAGGAATGGTTAGCTCACTTCTTTTAACAGAAGTGGTTAAAAGACTGAACATGTGAACAGCAAGTTGTTTTTACATAGAAATACATCTGTTTATTCTTTTGAGAATTTAGTTAGCTCTTTTAAAGACAGGTTTCGGAGCAGACCAGGCTGGAAAAAATGTCTTACGCACATAGCCTAATAGACAGAGTGTGCCCCTCCCTGCTCAGGGGTCCTACAGAGGCAGTTTGTGTGCCCCGCTTACTGGCAGTAGGTGTGCCCTGCGCAAATGCAGTTTGTGTGCCCGGCACACAGGTAGTATGTGTGTGTCAGCCCAGGCAGTATGTGTCCCCATGCACAGGCCATACAGTTGTACTCAAAAGTTTACATACTCCGGCAGAATTTTTGGTTTCTTGGCCTATGAATGATAACACCAAACCTCTTTCTCCACTCATGGTTAGTGATTGGGAGAAGCCATTTATTGACAAACTACTGTATTTTCTCTTATTAAATCATTGAGCCACTCTGGGGAGATCTTTAGCACACAATTCATGCTGGCCAGCCCAGGAATTTACAGGAACTGGAGGCTTTTTGCCAAGAAGAAGGGGGCAGTTTTATCATCTGAGAAAATAAAGAACCTCATCCACAACTACCACAAAAGATTTCAAGCTGTCATTGATGTTAGTGGGGCCAAAACACTGTATGAAGAAAAGGGGTGTGTTAACTTTTGATCAGGGTCATTTAGATGTTTTGGGTTGTCATTACGATTTAAAAAGAGAAAACACAGTAGTTTGACAATAAATGGCTTCACCCAACCACTAACCATGAGTGGAGAAAAAGGTTTTGGTGTTATCATTCATATTCGCTGAAAAAAGGCCAAGAAAGCAAAAATTCTGTCGGGGTATGTAAACTTTTGAGTACAACTGTATGTGTGCCAATACAAGGGCAGTATGTGTGTCCCTTGGTAGTTTATTTGGTGTAAAACCTGTATGCACATCTATACCTGTATAGTTCCACACTGATAAATTCTGGTGACCAATTTCACACACAGAGAATGGAAGACTTGTTGTGATGTCTTCTTTCATTTGCTGTACTAGACGATTTCCACTCGGAGTACTACAGAGTGGCTGGCACATATCTCATTATTGGGAATATTGATTAGTAACTTTGTACGGAGACCTGATTAAGAGAGACATATTGAGCATTGCCATAGACAATTTCAAGCCTTCCTGTTGATTGTCCATTAATCTTGGTAAACTTTCCAAATCACTAGAGGTGACTGCTCTCCTGTTATCATCTATATTGAGCTTGGAAAATGAACAGACATCAAAAGTTCAATCAAGGCCACAGTCGCTCCTGCTAAACGCAGCTAAAATATATGAGGTAAAAATATTGTAAGTAAAACCGGCAAACCTATATGTCACTCTGAACAGGGAATAAATCCACTGCCGCCGTGTGAATATGATTAAGGCTAATTTCACACTTGCTTTTTTTTGCAGCGCGTTTTTCCCGCAAAAAAACGCATTAAAAAAACACATACAAACGCATACAAATGCTGCGTTTTTTTCAAGCATTTTTATGAGCATGCATGAAAAAAACGCAGCGTTTTTATGCGTTTGTATGCGTTTTTACCGCGTTTGCGTTTTTTTCCAACATTAGGTGGCCCCTCACACTAGCCCAAACCATGACTTTACTAACCCTAACCCTGACCCTAACCCTGACCCTAACCCTTAACCAAACCATACTAACCCTAACCCTGACCCTAACCCTTAACCAAACCATACTAACCCTAACCCTAACCCCTAGCTAACCCTAACCCTAGCCCTAAACCCCCTTAACTAACCCTAACTCTAACCCAAACCCCTAAATTCCATTGTCCAACTAATGGTAAAAAAAAAAAACGCATGCGCAAAAAAACGCATACATAAGCATGCCAATGCGCACATATGCGCACCCATAGACTTATAATGGGTGTATTGCTGTAAAAAAAACGCATTGCGTGCGCATGCGTTTTTTTGAGGCAAGTCAGACGCCCAAAAAATGCAACAGGATGCATTTTGTGCGCCCGAGCGCATACCGCAAAAAAACGCATGCGCGGAAAAACGCATGCAAACGCATGTGTATGCGCACATAAGCGCATCCCATGCAAAGTATAGGAGAAAAAAACCGCATGCGTTTTTTAGCGCTAAAATACCGCGAAAAAAAACGCAAGTGTGAAACCAGCCTTACCTGCGCATTTCTATTTTAGACGACATTAGGCAGAATAAGTCGTAGTCTCCACAACAAACAGCGTTATTCATCAATATGCTAGGAAAGTGGATTAAAGCAAACTGCAACTGACAATTAGCTTGCGTCCTCCTGAAGAGTTTCATTTAGCATCGATTTCTACATTCAATAACGGTGAATAGCCCAAAAATAGCTGTCACATATTACATCGTGAAATGATTAAGCTGTTTCACCACTAAAAGGTGCAGTCAATATTTGGACCATTAAGATGCAGATTATTTTTCTTTTTGCGTTTCATCATTCAGATAATTATGTTTTTCAATTTTTCTATTTGCATAAATTTATGAAATCTTTTTTTTTTGTAGAATGAAAATGACACTATATTGATGATACGACCATTCTCGATAAGTATTCCAAGAGCCATTTTTTATGGTAGCACTGAAAGTGCCACCATAGCCTGCAGCGACTCTGGACTTCTCTCATTGAGCACATTTGGTCTTTGGTCGGCAGTAGCAAAGGGAGCTGCCAGCAGCGGATGTTGATGATTTGCATGCCCAAGAGCAATCAACATGGCACAATGTTCCTCAGACAACCATGGATAATATCACTGATAACATGACAAGTGAGTAAAGCCTCCTTCATACATAGCGAGATTGCTAGCGATATCGCTAAAGCGTCACCAATTTTGTGAAGCAACAGCGATATCGGTAGCGATCTTGCTACATATGACTTACCACCGACCCGACTCCCCACTGGATATCGCTGATCGCGCAAGAGCGGGATGGTCCAATTCTCGTCGACGGCTTCCTGCTGGCGCCAACGAGCGACTCCATGGACGCGGGCGGAAGAAGTCACTCTCGCTGCGTGTGACAGGTAAGTATCGACCGCCGACCTCTGCTGCATCGCTGGTGAGATCTGCCTGTTTGGTAGCTCACTAGCGACCTTTTAGCGATGCACCAGCGATTCTGACCGGGTCGTATCGTTGTCGGGATCGCTGGTGCATCGCTAAATGTAACGGGACCTTTAGGGTCCCGTCACACACAGCAAGATCGCTAGCGAGATCGCTGATTTTGTGACGCATCAGCGATCTCTCCAGCGATATCGGTGTGTGACGGGGATCAGCGACCGGCCCCCCTGCCAGGTATTGCTGATCGTGCACGATCGTCCTGGGCCATTTTTTGATTGTTGGTCTCCCGCTGGCCATCACGCATTACTGCGTGTGGCAGCGAGAGATCAGCGATGCTGGATTCCAATGTAAACAGCAGGTTTCCAAGAGCCGCGTGGCTCTTAGATAACCGCTGTTTACATTGGAAACCAGCTTGCTCGCTGGTCCTGATCGCTGGAGGGGCTGTCTATGTGACAGCTCACCAGCGATCAGCCTAACGATGTCCCAGCAATCCCATCCATGTCGGATCGTTGGTGGGATCGTTGGTGGGATCGCTGGGACATCGTTATCTGTAACGGGGCCTTTAGTGTGGGGATTTTGGTGTGTGGCGCTGACACTCAATCTTAAATAAATCCAGATGTTTTGAACATTTTGTTTCTATAATTCCTTATCTGCATATCAGTAACATTTCTTATAGATCCTGTGATATTCACTATCCCCAAACTTTTCCTTCTTTGTGCAATAATTTCAATGCTGACAAGTATATGAAGTAAATAGTAAGAAAACATGGTCTCCTATAAACAGCTACCATGACAAGCAAGGAGAGTCTTCAGCAGGGCTCCAACTGTCATAACAATCCATCGGCACCCAGAGCTCGCTCACATCATGGGGGCTGATAGGTAATCAGGCATAAATAATCTAGGTTTTAGGGGTATTATTTCCTTTCAAGGACACTACCAGCTATCTCCGAGCTGCTACTGCGCAGGCAACGCCATCTTGGTGGAGGAATTTTTTTTCTTCTCTAGCAAGATGGCGCCGCCGATGCTTGCGTAGTAGCAGCTATCGGATCACAGCTGCTACTGTGCAGGCGCGGCGGGCGTCATTTTTAAATTGATTTACTTTTTTCTAGCTGAATAACATGATGAGCGTACAGCTGCATCTCACACAATTAGAATATCATCAAAAAGTTAATTTATTTCAGTTCTTTAATACAAAAAGTGAAACTCATATTAGATAGTAATTACAAACAGAGTGATGTATTTCAAGTGTTTATTTTTCTTAATTTTGACGATTATGGCTTACAGCCAATGAAAACTCAAATGTCATTATCTCAGTAAATTAGAATACTTTATAACACATAAGTGAGTAAAATAAATAAATAAACACCAGCCTCAAAACATTATTTTAAAATCTGAAATGCTGGCCTACTGAAATGTGTATTCAGTAAATGCGCTCAATACTTGTCCGGGCTCCTTTTGCATCAATTACTGCATCAATGCGGCGTGGCATGGAGGCGATCAGCCGGTGGCACTGCTGAGGTGTTATGGAAGCCCAGGTTGCTTTGATAGCAGCCTTCAGCTTGTCTGCATTGTTGGGTCTGGTGTCTCTCATCTTCCTCTTGACAATGCCCTCATAGATTCTCTATGGAGTTAAAGTCAGGCGAGTTTGCCGGCCAATTAAGCACAGTGATACTGTTGTTTTTAAACCAGTATTGGTACTTTTGGCAGAGTGGATAGGTGTCAAGTCCTGCTGGAGAATGAAATTTCCAACTACAAAAAGCTTGTCGGCAGAGGGAAGCAAGAAGTGCTTTAAAATTTCCTGGTAGACAGCAGCACTGACTTTGGTCTTGATAAAATACAGTGGACCTACACCAGCAGATGACATGGCTCCCCAAACCATCATTGATTGTGGATAGTTCACACTAGTCCTGGTGTTCACACATTTATTTTTCCCTTTCAAAAACAGTGTGTGTCATTTTTTTTTTTTTTTTTTTAAGTCTGTCACATTTTTCATATGCATTACTCTGGGCATTTCCCAAGTCCTAGGTAAAAGCTAATGGAGAAAATTATCAGAAAAAAAAATAGACAGAGAATGCTATGTCTTCACAAAAAAAGTTACTGATAGCAAAAAAAAGAAAACCATGGTACATGTAGATTTTTCAATATTTTTTTCTATTAAAAATACCACCTATAAGACAGGTTATCACAGAGTGATAAACCACCCTTACGGCAATACATTCTGATCTGATTCTGGCCTGTGCACTGCATACCTAAAAGATGTAGACTGATACGCTCATCATCCAGTAGTAAACTGCTCAGTTTCATACAACGTAGGAAAAACTAAGAATATGTTCATAAGGTAAAACATAATTTTACTTTGCCCAACATAAAATCGTTCATGTAATAATCAACTAAATATCCTCTTGATACATAAAGGTTAAAACCTTTCGCAACTGCAATTACACAAATATCGATTTCCATTAATGAATTGTATGTATTTTTAAACAGCTTGCATACTGCCTCGCAAACACGCCATATGATAACTAAATGTAGGGATCCAGGTTAAGCATCTTTTTTTTAACATGGATCACTGCAAGGGAAATTAGAAAAATAATTTGCTATTACTAGCCTGGAAAGAACATAAACCCAAGAGTCTTTTCCAATACTTGGCTTTTGATGAAGGTCATAAAGCTAAAGTCAGTCAATAAACAGTTCAGAAATGACTGCTCTTTATCTATACATGGCTCCTGTATGCCTTATAGATTACAGATTGTAGCCTTAAGCCTATTTCACAAGTCTAACATTTACTGTCCCAATACAGACAGCGAAATCCAGAAATGTCCCGGGTCTCCTGAGCTGAAAAGCCTGAAATACTACTATGAGGTGGAAGAGTTTAGGTAAGAGTCCTGCAACTGGTCTGGACATCGCAGTCTGCACCGCAAATGTCGTGTGTTAAATCTGGACTCAATGAGAGGGAAAACATTTTTCTTGGAAATATTAGGGAATTATTCTTCTCAAATATGCTGCAATCTAATCAAACTCAGCGCCTGGAATTGAAACTCAATGCAAAAAGGACATGACACAATATAAAATGCATCTTGTGTAACAAGGGCAGCGCGGTTTCTGGAAAAGGACCCTTTAAAACCCCTTAAGGACCACCAATACAACTAAAAACTGACCTGCGCTATCAGAGACTAGCATTCTCCGACAGGTGACAATTCAGCAATTGTCAGCTGTACTCTATAGATGACAACTTGCTGCATCAGCCTTGACTTGCACAGCGCTGAGGAATATATTAGCGCTATATAAATAAAAATAATTATTATAACATGATCAGTGTTGGCACCAGACATGGCCGTTTAACCCCTTAAATACTGCTGTTAATAGTGGCTACGTCATCTAGAATGTTAACAGAGTGTGGGCGCTCCTTCTATACCCTCATCGGCACCCTGAGATCTTGATCGTGTGGTCCTGATGTTTGCCATGGCAATTCATGGCCAAATAATGGCCTAAAAGTCTTCCACCTATAGCGGTCTGTTCAGAACTTAGAAACATTTAGGTGGTAAAAATACATTTTCTCATTCTTGTCATGTCACTTTGAATTAATTCCTGAAAAGCACCTGTAGGGTTAATAAACTACCTGACAGCAATTTTGTCTACATTGAGGGGTGCTCTTTTTAAAATGGTATCACTTTTGGGGATGCCAATGTATAGGACCCCAAAGTCACATCAAAACTGAACAGGTCCCTAAAAAAAAGTTTTGTAAATTTCCTTAAAAAAAATTCTGCTACATTTTTAAACCTTTTAAAATTTGAACAAAATAAAACAACAGTTTATAAATGGGGCTGATGTAAAGCAGACATGAGGGAAATGCTAGTTACTATTGTTTTTGTGTGGTGTGAATATCCGGATTAAAGGGATTTAATCCGGATAATCATACAAAGTTTGAAAACTGTAAATTTTTTGAAATTTTTGTCAAGTTTCTGATATTTTTATGTGTAAACACAAAACATATCAATCTAAGTTTACCGAATATCAACCTATCATAAAGTACAATGTGTCATGAAAAAACAATCACCAAATGAATCGGATATGTTGAAGCATACCTAGTGATTGCTACATAAAGTAATAGTGGTCAGATTAAAAAAAAATTGGCCTGGTCATTAAGGGGTTAAGTAAGCCTAAACAATCCTTTAAAATATGCATCTATAGGAAGAAGCAACTAAAAAGGTATTATATAATGCTCAGATTGAATAATAATAAAAAAGCAATAATAACCAAAGTGATCGCGCTGCCACTCATGTTCTGATCCTGACTAGTCCCTTTGCTGGTCTCTTCTTCCTGGTGCAGCAATGTCATTCCATCACATCAATATGTGACCAAGGAAGCCAATATGCAACGTAGACACAGGACACCTATCAGGTCTTTCGAACTAGTGACACCCTAGTATATCCCTGTCCCCTGGACTACCCCAGATGGTGGAGATGCTGGGGTCTTGTACCTAGCTATGCTCCTAACTTAACCCTTATTTGATTCCTCCCCCACCGAGGGAGCTGAGTGGCTGAAGCGTATAGGAAAATAATAACCAGAGAGACAGGGGTAAACAGAGATAAAAGAAAACTACAATCATATGTATACACAAAACAACAGAGTGGGAAACAGGGGAGGTATAAGCAGGGCAAATGTGAGAGAAAAAGGATAAACATGTAAATCAACTCCACGCAGCAAACTCCAGAAAAACTCTCTTACCGCCAATCCCAAACAACAAACTTTTTCAGTCAACACCAAACCAGGAAGTAGAACCATCACTGCCAATTCTCAAATTTAGATATTAAAATTCCAGCAGTTGAACAATTCCTTTAAGTCCTGTTGTGAACCAGACATGAAACATGCTATTCCAGTACATTCCACAGATGTCTCACTGGATTGAGCCCTGGGGAATTTGGACATTAGGTCAACACCATTTTGTCAAGTTCTTTTACCGATTCTGGAATATTTTTTGTAGTGAGCTATATTATTCTCGTGAAAAAGGTCATTGAACTTATGCACTGGCACTGCCATGAAAACTTGGTCTGCATCAATGCTTAGTTAGGTAGAACATATCAAAGTAACTTCTACACGAATTCCATGTACTGAGTTTGAGCACACTGCCCCTGCCAACTTTTCTTCCCACAAAGCATAATGGTGGCAAGTCTTCCCCAGGTAAGTGGGGTATAAACATGGCCATTCAAAATCAAAACTATGAAAACAGGCCATCTCATTAATTGAGCCATGGTCTAGTTCTGATAGGAACTTAAGTTCCTTTCCTAAGAGCCATCGTAAGACCTGCCCCTTATGCAGAAAGTTGGGAGCAGCTGTTTTGACATCTTTCTATTGTAGCCAGAATTAGTGTTAGAGTCACTTAGTACTATGGTAGCACTTTTATGGGATCAGACCAGATGGGCTTTGCTACTGACATCAATCAATGGGCATGGATCCTGTTTCTAGTTCATCATGTGTCCTTTCAATCCAAAAAAGCACAATACAGTATATAAGAAGTTGTAACGAAATCATATAAATATTCTAGTCTGCGGCACTCCTCATGTTTTTCTAGAGCTATACTATAGGTCATCCCCCAAAAGCAATGTCAACAAACGAAATGTATCCCGTAAGGCATGCTTCCTTATTTACAAGTCCAATTCATGAAGCTACCCTTAAACTCTAACGGTCTGTTTTCCTTTCGGACAGCGTATATGTGGTTATCACAGCAGTCGTACGCTCTGTTCTTTGCGATAGTAATAAGCACTCTCTTGGTCAGATTTTCATAAGTCAGACGCCTGCAGGTAGATGAAAATGACAAATTTAATGCAATGAAGTATTACAGCTTCACTAGACTGTTCAGAACAAATGGGATTATGAGCACAAAAGCCAAGTCTTTTGCAATGGTAATATTTAGATGTCAGGCTGATAATTACGGTACATAGCATATCTTTTTTTTACTGTTACAGAGATCGGGAGAATGTTCTTTAGCAATATATGACCTAACAGAGTTATATTATAATGATTTGTGGTCCTCTGCAATTAAAATGTTCTAGACTTCTAAGACTTTTTTCTTCTTATGAAAGGTGGTCTACTTGTGTTTCCAAACAAGCCCTAATGTGGGCATTCAGTGATACATGCAGTAACAGGCAGACAAGATACATTGCCGATTTCACAAGTTTTCCCACCTACAAAGAATAGAGTGGTCTGTCATTTTATCGTAGGTACACTTCAACTGTGAGAGGCAGAATCTTAAAAAAAAAATCCAGAAAGTCCATAAAGCACAGTCCTCCAGACTGAGAGGCGTTACGAAGAGCTACTCTCCATGGCTCATAGCTCAGGGTGGGATCCTATAATAGAATATTTCAACATTTGTATTCTTAAGTCAGGCAACTTTAAGACCTTCCTGGTAGTAAAATCTGATTTGATATAATTGGTACACTTTAAATGAATCGGATATTTCGGGATCTCTGCCACAGAGGACAGAGTTTCTGTTAAACTTGTTGCATAATCTTTTAACCATTCCCAAGAGAGCAGTTATCTGCCAAATCTACACAGTAAATGATCACAGGGAACACGAGAGTTACTAGTCAAATTATAGACTAGAACATTTGATAGCTTAGCGCCACTGCGTCGGAAAAGTACTTTGAATTACACTAATACTGGAAAACTATCTGAAAGGGTTAGCACATTACATAATTAAATCTTAAAAGCACAAAAGTACTTATCTGCACCCAAGAACAACTTAAAATTTTACACTTATTATACAGCAGGTTGAGAATGAGACAGCTTTACTTATATTTTTTTTTTCAATTTAAATGTAACTGTTCAAGTATTCACAAAATGTTCATGAGTCTTACAAGTCTCAGCAATGATATGGACGTGATCAATGAGCTGAAGGGAAATTTCATCTAGAACAAAGGTTTCCTATACAATCTTTTACATAAATATATAGCTTCTATAACATTTCCACCAACTATCTCCAGATATTAATTAAGATGCATACAAAAACATGTGGATGAAACGAATGTATCTCCTTGGATCTAATACTATTAAGGTACATGAACACGCTGGCTTTTATAGATTCCGGCGTACGCACCAAGGTGTTTCATGAAAACGCAGGCAGTGCTTTTCCTGAACTGTCTTCTTTTACCACTACGAGTTATTTTTTTGGCTTGTGGGTATCATCTAGCAAGTGACTTCCAAGCATACGGCACTTGAAGAATCGCTTCTTTTACCCACTTCAAGTCTTTACAAATGTGAAATGGTTAAAAGACAATCAATCAAAGGACTGAACATGTGCATGGCAAGACGTTTTCACATTCTAATGCATATACACATAAAAGAGAAAACACCAGCACCATGGAACATGTGGTTTTATCCGCTAAATATCGCACTGATCATGTATCAGCTATAAACTGTGTGCTCAACCAAGATGAAGACATCTGTATAAAAAAATTAAGAAAGTGGTGGCACTCACCGGTTATTTTAAAAGTCCAAGATTTATTCATCACTAAATCACTAAATAGAGTGGCACATGTACCGGACAACGGTCCTTTTGCGCCTGTCTGCACTTCAATGGGTCCAAGGATAGAATCTATCCTCTCCCTTGCTAAAATTTTTAGCGATGTGAATAAATCTTGGACTTTTAAACTTAACCGGTGAGTGCCATCACTTTCTTCAATTTTTATTGTAACGTACAGTGGGTACGGAGAGTATTCAGACCCATTTAAATTCTTTACTCTTTGTTTCATTGCAGCCATTTGGTAAATTCAAAAAAGTTCCTTTATTTCTCATTAATGTACACTCTGCACTCCATCTTGACTGAAAACAAACAGAAATGTAGAAATCTTTGCAAATTTATTAAAAAAGAAAAACTGAAATATCACATGGTCATAAGTATTGAGACCCTTTGCTCAGTATTGAGTAGAAGCACCCTTTTGAGCTAGTACAGCCATGAGTCTTCTTGAGAATGATGTAACAAGTTTTTCACACCTGGATTTGGGGATCCTCTGCCATTCTTCCTTGCAGATGCTCTCTAGTTCCATCAAGTTGGATGGTGAACGTTGATGGACAGCCATTTTAGGTCACAGAGTTGTTCTGAAGCCACTCCTTTGTTATTTTAGCTGTGTGCTTATAGTCATTGTCTTGTTGGAAAGTGAACCTTCAGCCAAGTCTGAGGTCCAGAGCACTCTGGAAGAGGTTTTCATTCAGGAAGTCTCTGTACTTGGTCACATTCATGTTTACTTCAATTGCAACCAGTTTTACTGTCCCTGCAGCTGAAAAACACCCCCATAGCATGATGCTGCCACCACCATGTTTCACTGTTGGGATTGTATAGGGCAGGTGATGAGCAGTGCCTGGTTTTCTCCTCACATACCGCTTAGAATTATCACCATAAAGTTCTACCTTCATCTCATCACACCAGAGAATCTTATTTCTGATAGTCTGGGAGTCCTTCATGTGTTTTTTAGCAAATTCTATGTGGGCTTTGATATGTCTGGCACTGAGGAGAGGCTTCCGTTGGGCCACTCTGCTATAAAGGCCATACTGGTGGAAGGCTGTAGTGATAGTTGACTTTGTGGAACTTTCTCCCATCTCCCTACTGCATCTGTGGAGCTCAGCCACAGTGATTTTGGGGTTTTTCTTACCTCTCTCACGAAGGCTCTTCTCCCATGATTCTCAGTTTGGCTGGACAGCCAGGTCTAGGAAGACTTCTGGTGGACCCAAACTTCTTTAATTTAAGGATTATGGAGGCCACTGTGCTCTTAGGTACCTTGAATACAGCAGAAATTCTTTTGCAACATTAGCCAGATCTGTGCCTTGCCACAATTCTGTCTCTGAGCTCCTTGGCCAGTTCTTTTAACCTCATGATTATCATTTGGTCTGATACGCAGTGAGCTCTTATATAGACAGGTGTGTACCTTTACAAATCAAGTCCTTTCAGTTTAATTAAATATAGCTGGACCCCAATGAAGGAGTAGAACCATCTCAAGGAGGATCACAAGGAAATGTACAGGAGGTGACTTAAATATGTGTCTGAGCAAAGGGTCTGAATAATTATGACCATGTGACATTTCAGTTTTTAATAAATTTGCAAAAATTTCTACATTTCGCTTTTTTTTCAGTCAATATGGGGTGTAGAGTATGAGAAAAAAATGAACTTTTTTGAATTTACCAAATGGCTGCAATGAAACAAAGAGTGAAAAATTTGAAGGGGTATGAATACTTTCCGTACCAACGGTATATGTTCATTGTTTGTCACGTATATTGAGCACTTTTTCAGGGTGTTATCGAGTGTACCCGTCTGAGAATTAATCCGTGTGCACACACCCTAACACTGACATGATGAATAAACGCCTGTGTGTAGCATTTCATTGCTTTATCAAGTTGTATCACAGGTATCATAAGCAGCAAGAACGAAGACAAACACCAGCACTTTCACTCAAGACTGAATGGATCCAAAAGAAAAACATTAAAATGGATCTTAGAAGAAACCCGCACACCCCGAGTAGGCAATTTTTTTGGGGTATAAAAAAAAACAACAAAAAAAAAACCTTATAACTATAAGGCAGTACGACACAGGGCATGCTGATTAGGTTTCCCAAGATTGAATATACTGGCTACAGAACTAAAAATGGATTAAAAGTCTTCAATTAGTGAACAATTTCAAATCAAAATTGATTATGTAAAATTTTCTGAAATTGAGTCTCTTTATCCAAATGGGATACTAAGTGACATTCAGCTAAATGGAGATGCAGCAGAAGTGTCAAATTAGACAAAAGTAGGTCTATTTCAGTTAAAATGAACGTCTTCTAAAGAAACACCGGTCTACAAGCCTTCCACTCTACTGAACCTGGCCCATCCAAGTATTATATCGATGCTCAGTGATGACAAGCATGTGTTCAAGGGATCATGAATAAGACTGTTTAAAGTTGAAACGCGTTGATTGTCTCAGACACTGGTGTGTTCAGGTATCTGCTGTGAAAACATTTGTTGAGAAGTTTTTTCTTATTTGTAGTTGTCCAATTAATTTTGTACCATTTTAAGCCACTTCGCCATGAGCTGGAGATTTTTTCATTTGTGCTGGCAAGCATGTGTTGTTACATGTATCCTGTGCTGGCTTCTGCGGGGGAAAGGAGAGATCTGGACGGCGCAACTCTTGTGGGTCACAGATGATTACTGGAGGTTAAGAGGCTGATCCTAAGGTGAGCAAATTGGTTTTAGGCCATATTGCCAGGTGCAAAAACCTTGCTTTTTTTCCAGGTGCCAAACCACAGTGTGCCAAGAATTTGCTCTGATTACTGCATTTTTGCTGCATTTCTCCCCTTTTTTACTCGGTTATGATGCAGAATTAAAGCATTGTTTAGGAGGTAAAGTTTTTTTTTTGTTTTTATTTATTTTTCTTTAAATATAAAAGTGATAGGATTCTGAAGTTAAAAAAGAAACTGTTTTTTTTACATGCATTCGTTAGGCTTCCCAAAGAAGCCTCTAGGAGAAAAAATGCATGAAAAAACGCACAGAAAGAGTGTTTTTAAAAGCACATTGCGCATGAAGGTGCATCACATCCGCTAATATGGCCTTAAATGGAACTGTCTTGGTGAGGCAATTTGCTTCAATAATTCTAGGTCAGGTCAGGTTCACATGTAGCCAAAATGTCGCTATTATCCTCTTTGCTTTTTGTGCAGTAAATACGTTGCAATTAATAGTCAAAGGGGTTGTGATTTCATGAAAACTCATGCCCACTCTGCACATAAAAGAATCCTGACAGACAATATCTGCTGTACGATCTATAGGCAGCAGGTATCAGACACTGAATGTATGATTTCAGTCATGCACTCATATGTTTGACTCTGAAATCCTGCTGCATTTCAAGAGAAAAACAGATTGTAAATGTCACTGGGGACAGAGCCAAATGCGGGAAGAGTCGGAAAGGCCGGTCCCAGCTGCTTCTTCCTGCCCATTGCCATTGATTGACAGACCTCTCCCGATATAAGCATACAGGGAGAATCAGTCAATCAAGAGGAGCTGGCAGGAAGAGGCTGCCAGTGACTGGCCTTTCTGATTTGTCTTACATGAGCTGATTGGACAGCACGTAGAAGCTGTCAGGTTCCCTTTAAAGATGTTTTGAACTGTTACATTTTAAAGCACAGAATCTTAGTGCCTAGTTCCTATGCTAAATAACACATTAGAAAATGCTGCTTCAAATTTGCTCCAAAAACATATAAAAATAGGTGAAAAAAGCATTAAAAACCTACAATAATCATGGCAGATTGCACGAACGGTACGTATTTCGGTGCGAACACCTGCCAAAAAAAAGCAATGGAAAAAAGCTGAGTTTATGAATATGGGATGTGTTACATCAATCTTTTCTCCCACGGTTTAATTTCAATTAAATTTATCCCACTTACTATTCTGAAGCCTTCAGAAGAATAGCAGCATCTCCTAAATCCAGACAAGTGTTCTCTTACAAGACCAAGATGTTTACTATGATTGAAACGTTGTCTCAGCATGGAGGAAAAATCCTTCCTTTGCCTTGACGCAGCAAATCACAAAATATGCATGGCCAAAAATAAAAATATCTTCACAGATATTAGTGGATACAGCTAGGACAACTGGTAGGGCTTTTATATATTTGCCCAACCTTCACCAAACCACTCCGAAGTGCTGATCAGTGGAGGATGCAAATGTGGGGCTTGGCTGCATCAGGAGAGCCCATTTTGATTGTGCTATGGGATTTCTGGAGTCTTGGTGTATACCTATGGACAGTCAGATTTCTTTCCATAGACATTATGGGATATTTTAATAAGAAAAGCAGAACCGATTTGCTACCCCGCTATTATTACTACCTATGAAGTGTTATACTATAATATCAAGGCTAAAAACAGAATTGGTTTACAATATACCAACATAGACTATTTCGTCTTAGCTTGCTCTCAATTTCACACACGGAGAGTTTGACTTTAGTCCAAACACAACTCATAAACTTTCTGCCATGTTTTTCCGATAAATCAATTCAGCAGAATGAGATTTTGCTGCCTGGCTTATTTGAAGCTTGTGTGTGAAAATTTATATGGTCCATAACTCTACATGTAGGCCAGATATCTTGTCTGTTGGTTTGGACCTGTCAGCAGCATAATGACAGATTAGTAGGAGTTCAAAATTGTGTAGGCTGTATAGGAGGGGCAATAAAATTCTCTGCCATCTCTGTGGATGATCAAATTTTATAGCCTGAAAATAAACCGATTAACATGTAGTAAACATCCGACAATGTTATAAGGTTCAGGCTAGGGATGCCCTGAATCTAAATTTTAACACTTGGATGAATATTATGTTCTCCTAGTGAATACTAAGCATATATCTCAGACTGAAATATCAGCATCCTCTAGAGGGATAAAAGATCGAAAACGGCATCTGGTAATCATTACACTTGGAGTGTACAAAATAAAAGGATACAGGGATACTTTCCCTGGACTTCACTGTAACCATATATCTATGTGTGATGTGTATGTAAATATATATATAGCTTACCAGATTTCTGATTTTGTTTTTTGTCAACAGAGCTGTAGGATTTTTAATAGCACCACTAAATTCAAGAAACAATTGGAGGTTTTGTTCTTAGTGTACACTGAGCAGTAAACATGGCATGTTATCTTCATTCTGGAGGTCAGTACGATTTAGTTTGTGCCAAATTCATACACTTTTTATTATTTACTAAGTATAAAGAAACTAAATAACCTTTTTTAAAATAAAGAAATGGTTTGTGTCACCATTTCTTTTCTAGTCTATTGAGCTACTTTTTTTTGTGGGGCGAAAGTTTTTATTGATAGCCTTATTCTGCCACTTATTTTTCCGCGAAGCGATTTAGCTGCGGAAAAATACGCAGCATTAGCATAGCATGTGCGGAATGCCATTGAATTCAATAGCTTGCTTATTTTATGCGTTTTTGCGGCGAAAAAAACGCGGCAAAAACACAAAATCCGCAAAAAATCTGCACGTAGGTACATAGCCTGGAAGTTCATACTTTTTCAGCAGTCGCAATACCACATTTTTTCTGTTTTCTGCATTTGTGGTGAACCCCCCTTCTGTCTAATTGCGCAAATCCTTCCAAAGCTATTGACCACTAGAGGTGAGCGAATTTGTTCGGATTCGGTTCTGAATACGATCGGAATCGAATATTGTTTTGGCAATATTCATTGAACACAGCCGAACGTCATTAGAGTCAATGGGAGTAGAAATTTCCGAATATGTTCAGAACCGATCATAAGACATACATGCGGCATGAATAGTGTTCGAATATGGCTCAAA
Source organism: Dendrobates tinctorius (assembly GCF_039654945.1). Taxonomy (NCBI): domain Eukaryota; kingdom Metazoa; phylum Chordata; class Amphibia; order Anura; family Dendrobatidae; genus Dendrobates; species Dendrobates tinctorius. The sequence goes on along the minus strand of NW_027361779.1, from coordinate 6,448,245 downwards.
TATGTCAAAATCAGCTTCAGGGACAAAAGCCAAACTAATTTGCTCATCTTGATTGACCACAGCATCTAAAGAGTTAACCTGTCACAACTGGCATCAGCACATATTGTAGCTAATACAGACAGTTGTCAGTTGCATTATACCAGAACCAAACAGGTACTGAGCTCCGGTGCCCACTAGATACATAGATGCATGTGCATCCAACTTGTCTTGCATGTATGGCAGAGATATGGAAGTGGTGAAACATAATGTAAGAGCTTCCATAAACTATTGATCTCACACTTTACCGCCACAATTACACTATCAGTATTTGGTCAGTATTTTACATCGGTAATTGTAAGCCAAATTCAGGACTGGGTGAAAAATGCAGAAGTGGTGACGTGTTTCAATTATACTTTTCCTCTGATTGTTCCACTCCTGGTTTTGGCTTACAAATACTGATGTCAAATACTGAACGTGTGGTGAAGTCATACATAGAAGCTGGAGTGTGGCTATACTTACAATTTCATGATGTTTGCTTCACCTGTAATAATGGCATTGCCAAAAACTGCAAAACCACAGCATTTTGGGTATGTATTGCTATTTGGATTGGTTGCAACCACCGTGCAGGCTCATACTGGGCACTAAATTGTTGTTGACTAAATTCACAACCATTTTTTTTCCAATGCAACACAGTGAATCATTAATAACAAATTACACTCCTCAATATTAAAACTGCAACACCAAAAAGGAAGAGTTGCAGAATTATGGAAATCATAGGATCGGCAGACTTTTTAATTAAATGCAGATGATGAAAAAATGGAACAAAAATTTCAAAACATCTCAATTTATTCAGTAACGAGTATGGACCCCATATGCTCCTGGTGGTAGGACTGGCATGACAGTCTCTTGTGAAAGCCTCTTTATGACATTGCCCATGTGGCCTGCAGATGAAGACCAGAGGTTGGAATGGAGGTTTATTCTCTTCAGTGATAAGTACATCTTTTATCTTTGATGCGACTATAGCCTGAGATTAGTTTGGAGACCACATGGGCAATGCCATGACGAGGCTTTCACTAGGGAATGTTACACCGCTCCAACTCCCAAGTTTATGGAGTGGGCTGGTATAATGTATGGTAAATAGTAAGACCCCTCTAGTTTTCATTCTGGGTACACTGAAAGCTTGGTATATTTCAATTTGGTGGTGGAACCAGTGGCACGGTCAGTTCTCTAAAGTGTCCCAAGAACCATTTTTTTTTAAACAGGACAACACCAGGCCACATGTTGCTCGTGTGTTTCTGTGAACAATAAGCAAGGCCTTCTGTGCCATCATACCCACAGAGGATTTACACTGAGCACATCTTGGACATCATTGGCCAAAAGCGCCACCAGCAGTGCATTCAGCGTGGCAGAAGATTCCTCGCATAAACATCAATAACTTCATGGACAGTATACCAAGGAGTGGAAGTGCCTGTATTTCTGTGTGTGGCGTTCATACTCGATTCTGGATAAAGGACATGTTTTCAAAATTTTGTTTCTGGTTTTTCATCTTATGCATATCATTATCATATCTATCAATCCTATGATTTTCGTAATTTAACAACTTTTCCTTCATGGTGAGCAATCTCAATGGTGAGGATAGTACTTCGACCTCCGGTAACTTGGAACGTTTCAAATGTTCTGAAAAAAATTCTGTATTGTTAATAATGTGCAAGTTCAAGTTTAGAAAAAGAGAAAAGACAAGTATGCCCTACTGGATCAAGTAGCATGTAAGCCGTAAGTAAATGAACTGGTAAAGGACATTCAATGAGTGCTTGACTTTTTACCGCTCATGAAACAAGCACCAAAAGGCAAAATCGTCCTTGTGAAATGAACAGACAGTTATGCACTCCTAACGTTTAAATGAGGGAAGAATCTAAATATCCTTGGTTTTTTATAGAGGAGAAAAATGCCACTAATCAAGAAAGATATATGACTTTTTATCTGGCCAGAATTTCCAGTTCCACTTCAAATAGTGTTAGATATCTAAACATTTCTGCAGCAAGATTAAAAAGGGTGATTGGCTAAAGTTACATTTTTATGCTTTGAAAGTCTTTTTACACTTCCAGCTTTTGAATTCTATATAGCTAAAAAAAAAAGCACAGCTAAAAAAGCCATATTTAGCGGGAATTTGATGACAAGCTTAAAATAAAATGTAACATTGAGGAAAAAGTCTTCTATGATTTCCTATAAAGAATAAAAATATCATTGCATGATCTAGGGTCAAATTTAGAAAATGCAAATGACAAATATAAAGAAAAACAAGCATCGATGCCATAGCCATACACATAAAATAAAGAAATATAAAGAACATTTTCACTTATTCTAAAATTTTAAGCCCCATTTTCGTGAAATCAGTTTGCTAGTAGTCACGGAGATAACATGGTGCAGAGAGCATGAGTGATAATTGTACAGCTATACTGGCTGCAGGTTCAGTTCTCTCTCACAGCAGGAAGTCCAAGCACAATCCTAACTACTGTTCAGAAGCAGAATTCCATTTAGTCTGCAGTCAATCTGCTTTTACCCAATCACTTTTTGCTCTTATCTTCTATATCCTCAGTATAAGGCCTCATTCATGATTAAGGCTAGTTTCACACTAGCGTTTCACTGACCTGCGTCGGTCTGCGCACGGCCACGTTTGGCGCAGGTCGGCGCAACGTCAAAAGGACGCATGCGCCGTCAAATGCATACCTGCGCACAGCCTGCGTACCCAATGCTAAAGATAAGGTATGCAGATTGCATGCAGCGTCATGCGCCCATAGGCGGAGCGGCCGGGAGCGGAGCTTGGCGGCCGTGCGCAGACCGACGCAGGTCAATGAAACGCTAGTGTGAAACTAGCCTTACATACACACATTTTCACAGATAAAATACATACCCGTTATTATGTGTGGGCATGTTCACATTTCAGTTCTTTTTTTTTTTTTTTTTTTGCAGAGGGATTGCCAACATAAAAATAGGCATCCCTTCTTTTTCGGTCTATTATTGATTGGCTGCTCCATCTGTACTACTAATGAATACTGTTGAAAGAAGCAAAAACGGGATGTGTAAAGAGCCGGACAGCATCACAAATCAGAAGCATTTAATATCACGCAAGTACATTTTAGTCATCCCTAAAGTTTTAACTGTTCACACACCATTGTATGGTGGATGTTGACAGTCAACATCGATGAGATATCGCTCTGCTTATGACAACCTCATGCTCTAGAGCAGTTTTTCTAGAAAAAGAGTAGATATACAATAAGAGAAGATCCACCATTATTATGAGAACTAGGGTTAGAAGTATGTCATTATAATCAAATGGCAATTCAGAATAAGCAAAAAGTATAACTGGGGATAAAAAACAGAAGTTTTTTGGTGTATTAAAGTACCAAATTGGAGAAATTAAGATAGGCACTTAATCCAATTCCCATGCCGTAACTACGCGGCAGACCTAAGTGTTGTTCCTACTAAGAAACGCAAGGTGCAGGTTACTCGCCATTGAGTACACAGAAAAAAAAAACACAAATTGTGAACTTATTAAGTAAACACTGTATAACCCTGCTTACATACAATTAGGTCCATAAATATTTGGACAGTGACACAAGTTTTGGCATTTTAGCTCTTTACGAAAACATATTCAAAATACAGATATATAACCAAAAATAAGAAACACGCCACTTCTGGCTTGTAGTTGCCCAAGTACAATCCTAACCAGTTGTATAGTATAGTAAAATGTAAAACTTGGCACTCAGATGAATCATTGATTGTAGAGTTTACTAAGTGAATGCAATCCAACAAATTAGTTGTTTCGGTCTACACACCGGACATTCATCAGTAAACGGATTGCCTAGGGAAAAACATGTAAAAAAGGACAAGCGCAGAGGTATGTGAGCGAAATCCACCACTTTCCAAATAAACTCTACGTTAAATCATTCATTTGAGTGCCAAGTTTTATATTTCATAGTTGTGTAATCAATATGGGCTTAAAGTGTAGACCCCCAGCTTTAATTTGAGGGAATTTACAACCTACTTGGAGTAAGGGTTTAGGAATTTCAGCACTTTAATATGTAGCTGTCTTTTTTCAAGGAATCAAAGGTAATTGGAGAATTATCTCAAAAACTCTTTAATGGGCTGCATGGGCAATTCCCTCAGTAATGTGGGGCGCCACCTAGGGCCGTCGGTTACTCGGTACCGGGCCGGTGTCTTAAAGGGATGTGTAGCGGCAGCAGTGACCTGGTCTGTGGCCCTGAGTGTCCTTGTAAAATAAGAACTGATGAGGAATAAACTCTATGTGTAGATAAGTTTGTGACGCCACCTGTGGTTTCTGGTCAGAGGTGACCAGCGCTGCAGTGCAGATCCTCTGAGACCGATGGTGTGATGCAGCAGAGTTGGAATAGCTCTCCACAGGCAGAGCTTTTGTCCCAGGGCAGCTGTGATGCAAAAGATGTTGTATTTGATAAGGATAGATGTAGCAGAGATGGATAGATGGATAGGTGATGCAGGAAGAATTAGAGGACACAGCTGGGTTCAGTTCCAAAGCTTTACTCACAGTTCTTGTGTACACAAATACCCACTTGGCGCTGCGTGCTCCACGTGAGGGGTCCAGCAAACTCCCAGGCAGATGAAGAACACCTTTCCAGAACTCCCTTCAGTGTGTTCCTTTCCTGGCCGTCTCCCTGTGTTGATTTCCTCCCTCAAGCCAGCAGACTCGGATCTTGTCGGGAATAACCTCTAGGTCCCCGGATCCTATGTGTCTGCCTTTTCAGGGAATAATTATGGATTTGGCTGCAGCAGTTGCAATGCTCATAGCCTCTGGTTGATCTAGCTGGGTCCGTTGTTCACTCCACTAGTTTTAGGGCCAGTCCCTATATTGCGACCTGATCCCTCTGTCACGATCCATTTTTGGATCTGTCAAGATTCTGGATTCTCTTTTATAAACTTTTTCTCTTTAAGGCCATTGGGGGTTAATGTCATTTTTGCCCCCGGTGGCCGCTGGTGTTACTACAACTGTAGTTGGTCTGCTGATGGGTTTTTTCCCCCGGCGGCTGCTGGTGTTACTGCATGGTGATTAATTATCTATGCAGATGGGTGCCACTCCTTCTTCCCTTTATAAGGCCACCTGGTGCTCTAGATCACTGTTGGTAATACTGGTCATTTGCTAATCAACCTTGGTGAAGACTGGACCTACCTGGTGCAGAGGGGGTTCAGCTTATCTGGAGCAGTGGTGTTGCTGCTGGATGCTGATTGGGTGCCTTACTCTGCTGCTTGGAGCATTGGCAGCAGATAAAGCTAAGTATTGTTTTTTTAGTTGCTTTAACCCCGTGATGTCTGTTTTATCTTTCCTTTCGAGTTATTGGTGCAGTTCACTTTATTCCCTGTCTCACCTCCTGGAGAGGGGGTTGGGGGTTTAGCTCAGGGCTAAACAGGAGATAGGGACAGGTCGGGGACTTGGGCCTCACTACCATCAAGTGCACCCCCAAGTTAAGGAAAGTCAGGGCACCCCTTTAGCTGGAGGGGAAGTGCAGGGGCCCAGGTTCCTCGTCCCCTGTTTTCCCACTACTGCCCCGTGACACCCTCCACCCAACGTTAGCCGGTGTGGAACGAGCCCCACGGACAGTATGGTCGCTGCCGGTGCCTCTAGGATCCCTTCCCTCTTCAGGGATCTTCCTTCTGTCTCTTTCCTTCCCTGCAGCTCCTCCTGACCAGGAGCTGCTTCACACATGTCCTTCCACTTCCTCCCCTCAGGACGGACTCCACACTAAACTCTCTTCTACGGCTCTCATCCTACTAGCTCCGCCCACCTCCCAACACCCTTTACCACCCAGGCAGAGTTGAGATCATCCTCCCGTAGGGTACATCCAGATGCCCTGCTGCTATAGGGTGTGTGTTGGATGCAGATGTTAGAGTCCTGTCGGGTGCCTCCATCTTACCTAGGAAGTGGGATACCACACCTCTGGGTGAGGTGCAGTACCTCTGTGGCAACTGAACCCTCAGGGGCACCACAAAGGCATTATGGATTAAGCAGGTAAAAGGTCTGCAGCCAATTCCAAGAGTGGAATTTGCATTTGGATGTTGTTGCCCTGAACTCACAACATGCGGTCAAAAGAGCTCTTAATAGAAGTGAAACAAACCATCATTAGGCTGAAAAAGGGAAGAAATGCATCAAAGAGATATAGAACTAAAAAAAGTCTGGACGTCCATGGAAGATAACAGTTGTGGATGATCGCAGAAATCTTTCCATGGTGAAGAAAAACAGGGCTGTGGAGTCAGAGTCGTGAAGTCGGTGCCCATTTTGGTGGAGTCGGTATAAAATGGACCAACTCAAAAAATATATAAATTGGTACAGTAGTTCAATGTGAATATGAAGAGGTAAGTTCCGGACTGGACCAAGGAAATGCAGTGGACGTGGTGTACATGGACTTTTCAAAAGCTTTTGATATGGTGCCACACAAAAGGTTGATACATAAAATGAGAACACATGGGGATAGGGTAAAATGTATGTAAGTGGGTTAAGAGCTGGCTCAGGGATAGGAAACAAACGGTGGTTATTAATGGAGCACACTCGGACTGGGTCATGGCTAGCAATGGGGTACCACAAGAATCAGTATTGGGCCCGCTTCTTTTAAACATATTTACTAATGACTAGGAGGCATAGAGAGTAGAATTTCAATATTTGCAGATGACACTAAACTCTGCAGGGTAATCAATACAGGGGAGGACAATTTTATATTACAGGAGGATTTATGTAAACTAGAAGCTTGGGCTGATAAATGGCAAATGAGCTTTAATGGGGATAAATGTAAGGTCATGCACTTGGGTAGAACAAACAAGATGTATAATTATGTGCTTAATTGTAAAACACTGGGCAAAACTGTCACTGAAAAAGACCTGGGTGTATGGGTGGATGACAAACTCACATTTAGTGGCCAGAGTCAGGCAGCTGCTGCAAAGGCAAATAAAATAATGAGATGCATTAAAAGAGGCATAGATGCTCATGAGGAGAACATAATTTTACCTCTATATAAGTCACTAGCGCGACAACACTTGCAATACGAAGACAGGTTATTACACTTGGGGTTGTTTAGTTTGGAAATACGAAGGCTTAGGGGTGATCTTATTACAATGTATAAATATATGAGGGGACAGTACAAAGACCTTTCTAATGACCTTTTTACTCTTATACCTGTGACGGGGACAAGGGGGCATCCTCTACGTCTGGAGGAAAGAAGGTTTAAGCATAATCACAGATGCAGATTCTTTACTGTAAGATCAGTGAGACTATGGAACTCTCTGCCATATGATGTTATAATGAGTGATTCCCTACTAAAATTTAAGAAGAGTCTGGGCGCCTTTCTTGAAAAGTATAATATTACAGGTTATATACAGTACAATATACTAGTTTCCTTGATATTGCGTTGATCCAGGGAGCTTGTCTGATTGCCGTATGTGCAGTCGGGAAGGAATTTTTTTCCCCAATGTGAAGCTTACTGTTTGCCACATGGATTTTTTTTGCCTTCCTCTGGATCAGCATGTTAGGGCAGGTTAGGATAGGATATGGGTTGAACTAGATGGACTTAAAGTCTTCCTTCAACCTTAATAACTATGTTACTATGTAATGTAGTGTGTGATGTTAATTTTTGTTATAACAATTTGGGAAAATTTACGAAATCTCCTATAAATATATGCTCTGTTCCTTGCCCTGATGAAGTGGCTGTGTTTGCCACGAAACGCATAGGCTTATTAAAGAAGTTTTTTATTATATGGACTGCCAAAGGTGCGTTTTTTTTCTGGTCAGCGCGGTTTATTCAGCCCGGCTCTTTTTTCAACTTTGGATTTGTTTCATTTACTACCAGCGGGATACCAGCGACGACCGGACCTTTATGAGTGATTCCCAGTTTGTTGTGACTCACACAACTTCAACAGGTGAGTCTAACTGATTGGGCTTGCTTGCTATTGTGGTTCTTCAAGACGATACACCCTATGTGCGCTTTCCATCTTTGTTTTTTCTGTTCCTAAGGATCTCGGCTTTTAGCTGGGATGAATTTGTGCTGCACTTTATATACATGCTCAGTAGTGAGGCAATGATGTGGGGTCGGAGGTGAGATGAATCTGTGCTGCACTTCATGTACATGCTCAGTATTGACCAGGGCTGTGGGGTCGGACGTGAGATGAATCTGTGCTGCACTTTATGTACATGCTCAGTAGTGACCAGTGCTGTGGGGTCGGAGGTGAGATGAATCTGTGCTGCACTTTATGTACATGCTCAGTAGTGAGGCAGTGCTGTGGGGTCGGAGATGAGAAGAATCTGTGCTGCACTTTATGAACATGCTAAGCAGTGACCAGTACTGTGGGGTCGGAGGTGAGATGAATCTGTGCTGCACTTTATGTACATGCTCAGTAGTGAGGCCGGGCTGTGGGGTCGGAGGTGAGATGAATCTGTGCTGCACTTCATGTACATGCTCAGTAGTGAGGCAGTGCTGTGGGGTCGAAGATGAGAAGAATCTGTGCTGCACTTTATGTACATGCTAAGTAGTGACCAGTACTGTGGGGTCAGAGGTGAGATGAATCTGTGCTGCACTTTATGTACATGCTAAGTAGTGACCAGTACTGTGGGGTCAGAGGTGAGATGAATCTGTGCTGCACTTTATGTACATGCTCAGTAGTGACCAGTGCTGTGGGGTCGGAGGTGAGATGAATCTGTGCAGTACTTAATGTACATGCTCTGTATTGGGGCAGCGTTGTGGGGTCGGAGGTGAGATGAATCTGTGCTGCACTTTATGTACATGCTCAGTAGTGACCAGTGCTGTGGGGTCGGAGGTGAGATGAATCTGTGCTGCACTTTATGTACATGCTCAGTAGTGAGGCAGTGCTGTGGGGTCGGAGATGAGAAGAATCTGTGCTGTACTTTATGAACATGCTAAGTAGTGACCAGTACTGTGGGGTAGGAGGTGAGATGAATCTGTGCTGCACTTTATGTACATGCTCAGTAGTGACCAGGGCTGTGGGGTCGGAGGTGAGATGAATCTATGCTGCACTTTATGTACATGCTCAGTAGTGAGGCAGTGTTGTGGGGTCGGAGGTGAGATGAATCTGTGCTGCACTTCATGTACATGCTCAATAGTGACCAGGGCTGTGGGGTCGGAGGTGAGATGAATCTGTGCTGCACTTCATGTACATGCTCAGTAGTGAGGCAGTGCTGTGGGGTCGGAGGTGAGATGAATCTGTGCTGCACTTCATGTACATGCTCAGTAGTGAGGCAGTGCTGTGGGGTCGGAGATGAGAAGAATCTGTGGTGCACTTTATGTACATGCTAAGTAGTGACCAGTACTGTGGGGTCAGAGGTGAGATGAATCTGTGCTGCACTTTATGTACATGCTCAGTAGTGACCAGTGCTGTGGGGTCGGAGGTGAGATGAATCTGTGCTGCACTTTATGCACATTCTCAGTATTGGGGCAGTGCTGTGTGGTCAGAGGTGAGATGAATCTGTGCTGCACTTTATGTACATACTCAGTAGTGGGGCAGTGCTGTGGGGTCGGAGGTGAGAAGAATCTGTGCTGCACTTTATGTACATGCTCAGTAGTGACCAGTGCTGTGGGGTCGGAGGTGAGATGAATCTGTGCTGCACTTTATGTACATTCTCAGTATTGGGGCAGTGCTGTGTGGTCAGAGGTGAGATGAATCTGTGCTGCACTTTATGTACATACTCAGTAGTGGGGCAGTGCTGTGGGGTCGGAGGTGAGAAGAATCTGTGCTGCACTTTATGTACATGCTCAGTAGTGACCAGTGCTGTGGGGTCGGAGTTTGAGAGGGAAGTCAGAGAAATTGAGGAGTCTGAGTTGAAGGTTTGGCCCTGAAGAAAAACACCTTCACAACATTCACCCAAGTGAAGAAAACTCTCCAGGAAATGTTTAATTATCTAAGTCTACCATTAAGAGAATACTTCATATACTTCATGAGAACATTAATCAGCCTTACAAATAGAAAGGCCAGATTAGACTATGCCAAAAAAAAATCTAAAGAAGCCAGCCTAGTTCTGGAAAAGCTAGTTCTTTGGACAGATGAAACTTAAGACCAACCTGTACCAGAATAATGAGAAGACTAAAGTATGAATGCTTGAAACGGCTCATGATCCAAAGCACACCAAATCCTTTATAAAACATGGTGGAGGCATGTGATGGCATGGGCATGCATGGCTTCCAATTCCACTGAGTCACTAGTATCTATTGATGACGTGACTTAAGACAGAAGCAGTCGAATGAATTCTGAAGTGTACAGGGCTATACTTTCTGGTCAGATTAATTGAGCATGCCTTTCACATGCTTAAAGGGAGTCTGTCACCACATTTGACCTATCTAAACTATTAATATGGGCACACAGGTTATAGACTGCTGAAAAGAGTGATAACCCCCTTCACACATAAAATACTCCACCTTCATGTAAAATAATCTCTGGAGGCAGAGTTAACTTCCAGTCAGGCTCCTCCTCAGAACTTGGAGGAGGTCATTTACATAAAACGATAAAAGATAATGTGTCAATAACAAGGCATCTGATATGAGACATAAAGGATGACCTTTTTCAGCAGTCTAAAACCTGTATGACCATATTAAAAGTTTAGATAGGTCAAATTGGGTGACCGATTACGGTACCTTTAAAACCAAACTCACAAACAAGCAATAACTGAAGTCAGCTCCAGTAAAAGGCTGGCAAAGCATCACAAAGGAGGAAAGTAAACCCAGCGTTTGGTGACATCCATGGCTTCCACAAGTAATTTGTCCAATTACTTTTAAGCCCTTGAAATGAGGAGACTTTGTAGAAAAATGGTTGCAATTCTTAAATGCTTCACAGAATATTTTTGTTCAATTTCTTTAATTAAACCTGAAAGTCTACACTTCAGTTGCATCTTAGTTGTTTCATTTTAAATCTAAAATAGTAGCCTGCAGAGCCCAAATCACAAAGATTCAGTCACTGTCCAAATATTTCTGGACCTAACTGTATATAACCCTAGGGATGTACATAAAATTGGTGCAACCTCATGAGCCGCACAGAGCCCCAAGACATAAAGAGACCCACTTCCAGATCCAAAGTATCACACAGCTTCTGCCACAGACACATAAAGGGGCCCATGTACTGTCCTTGAACAATGACCCTCTTTAATCTGTGTCTGCCACTGTATAACCCCCATTGCCCTCTGGTGATGCTGACCATTCCTATCACAATCCATTTTTACATTATTGTTTAGTGTTTACTTAATGAAGCCTTTTGATACATGTACTTTGATTTACCTTACACCCATTATTGCTTGTAGGTATTGGTGTAGAAAAGGTAGATCCTTTGTTTAGGAGATTTCCTCTAAAGAGATGCTTCATGGAATGACAAATAATAATTGAACGTTATGCGCGACGCTCAGGATCTGCTTAGTATCATCACTTAGCTATGCCGGTGTTGTTCCCTTTTCCATTTTGTCTAGGCTGCTATTTAGTTAAAATGACACTGTTTTAACATAGGCTTCAAATCACTTTATTTTTGGTTAAAAGCTTTGTGACGTGGTTGTACTCAAGGTTACATACTCGAGATGACAGCAAGCTATTGTTGCTTCAAAAACGTCACATTTCTACCTCTAAAATCACAGCCGTAAATTAAGCATCACATCGCGACTGGATTGGGCTGCGTTACATTTACCATTCATAATACCTGACCTTCTGTTGAGCTGTATATGATTAAGACTGCAGAGCGCTGACCTTTACTGTTCTGCCATGAACACTTATAAAGCAAGCAGCGAAGGCCAGCATGTAATGCGTTCGTGTTTCTGACATTGGCCTCGTAGTGGCCAGCTAACATTTCTGGAACTGCTGTTTTCTCTCAGGACTGCAAACCGCTGCTGAATGGCAATGCATCGCTTAAAGGCGACATTCACACAGCAGCAAGGAAAGAAAACTACCCAGATTTACGGAACAACTGCGGCTTTTATGTTAAATTAAATTCCCTTGGAAGCATCCAATTAAATATTGTCATGTTGAAAAATGGCTTAGTGGTCCGCCTAAAATTGCAGAAACACGTCCAAAATTGATCTGAGTGTCGGATCAAAATCGGCAATGAAAGTCTACGTATCCGTGAAAAAAAAAAATCGGACAGCACTCAAATGTTGTTTTTCATGGACTGCTAGGTAGGAGAAAATAGATACATTGTTTTTCTCATCTGAGAAAAACTGATGACACAAAATCACTGATGAAAGTAGGACAGTGAAATGTGGAAAAAAAACAGATGTCTGAATGAGCCCTTAGTTAGTAGATTACTTCAGAGTCCTCTATCCTATCCTATTTAGTTCTTAGTACTTAATCTGTCACCAAATTTCACAATACAATGTGCATAAACTATTAAAGAAATCGTTCAGACCTGATGAGGCCAATGTTTTTATGTTGAAAATCCATATACAGGGCCGGCCCGAGAGATTACGGCGTTCTAGGCGAAACTATTTTGCTGCGCCCCTACTATTCTTGGCAGTAGATGAAAACTTGGGATAAAAATTTAGGAGCAAAATTAACCACAACAACAATGATTAATTAATTCTCTCCTAACTCTTTAATCTTCTGAGAAGTTGTATAGGACAAATATATACAAAGTAATCAATAACACAAAACAAAAACGACCATAGGTAATTAAAATTTTTGTTTCCTTGTCTTTTTTTTTGAAAAGGATGACACTAAGTCACCGAGATTAATTTGTTTAGCAACTTCAGATTCTATCGAAATTGTTGCCAACTCAACCAACCTCTCTTGCGTCATATTTGCCCTTAAATATGTACACTTTTCTTTCCATCCCTAAAACTTTTTGCCTTTTGAAAAGATTCTTTATAATTTTTTCTATTTTTTCTCTGGCGCCCCCTTTGGGTCGGCGCCCTAGGCGGCCGCCTAGTTCGCCTATACGTTCGGGCCGGCCCTGTCCATAAAGGAAGAATTAGGCTGCAGTCACACTACAGCGAGATACGGCCGAGTCTCGCAGGTTAAAACCAAGCTCTGGCACCGGCACTCCAGAGCGGAGCATGGAGCTCCATGTATTGCTGTGCGGCTGCATGCTCTGCTCCGGAGTGTCGGCGCCAGAGCTTGGTTTTAACCTGCGAGACTCGGCCGTATCTCGCTGTGTGTGATCCTGACCTAATTCTTTCTGAACGTTTTGCTGTCTGTTTGTTCGATCTTTTAAAAGAGAGAGATGAGAGAGTGAGAGAAACATGAGAAAGAGAGTAGACAGAGAGAGATTTTACCATATATGTCTGTGTTCTTTTGATTAGAATGTCCACCAGATCAATGTATTGCTGGTGAAAAGAAGACACGGTCATTAGTGATCTGTACTTTCCAAGAATCATTCCACTACCAGAGTCCAGGAAGCGGGACTGAGTGTGCGTCTCTACTAGAACAGGACACTTTAGGTTATTAAAAGGGTATGAAAAAATGTAATATCTAGACTCAAAAAATTACTCCAATTGAAAAAATGTTTTCGTTTTACATGTGACCCTGCAGTTACACCAACTCCCCGGTGTTCTGCTCAAAGCTGAATTCTGAAGTTTATGTTGTATGGACTGAACCAACAGCCTAGTATGTACAGTCATGGCTGAAAGTGTTGGCATCCTTGAAATTGTTTCAGAAAATGAAGTATTTATCCCAGAAAACTATTGCAACTACACATATTTTGTTATACACATTTCATTCCTTTGTGTGTATTAGAAGAACACAAAAAAAAAACAGGAAAAAAGTCAAATTGGACAGAATATCACACAAACCCCCAAAAATGGTCTGGATAAAATTGTTGACACCCTCAACTTAATATTTGGTTGCACACCCTTTGGAATAAATAACGGCAATCAATTGCATCCTACAACCATCAACAAGCTTCTTACACCTCTAAAATGGAATTTTGGACGACTCTTCTTTTGTAAACTGCTCCAAGACTCTCATATTTGAAGGATGTCTTATCATAACAATAATTTTAAGATCTCTCCAAAGACGTTCAATGGGATTTAGATCCAGGAACATTGCTGGCAACTTCAGAACTCTCCAGCGCTTTGTTTCCATCCATTTCTGGTTGCTTCTTGATATATGTTTGGGGTCATTGCTCACCTGGAAAGATGACCTAGGATGCAAGCCCAGCTTTCTGACACTGGGCACTACATTGCGACCCAAATCCTTTGATATTCAGATTTTGCCATGACTTGCACACAGTCAAGGCACCCAGTGCCAGAGGCAGAAAAACAACCCCAAAACATCTTTGAACCTCCACCATATTTGAATGTAGGTACTGTGTTCTTTTCTTTGTAGGCCTCATTCCATTTTTGACAAACAGTAGAACGATGATCTTTAAAAAAAAGCTCTATCTTGGTCTTATCTATCCACAATACACTTTCCCAGAAGGATTTTGGCTAACTCACATACATTTTTGCAAACTGTAGTACAGCTTTTTATGTCTCCGTGTCAGCAGTGCCATTGCGCTTCATTTCATTGAACTGTTGACGGATAGTTCACGCTGACACTGCTGGACCCTGAGCCTGCAGGACAGCTTTAATTTTTTGGGAACTTGATTGGGGAAACGTGTATGAAAAAACTTTTTGACAGTGAGGGTGATCAATGAGTGGAACAGGCTGTCATGAGAGGTGGTGAGTTCTCCTTCAATGGAAGTCTTCAAACAGAGGCTGGACAGACATCTGTCTGAGACGGTTTAGTGAATCCTGCATTGAACAGGGGGTTGGACAGGTTTACCCTGAAGGTCCCTTCCAACTCTAACATGATTCTATGCTCCTTGAGATTGTTGATATTTATTAACAATTTTGTTTTTTGATTACTCAAGATAGTTCTCTTTTCTTTCAGTTCTCCAAGCTTAGTGTGGCACACACATACACACAATGTAAAGATTGAGTCAACTTATTTTTTTATCTGGTTTCAGGAGTAATTTTCATATTGGCCACACCTGATACTTGCCACAAGAGAGTTTGAATGAGCATCAGATACTTGAAACAAGTTGTTTACCCACAATTATGGAAATGGGCCAACAATTTTGTCAGGTCCATTTTTGGGGTTTAATGTGATATTTTGTCAAATTTGCCTTTTTTCTCAGTTTTTTTGTGCTGTTCGAATAGACACAAAATAAACAAACATATGTATAACAAAATGTATATAACTGCAATAGTTTTCTGTGAGAAATACTTCATTTTCTGGAACAATGTCAATGGTGCCAAAACTTTTGGCCATGACTGTATGTGTGGGAGTCTACAAGTTTGGATCAAGACCCTGGGTAAGTCCATCAATTGCGGTGTAACCCAGACATCTGAATTTAGCCTAGAAGCAGGAACTCATTAGAATTCTTAATTCCGATGGGCTACACATACACTTAAAGGGATTGACCAACGAACAAAGTACATTTTAATCAATAGATCTTGAAATAATAGTAAGTTCCACAATTGGATGTGCAAAAAAAAATATTCCTGTGCTGATATAATCCTTTAAATGTGCAACTGTTATATGCTGTTATTTGCGGTGTACGACCATGTACAGCTGCTCCACTTCATGGTCGGCACATAATATAGGTCCTGGCCAGAGAGGGGGGGAAATAAGTCAATCATGATGAATGAGAATATACAGTTAGGTCCATATATATTTGGACAGAGACAACATTTTTCTAATTATGATTCTAGACATTACCACAATGAATTTTAAACAAAACAATTCAGATGCAGTTGAAGTTCAGACTTTCAGCTTTCATTTGAGGGTATCCACATTAAAATTGGATGAAGGGTTTAGGAGTTTCAGCTCTTTAACATGTGCCACTCTGTTTTTAAAGGGACCAAAAGTAATTGGACATATTAAATAATTGTAACTCAAATGTTCATTTCTAGTACATGTTTGAAAACCCTTTGTTGGCAATGACTGCCTGAAGTCTTGAACTCATGGACATCACCAGACGCCGTGTTTCCTTCTTTTTGATGCTCTGCCAGGCCTTCACTGCGGTGGTTTTCAGTTGCTGTTTGTGGGCCTTTCTTTCTGAAGTTTAGTCTTCAACAAGTGAAATGCATGTTCAATTGGGTTGAGATCAGGTGACTGACTTGGCCATTCAAGAATATTCCACTTCTTTGCTTTAATAAACTCCTGAGTTGCTTTGGCTTTATGTTTTGGGTCATTGTCCATCTGTAGTATGAAACAACGACCAATCAGTTTGGCAGCATTTGGCTGGATCTGAGCACACAGTATGGATCTGAATACCTCAGAATTCATTCGGCTGCTTCTGTCCTGTGTCACATCATCAATAAACACTAGTGACCTAGTGCCACTGGCAGCCATGCATGCCCAAGCCATGACACTGCCTCCGCCGTGTTTTACAGATGATGTGGTACGTTTTGGATAATGAGCTGTACCATGCCTTCGCCATACTTTTCTCTTTCCATCATTCTGGTAGAGGTTGATCTTGGTTTCATCTGTCCAAAGAATGTTCTTCCAGAACTGTGCTGGCTTTTTTAGATGTTTTTTAGCAAAGTCCAGTCTAGCCTTTTTATTCTTGATGCTTATGAGTGGCTTGCACCGTGCAGTGCACCCTCTGTATTTACTTTCATGCAGTCTTCTCTTTATGGTAGATTTGGATATTGATACGCCTACCTCCTGGAGAGTGTTGTTCACTTGGTTGGCTGTTGTGAAGGGGTTTCTCTTCACCATGGAGACTATTCTGCGATCATCCACCACTGTTGTCTTCTGTGGGTGCCCAGGTATTTTTGCATTGATGAGTTCACCAGTGCTTTCTTTCTCAGGATGTACCAAACTGTAGATTTTGCCACTCCTAATGTTGTAGTAATTTCTCGGATGCGTTTTTTCTGTTTTTGCAGCTTAAGGATGGCTTGTTTCACCTGCATGGAGAGCTCCTTTGACCGCATGTTTCCTTTACAGCAAAACCTTCCAAATGCAAGCACCACACCTCAAATCAACTCCAGGCCTTTTATCTGCTTAATTGAGAATGACATAACGAAGGGATTGCCCACACCTGTCCATGAAATAGCCTTGGACTCAATTGCCCAATTACTTTTGCTCCCTTTAAAAACAGGGTGGCACATGTTAAGGAGCTGAAACTCCTAAACCTTTCATCCAATTTTAATGTGGATACCCTCAAATGAAAGCTGAAAGTCTGAACTTCAACTGCATCTGAATTGTTTTGTTTAAAATTCATTGTGGTAATGTCTAGAACCAAAATTAGAAAAATGTTGTCTCTGTCCAAATACACTCACTGGCCACTTTATTAGGTACACCATGCTAGTAACGGGTTGGACCCCCTTTTGCCTTCAGAACTGCCTCAATTCTTCGTGGCAGAGATTCAACAAGGTGCTGGAAGCATTCCTCAGAGATTTTGGACCATATTGACATGATGGCATCACACAGTTGGCGCAGATTTGTCGGCTGCACATCCCTGATGCGAATCTCCCGTTCCACCACATCCCAAAGATGCTCTATTGGATTGAGATCTGGTGACTGAGGAGGCCATTTGAGTACAGTGAACTCATTGTCATGTTCAAGATACCAATCTGAGATGATTCGAGCTTTATGACATGGCGCATTATCCTGCTGAAAGTAGCCATCAGATGTTGGGTACATTGTGGTCATAAAGGGATGGACATGGTCAGCAACAATACTCAGGTAGGCTGTGGCGTTGCAACAATGCTCAATTGGTACCAAGGGGCCCAAAGAGTGCCAAGAAAAAATTCCCCACACCATGACACCACCACCACCAGCCTGAACCGTTGATACAAGGCAGGATGGATCCATGCTTTCATGTTGTTTACGCCAAATTCTGACCCTACCATCCGAATGTCGCAGCAGAAATCGAGACTCATCAGACCAGGCAACGTTTTTCCAATCTTCTACTGTCCAATTTCGATGAGCTTGTGCAAATTGTAGCCTCAGTTTCCTGTTCTTAGCTGAGAGGAGTGGTACCCGGTGTGGTCTTCTGCTGCTGTAGCCCATCTGCCTCAAAGTTCGACGCACTGTGCGTTCAGAGATGCTCTTCTGCCTACCTTGGTTGTAACGGGTGGCAATTTGAGTCACTGTTGCCTTTCTATCAGCTCGAACCAGTCTGCCCATTCTCCTCTGACCTCTGGCATCAACAAGGCATTTCCGGCCACAGAACTGCCGCTCACTGGATTTTTTTTCTTTTTCGGACCATTCTCTGTAAACCCTAGAGATGGTTGTGCGTGAAAATCCCAGTAGATCAGCAGTTTCTGAAATACTCAGACCAGCCCTTCTGGCACCAACAATCATGCCACGTTCAAAGGCACTCAAATCACCTTTCTTCCCCATACTGATGCTCGGTTTGAACTGCAGGAGATTGTCTTGACCATGTCTACATGCCTAAATGCACTGAGTTGCCGCCATGTGATTGGCAGATTAGAAATTAAGTCTTAACACACAGTTGGACAGGTGTACCTAATAAAGTGGCCAGTGAGTGTATATATATGTTTCTGCCATATCTCCAGTCTTCTAAGTTCATCATAAATCAAGTCAGTGATGCTGTAGTAGCTTCAGCAGCCACTGAGGTCATCTGTCACTGTCCCCTTTAGGACCGGTGACATCAGAGAAACACTCTTGTGACAAAAAAAGACAGGGAATTGTGTTACCTTCAAAGACAGTAGCTGTGACTTATGCTTCCCTCCTTGGCCAGGAGCTCTGGTATGTGCCAACCATGAACTGGAGCAGCTCTGCACTGGCAGACATAGCCATAACACAGTACACAGCAGGGGCATATTTATAAGATTATCTCAGCACAGGGACATGTTTATTACACATCCAAAGGTGAAACTTATTTTTATTATTCCAAGATATATAAATTAAAATGTTCATGGGAAAACCTATTGAAATTGGCCTTTGGTAAATAGGAGATTTATGGTCATAAAAAGTTTAACTGCTGAGCAAACGAGAGTGGTTATTTCAGAGTTAAAAATTTGAAAAAAAAGATGGTGACTCTTTTATCACGAAAAATAAATGGCTGGAAAAATTCTGATATGCAGTTACATTGAAGTTAATCTTTAAAATCTATCTCCAAGAGCTATTTCTGAGAGTTTATGAACTTTGTCTCACCAGTGGATGCTCTGAACTATGCCATCTGTAGCTAGCACACCTCAGATTACATCTATCTACTGACCTGGTATCAAAGCTATGATATGAGACACACGAGCTCGGGCTGAGTCGAGTTTCCCAAATCCTGCAGATTTCAAGACTGACTAACTGTTAACACATTTCACTTTGACCATCAGTAAAGTTTATAACAGAAATATCTGACCTTCTAGAACTAGAACGCAAATATGAAAATTGGTTCCAGTATCCCAATTTCAATTTACAGTAGAGGCTTTTATATGCAGTTAATGAGAGGCTCGTTAAGATTAGAGCAAATATTGGGCTCATGCCACTAGACGATCTAATGATTTCCCTTAATGTAAAAGTGATCAATTACATTTTTAGCTAGATGCTATGAGAATTGTTATTACTATTAATGTAGCAATCAATTCAAGTAGAATGAGCCCAACTATTGGACACACATCCTGTTTCTATTCTGTACATTTTACACGGAAAGGTGATTCATTGAAAAAAATGTACCTGTCCTATTTGTAAAGTAAATTAAAAAAGATTACTTAATTATTTGCTGAGGAAGACATCAGCGCTTTATCAGTAAAAAAAAATCAATACTTGTTTCAGTCAATAACATTGCAGGATTTCCAACCTCAGAACCAATTTTCATCTTCATCTAATGACAAAAGAAGTGAAGTTACATGCATGGAATAAATACAAATACTGTAAGAAGAAAGTACCAGGTGCACAAGAAGAAGGCCTGGAAAAAGCAAAAGCAAAAATGTGCTTTAACCCCTTCACCCCCAAGGGTGGTTTGCATGTTCATGACCGGGCCAATTTTTACAATTCTGACCACTGTACCTTTATGAGGTCATAACTCTGGAACGCTTCCATTGATCCCAGTGATTCTGACATTGTTTTCTCGTGACATATTGTACTTCATGTTAGTGGTAAAATTTCATTCAAATAACTTGCGTTTATTTGTGAAAAAAATGGAAATTTGGCAAAAATTTTGAAAATTTCGCAATTTTCCAACTTTGAATTTTTATGCCCTTAAATCACAGAAATACGGCACACAAAAAACTTGATAAGTAACATTTCCCACATGTTTACTTTACATCAGCACAATTTTGGAACCAAAACTTTTTTTTGTTAGGAAGTTATAAGGGTTAAAAGTTGACCAGCGATTTCTCATTTTTACAACACCATTTTATTTTTAGGACCACATCACATTTGAAGCCACTTTGAGGGGTCTATATGATAGAAAATACCCAAAAGTGACACCATTCTAAAAACTGAACCCCTTAAGGTGCTCAAAACCACATTCAAGAAGTTTATTAACCCATTAGGTGCGTCACAGGAATTTTTTTGAATATTTAAAAAGAAATGAACATCTAACTTTTTTTCACAAAAAAAATACTTCAGGTTCAATTTTTTTTATTTTACCAAGGGTAACAGGAGAAATTAGACTGCAAAAGTTATTGTGCAATTTGTCCTGAGTACGCTGATACCTGATTTGTGGGGGGGAACGACTGTTTCGGTGCATGCAGAGCTCAGAATGGAAGGAGCGCCGTTTGACTTTTTCAATGCAAAATTGGCTGGAATTCAGATCGGACGCCATGTCACGTTTGGAGAGTCCCTGATGTACCTAAACAGTGGAAACCCCCTACAAGTGACCCCATTTTGGAAACTAGACCCCCCAAGGAACTTATCTAGATATGTGGTGAGAACTTTGAACCCACAAGGGCTTTACAGAAGTTTATAACGTACAGCGGTACAATTAAAAAATCATATTTTTTCCACAAAAATGATCTTTTCACCCCAATTTTTATTTTCCCAAGGGTAACAGGACCCTAAAAGTTATTGTGCAATTTGTCCTGAGTACGCTGATACCCCACATGTGGGGGTAAACCACTATTTGGGCGCATGGCAGAGCTCGGAAGGGAAGCAATGCCATTTGACGTTTTTGGCTGGAATTGAGATCGGACACCATGTCGCGTTTGGAAAACCCCTGATGTACCAAAACAGTGGAAACCCCCCACAAATGACACCATTTTGGAAACTAGACCCCCTAAGGAACTTATCTAGATGTGTGGTGAGAACTTTGAACCCCCATGGGCTTCACAGAAGTTTATAACATACAGCCATACAATTAAAAAATCATATTTTTTCCACAAAAATGATCTTTTCACCCTCAATTCTTATTTTTCCAAGGGTAACAGGACCCTAAAAGTTATTGTGCAATTTGTCCTGAGTACGCTGATACCCCACATGTGGGGGTAAACCACTATTTGGGCGCATGGCAGAGCTCGGAAGGGAAGCAATGCCATTTGACGTTTTTGGCTGGAATTGAGATCGGACACCATGTCGCATTTGGAAAACCCCTGATGTACCAAAACAGTGGAAACCCCCCACAAATGACACCATTTTGGAAACTAGACCCCCTAAGGAACTTATCTAGATGTGTGGTGAGAACTTTGAACCCCCATGGGCTTCACAGAAGTTTATAACATACAGCCATACAATTAAAAAATCATATTTTTTCCACAAAAATGATCTTTTCACCCTCAATTCTTATTTTTCCAAGGGTAACAGGACCCTAAAAGTTATTGTGCAATTTGTCCTGAGTACGCTGATACCCCACATGTGGGGGTAAACCACTATTTGGGCGCATGGCAGAGCTCGGAAGGGAAGCAGCGCCATTTGACGTTTTTGGCTGGAATTGAGATCGGACACCATGTCGCATTTGGAAAACCCCTGATGTACCAAAACAGTGGAAATCCCCCACAAATGACACCATTTTGGAAACTAGACCCCCTAAGGAACTTATCTAGATGTGTGGTTAGAACTTTGAACCCCCATGGGCTTCACAGAAGTTTATAACATAAAGCCATACAGTTAAAAAATCATATTTTTTCCACAAAAATGATCTTTTCACCCTCAATTCTTATTTTTCCAAGGATAACAGGACCGTAAAAGTTATTGTGCAATTTGTTCTGAGTACGCTGATACCCCACATGTGGGGGTAAACCACTATTTGGGCGCATGGCAGAGCTCGGAAGGGAAGCAGCGCCATTTGACGTTTTTGGCTGGAATTGAGATCGGACACCATGTCGCGTTTGGAAAACTCCTAATGTACCTAAACAGTGGAAACCCCCCACAAATGACACCATTTTGGAAACTAGACCCCCCAAGGAACTTATCTAGATGTGTGGTGAGCACTTTGACCCCCCCAGTGCTTCACAGAAGTTTATAACGCTCGGGCGTGAAAATAAAAAATTCGTATTTTTTCCACAAACATGATCTTTTAGTCACCATTTTTTTATTTTCCCAAGGGTACCAGGAGAAATTGAACCCCAAAAGTTGTTGTCCAATTTGTCCTGAGTATGCTGATACCCCATATGTGGGTGAAAACTACTGTATGGGCACACGTCGGGGCTCGGAAGGGAAGTAGTGACGTTTTGGTATGCAGACTTTGATGGAATGGTCTGCGGGTGTCATGTTGCCTTTGGAGAGCCCCTAATGTACCTAAACAGTGGAAACCCCCCACAAATGACCCCATTTTGAAAACTAGACCCACTAAGGAACTTATCTAGATGTGAGGTGAGCACTTTGAACCCCCAAGGTCTTCACAGAAGTTTATAATGCCAGGGCATGAAAATAAAAAAATCGTATTTTTTCCAGAAACATGATCAATTAGTCCGCAATTTTTTCATTTTCCCAAGGATAACAGGAGAAATTGGACCCCAAAAGTTGTTGTCCAATTTGGCCTGAGTACGCTGACACCCCATATGTGGGAGAAAACTACTGTATGGACACACGTCGGGGCTCGGAAGGGAAGCAGTGACGTTTTGGAATGCAGACTTTGATGGAATGGTCTGCGGGTGTCATGTGCGTTTGGAGAGCCCCTGATGTACCTAAACTATTGAAACTCCCCACAAGTGACCCCATTTTGGACACTAGACCCCCCACGGAACTTATCTAGATGTGTGGTGAGCACTTTGAACCCCCAAGTGCTTCACAGAAGTTTATAACACTCGGACGTGAAAATAAAAAATAATTTTTTTCCACAAAAATGATATTTTTGCCCCCAATTTTTTATTTTCCTAAGGGTAACAGGAGAAATTGGACCCCAAAAATTGTTTTGCAATTTGTCCTGAGTAGGCTGATACCCTACATGTGGGGCTAAAACACTGTTTGGGCGCATGGCAGAGCTTGGAAGGGAAGGAGCACCATTTGACTTTTTCAACTCAGAATTGGCTGGAATTGAGATCAGACGCCATGTTGCATTTGGAGAGCCCCTGATGTGCCCAAACAGTGGAAACCCCCAATTATAACTCCAACCCTAACCCCAACACACCCCTAACCCTAATCTGAGCCCTAGCCCTAGCCCTAGCCCTAACCCTAGCCCTAACCCTAACCCTAACCCTAGCCCTAAGGCTGTGTGCACACGCTGCGGATTTTGCTGCGGTTCCGCAGCGGTTTTGGCTGCTGCGGACCCCAGTACCATGATTCCCTATGGGAATCAAAAACCGCAGTGCAGACGGTGCGGAATTTTCCGCGCGGATTATCTGCGGTTTTCAATCCGCAGAAAGAATTGACATGTCAATTCTTTCTGCGGATTCTCCTGCGGTTTGCCATCTCCTCTATTGAGGAGATGAAAAACCGCAGGACAAAACCGCAGAGCAATCTGCAGGTAAAACCGCAGGTCTTTTGACCTGCGGTTTCACCTGCGGATTTTACAAAATCCGCGCGGATGAATCCGCACCTAATCCGCAGCGTGTGCACACAGCCTTACCCTAACGGGAAAATGGAGATAAATACTTTTTTTTAGTTTTATTATTTTTCCCTAACTAAGGGGGTGATAACGGGGGGTTGATTTACTATTTATGGTGGTTTTTATTTTTGGCGGCTGTCACACGCTAAAAGACGCTTTTTATTGTAAAAATAGTTTTTGCATCAACACATTTTGAGAGCTATAATTTTTCCGTATTTTGACCCACTGAGTCATGTGTGGTCTTATTTTTTGCGGGATGAGTTGACGTTTTTATTGGTACCATTTTCGGGCACGTGACATTTTTTGATCGCTTTTTATTCCTATTTTTGGGACGCAGAATGAACAAAAACCAGCGTTTCATGAATTTCTTTTGGGGGGGTGCGTTTACACCGTTCCGCGTGCGGTAAAATTGATAAGGCGGTTTTATTCTTCGGGTCAGTACGGTTACAGCGATACCTCATTTAGGTCGTTTTTTTATGTTTTTGTCGGTTTTATGCAATGAAAACTATTTTATATAAAAAATAATTATTTTTGCATCGCTTTATTCTGTGAGCTATAACTTTTTTATTTTTTCGCTGATGATGCTGTGTGGTGGCTCGTTTTTTGCGGGACAAGATGACGTTTTCAGCGGTACCATGGATATTTATATGCGTCTTTTTGATCGCGCGTTATTACACTTTTTGTTTGGCGGTATGATAATAAATCATTATTTTTTGCTTCGTTTTTTATTTTTATTTTTTAAGGGGTTCGCTAAAAGGGTTAACTAATGGGACAGTTTTATAGGGCGGGTCATTACCGACGCGGCGATACCTAATATGTGTACTTTTATTGGGTTTTTTTTTATTATTTTCAAAAAATGAATTTATTGGGGAATATTTTTTTTTTTTTTACTAATTTATTTGGCGATTTTTTTAAATTTATTTTTACATTTTTTTTTATTTTTTTTTTTACTTTATTACATAGTCCCAGGTGGGACATCACTGTCCTGTGACAGATCGCTGATCTGTCACATCACAGATCACTGTGACAGATCAGCAATCTGTCACAGGCATTGAAGCAGACTTCCTCTTGCCTGCGCTTTGCAGGCACTGAGGAAGCCAGCTTCCTCAGGTCCCCGAAGGCCCCCGTCGCCATCTTGGATTCGGGGGCCTGGAGGATAGGAGCCCCCCGCAGCAGCGCTGCACATTGCGCTGCCGTGGGGGGCTCAGGGAAGCATGGAGGGAGCCCCCTCCCTGCCGATGCTTCCCTTTAACTCCCGGTACACCGCGATCATGTTTGATCGCGGTGTGCAAGGGGTTAATGTGTCGGGGGCGGTCCGTGACCGCCCCTGACACATAGTGCCGGGTGTCAGCTGTGATAATCAGCTGACACCCGGCCGCGATCAGCGGCGCTCACCACGTGGGCGCCGCTGATCGCGGTAGACGTACTATCCCGTCCACGGTCATACGGGCCCGGGTACCGTGGACGGGATAGTACGTCGGATGTCAGGAAGGGGTTAATGACTAACACCTATATTAGGAAGCTAATTGGAGCAGTAATGACTAGGTTTACGGTATAATCACATGATACGGATACACTGCAGATTTTCCAAGAAAAGAATATGCTCGTTATTATTGGATTAATAGCAAAATGGATAAGACTGCACCAAACCTCATCTATACACTGTTATAAAAATACAGGCTTAAGCTGGTAATGGAAATTGAACTTGGTGTGGATTTTAACTCTGCAGCATGTAAATTAAAGGGAATCTGTCAGCAGTTTTTTGTTACCACATCTGTGAGCAGGATGATGTAGGGGAAGAAATCCTAATTCCAGCGATGTATCACTTAGCTTACTGGGTGCAGCAATTGTGATGCAAGCAGTGTTTTCTCTGCTGCAGATCTAGCAGTTCTCTAAATGCTGAGCTCTGTATAACCCCGCCCACACCACTGATTGGCAGCTTTCTTTGTGCACTATATATTGACAGAAAGTTACTAATTACTGATGAGCAAGTATACTTGTTGCTCGGGTTTTCCTGAGCATGCTTGGGTGTCCTCCGAGTATTTTGGCGTGCTCGGAGATTTAGTTTCTGTCGACGCAGCTGCATGATTTACAGCTGCTAGCCAGCCTGAATACATGTGGGAATTGCCTGCCTGTTAGGAAATCCCCCACATGTATTCAGGCTGTCAAGCAGCCGCAAATCATGCAGCTATTTCGACACATACTAAATCTCCGAGCACGCCAAAATACTCGGAGGACACCTGAGCATGCTTGGGAAAACCCGAGCAACAAGTATACTTGCTTATCACTGTTATTAATCAATGATGGGGACAGGATTACACAGAACAGTTGACTGGGAGGCATGAGTCACCTAAGCCTTTGGTGATAATCTCCTGCTGATAAAACACTGACTGTATTGAAACAAGCAACACGGCCCAGTAAGCGTCACATCGAGGGCCCCCATCAGGGCATTACTGACCTTACTGGCATATGAGGCTCCAGTGGCAGAGAAAAACTCTCACGGTGCTAGCGGGTACGTCACCAAGGTCACCGCAGATCAGCCCAGCTGGGAATGGAGACTCACTAAATCGGATGTAACCTCTATGACGTCACCACCAGTCTCAGAGGCTGCGCTCACAGCAGCTCAGTCACCAGTGGTTCTCAGCTGTGACGGTCGCATCTTGGCACCGAACGTCCAGGTTGAAAACTATTTATCTTCTAGACATAAATTACGGCATGGGACAGAACAACAGACAAGTATGGTATTTTAATAGAACAGATAATATCATACCTGCTATAAGTTATTTAATCAAAACGTCATAATTAATGGGCAACTCCGAAATACCATTGGAACCTACATAGAATACCGGAGTCATAATACCCCTAAAGGAGACTAATTTGTGAAAGAAAGTCTCACTTATCTCTTCACAAAACAATTATTTTATTGAACATTTTACACAAAGACAATATACAAACTCTGATAGAATGAGTCTATATCAAAGGTGAAGACACATAAGAAAAGCATATCAGGTATGGATTACATGCACATATATAGCGCACATGAAGCTATCCTAAATGGTTTGTCATTATTGGATGCGCAAAAGGTATAAAAATTCAAAGCGGGTACTTTTTTACATATTATCATATATCATGCCCATACTGGGGACCGCAACAAAGTTATATAAGTATCTCTCAATTCCCAAATGGAAGTTAACCAGTAAGTATCCATAGAATTCCCACAGTGGCCATAGCGGAAAGTGAAAAATTATATAAGTAATCTATACCCAGGTGCTGCCATCCACGGGCCAAAATTACACTAAAGTGCCATTTCTAGTGCCATAATGTGCGTAACCTTACCCATGTGGGATCCTGATAAGCATCACTGATGCCCGACGCGTTTCGCCCTACTGGGCTTCTTCAGGGGGCTGTGTGGGTGCTATTTTAGTCCACAGGCATCCTTTATATAAGGAGGTGGGAGCTGAAGAAATGTAGCGCGCGCCATGTTTGAAAAGTACTGCATGCGCAGGAGATCTTTTATCTCCCGTCGCGTCACTACTGGTCTTCCCGGAACCCGGCGCGCATCTGCACAGCGGCTGTTGCCATTGCTGCGCAGACACACAGCGGGGCCGTATTGAAGACTGAAGCGACGCGGCACATGACCACTGCGCATGTGTGAAGGGCCAAAGAAGCTGCTTAATAAGACCCTATAATCGTCACTGAGCTTACAACTCCGCAATAGAAAGTTAAAAACATTTATATATTAAAGGGCCCAGCAATATTTACCCACATAGTGCAATCCAGATTCAACAGTAACTAAATTAAGCGGCGATAACTGTCTATATAAGTTTAACCCCTTTCCGAACTTTTAAGCTTGGGAAGAAAGTATGTAGGAGTCACATATTACCAGACAGTGCATACAAAAATGGTTATCACAATTTTACCAACCAGGGAAAAATATTTTATAATGTATGCAATCCAATCAACACATGGGGATAAATTTTAACCCCATACTGTGGTATATAGAAAATATAGTGCCATATCACACATAAACTGGTATATCAATATGGTTCCACGGGTTACATTAATGGCAAATTAGCTCCAAGGCCTCATACACATCTTCGATAGTTCTTTTCCATTTCTTCATTTCCCAGTAGATACAGTCATATAACAATCACAGAGCGTATTAGAAGATGACAGCCTCATATAGATAACTAATAAAACAAGGAAATAAAAATAATATAAAAAACATGCACAAGACATGCAGGTTAACATTAAAAACAGAAAAGGAGGATAACTAGAGGAACGGTGTAAGGCTATGTGCCCACGGTGCGTGTTAAAACGCACACCAAAACTGGACTCCTTCCAAGAAATCGCGCTGTTTTTTCCACGCAATTTCCCCGCGATTATGATTGCGATTTTGCCGCGATTTTCGTGTGCGATTTTCAAGCACTTTCCAAGCGATTTGAAGCATCGCTTGGAAAGTGATTGACAGGTTGGTCACACTCGGCAAACATAGTGTTTGACAAGTGTGACCAGGTTTTTACTATTGAGGCCGCCTATGCGGCATCAGTAGTAAAAGATAGAATGTTAAAATGCTAAAAAAAATAAAAAAATCGGGGTATATTTACCTTCCGACGTCCCGCGCTGCATTCCCGGGCCACAGCGTTCCCAGTAATGCCTTGCGAGACCTGTGATAACGGTGGTCTCGCGTTGCTATAGCGATCTCGCGAGATCGCTAGAGTCACGCGAGACAACGTCATCACTGGACCGTGCCGCAAGGCATTACTGGGAACGCTTAGGCCGGGAATGCAGCGCGGGACGCCGGAAGGTAAATATACCCTGATTTTTTATTTTTAATTCTTATTTTTTACAGGGGTATGGTGCCCAGGGCCTGGAGGACAGTCTCCTCTCCTCCACACCGTGGGTACCAACCGCACATGAGACGCTTAACTTCCCGCATGGTGGGCATAGCCACATGCGGGAAGTAAGCGATTCTCATGCATTCCTATGGGTGCGGAATAGCGGCAATTCTTTGCGATTCCGTACAAAAGAATGAGCATGCTGCGATTTTTTTCTGCGATGCGATTCCGCCGCGGAAAAAAGCGCAGCGTTAGCACAGCATGTGCGGAATGCCATAGGAATGCATGGGGGGCGTTCTGTGCACGATTTTTAAACGTTTTCGCAGCATTTTCGAGCCGAAAATCGCGGCAAAAACACTTAAAAATCGCTATGTGGGCACACAGGCTAAAGGATCGTTGCTCATTGAGCCCTGATGGAGACATTGTGCCCAGAGTCACTATCCACCAGCACCTCCAGTTGTGCCAATGCTTTTTTAAAATTTCCCTCTCTGGCACCGCAGTAGATCCGATCTATACCACGGACCAGGAGACCTG
Source organism: Dendrobates tinctorius (assembly GCF_039654945.1). Classification (NCBI taxonomy): domain Eukaryota; kingdom Metazoa; phylum Chordata; class Amphibia; order Anura; family Dendrobatidae; genus Dendrobates; species Dendrobates tinctorius. Next base: position 6,419,017 of record NW_027361779.1, on the reverse strand, counting down.
CTGGGTTTGAGTCATGGCACAACTTGAAGTGCCTGGGGATTGCCTTCAAGCACGAAATGTCCTGAGATTCCTTTGATGCCACTATGTCAAAGTATGGTATTTTGTTGTTTTTTTATTTTACTTTTATTACAGGAAAACGAGAGCTTCGCTGGAATTAGGCATTTAAGTAAAAACGGAAAAATGTTAAGTCTTCTTTCAAATTAAGGACTTTATTCTGGCTGTGTCTTTATTTACAATATAACTATAGGATTAGTAATGGATGGGTGTCTTATAGATGCCTCGCCATTACTAAGCTGTGGGCTTGATGTCACCTGACAATACAAAGGTGACATCAACCCCACAAATATGAACCCCACTTGCCACCGCTACAAGGCAAGAGAGAAGAGCCGAGCATAGCGCCAGAATTGGCGCATCTAATAGATGTGCCTTTTCTGGGCAGCTGTGAGCTTGTGGGCTGCTATTTTTATGCTACAGGGGGGCCTATAAATGGCCCCTTACCAGCCTGGGAGTAAAAGCCCCCTACTGTCTGCTTTAGCAAGGTTGGTTGTCATAAATGGGGGGGAACCCCGCGCTGTTTTTTTTTTTAAATTACCGTATATACTCAAGTATAAGCCGAGATTTTCAGCCCATTTTTTTGGGCTGAAAGTCCCCCTCTCGGCTTATACGCAAGTCATATACCGGGGGTGGGCGGGGGAGGGGGAGCGGGGGTCAGAGACCATACTCACCCCCTCCTGGCACATCTCTGCAGTCCCTGCTTCTCCTTCTGCCGTCTGCGTCATGCGTTCAGCTGTCACGTGGTACCACTTATTAAACTCATGAATATGTGCATATTTATGAGTTTTTTCCAAATAGAAAAGGGTCGCACTCTGCGGGATAGTTGTGAATATTTATTGACACATAATTACATGTCACGTTGGGGATGTGATAGTGAGAGTGTCAAAAGGCTGACCAACCTTTTGACACTCTCACTATCACATCCCCGACGTGACATGTAATTATGTGTCAATAAATATTCACAACTATCCCGCAGAGTGCGACCCTTTTCTATTTGGAAAATACTAGTTGATTGCTACGAGGTCAAGCACCCGGGAACCCTGGATGTGAGCTCACTGCCTGCTGCAAACCACGGATCCAAGCACGGTAACAGACTTGCCGCCCTCTTCTTTTGTATTATAATATTTATGAGTTTAATGAGCAGTACCACGTGACCAGCTGAATGCAGGAAGCAGACAGAGGGAGAAGCAGGGGCTGCCGCTGCAGAGAAGACTGTGCGCCAGGAGGGGGTGAGTATGACAGGGGCAGAGTGATATTCACCTGTCCCGGATCCATCACCGTGCACCGCTGTGTCTCTGGGTCCTCCTGCTATGACGGCAGAGGGCGCGATGACGTAGTCAGTGCGCACCCTCTGCTGTCAATGCAGAGACCTGGGAGACACAGCGGTGGAACAGGGATTGGTAAATATCGCCGATGCCGGGGGCTCAGGACACCGGCACCTGGCCAGCAGCGACGGAGAGGTGAGTATGTAATTTTTTTTTATTGCAGCAGCAAATAAGGGGTATTTATGGAGCATCTTATGGGGCAGCATTAACCCTTGTGCAGCAGCATAATGGGGGGTATTTATGGAGCATCGTATGGAGCAGCATTAACCTTTGTCCAGCAGCATATGGGGGTATTTATGGAGCATCTTATGGGGCAGCATTAACCCTTGTGCAGCAGCATATGGGGGGTATTTTTGGAGCATCTTACGGGGCAGCATTAACCCTTGTACAGCAGCATATTATGGGGGGGTATTTATGGAGCATCTTATGGGGCAGCATTAACCCTTGTGAAGCAGCATATGGGGAGTATTTATGGAGCATCTTCTTGGGCCAGCACTAACCCTTGTGCAGCAGCATATGGGGGGGTTTAATCTATGGAGCATCTTCTTGGACCACCATTAACCCTAGGCTTATATGCGAGTCAATACGTTTTCCCAGTTTTTTGTGGCAAAATTAGGGGGGTTCGGCTTATACACGAGTATATACGGTATTTATTTATTTAAATAATTAAGAATCAGCATGGGGACCCCTCTATTCTTGATAACTAGCCTTGCTGAAGCTGACAGCTGAGGGTTGCAGCCCCCAGCTGTGAGTTTTTTCTGGCTGTTTAGTAAAAATACAGGGGAACCCGCGCCATTTTTTAATTATTTATTTACAGCGCTGCAGAGGCAAATACTCCCATCCGCCCCTCCTGCTCTCACTGTAATTAGTGGTAGCAGTTGTCGGATGATGGGATCAGTAGTCCCATCAGCTGACACCAGTGAGCGAAGGTAAGCTTTATACCTCTGATCACAGCTGAGAGCTCACACTTTCTTTTGACAGTGCGGGAACCGCAGCTCTTACCGGCAGGGATGATTTCACCGCCGATCAGAAGTGGTGTTTGCCGCGCTGCCATGCACATGACAGCGCTATAAACACCCGGTGTTCGGGCAGCCGAACCCGAACAGTAATACAGACTTCCCGGTGTTCAGTGCGGACGACGAACTTTACTGTTTGGGTTCGCCCATCTATATTTGTAATAGGAGTGTGTGTAAACAGGCACCTTGAAACAGCAGAGTCAATTATGAGTCAGAGTGTAAGAGATGATTCACTTTAGGGTTAATGCAGCAAAGCCCAGGAGAAATGAAGATTTTGGATTATCTGGAGGCACTCCGGGACCTACAGTGCCTTGCAAAAGTATTCGGCCCCCGGAACTTTTCAACCTTTTCCCACATATCATGCTTCAAACATAAAGATACCAAATGAAAATTTTGGGTGAAGAATCAACAACAAGTGGGACACAATTGTGACATTGAACGAAATTTATTGGTTATTTTAAATGAAAAGTGGGGCATGCAATATTATTTGGCATGAGTGTGCCTTATTAGAAGGGAAAGCCTGTAAAAACATGGTTTTATAAAAATGGCTAATTGGCTGCAGTGGTTATGTGAAATTACAAAGACACATGCCTGTTGCGAGATTAATCAGTGGAATGGTGCAGATGATCCGGGATGTATTAAGATATTGTCAAGTAGTGAACAACTTCTTTAAATTCTCCTATTCATCCTTTGCATGAGGCCCAACCAGGCTTCAAGCCTTCTTTCAACTCTGTTGCACCTGTAGGGTTTGCTGCTCAGCCACAGATTGTAACCATGAAAGCACCAGCCACACTGTCCTATAAGCTAACTACGATGTCCCCATGCCAATTACATTGCCTGGGAAGGCTAAAAGGACCAATAAAACCAACAAGTCTTTAGTGATCCCTATTACTCAACAACGGCATGAAAGCCACTAGGCCCCTTCTGCTATCTACAGCGGACCTGACCCTTGTGTAAGACCTGCCTGTGCTTATGTTTTGCAGGCTTTCCTCACATCTGCTTTCCCGTTTCAGTAGCAACGAACTAAGTAATCACCAACATACATTACCTAAAAAGGGGAAAACAGAGATGGCGCAACAATACCTTACAAGACTGGGGAATATTAGGAATTATTATTTTTGGGCTCAAGCCATATTCTGAGAGCCAGATTATTTACCATACTTTTCTGTCAACAGAGCTGTGTGAGCACTTCATTTTTGTGGGATAAATTGATGTTTTCATTTGTAATATTTTAATGCAGATGTCACTTTTTGACTGCTTTTTATTCACATTTTTGTGAGGTGAGATGAACAGAAAACAACAACTCAAGCATAGTATTGTTTCTATAGTTTTTCCGATTCTCTTGGATGAAAAAAAAAGAAACTGATGAAGATTTCAATTTCTCAAGCTTCTACGTCACGTCACCACTTCTGTATTTATCACCCACTCCTGGTTTTGGATTACAGATACTGATGTAAAATACTGACCAAATACTGAATGTGGCCTGAATAATTACAGACATTCTTAACAATAAAAGATCATTGTCCTTCTTTCTAGTTTTGACGCAGTAAAGCAATTTTAACAGGCAATTGTTTCTTTAATTTTTGTTTTAAAAATTTTGGTTACGGTAATTTTTTTGACATGTTTTCCATCCCACTAGGGGACGTGGACATGTATGAGCCTGTTGATTCATATGCAGCATATTATGCCTGTCGGCACCTCAGTGAGCGGTGTTCCTTTACATGTACTGGAAGATGTCAGATCTCGGTGCCATGGTGAGGTTGATGGGGGAACAGAGGGACCCCACTACCCACGTTTACATATGTAGATGATGCAGTTGCTATTGATTGGGGTTAAAATGGCAGGGATGGGAGTTATCAGCGAGAGCCAGGCTGTCAGTCAATCTTCTTTCCTCTACATGTTGTAGATGCCTCATGATTACAGGCAGAGACGTAAAAAGATCATTAGACAAATCTCTGAACAGAGCCCTAAGACATTCATTTTCTGAGTAGCCATATAAATAATCAATGTAGAGATATTTTTTGTCCTTCTGAAGGAAAGTCATTTGTAGCTTTATGCCAGGAATCATTGCCATATCTCTGCACCATTCTGTTTGTTATCCCAAGTATATTGCAAAAAATAAAATGTCAATGTTAAACAGAAGCTAAATGTTTTTTTTTTTAAGAATATTTAAAATAAAAATGACTAGCGTTTTATGCACAAAAGTAACTCCACTAGACACTGAAAAATGCGAATTTCCACATTTTGGGATTTTTGAAGAAAATAATATTTATGCTGATGCACTGGTATTATACGCCTGCATTTATTTCCATATATGTCCGTCAACAATAACACAAGATCTAAAGAGATATGAATCCAAAGAGCTGTATAAAGAAAGCTTGGTGTCCTCCGCTCCAGAAATCCAGCAGGGGGCTCCCTTTACACAAGATGGGATACATTACCATCCGCGTTACAGTTCGGCGTAATGATGAGAGTAAAATCTAAAATGGACCATTAGTATTTTCATCTGCAGAGAACAGCTGCTGTCTTTTCATGTTCCGTCCCTCCCAAAGATGTCTGCGTGATACGATTTTAAGCTACAGACAACGAGGTATTGGATTTTTCATACAGGTAAACGCTGCCTAATTTATGTAAGCATCCGGTCATCCGCAGATGTCAGAGCAGTGCAAATTTCCGGTGCTAAGCAGCAAAACCTCATGGTGATCACAAGATGTGCATGCGCTCGTCTTCATCACTGGATAACAAGGACCCTCTAATGCACTCTAACCATCGAGCAGCCCACACTGTTCACACTAGCGCTCCAAGGCTGACATTCAGGTATTAGTGCCTCCCCAATGATGGGCATGTCGTGTTCTGTATCAGCCTCTCATGGTAGATGGTGATGCCACGCACCGCCACAGACAAGGATGACACGCAATATTCTCAACAGCAAAAAACCTCCAAAACTAACAATATCTATAAGTAAAGCCTGCCATGTACTCAATACACCTGACAGTCGAGTATTTGGCTGATTGCTACTTACCCCTTAACCCAGGTACAGACTCGGGCTGAAATTCAGCCCTGGCATTTAAAATCACACAGGCCCATGCTATCCCCATCCCCAAGCACCAGATGGGATATATTACTAATATTACCCTGGATGGAGGAAAGGAAGATTTTCTACAAGACAAATATTTCTAAAGATTCCTGTGGCCTGCTGGGGTAGTCAGAGAGTTTGTGCTCCGTCACAAATCTTAGCAGTATGGGAGTCTTCATAACACCGAATCTGTTAACATAGCAAACAAAGCGGCACATGACCAGACAGGCCCTTCTGGCATTTGCCAAAATTGCCAGATGGCCAGTCCAGCCCTGCCTTAATCCACCAACTAACAAGCCTGGCCAAGCACAGGCATTCATTTCAATAGGGAGAAGGGGACACGCTCCTGCCAGACCCTTACTTTATGTCACGGTTAGGTTTCCATTCATATTAGGTTATCGTCAGCATATGAATACATTAACTCAATGTGTATAGAGAGTTTTAGGCCTCACGCGGCAGCAGACGTATTGTACCCTAAGGGCCAAATACTACTAAAGGCACTGTATTATGTCTCCATAGAATTTAGGAGATGTGCAAAGATGAAGGACATAAAGGCACATAAGACATAGAGACACATTTATACACAGTCCACCTCAGAAGTAACGTCACACCCTGACACTTAAAGGGGTTATCTACTTTCAGGAAAGTTGTAAACATCTAAAATACCAAACATAGCAGATATTCACCCTCCCCAGCTACCCGCCTTCATTCCTGTCTCCTTGTTTTAGTTGCAGAAGTGAAGTCATGTTGACAGTGCGACTCACCGCTGTAGCTAATCAATGAGTTCAGCGGCTTTGCCAACGCGGACAGCACAGGCCGCCAAACTCACTGACTAGCTACAGCAGTGGTGCATGCTGTCAACATAACATCACCGCTATAGTCGAAACACTGAGACCGCTGAAGCAGTAGCATTATTTTCGACATTTTACAGCATTTGGGTTCATTTTTCAGAACAATCACTGGACTACCCCTTTAAGTGGTGGGCTGCAGCAGAAATTCAATTATGTTTTTTTTTTAAGCGGGCATAGTTTACTTAAAAGAGTTGTCCACTACTATGACAACCCCTTCTTGATCTAAATGTTTGTCCCTATAAAATAATAAAGCCTATACTCACCTCCCATGCTGGAGCTGTTCCCGCAGTGTCAGTACTCATGGTCCCCGGGCTTTCGTGCGGTTATGACATGTGACACCGGCACCCAACAATCAGCGCTGGCGTCACTGTACCCACCTTCGGACAAATCGAACATGAAGAGGCAGTCCAGGCTGCAGCTGATCTTTGACTTCCTCTTCATGTTCAATACAACAGGAGGCAGGGACATTGATGGCAGCGCTAATTGTGTGTCAGCGGCATGTGTCACAACAACTGCATGGAAGCCCTGGGACCGTGAGTGCTAACACTGGGAAACAGCGCCAGCACGGGAGGGGAGTATAGGCATTATTATTTTATCATGGCTAAGCGAGGGATATAAGAAGTTGTCCAAATAACTATAAAGAGGCATGACTAACCTACTGCAGAAGTAGTAAAAACAGTTGCTTTTGTAGTAATCGAAAGAGCGATTCAATTCCAGTAAAGTCACAGATGAAGAAAGACTGTAAAGATCTCCGGCTGATCCAGTGATTTACTACAAAACTAAGACATTGATGTCCTTAATGCAGAAATAAAACAACACTCAGATTACTTCCTAATCTCATAATCTTTAGCCTTAAGGACCAAACATGCACCAATGTCAAGCTAAGTTATTTCGTCAAATGCTGTACACACAACACGCAAACCCTTGACTTGTGCACATGCGTCAGCCATTTACTAGACCTAGGAACACATGCACCACTTTCACAGGAGACCAATAACATATACAACACCAACAACCTGAATATCCGCCCCCTATGAAACACAGGTGCCACCTATAGCGCATACCACAGAAGAGCCATTAGCACAGCACGTACACGCTGGATCCCAGCTGCACATGTATTGGAAACATACCGATACGCCACTCACAGATGGCACACCTACCTGCCACACACTCACCAGGACTCTTACTTCTAACAGCTGAATCCTGGCAGAATCTCTACAGATTGCGACAAAAACCCAACCTCAAGACTTGTACTGTCCTGCTCAATTCACAACTAAGCCAGGTCCAATTCAGATTGTGTTAAATTAGCACCAAACTCTTAGATAATCTTGTTAAAATGATTTTCTGGTTTCTAAAAATCCCTGTCCCTTTCCTGCGGGAGTTTAAAAAAAAAACAACTGAGGCTCCACAGCTGCTCTTGGTACCTGTTATTGACTGCAGCGGTGATGTCACATGGATAGCGCTGTAGCCAATATCTAAGTGCAGAGGTTGTTAGCAGCTCGTGCCACCTCCTTAGGCACAGCCGATTTGATGTCAGTGCCGCAGACAATAACAGACACTGAGAGTAGTGGCAGTGATTAAATGAATATGATTTTTTTTTAACCCAACTACAGAATGGGAGAAGGGGTTTTCCAAAACCAGAAAACCACTTTAGAACGCCAGTTCCTTAGACAGTGTTAGCTTTCTAGTCTTACTATGGAAGGTTACGCCCTCCCACCCCTTGGCGTCTATGTGCTGCTGTACATGCAGCATGTCTGCCCTGCTGACAATATATCTCTGTGTGAATGGCCAATTCCGACCATCCATTCGGATACTGATAATGATATGATATGTATGTGAACAGCCACCTACGGCTCACGCCTTCGCCAGCCCAGTGCAGCACACCCCTAGAGCAGATACATACTACCAGCAGGTAGAGTTGGCAGAAGCGGTGGTGAGGTTGATCCAACATTCCTGGTCTTTAATTGATGGATTATTGTAAACTGATTTACGGTCTCACATTTACGGTAGTTTATATTTAAGAAGTCTTTCTGTTTGGTCTGTAATTTCCCCATGTGAAATACAGAATGCAGCAGAGTGAGGTTTTAATAAAAGTTTGATTTGCATGAAATTTTAATAAAATTGCCAACCGCAGAGATAAAACAGCTGACTGTAACAGGTAGGGAAGCTGGAGAGAATAATGTGCATGCATATCTAATGAGACATTTATACAAAGAGTAATTAGCCTGCACAATTCCCACTTTATTACTCATGCCTCTATGTGTCTATTTCCCAGCACATCACACACGAGGCTTACATGTAAATAATTGACGCTTCATTGCCAATTCTTCCTCAAGCACTTGTTTCCGCACTTAGCTATCCACGGGTCATCGCTCAGAGAATGGGCCAGATCATGGACATTAGCCGGATAACCGTAGATCACCTTACACTACACACCACAACGTGTGAGAGCCATTGTACGTTATTTCGGACCCAAAGGTAGTTGGCGAGTCAGCCATTATTGGCAAATCGAGCCCAGCGTTCTCCTCAGGAAACCACTGAGTGCAGTGTAGGTATCACAGGCTGGATCTTAAATGGAAAACGTGCCGAAAATGTTATGGGTATTCCGTGCCTCACATTACACAGCAGAGCTGTATTGTGCTGCCATTTTTGCACGTGGCACAATGCATTAGGCAGGTAGTTTAGAAATGATCTAATCGGGCACTCTAGAAACCATTCCATTTAGTTTAATGTATGAATTGGAGCATGAAATGACAAAAAGAAGCAATTTTCCTCTGCACATTCATATTCCTAAATCGCAGAAATGTGTTATCTACATTATATTTTTTTCCACTTAGATCCTCTGAGTATTTTACTCTCGGCTTAAAAAGTATAAAAGGGAGATGCGGCAGACAAGGGTTAACAATAGGAGAGGATGTACAATACAATGGCTAATAGTGCGCAGCCACTGATATTTCATTGTGCTCCGTAATCCAGGGCTACAATGGATTTTACAACACTCTGAAGTGCAGCTTGAACTGATCCTCCCATCGAGCACATGTAAATCACATTACACTGTATGGATAAGATATCACACGTAATATCAATGACAAATCCAATGCATGGTCACCAATGCAACAGCAAAATATGATGGGCTCCTGAAGGTTTAATCTCTTAGACAACATGACCTAGGTGTTTTTGTTTTTAGCCAAAATCCCTGCTGTATAGACAGAAATATAATATACTGCATGCTGGCTGCTTGTTAGTGCATATCAGCTTAAAGGGAACCTATCAAGGGAAAAAAAAACATATCAACTGGTATATAAGGGGTTAATCTGCAGGTTAATAGCATTCTGAAGCTGCCCAGCACACGCACTGAGAGCCTCACTGCCAGGAGCAGTCTCAAATTTACAGTCATAGGGGTGGGCCGGTGCGACTTTAATCACTACACAGTGCATTATAGAGCGGCGGCTGAAACCATGACCCAGCACTAACAGCTGGCTCAGCATTAGAGCCGTATGTTAGCCAGTGCTAGTGGCGCGTTTACAGCCACCAATCACTATATACTGAGCGGTAACTGAACCCATGCCGGCACAACCCCTATGACTGAAAGCCCAAGGCTGCCGGGAAAAATTAAGGTAATTTCCTCCCGACAGAGGGGTTTCAGTCCTGGCGCCTGGCAGCTCCAGAACACTATTAACCTGCAGGTTAACCCTATATCTCCAACACAGCTCTGGCAAAAATTAAGAGACCACATCATAACCCTGTCATGGGCAGCCTATTCTCCAGACCTGAACCCCAATGAAAACCTCTGGAATTTAATCAAGAGGATGATGGATAGTCACAGGCCATCAAGCAAAGAAGAACTGCTTACATTTTTGCACCTGGAGCAGTGTGAAAGACTGGTGGCAAGCATGCCAAGACGCATGAAAGCTGTGATTAAAAATCATGGTTATTCCACAAAATATTCATTTCTGAACTCTTCCTGAGTTAAAACATTAGTATTGTTGTTTGTAAATGATTATGAACTTGTTTTCTTTTATTTGAAGTCTGAAAGAACTGTTTTTTTTTTTTTAATTTTGACCATTTTTCTTTGTCAGAAAAATACTGTAATACAAAATATCTTGCCGGGAAATTCGGAGACATGTTGTCAAAAGTTCATAGACTACAAGAACTATTTACATTTTACTAAAAAATATACCTATAAAGAGAAAAATCAGACAAACTGAACATTTGAAAGTGGTCTCTTAATTTTTGCCAGAGCTGTATATATATATATATATATATATATATATATATATATATATATATATATATATGATGGGTTCCCTAGGTTTGACATTTGACATCTGTTGTAGGGTACACCCCTCTCCTGCATACTAGCTTCTTACTTGATTTGTCACTTCAAAACAGCGGCATTGATGTACTGCTGGCTCAGTATTAGGTCTTGTTCAGATGTCTATGTTTGTACGTATGTGTCCCATCCGAGTTTTTCACAGATAAAACACGTACTCTTTATAATCTATGCTGCTATTCACATGTCCATTTATGTTTGGCAGCACTGATGAAAAGTACCTATACAAGCCTATGAGTGAATGAAAACCACAGACAACACAGAGATGGTATCCGTGTGCTGTCCATGTTTAACACTGGAATGAACAGGACAAGCTTTGTAATTTATTTATTTATCCATATGTGAGAAACACTGATGTCTGAATGAGGCCTAAGAGGAAGCTTGGTCTAGTTGCCCACGATCGGGGGGGAAAGTGAGCTCCAGCAATCCCGGCCAGCTTCGGCATTACAAGCTCTACTGGAAACCGGTTGTAGGCAGTGCTGATGTTCGGCCACCGCTGCTATACGGCAGAGGTGGCTGGGTACACTAAGCAACAAGCTATAATTAAGTAGCAAATTACTCCTTCTTGAGAACGTATCTAGCACTTTGCAAATGCTCTCATCTGAGAAGATGGGAATTATCTTTTAAAGGCTATGTGCACTTTTAAATGCATGGTATATTACAAAAGTTATGGTATGGCCAAACAAGATGCAATACGCATGCCCAGGTACACTTCTCTGCAGTAGACACGCCATTCCCTCCCCAATATTTGCACCTAGAAGCAGTGATGTTTGGTAGTCTGGTCACATTGTCTTCTCATCTATTTTGGGTCCACAAAATAAGAAAAGTCACTGCTCATGTGACCATCACCCTGTGCCTAAATTTGCAAAGTTCATATGGACTTCTCTAGCTGCTGAAGCCTGCTTCATATTACAAATATCTAAGATATCGTCCCGACCCTGAACAGAGCGTGGAGCTTTGATATAATATAGACAGCAAGAAAGACAGTCACCGTGAGTCTAGGTGTATCCTTATCATGATGTTTATGTCCGCAGCCTTCTGTCACCGGTCATCCACAAGAAGACGCAATGTCCAGGAGTTAGACCCTACATTGTATTTATGCAGAGCATCTATGACATCGTTAAGGGTTCCATCTGATACTTGAAAATGGGATTAAGATGGAACCTCATAGAGCCATGGAGTGCAATGACACCACGCAGCCCAAAAAGTCTTGTTTGTGCTCTTTTTCCAATGGAGTCTGTTTTTTCAGATGGGCAATGTAGACTGCATTTATCGATGATAGCCACTGACATACTCAGAAACACTGGGTCTTACACTCATTCTGGCTGCATGGATTTTCTTTAATCTATTACTTATCTTGGGGTCAAGAAATACTGGAAAAACATAATGGCACTACATTTTTTGCTATGTAAGTCAAGCAACAGTGACCCCGATTCATTAAAGAGAATCTGTCAGTAGGATTTTGCCATGTAATCTGAGAGCAGCAAGATTTAGTGTCAGAGAGCCTGATTCCAGCGATATATCATTTACTGGACGGCTTGATGCAGCTTTTATAGAATCCCTTTTTTTCTCTTGGGCAGATCTAGCAGTACTCAGGATGCTGAACGGGGTATATCCCTACCCACCACTGATGGGCAGCTTCCTGTGTACACAGAGTATTTTCAGCAATCTGCCAATCCATGATGGGGCTGGGTTACACAGATTAGCTAGATTTCCTGGCATGCAACTCCCAGTCCGGCAGTGATAAACTCCTGCTGATAAAATACTGATTGCATTGGAACTACAGCACTCATCCTAAGTGACACATCCCTGGAAACAGGGTCTCTGCTCTTACATTATGCTGCTCTCAGATTAGGCTGGTTTCACATTAGCGCTTTTGTGCGCAGCGCATCGTGCGCATGCGCACTGCACACCTATGTTTAAAATGACGTGTGCATGGTCTTGCGTTTTCGTGCACATGCGTTTTTTTGTCTTTCGCGCCAGGCGCGCCAGACGCAACATGTTGCATTTTTTGGTCCGCTCTGTCTCGTCAAAAAAACGCATGCGCACGGAATGCGCAAAAACAACACATTGAAGTCTACGGTAACGCATGCGTGCGCATGGTCTTGCACACGCTTGCATTTTTTTGCACATGCGTTTTTGAGGTAAACAAGTCTGGAATGTGGTCTAGACAATGGAAAAAATGTCACAACTAAAAACGCATGCGCATAAAAACCGCAAAAGCATGCAAAAACGCATGTAAACCGCAAGCAACGCTGCGGTTTTTTGACGCATCAGCGTACGCATGACGCTAAAAAACGCGCGTTTGTTTTGCGTTTGCGTGCATTTTTCTTTGCGTTTTTTATGTGCTGCGCAAAAAAACGCTAATGTGAAACTAGCCTTAAATATCAAAAACCTGGTGACAGATTACCTTTCGGACAGGTGTAAAGATTTCAGCTCATCTTATCAGTGGTGTGCGACTCCCCAGAAATATTACTACAAAAACTGGTTTAACATTTTTGGCGTAAGAAAGGCAGGTCCTTAAATTAAATTGGACAGGCGGGTGTAGCCACGTCCTGCACTGGCACCTCGCTAGCTTCTCTCATTCAGCTACTTGGAGCTGGCATGATAATGCAGAAAGTCGTAAAATATTTAATTTTGAACTATTTAAAGTGTATAACAGAAGATTTCTGGCACAAACACCTACACCTATGCTCTTTGTGGAGTCTGTGGCTGTGGGGGTATTTAAATGACAGAGAGTGAATCAGTATTTTGAAGCCATGAATGTAGTTGTCCCACGTTTTTTTTTTATAGGTGACAGGGCTTGCCCATATTTTAGCAGTGGTAGTAAAAACAGAGGGACTGCTGTGATGACTGACAGGTCTCTCGCCATGTACAGACCTAGGGAAAGACCTGTCAGTCAGATGTAGCAGAGTGGGGAGAAGTTGATCAGGGGCCGCATCAGACTAGTCAGCCGAGACAAATAGTCCTAAATGGCTGTACTCCGAAATGCCGCAGCGCGCCAGAGTAAGGCGACTTGCGTTATGAGGCGGAGCGCAGGGCCGCCGCTAAGCTCCGCCCCCGGCTGCAACTCCTCCGGTCAGAACCTCCTATGGGCGCATGACGCTGCATGCGACCGGCGTACCAGAGCACGGCCAGCGTACCCAACGATAAATATAGGGTACGCAGGTCGCATGCAGCGTCATGCGCCCATAGGAGGAGCTGACCGGACGAGGCGCGGCCGGGGACGGAGCTTAGCGGCGGCCCTGCGCCTCATAACGCAAGTCTGAAAGTAGCCTAACACATGCATGACTGCAATCACACACCACTCTCTAGCTCATGCTGACCTTAACAGAACTTTTTCAGTAAAAATTCACATTTGATGTTAAAGTTAAAAGCAAACTATATAGCAATAAATAGCAAAAAATACAAAAAGACCAAAACACACTTCATTGAAAACTAAACTGTATAATATAAGATATTAGGTAATACAATGCAGTATTTGTCAACTGGTTAAGAAAATGACAAACAATAGAAAAAACTGTAATACAGATGAACTTACATGGCCGACCATTGGGCATTACCTCCCTGGGAAAGAAATGGCACCAGGATGTGTCGGGAGAAGGAGGCACTGCAAGTATCAGAGCAATGTCCACTGCTGTCATCAAATGATTGCAAGGGACACCAAACACCGTAAAAAGTGAGGAAATGCTAACATACATACGTATATGACCAGTTCTTAATAGCCGAAAGATATATGTTATACTGAAAAAATAAATTACAAGGAGTGAAAAAAGAAACAACTGAGGGTAAGAATAACATTTAATAATTTTATTTGGATTAACTTTTGTTATTAGGCAGAATTTCAGCATTCCTGGGAAATAAAGGAGCTTCACAATCAACAACTACTGAATTCATACTACAGCAATACGAACACAATGGGGCAATATTGTCTAATTTTTAGACATTGCAAACTTTGTCTCACAATGCGTCAGTGTTTCATGCTGTTATCAAACTATTAGTCGGCTACCTTTGGGTAACTAATTTGCACCACACGTTTGGGGCACGTTTCTGCGAGGCCACACGTCCATGTCAGACAAGGTGCAGAAAGTTTCTAAAACTCATAAGTAATATGGACTAGAAAAGACAGTTTTTGGTGCATTTAGCTAAATAAATCACTCCCAATATTATCTTTTGGAGCGTTACTTGAAATTTCAAACGTTTTTAACAATAAACTGTAAAATTAAGTATTTCAAAAACAGACGCTAGATTGCAACACATGATACAAATAACATCCAAGTGCAGCAACAATACAGGGAACGGAAGGACTACTGTACAGAATGGACCAAAAAGCTGTCTGTGTGTCCTTCACATGAACACACACAGGGGAATAAGCAATAATGGGTACAGAGGCAGCCATTGCCCTTCCTCTCTGAGAGGCCACATTGCTCTGAGATAACATTATACAATAGTTGACTTATGCATCAAGGTCCATGTGCAGAAAGTTAAGTAAGAAACTGAGTAAGGCAAATGTTAGTGATCCAGCTAACAGACATGTAGTTTGGCCAAAAAATATTTGGACAGTGACAGCAATTTCATAATCTAGCCTCTGTACACCAGTACCATGGATGTGAAACAAAGCAATCAAGATGTGACTGAAGCGCAGACTTTCAGCTTTAATGTTAAGGAATTTTGTAAAAGTAGTTGCCACTAGAGCCATTTATTATTGTCACCCTATATTCCCCAGGTTCAAAAGTATTTAAGTAATCCAAAATTATTATCAATATAAGCATCATTTTCACCACTTAGATGGCAAAACATTGCAATGAATGACTATGTGGGATCCAGAATGCATGGACATCACCAAATACTGAGTTTCCTCCTTTGAGATGCTGTGTTATGCCTTCGTTTTTGGTTCTTTCTATTTTCAGCTTGGTCTCCAGTATGTGAAAAGCATGCTCAATCCCCGGTGAGGTCTGGTAGTTGATTCGGCCACTGAAGGATACTCCATTACCTTAGAGCTTAGAGGCGAGTATAGACTTCTTGCTGTTTTTTACATGGGGAAATAACGGAATTGAGGGGGTTGTCCAAGTAGTGGGCAACTGCTTTAAACGTCTTACATCTTTTTCCATGCATTTTGATGCTGCTGAGCTCACCAATGCATTTCTTTCTCTTAAGGAAGGTTTTCCAAGACCTTTATTATTTTTGTCTATGGGGTCTAAGAACTAACACGCAGGTAGTTTCTCACTAACTGACTGTTCTGCACGGGCACAATCTCTACTGGCTCATTTGGCGAGTCTGCTGCTTTAATTCACCATTTGGCAACAGAGCATCTCTTGCTCTTCTGGACTGTTCTGTCGAATGAGCGTCACTGCAGACGTCTTGCAGATTGACACCCAACTCTCCTACAATTAGGCATAAGGGAGCTGGAATCCATCAGCATGACATCGGTAGAGACATCCTGTTCACACAGCAGAGTGGAAGAGAAGGTGCTACTCTGTCGATGTGGCATCACCGGAAGCAGGGGAATTGTTGTCAGAGATTGGAGCTGGGCAGAACAGACAGGTGGTTAGCAATTGCCTACTTGCTAGTTCTTAGACCCATAACAAAAAAATAGTAGTCCTGGAAAAGCCCATTAACGATGTACCAAATTCTTGATTTATTGCAAAAAAAAGGGGGAGACAAAAAAGCGCAATAGGGTCTTATCCACGTTACAAAAGACAGTATATCATGAAATATGCTCACCTGGTTAGGATGAGATAAGAGCGTGTAGGTAGCGGCTGCAGCAGATCCACAGGTCTTCAGCGACCAAAGAAATCATGAATCCAAAGGGAGTTTGTAGCTATATTCCGCGCTGCCGCTTTAGACAAATTCCAGGAGAATGCTGTATGATTGCAGTGGTTTTATGAAACGCGTAGAATAAAACCACTGCAATCATACAGCATTCTCCTGGAATTTGTCTAAAGCGGCAGCGCGGAATATAGCTACAAACTCCCTTTGGATTCATAAATTCTTGATTTAGTCATTCCTAAAGTCTCTGATAACTCTCCGACAGGTTTGCGTTATTATTCTTCAGTCTAAAGCTGGCCTCCTTCACTTGCATTGACATTTCTTTGGACCATATACTAAAAGCTCCCATTAGCTACCAAATGCGAATTCAACACTTGTCAGCTCCAGACCTTTTATCTCCTTTAAGCAGTACATTTTCTTGTCTATGCGGTGTAGCATATACTATTGTCAATTAACTAATATGTTATTATTTGTAGGTCTTGATTATACCAGTTTAAGTTAAATTAGTGCTATTTCAGGGCTATTTAGTCTTTCCCTGGGATTTGGTTCCCCAATTCAGCTCACATTTTCCTTGATGGTCCTGAAGAATTAAGTTGAACCCCCAGAAAGGTATTGAGCTTTGTCTGTTCTTTAACTGGAATGTTAACTAGTATGTGCACCTTAACTCTACAATTGCCCCAGTGGATTATATTAGATGTAGTAATGGTTGCAGAATGGGATAACTGATGGCTCGGTCCTCCTATTGCAAAGCCCACTTATATCCAGCGGTTGGAATTGGTAGGCAGTGTCTTTGGTAAGGACAACTCTTCTTTCAAGGAGCACAAAAATAGTGCCCACATATTATAACTGTTGCAATGATGGTCAGATTAGTTAATTTAGAAGAATGCTATAGCTGCAATGACTTCACCCAAACTACATACCCTAGTTATGTCTGGATCTACCTATTCTTTACATCGCAAATGATAGAACCAAATCCAGCCAAACCTACAGGACCTTCTTATTTGTGGGTAAAAAGCTTGCTTTACGAATATTCAGTTACATAATAGGGCATATACATCAATTATAATATGTCAACTTAATAATGCAACACAATCAAAAACATCCAATCTTGTGCTGAGCACGTGTGACTTCTTAAAGGGAATCTGTCACCAATTTTTTCAACTATCAGCTGCCAGCAACGCCATCAAGGGCTTAACTACAGCATTCAGTAATGCTGTAGATACCGTAAGCCCCGATGTAACCTGAAAGAGAAGAAAAACTAGTTATATTATACTCACCTAGGGGCGGTCCGGGTCCGGTTTTGGTCCGATTGGTGTTGCGGTCCGGCGCCTCCCATCTTCTAACGATGACGTCCTCATCTTCGCTTCCCATTGCGGCTCCTGTGCAGGCGTACTGCTCTGCCCTACTGAGGGCAGAGCAGAATACTGCAGTGCGTAGCACCGGGAAAGAGGTCAGAGAGGTCAGGCGCCTGCGCACTGCAGGACTCTGCTCTGCCCTCAACAGGGCAGAACAGTACGCCTGCAAAGGATCCGCGATGGGAAGAAAAGAAGAGGACGTCATCATTAGAAGATGGGACGTGCCGGACCAGACCGCAACACCCATCGGACCAAAACTGGACCCAGACCGCCCCTGGGTGAGTATAATATAACTCGTTTTTCTTCTCTTTCAGGTTACATTGGGGGCTTATCTACAGCATTTCAGAATGCTGTAGATAAGCCCCTGATGGCAGTGCCGGCAGCTGATAGTCGAAAAAATAGGTGACAGATTCCCTTTAATGATCTATGGATTTTCTTACATGAATCGACTGGCAGTAATCCCCACTTTAAGGGGTTGTGCCACAATCAAAGTATATTATAATCAATAAAACTCAGAATAAAAATAAGTTCAACAGCTGGATGCAAAAAAATGTTCTTGTGCTGTCATAAACTTATGTTACCCATGATATGTAATATGTAATGGCTGTGTTGGATCATACAAGAACATGGTTGGTACATACCACAATTCCTGGCCAGAGAAGGAAACAAAAGAGTACACAAACAGGACAGCATAGGGTTGCAGCTGATTATTAATGTTAGGCAAAACATTTCCTTGGCCGTTTTATCACAGGAGGAAGGGTTTCTGATGTCTCTCCAGTGCTCTGAGCTCATTCTAAAAAAAGTCAGTGACACATGAGATCTCCAACAGCCAAAACTCTCACCTCACTGACTGGATTTATGATCAACTCATTAGAATGAAAAAGTGGTAGAAATATTCGCTCATGTTATAAAACAAGCAGTGAAATGATTAACCTCACAGAAAGCCGCAGCTGCAAGCCACTTCTATGTTGTCTTTGTAGTCACTTACTCTCCCTCCCCTGACCTAGAATTGTGGTATGTGTCGACCATGTTCCTGCATGGTCAGATGCAGCCAGTACACAGCAGGGGCACATTTATAAGATTATCTCAGCACAGGAACATTTTTTAACACATTCAACTTTGGAACTTATTATTGCAATGTGTATTAATTAACAGATCTTTTTTTTCGTGGGAAACTCCTTAAAGTATACAAACAATTTTTGTTTTCGTAGTTTCACTTTTTTATCCCCTGCTTCAGAAAGCCATTACTCTTTTCATTTTCCACCAACTTAGACATAGGGCTTGTTTTTTGCAGGACAAGTTGTAGTTTAAAATACACTATTCATTTGACCACACAGAGTAAAGGGAAATGGGCAAAAAAATCCCAAGTGCGGTGAGATGGTGAAACAAATACAATTACACAATTGTTTTTGGGGGGTTTTATTTTTACAGAGCAGTAAAGATGATATGACAACCTGATTCTCCTTGTCAGTATGATTACAGTCATAGAAAACTTGTTTTCCCCTATTTTAGAGGCTTAAAAAAATTCAGAACTTTGTCATAAAATAAAATAACTTTAATTTGTGCTGCCATTTTTTGAGATATAAACCTTTTTAAATTTTACAGGTGTGTGAGGGCTCGTTTTCTCATGGCAGTGATTGTATTAATATTATTAATTTGATACTTTAACATACAATATTTTAATCTCCTAATATTGCATTTTCTCGTGGTGTTGTAGTAACTGTGATTCTGGCACACCATTTTTTTTCCCCATCTTTAAAGTGTTTACCAACTGGGTTAGTTAATTTTATATTTCGATAGACTGGACAGCATGAACAATTGATCCATATTTCATTTTAGGAAAAAAACAAAACAATTTATTCTATAGAAAACTAACCTTATTCTATTCTATGTAACAAAGAGAAATCCTTCTATTAATAATCTCCAAGTCTCTGATGATTGCAATACATTATAGTGACACAACACTATCCAGTTTGTCTATGCTTCATATACAGCTGCAATCTGCATGCATCTACATTTCCCCATCTAACTTGGTTCATAAGCTTTAAAAGCATTATGGACATCACTAACACTTCCGCTTCCCTCTGCCATGTCATCAGTAAGTCGGAGAGCAGAGTCTAGACGCCGATGTCACACGGAAATACATAATGCCCAATATTCCTAATTAACTAACGAGAGAATTCTTGGGCATTAAACAAGTCTTCCAAACGATTCCCTAATAGGAATGCCTTCCAATCCAGCCGTCTCACTGTAAAATCTTCTCAAGCTGTTCCTTCAAAATATTAACTGGAACTGCCAGAGCTGGCATCGGATAGTGCCCATTTCTCCCCCTGACTGTGCAAACCGCGAGATACTCCGTGTTAACCTGATAAAGCCCGGGACTGCATTGATGCAACGGCTTGATGTTCCTAAAATGACTGAACCAGGGCGTAACAAGCCAGTAGAGCTCTCTGCACTAGAATGGAGCAATCGACCATTTATTAATTAGGGATCAGAAAGCTCCTAGAGAAGCAATGAGGGGTTAAAGAGGTGCTCTGCAATGAGGCTTTCTGAATTAATCAAATGCCCATATGAAATATTTATACAAGCTGTAGGCATTTTTTAACGCTCTGTGGACATTTTTTTAAATCCCACCTGGGTTTTATCCTGCAATTCTAAGACTAGAGAAACAGATACAAGAAGCCTTGTTCTTCAAGGATATTGTATAGCGACATTAATTCATCTCTGAGATCTGTAACCTGCAGCCTTTGATTTAATTGTAAAGTACCATCCAGTATTGCATCTACAAGGCGATTCCCCCGGTCACTTCACCTCCTTCCATAATGGGTTTGCATGGCAATGAGCTCAGATCGCAGTCTAGAGCAGCGACAATGATCATACGGTGTAGCAGATACGCCACCGGCTAGCAGATATTCCAGCTTTTTGAAGGACAGACACCTAATTTTAGAGCAACATTATCATTTGTTTCTGCTGCTAAGCAATTTTTCCAGCAGTAACTACGAGCTACATCGCTTCCCACTCACACGAAGTGCAGTGCTGTTGACTATTAAACTGTTAGAAGCCGAGCTCGGGTCTTAGAGATCAGATAGCAAGTAAATTGGTGTGAGGCGAGCGAACAGCACAACACGGGAAAAAAAACAGTAAAGGACAAATAGAAATACACAATACCTAAAAGGCAGAAGGATCAAATTGAAACAAAAAAAAAGTAAAAAGAAGTGAGACAGAACCTGTATTCAAGGAACGGACAGAAAATAATACAGAAAGAAACATCCATGAAGAATAAAAAACTGGAAAGGGGAAAATATAACAGCTGAATACTGGTAAATCCTAAATATAATATGATGAAAAGGGAGAAGAAACATCCATTTGATAATAACAGAAACAAAAATTTGGTAGTAGAAAATTCCACATAAAAACTATATCCAGACGTAAGACATATCCATGAAAATGTTGTTGATTGATTCTGATCGCGGTTCATGCTACAAATATGAAATTAAGATGGTTTGCATTGTGAAAGTTCCTTCAATGAAAGGATGAACATTTACATAAAAAAATTACTACTACTATATCACTGGAGGAAAAACATTAAATTCAACCTTGAATGCTCAGAACAATTGAAATGACATAATTCTGGCCCCATAAACAGCAACATAATGCCTCTAACAGGTCAAACTGGCATGTGGGCGCTATATGCCGCTCCTATTGTGACAATGAACTGAACTAAAAGCATCAGCATCCCTGAGATTCCCCATTAACACTCTAATGGATCATTAAATACATGTGTCCCCTGTCAACGATGCCAGTTTATGTACCATAACCTTTTTTTATGTTTCCATTGATATTGTATATATATAAAACAAAAAAAAACAACAACTTTCTTCTCACCCCTCAATGGGGGTGGTCCTTGTTGTCCTTTCTCACTCTCGGGTCCTCTACCAGAGGCCTGGGAGTGTGAGGGTTCTGCGCAGGATCTTAGTTGTTCCCAGTATTGCGCTTTTCTGGACAGAGAGCTCAGATGTTGCTCCTGGGATCTGTTGGAGCCATTCTTACAACTTAGTGGGTCACTGCTCCCTTAATTCCTATATTTACACACACGGACTTGTTTTTTGTGGAACGAGCTGTAGATCTAAAGAACACCATTTATTTTACCATAATATATACTGAAAAACAGAAACATTTTTCCAAGTGGAGTGAAACAGTGGGAAAAAAAAGCCATTTTGCCATTGTTTTTTTTGCCTCTATCTCATACATTGTTCGGTGCAAATGGACTCTCATCACAATTCTCCAAATTACTGTGACTCGGGGTGATATGAAACTTGAAAGTATTTTTCTTTTTTAATAGAGTAGTGAAAAAAATTCAGAGGTCTGCAGAAGAAAATAAAAAAATACATACAGCTCTGGCAAAAATTAAGAGACCACAGCAACCTTTTATTTTTGTCTGATTTTTCTCTTTATAGGTATATGTTTGTGTAAAATGTAAATTGCTCTTTTATTCTATAAGGCTATGTGCACACGCTGCGGTTTTTGCTGCGGTTCGGCTGCGGTTTTGGCCCTGCGGAACCGCAGCAGTTCCGCAGACATGGTACAGTACCATGTAACCCTATGGGTTTTCAAAACCGCAGTGCTCAAGCTGCGGGTTTTTCCGCGCGGTTTTGCTGCGGTTTACAAACCGCAGCATGTCAATTATTTCTGCGGATTCCGCTGCGGTTTCACACCTGTAACATAGTAGAGGTGTGAAACCGCAGGGCAAAACCGCAGGTCACTTTACCTGCGGTTTTACCTGCGGTTCCGCGGGAAAAAACCCGCAGGTGATTCCACAGTGTGTGCACATAGCCTAAGGCTATGTGCACACGCTGCGGTTTTTGCTGCGGATCCACTGCGGTTTTGGCCGGAGCGGATCTGCAGCAGTTCTGCAGACAGTGTACAGTAGCATGTTAGTCTATGTGATTTACAATCTGCTGTGCACATGCTGCGGATTTTTAACTGCGGAAAAGCTGCGGTTTTGAATCCGCAGAAATAAATGACATGTGACTTCTTTTCTGCAGATTCTGCTGCGGTTTACCATCTCCTCCATTGTAGAGGTGATAAACCCCAGGCCAATCCGCAGGTCATTTTACCTGCGGTTCCACAGATAAAAATCTGCATACCAATCCGCAGTGTGTGCACATAGCTTAAACTACTGACAACATGTCTTCAAATTTCCAAGCACTAAATTTTGCATTTATTTTCAGAAAATGAGAAATGGTCAAAATAACAAAAAAATGTAGTGCTTGCATACCTCAAATGCTGCTAAGAAAACAAGTTCACAATCATTTAGAAACAACAATACTAATGTTTAACTCAGGAAGAGTTCAGAAATCAATACTTTGTGGAATAACCATGACTTTTAATCACAGGTTTCATGCGTCTTGGCATGCTTTCCACCAGTCTTTCACACTGCTTTTGGGTGACCTTATGCCACTCCTGGTAAAAAAAAATTTAAGCAATTCTTCTTTGTTTAATGGCTTGTGACTATCCATCATCCTCTTGATTACATTCCAGAGGTTTTCAATGGGGTTCAGGTCTGGAGATTGCGCTGACATGACAGGGATTTGATGTGGCGGTCCTTCATCCACTCATTGATTGACCTAGCTGTGTGGCATGGCGCATTGTCCTGCCGGAAAAAAACAGTCCTCAGAGTTGGGGAACATTGCCTGAACAGAAGAAATCAACTGTTTTTCCAGTTTAACCTTGTATGCGGCTTGATTCATACATCCTTCGCAAAGATTATCCTGCCCAATTCCAGCCTTGCTGAAGCATCCCCAGATCATCACTGATCCTCCAACAAATTTCACAGTGGGTGCAAGACACTGTGGCTTGTACGCTTCTCCAGGTCTCCGTCTAACCATTAGACCAGGTGTTGGGCAAAGCTGAAAATTAGACTCATCAGACAAGAGTACCTTGCTCCAGTCCTCTATGGTCCAATCCTTATGGTCTTTGGCAAACTTCAGCCTGGCTCTCCTTTGCCTCTCATTGATGAAAGGCTTTTTTTCTAGCTTTACATGACTTGACCCATTGCCTTTAAGAGCCTGTTATGAACTGTTCTTGCCATGCACTTCACTCAAGCTGCTATTTGTCATCCCTTTTGTAGGTCACTTGATGTCATCCTGCGGTTGATGAGTGACATTCGAATAAGATGACGGTCATCCCGTTCAGTGGTAAGTCATTTTCCCCCTTTGCCGGTCTGTAGCTTTGTTGTCCCCAATGTCTGCTGCTTGACCTCATTGTAATGGACTGCCGTCTTAGAAATTTTAAGGATGGAGGCAACATGATGCTCACTATATCCCTCTGCTAGTAAAGCCAGAATTAAGCCCTTCTTTTCCTCACACAAGACTTTTCTTTTCAACTCCTTTGGCATGGTAAAAGTTATTTTTTCAATCATATTACTTTTGGGATATTACTAGCACTTGTTTTGCCATCCAGCTTGTCCTGTTGCAAGAGGATTGTGAACAACACAGCAGGGTTTTTTATACTTTCCTTGATTAAATAAGATTTGGTTCAGGTGATCACCTAATCAGAAGCACATTAAGTAGAATGAGGTGTACTCTGGTTGGAATTCGACTGACAATGGAATGGAATGGCTGTCAGACATATAAAGAAGCTGATTTTATAAAACTGTGCAGTGGTCTCTTAATTTTTGCCAGAGCTGTATATTCTGGCTGTTCCTTTAGCTTGTAAGCAGTGCACGATGTTCCTGCCATACGCTGCTTACAAACAAAAAGCAGCTGCTGGCACTGGAACAAGACAACTCAAGGGAGCGCAGAAATGTAACTTTAATTTTTTTCTTTTGAATGTTTGTCTGATGGGTTATGTATACCTGGACGGGGATGGGGGCCCTGCATACCAGGATGGGGATGGGGGCCAATCTTACCATGATAAAAATGGGGCCATGCATACCAGGACTGAGGTGGAGGCCCTTCACACCAGGATGGGGATGAGGGGGCCATGCAAAACAGGGTGGGATGAAAGGGGCCAAGAATTCCAGGATAAGGATGAGGGGGCCCATGCATACCAGGATCGGGATAAGGGGGCCATGTATGCCATGATAGGGATGAGGGGACCATGCACACCAGGATGGGGATGAGAGGGGCCATGCATACCAGGATAAGGATGAGGGTGCCATGTATACTAGGATGGGGATGAGGGGAACATATATACCAGAATAGGGGATATTAAGTACAGAATTGACAATATTTTTTGCTTCAATTTTTCTTTTCTAATTTCCGCCTCTAAACCTTAGGTGTGTCTTATGGTCTGGTGCGTCTTATAATCCGAAAAAAATGGTAATATAGGAGTTTCACTTTTTGTATTGAAGAACTGAAATAAATTAACTTTTTGATGATATTCTAATTTTGTGAGAAGCACTTGTATTTTGGTTTTGTCGCCTTGCTTTGAGACTCTTAGTATTTTTATTTTCTCATCTATAGAAATGTGCAAGGACTCATATCTTTTGCGGCTAGCTAACATTTTTTTCTTTTATACCAATTTGGAATAGATACAACGTTTGATCGTTTTTTAAATTCACTTTTTAGGGAGGCGTGGTGTCCATAATAATATAGTTTTAGCATTTTTATTTGATTCTTTTTATGGCATTTAACGTATGGGTTAATTATTTTATATTTTGATAGATTTAGATTTTTAGATTGATTTGTAAGGGTGTAAAAGAGGAGCAATTTGAACTGTTATATTTTCTTTCCTTTTTCTTAATGTAAAAAAAAAATGTTTTACTTTATTCCTTAGTCCCCTAAGGGGACTTAGACCTGCGATCATTTTATCGATTATACCATATACTCAAATATAGCACTATATAGTGTAAATTGTGGCCTATCATGAAGCTTTGCCTGTGGCAGAGCGTCACAGGATTACCAAGATTGCAGCTGGCCTCAAATGTTATGGTAACCCTTAGATGCTGATGGGAGTCAAGCACTGGCAATCGATCCATTTAAATGCCACTGTCAGAGATTGATGAACGCATACTGTAGCAACAGCGATCAGATCTCAGCTCCATCCAATGCTATTAGACTTGGATGTTAGTTTTCCAACCTAGCTGACAGTGTCGGACTGGGAGGCCAAGGGACCACCAGTAACATCAGCTCCAGGGCCCCCCCTCTCATCTGCATGCAAATGACTTTATCCTCATTCACAAAATTCTATAGCAATAAATTGGCTTGATTATTAAATTAAAAAGATGCCACCTTTGTCTGTACATACTGTAGTGAATGAAGTGTATGGTGCCAAATACTGTTCATATAAAAGGGTGGTGGCCAACTCCAGCATGGGGGCCCACCGAATGTTTCTCCTGTTCTCCTGTGGGCCAGTCCAAGCCTGCTAGCTGACATCTGCCGCATGTGGAGGGAACACTGAGGCCCCTCTACACATGCTGACCCCTACACTAATGTAAAAAAATGAAAACTTGTGCTAAAGGGTTAAAATTGCTCTTCAGCTACAGAAAAAAATATTACAACTTTAATTGCAAAAATGGTGCAGTAAAGCCGTTCTCTCAACCCATAAATATATATATATATATATACACACACACACACACGGTATATATATTTATATCTGAACAAAGAAAAAAATTGATTAACAGTCATCCAGATTCTTCACTGACAAGCTAAATTTGTGCAAAATAAATATTTTCACCATAAAATGAACAATAAGCGTTAAACTGTATTAACAGGAGCTGAATGTAGTTGACTCTTAGGAATACAAATAGAGTGCTCAGTCAAGCGATTAGGTATCAATATTTTAGCCAAGAGGCAGAGAAGGATGTTCACTGAATTTACCATGAGTATATGTCCCACTTTCAGGATTTTAATAAGTCATGAACTAAAATATGCCATTTACACACATTCAAGGTAACGTGAACTCTCTAGTGTTTGCTAGAACTGTTTTTCCTAACAGCTAAAATATAAGAATGAGAAAAATATTTGAAACAGTGAAATAGACTAAGCCAATGACAAGTAACTGTTTAATAGAATTTCTTTATGTTTAAAGGGAATCTGTTTACCTCATCTAAAAAAGTATAATGTAGGAAAAGAGACCCTGATTCCAACAATGTATAATTTATTTACCTGGGTGCAATAGTTGTGACACATTCAGTGTTCTTAGATGCAGCATACAGCAGTGCTCAGAAAGCAAATCCCGCCTTAACAACAGTGTGTACACGGTCTATTGACTGTGAGCTGCTGAGAGGAGGGGCGGATTTGGATGACTTGGAACAAGACTGCTGGTACAAGCAATGATAATGTCCTAGTGATAAAACCTTCATTGTAAGTTATCAACAGCGCACAGCTTAATAAATGACACATCATTGGAATTTGTGTATCAAACCCTAACTTGTGCTGTGTTCAGATTACGGTACATAGCAAAAATCTGAGGAAATATTCCCTTTAAGTAATATATTTTGTTAAAGGAAACCTGTCAATAGATTCATATTGTTGGAACCGCAGGGAGCAGGAATCAGAGCCTGGATGTGCCATTGAAGCCAGGTATATCATTCTCTGAAAAGCTGTGGTGTCCGGCGATGAAAGGTGACACTAGTCTGGCGCCGTCAGCCAGTTTCTCCCCGCCCTGTTCCAGTTGATTGACAGGTCAATGTACACACGAGACCTGAAAATCATCTAGAAGGTTGCGGGGAGAAGCTGGCAGAAGTCTCTGCCTATGGCTTCCAATTGGCTTTTCAGACTACCCTTGGTCTGAAACCCTGCAGCGTATCAGAGAAAAATATAATTGGCCACAATAATAATGCCACTAGGCTTTGATACATGCTGCCTGTGGATTGCAACAGGTTCACTTTAATAATGAGATATCACTTTTAGGCGAAAGGACCATCAGCTCAAAGAAACTGGCTAAGCACATGCTTAAATGTCACCTCACTCTGCATAATCTTATCGTTCTTAATGCACCTAAAAAACAATCAGGTTGTACACTGACGAGCATAGGGGTAATAATGTTTTGAACTTTTGACTTTCAGTCTATCTCACCTTCTACTACTGCATGTAACGTGAGACTACCATCCTTTTATAAACAAACATCTGGGCTACTTCATACATAAATTTGACTTGCGAATATTTGGCATATGATTAGTTATGCAGATTCTTCTCATCTTACTGCATTCTTACCGTTTTGCTCCTAAAACTCTAAATTGTAATTGTTATTATTTTGACAGTATTTAGTAAATCCGCCTTTGGCTTTCAACTCTGCCTAAATCCTTCTGGGCATGCTCAAGATCAGATTGAAGCATGTCTCAACCAAAATCTGATCCCAGGTTTCTTCTGCACATTCCCAAAGTTGGTGCAAACTAGTCGAGTCACTTGGGTATGTATACAGTTTTTCTTCAACTCTACTTCTTTGTAATTTAACGATGTCTTTACCAATCTCGATGTATGCTTTGGGTCGCTGTCCTGCTTGAACACTATGTTGTCCATTTCATATCCATACTGTCAGGATCCTGTCAGCGTCGGCAAACTGACACGGCTGAGCAGGGTGACTTACCCACACTACTGGAGGGCCCGGGGTACGATACTGCAGTGAAAGTTCAAGCAGACAGGACCTGCGACACTGAAAGTAGTAAGGAGTATAAGGACCTACGATCATGTGACTGCAGGGGGCGGGGCTTAGCGTCCTACTGCTGCAGATGATGCAATATACTTACTGCAGAGATACTGTAGTAGAGGAGAGGGAAACGCAGGTAAGACAAGCAGAGGTCATACACGGAGAGGGCAGTGCGGTACTAGAGGGACAAGCAGAGAATAGTCAAGTCACAGGCAGAGAGTCATACACAGAGAGGGTAGCGCAGTACAAGAGGGACAGGCAGAACTCGTAACAGGGTCGGAACCGGATCAAAACCAAACAAGCAACAAGTTAACAGGCACAAGGCACACGTACGCAAGAGGTCAACTAACTCAGCCGAGGGCAGGAGTATAACGGACACCGGACTTAGGTCGAGTGGCCACTAAATAGCCGCCCTCTGCCAGAGAGAGGCAGAAACAATTAACCCCTGTCTGACCAGGACGGACCAAAAACAAAACCCCGTCCTGGATCATGACACATACTATTCGAGTGTATGAAGTACTTAATCTTGTAGGATACTCACATATAGCTCAGCATTGAGACCACTATCTGTCCTGGTCAGGTATCCAATGCCTTTGGCTGTAAAACAACCCCATATCATCAGGCTTCCTCCACTGAACTTGACAGTTCCTACAATTTCTCCATCTATTTGCCTCTTTTTCCCTTGTTTTTCCAGACCCATTTGCACCCATCATAGCCTAGTCTATTGACTTTTCTCTTATTGTTCCAAATCACTGGGTTTTTAATCTTCTACTGTCCACTTTTTGTACTCTAGCCAACACTTCTTATGACTATATTAAATTCGAGGCTTCTTCACCTATTTTTGGGCCACCATTACAGACTTGTGTAACGTGCATCGCACGGATCTTGCATGGACGTCTGTGATCTCACTATTATGAAGCATAAGAGTCACCTCCACTGACGTGTTTGTCGAGCCAGAAATGATGGACCTTGTGATGAGCCAACTTGTTGACACCCATATTTTGCCTGGACATCCACCTGTAGTCTTCTGAATGGATGGACGGACTTCATTTCGTATTCTTACAATTGTCATGGCACTCACATGATGCAGTTTGACAATTTTTTTGGTCGAGAGACCGCTATTGATGAGATGGATGATGTTTTTCCTTTTTTGGGAAATCTTCTTCATAGCTGCTTCCTGATTCTAACAAGTGACCTTTAACTTGGGAATCAACCTCATAACACACTGATTTATTAGGAAAGTGAGAACAGGTTGTAAATTGTAGTATACAAGAAGAAAAAGATTTTTTCACCACCAGGAGCAAAACAATAACAATACACTGACATGACACGAATCTGCATAACTAATCATATGCTAATTAGTTGCAAGATGATTGTCTAGAAAATGATGGTAGTCTGACGTTTGAAGCTGTAGTGGATGGTGAGATATGGAGCCTGAAAGTCAAAAGTTCAAAACATGGTTACCCTTTTGCTCGTCAATGTGTACTCCAAGACTTACTGTATTTGGTGTTGTGCCAGTGGGCCATTAACCAAGGCATACAGATTGTAGATGATAAAATTACATAATTAGTATGTTGTCAAAATATGTCAGACCCCTTTAGATAAGTCTATCTGTACCATAGCTAAACAATTAAAGGGGTTGTCTACAATTACGTTTTATTTTTTCCACAGGCTTGCTTTGCACGAAAATAACAAAATCAGCCTTACTTATCCCTTGCCAATGTAGCAATGCCTTTCTGTGATGCTGCTGGTCTATGTTTACATAGTTGAAGCCATGATGTTCCCTCCATGGCTTGTGACCTGTGCACGGAATCAGTGGGTTCAGTAGTCTTGTGCGTCCAAAAATTTGCTGCAGTGATCATGTGCAACACACAGTACATCATTTATGTAGAAGGGGAGAAGCGGTGCTGGAGCATCAAGGGATAGGAAAGACTGGTTATTTTTAGAGACAACACGCTAGTAATATAAATAAATAACCTCTTTAATCTTTATAAAAAATGGCACTGGCATACTTGACCTTGGATCACGTACTTGACGTGTTCTCAAAGTGTTCCTCCCCAACTCCTAATGCTTCATTCAAATTTTATAGAATGTAAAAAATTCAAGATTGCAAATATTTCCTATATTGGACCAGGTCCTACCCATCTCAGATATTTTGTATACTGACAGTGGATGTATTATGTACTAGCACAAATGGAATGAATGAGAACTGAAATGAACATATATAGTACACAAAATGACCAAATTGCCACAAATCATCAATGACACAGTGTGCACACAGTGCTACATCTGGTGTTTAGTGCACTGGTGAACTTCACATCTTCTGACCTATGTGTAACATGTATGCTCAATATCAAAACGTAACCTTCAGTTGTCTTCTACCTGCGTCCTCCCAGTTTACGCTACTAAAGACATGTAGTGAATCATAGGACTTTTAGTATTACAACGGTTATAGAGTTACACTGAGACCAACAGAAAAGTATTGTGCAACGTTCTTCTAAGTCCCCAGCTTGGGCCCACTTTCCGTCTCATTCCATAGGATGGGTCCCATCTACTCAGTCACACTCTGCAGGAACAATCATGGCTACCCTCTTGTATGCCAGCCTCCAGGTTAAAGTGTTTTCCTTCAAAAGATGGCTCCATCCTTTACATATAATGGGAGGCTGTGCTGCAGATTACCACATGGGTAGGCCTCGGCTCATGTGCCACATGACTTCTACTGCAAAACATCTTTGTAACTTCCCATCTCTGTGCTCGCTCCATTCCATGAAAGGGAATGTCACCAAGTTTTTCCTTTTCCAATAATCTTTATTCGTTTTATAAATTTTTATGAAGGGAGTGGATAAAGGGTAAGGAACAGTAGGGAAGGAAAGCAAAGTGGTAGGAAGGAAAAGGTCAAATATAACTAGGGAAGAGAGGGGAAAAAGGGTAGAGGAAGTAAAAAGAAACCCCTCTAAAGATAGGGGAAAGACAGGCAGACTGCAAGGCTGCAGCGCTAACCACTGAGCCACAGTGCTGCCCTTAATGTAATGACCTATAATGTAACTTTAAAATAATTACATAAAGATCTGGTTGTTAGAGGAAAGGGTTCCCTCTAGAAAGAGATGGTCTTCTTGAGAGGTTTAACTTTCGTATCTGATTTCATAGTGATATTGGTCCAATGCATGCCGTGCCGTGTACACTGTTCATTTGGATGAGCTTAACAATATTTCAAGCACCTTTTCATAATAAGCTGTATCGAATTACACAACAAGAATAACACTATGTTTGGCCGTTATGACTTGTATCCTACGTTTTCCCCTCTGCAGGCTTCATCTCTTAATTTGCTCTTAGTCGGTCAGAGGATACTAGCTGCTGTGATTTCTCATACATATCACAGCCCACAGAGAAGGATTTGTGTTCTTTATTCCCTTATTCCAGAAGAAAAAGAAGCAGCACAGAGGGCATTTTACAACATTATTGAGCAGTGTAGATGAGAATTGAGCTCTGGATTAGGTAAAAGACTTGTCAGAAAGCTCTATCTTTGTCTCTCTTGACTTGTGTCCTCACTCTGCTTCTCTCTCCTCCTCTTCCCTTGCTTCCTCATAGAATTTATTAGTCTGTGTAACCTGAAATATTGCTGTTGTGCTGGGTACATGAGCTGTTTTTGCAGAGTAGCTGACAAGTTCATGAGGCGAGGCCTAGGGTGGAAAAATGTCTCATAAGTGGAAAAAAACAAGCACAATTCTCCTATCGTTTCTTCTATATACATGTACTATTGATATCTGCAAACTTTGTTGAAAATACAGTTCCCTTTAAAAGAAACTGTTTTGCATCCTAAAGCCCAACATTATGAAAAATATAGCAAAAGAGCATTATAAAACAGGCAAACACAATGTAAACTGAGAAAAAGGCAGTTTTTACACAAGCAAATTAGTGGTTGAACCTCTGCCCTAAATCTATATTAATCAAGACCTGATGGATAGCCCTTTGGGTTTAGTAGAACAAGGCTGCATCAATGGAGGACACCTAATGCTAGCTCTTGTGAAACAAATGTTTCTCTACATTGATTCTCTATTTGCTGTAGGGCCGCTTCTGTTCTATGTAGAATTAAGGATGCTTCATTATAACATATTAGATAAGGGAATCTGCGTTGTAGAAGAGCTTCATAGTAGGACCACCCATGGCACGTGGATTTTCCAACTTTCCATAATAAACATTTATGTTTCAGTTACTGATCGCAGACAACATATCAGTAAAGCACTGATGTAAAAGAAAAAATAACAGAATAACAAAAATAATTGTTTTACTTAATGGAAATGACAAGACAAACCACGTAGCACAAGTCATTTCTAATAAAATGAATGCAATGACTCATACTGTGATGCTAGGTAACGGCACAGGCAGTGCTACAATGCACTGCTGCCAAAACATTTCCGTTTTGCAAACTTTCAGCTTCACGCTACTTACTTTCAATTATAAACGTACAAATCATATGCACAAATTAAAATTCAGAGTATTTGTCTCCAACAATTGAGAATTTTATTTAAGAACAGATGTTTGGACTGGGTCCAAGCTAATGTACATTGCAAAAGCTGGCGCACAAAGCAGTGGGATGGCGCAATAATAAATCTGGCAATTGTTTTCTAAACTGCAGGATGATAAATACCTGGCACAACAGAATACAATGTATCCGCGGCCCTATTAGATAAGTGCAATTCATTAGCGGTTCTGAATGACCTCTTTACATTTTGGTAATTTGTAGGAAAGATTATTCACTTATGGCAATTTAGATTCGGTTACTTTTTTTACATAATACTAAGGGAAGAAAAAAATTACTTTTAAAAGAGGAGAAAAAACTGCTTTAAAAGATCTAAGATGTGAGTGATTCAACTAATGTACAGTGCTGAGAATATGTAGGCGCTAAACCGATAATTCAATGGTCACTGCGCAGTTAAAGGGGTTGTCCAGGTTTGGCATGAAAGTCTGCAGTGAACTTGAGAATCATCAATAATAGTAAATTGATCAAAACCATGCACGTCTAGTCGGAATGTGGCCGGAAGAATACATATTCCATATTTGTGGTCACATGACTGCCCGCTCCTGGCACCAGCAACAGAGAATCCCGTCAGCATGCACTGTGCGCGATGTGAAGATTAACAAGTCTGCAGTCACATAGAGTGATTGCAGGCTGTCGTGCCAAACCTGGACAACCCCTTTAGGCTTAAGTTCACAAGGCCTTATGAGAAATGTTTGTCTGTATTGTCATTCATATACTTATGCCCATGTGGAAAAACATCCGCCCAGATTGGTTACTATTGATCTGTGCGGTCCATTTTCTACGCAGAGTGCACAAGGATTGAAAAAATGTTTTTGTGAATGTACCCTAAGGCTAAGTTCACACGTTGGCTTTTCACTGCGTTTCTTAATGCAAATTTTAAGCTGCGTTTTACAGTACCAGCAAAGGCTATGAGATTTCAGAAATCTCATGCATCATCTCATGTTTTTTTTCGTGACTGATTTGGCAAACTGCAGTAAGTCACTTCTTTCAGCATTTCGTCACCCATAGAAAAGTAAGTGAAAAAATGTAGCAAAAAATGCAGATATTAGGATTTGCAGAGTTTTTGGTGCAAAAACCTTAAGGAAGTTGCATGAATTTGTTTGGGGGGGCGCTAAACTTTATTAGCATGCACAAGAGACAACAAAAAGGCAGCAAAATATGCAGCAAAACCTTTTTGCAAACAGCTTCTTTACCGCCAAGAGAGGTTTTTTCTGCAGAAAAAACGCAGCAAAAAATGCATATGTGAGCTTAGCCTTAGGCTGCATCCAGATGTCCGTTTTTCAATCATGTCTTCACTTCGGCATTTTCATGGATAGGAAAAGGAACATATGATATATGGAGCTGTTCACATGTCCATGTTTTTTGTGGACCATGTATACACAAAAAAATCACAGACATGTCCACTTTTGATCTGAACCACTTATCAAAATTACCCATACAAGTCTTTATGTCCATGGAAACAATGGGCAGCACACATTGCCATCTGTGTGCAATCTGTGTGCTGTCTGGTCTGAATACTGCATTGGGTAGGAGAAGCTTTACAGCTTATTTTTTGCCATATGTGAAAACTCACTGATGGCAAGAACTGACATACTGACCAAACAATGCTGAAAACCGGATTCAAAACACTGAAATCAGACTGCTTTCTGCATATGAGAAAAATCACTGACATCTGAATGATGCTTAAAGAGCCGTAAAGCACGTTTCAAAACAGTGCAATAGAAAACAGCAATTGCTGGGATTTCAGCCTATGCCTCCACAGACAAACAGAGCAATGATAGTTAAACTGTGACAGCGAAATGTTTTCATGAGTACAAAGAATGACGCTTTATTTTCACGAAAAATGGAGGGGCGGCACTCTGTCTAAGGAAGCAGTATGGTAATGAGCGAGTCACATGCCGACTAGACGTGCGTAGCCTTGCTCAATGCAAGTGTAGTGAGAGAGGCCTGCCACATCTAGTTGGAATGTGGCCGTAAGCATGCAAATCGCATTCCTGTAGTCATGTGACCGCCCGCTCCTGGCGCCGGCACCGGAGATTCCTCACAGTATGTGACGATTCACACGTCTGCAGGCACAAAGCGTGACTGCAGACTTGTAGCCGAAGGGCAATAAATCTTTTTCCAGCCTAACAGGAATGCTTGGACTTTCAGGAGGAATATCTTGTCCAGGATGCAATAATTAGACGATCAGTGCTACAAAATTTAGCCGACATGTCAAATGGTGTAAAAAAAAAAAAAAAAAAGGAAGGCTTCAATTTTTGAGGAATACAAACACAGCAGTAATATATATGCAGCTTAGTTTCCACACTAATTCCATACCTAATGGATTAAAATGAAAACTATTTTCCAACCGAAAAGGACAAAATTAAAATATGACTTTTTCCTTAACATGCATGAAATACAGTCACAGAATTACGCATATATTTTCATGTAGTAATCATGTTTTCTTTCTAAGTGAAATTCTGCAATTTCTCATGGGAAATAAGCAAATTAAAGACACAGACGCTTGGAAGCATCTCATTCACAGAATACAATTACCTGGTTCAGCAATGCATTCTGAGCCATAACAATGCTCTAGTCCCCCAGCAAGTCTTACAGAGCAAAGCCGCTATGATTTCAGTTCCTTTAAAGGGGTAGTACAGGACTAAAAATACATTGCTGCCTCCTACTTAAATCAATGCCACAGGTTGTTTGTGGTTCTGTAGTTATTCACGTCAGTGGAGATGAGTTGCTATGCTAAACTAGACTACAGACAGAGGTAATGTTGTCATTTCTGCCATGCCGAAAGCAAGTGAAACAAAGGTAGGCAGGGGTAGTCTAATAGGGCGTCACTGAAGGATTGTGCAATTTATCGATTTAAAGTAATGAGAATATGGAAACATTTTGCAATTATATTTTACAACAACCGGTAGAGTTGGTTTAAACATTTAATAATCACTAGGGTTTGGAGGACAAATGTGTAGTAGGCGCAAATCAATCAACGAAGGTCCATCTGACAACCAACATGTTAAACATAAGGGGACCAAAGAATGACAGTCCATTCACTGTCTATGGCACAGAGGAAAATAGCTTAGTACAGCGCCCAGCTTTCTTTCAAAACCAAAACTTCAATACAGCTTACCTGGGGAAAAAAAAACTTATTGTGTTAATTAAAAGGGTTGTCCCATGTCAACACACCTTTGCCCACATGCGCTGCCTCCCCCACCACAGCTAATTGGCTGCAGCAGTGACGTCATGTTGACAGAACTGCAGAAAATCATTGAGCTTAACAGCTCTGCCAATCATAAAATGTTAGAGTTGGAAAGGACCTCCAAGGCCATGGAGTCCTACCCCCTGTTCTATGCAGGATTCACTAAACCATCTCAGATGTCTGTCCAGCCTCTGTTTGAAGACTTCCATTGAAGGAGAACTCACCACCTCCCGTGACAGCCTGTTCCACTCATTGACCACCATCACTGTTAAAAAGTTTTTTCTAATATCTTAGGCTAGTTGCACACTAGCGTATGGAGGAGCTGCGGACAGCTGCGGGCTTCCTCCGTGAAGCTTCGACCCCGGCCGCACCTCCTCCGGTCAGCTCCGCCTCTGTCGGCATGCAGGCTGCTGCGGCCTGCGTACCCCTATCCTTAGCATTGGGTACGAAGGCCGTGCCGATGAATGCTGATTCCTGCGCATGCATCTTTTTAACGGTGCAGAGACCGCACCAAAATGCAACATGCTGCGGCGTTTGGCGCAGGTCTCCGCACTGTCAAAAAGACGAATGCGCAGGAATCAGCATTCATCGGCACGGCCTGCGTACCCAATGCTAAGGATAGGGTATGCAGGCCGCAGCAGCCCGCATGCCGACAGAAGCGGAGCTGACCGGAGGAGGTGCGGCCGGGGGCAGAGCTTCGCGGAGGAAGCCCGCAGCCGTCCGCAGCTCCTCCATAAGCTAGTGTGCAACTAGCCTAATTTGTATCTTCTCCCTCTCTGCTTCATTCCATTGCTTCTCATGTTTCCATGTGCAATTGAGAATAAAGATGATCCCTCTAAACCGTGAAAGTCCTTTAGATATTTGTAGACAGCTATTAAGTCTCCTAGCTGAACATTCCCAGATCCTTTAACTGTTCCTTGTAGGATAGTTTGCAGTCCGCTCACCATCTTGGTAGTTCTTCTCTGATATTGCTCCAGTTTTACTAAGTCTTTTTTTAAAAAATGTTGTACCCAAAACTGGACACAGTATTCTAGATGAGGCCTGACCAAGGAGGAGTAGAAGGGGATAATTATTTCACGTGATCTAGACTCTATGCTTCTGTTAATACATCCCAGACTGAGCTTACATTTTTTGCTGCTGCATCACAATGTGCAGTCTGTGATCTATTAGTATACCCAAGTCTTTTTCACACATGCTGTTACTTAGTTTTATTCCTCCCATTCTCTAGATGTCATTTTCGTTTTTCTTGCCCAGATGTAGAATGTGGAAGGCACAAGCCATTGAACTCAATAAAGGCATAGCATTGTTGACATGATGTTACCACTGCAACAAATCAGAGACAAAGGCAGGGACAAAAAAACAGATTTTAGTTGCTTTTTTCCACACATAATTGAGCTTATGGGCAAAAGTTTGCTGAAAGGAGGCAACTCCTTGTGAGGCAGTGACCGGTGTCAAATGCGAGAGTCGCTATGTGTCCCCCGGGATGCACAAATAAGCACAATAAGGCTGCAGGAGTGCATTTCAGTCACAGGCATAGCTGTGAATTCAATGCAGAATAAAAGTGAGTGTTGGTCTTGGGCAAGCTATTTGTCCAAGGCAGATTTAGGAAAACCTGCCATGGGCTTTTATTTTTCAAACAAACTATAGGAAGGTAGTGGGGCTGTCTGCTTCCTCCCCCAGCCTGGGTTTTCCATGTGGCCTACGGCCACAGGTTCTTTGGTAGAAACCCCCTGCAGCAGTTGGTTGGGTGTGTTAGTGTGGAGCTTGCAAGGTGCAGAGCAGATGGCTCTGCAAAAGCTCAGCCTGTGTGAGGGAACACAGCACAAAGCAGAGCAAACTCCTGGCACCCCCCAGCATTATACGGTGGTGCAGTCGCCCTCGGCAACCGGCCGAATTTACAGACTGTCTTGTTTCCCGGCTGCGATTCGGAGGATACCGTTTGTTTTGTTTGCAAGTTTTGGACATTAAACCTACGTTTACTCTGAAATTTCCTGGATCACTGCCTCTTCACTGCACAGTGAGGACACCGCTGCACTACACACTGTAAATGAAACATGGTCTTGGTTACCCAATCCCTCTCCCCAAAAATCATATTTAGCAACATAACAGAAACAAAGATAACAGTGCTGAAAGAGTTAAACTGGATTCTGCTAAATATGTAATTTTACATTAACATGCTTATATGGCTAAACTGGCAGGAGAGATAAGAAAATATACTCAATCTTTAATCAGGCTAGAGATACAAGTGGCACTAAGTAGGGCATGAAGCCCCATGCTAATTGCAACCTCTCAGATGAAAACACATTCAACTCTACAAACCAAAAGCAAAGTGAAAAAAAAAAGAACTTGAGCGTATTTGTCCCTCACTTTTCTGGAGCAGCAAAGAGTTAAATTGTTCCACAAAAACATGTTTTATCTAGGGAATACAATTTGCAAGTTTAAGAAGTTCAAGAATAAGATAGAAGTGGATTATTCAGCTCCTACCTGCTTTTCAGCGTGACCATAATCAGATCCTTGGTTTGGCAAAAAATATAAAATGTGCCCATTGTTTTTTGCTAGCTCCCTCAAGGCCATTGCTGTCCGCACTGTAGAATTTCTGGCATGAACAAAAACCATTACCTTCAGAGAAAAAAAACACAAATATTAATAGAAATAAGAACAGCCCGTGCAGCTTAGTCATTTACTGAGCAAAACATTGTGTGATCTGCAGCTGAAATTATCTGCATAGAAAAGGCACTTTATACATTCGGTACAATACAAGTAGATTCAATGTGTAAACATTAATAATAAGAGAATAGAAGGAACCTGAAGCCTGGCCAAGTGTGACTGCGTTATTTGACCGCACACGGGATGAGACACACCGAGAGCTGGGTAATAAAACAGTCCTCTGGGGAAATGTACAGATGTGCGCACTTGTCATTTTGGTGTGGGAGCGCTGCATTGTTTTGCAGGTATTTGACCTGAATAATGTGTTCTTCACCATTTCCAGCATCATGTTTGACAGGGAGGATAGCAAGTGTTGTAAAAGACTGAGCATGTAAAAATACACGCCATAAATATTCACGCCATTTCTGTTTGTATCACTACATAGAGGACAATAGTAAAACAGCCTTAATTTAAGAAATTTTTCATGTGCTTGAGAGAGCAGCACCTACACAATATCTGGGCAGAGATGTCGGGCACACCATATTTCTTCGGCAAGATGGCAGATCTTCTGTGCTTCGCTTCTTCCATAGTGAGCTGCACAGACTATCCTACCCCTGGCGAACAGAGGACTCAATACTTCTTTATAGTCACTGTCACCCCAATACGAAGCATATACAGAGACCAACATAACAAAATTCTCTCTCTCTGGTGATGCAGTCTTCTAGTCACATGACCGCTGCAGCCAATCACAGCCTTCAGCGATCATGCTAACACAGCAGATATCACCTCCGTAACCAGCACAGCCCTTCAAAGTGGTCTGCACTGGATCTACTGGGTTGCTGGATGGCGATTATGCCTTTTTTTATTGGTTTAAAAACAGTCCATGACTAATAAAAAAAATTTTTAGCATCAGACTACCATTTTAAGTGTCACAGTTGCAACAACCTATGGGTATGCGACCACATAGTCTTTTGTTATATTGTGACGTAGTATTGAGCTATGCAACAACTGCTATAGCCATCACTGTGAAGCCTAAATTTTAATATTTGAATTATTGCACATTTTTTGGCATTACAAAAACATGACACAAAAGAAACAACTTAAGTGAGCACTGCTGAAATCAAGACCAGCAGAATAAACCACTATAATTTGGAAGCCTGCTGCCTGGTAAGCATGGTTGCCGAGGTTAACCCTCTGTTCCTAATGGTTGCCTAGAAATGCTTCCAGATCGTCACGATTCTGCTGAGTTCCTTACATGGGTAATAAGTGCATAGAAGAGCACATCCGTTTACTACTGTTCACATGTTTGCTGCTTCTAATTTGTTTTAATGCATGCAATGCATGGTTTCTATGTGAACACTCTAAAGACAAAGGTCCAAATTCGTCAAAACAAGTATGCCTGCATCCTGGTGCAAATTGCTTTGAAAAGCAAAAATTTTGTCACTTTTGGCATTTGCTTCACAGTAGGTATGGTGTTCTTTGGACGATACTCAGCATTATGCCTCATCCAAACACGACGAGTTTTGTTTCTATCAAACAGTTCTACTTTGGTTACATCAGACCATACGACATTCTCCCAATACTCTTCTGGATAATCCAAATTATCTCATTTAAAACTTCAGACGGGCCCGGACATGTACTGACTTAAGCAGGGGGACACGTCTAGCACTGCAGGGTCTGAGTCCCTGGTGGCTTAGTGTGTTACTGATAATAGCCTTTGTTACGGTGGTCCCTGTTCTATGAAGGTCATTCACTAGGTCCCCCCCGTGTGGTTCTGGGATTTTTGCTTACGGTTCTTGTGATCATTTTGACCCCACGGGGTGAGATCTTGCTCCCCCGATTGAGGGAGATTATCAATGGTCTTGTATGTCTTCCATTTTCTTATTATTGCTCCCACAGTTGATTTCATCACACCAAGCTGCTTGCCTATTGCAGATTCAGTCTTTTCAGTCTGGTGCAGGGCTACAATTTTGTTTCTGGTGTCCTTTGACAGCTCTTTGTTCTTCACCACAGTAGAGTTTGGAGTATGACTGTTTGAGGTTGTGGAAAGGTGTCTTTTATTCTGATAACAGGTGCCATTACTACAGGTAATGAGTGGAGGACAGAGGAGCCTCTTAAAGAAGAAGTTACAGTTCTGTGAGAGCCAGAAATCTTACATGTTTTTAGGTGACCAAATACTTAATTTCAACCATAATTTGAAAAATAAATTTTTGCCAAATCAGACAAGGTGATTTTCTGTATTTTTGTCATTTTGACTCTCATTGTTGTGGTCTACCTATGATGTCAATTACAGGTCTCTCTCGTCTTTTTAAGTGGGAGGACTTGCACAATTGGTAGCTGACTAAATACTTTTTTCCACCACTGTAATTGAGAACAAGGAAAAGGGAAATAAATATCCAACATGATAAAATACAGAAAAAGAAGATGATGTAAAAATTGCCCAAAAATGTAAAATTCTGTAACGAAACTGCATAGGTTCAGTCCCTCTGTCCTTGTTCACATTTACGTCACTTGACAAGTGGAAAGGTTTTAAATACAAGAGTTAGGACTGTCCCACAAGGGTTGCCTTGACACGTCGGGATGGCTTGTACATTCTTTTGATCAAAATTATGTTTACTAAATACCCTTATTATTATTACTACCTTCATGCAATTTTTGCAATTTATTTTAGGATATATGTTTTTTTGTTTTCTGTAGGTAAAAATTGTATGCATCAAAATGACCAACCAAAAGAAAAGGTACCGTATGTGCAAATAGGTTCAAGTAAAAGAACAAAAATATATTAACTAAGTACCCTAATGTTATTTTCAAGCTTTATTGCTATTTATTTATTTACTGCAGGGTATTTGCTCATTTTGTTTTTATCTTGGGTTTTGACTGTGTGAACACTCGCTTACACGCTACATGCATACCAACTTATATTCCAGGTAATTTCTTTCGGTTTTTGTCTCAAGTAAAAAGGTAGGTACCAAGGTTTATAGCAAAAGTAAACAAACAATAAAGGATAAGCAAATAGTTATAGTGGTGCAAATACTTTATCAAATAGTCCCACTCGAAAAGTAAACATATAGCATTCAAGGGAATGCAAATAACAGGACCAATAAATTAAGAGAAAAATACACATGCAGGATCACCCACCAACGCCCGACGGATTGGTCGTTTTGATACATACAATTTTTGTCTTTGCACTTTCATTACAGAATTTCATCTTGGGGCAATTTTTACATCTCTTACCCTTTTAGGGAAAACCAGCAAACAAAAAGACAGTTTTAGCTAATTCATTCAAAAGTTGATGAATTTTCGCTATAAATATGTAAATGGTGCATCCAAATTACAAATTGGGAAGTTTTCTTGTCCTGGGAAAATACAGCCATAAAGGAATCTAACTATTGTAGGCAACAACAAAACACTTTCAAAGTAAGGTTTAAAGTGAGGTTTGTTTTAATGATGTAAACAATGGTTTAATTTGCACTGCAGTTTGGTTTAATGAGGTATAAAAAAAAGAGGTTTAGCTTTGTGCATCAAGTTTTTCGACTGTTTTGGATTCCTGGGCCGTATGCTCAGTGAGTAAAATTATGCATCATTATTCTCTTAGATCTACAGAAAATGTTCTACTCAAAATCCATGGAAATGAAAGGAATGAACACATTGGAAGAACGTTTATGTACAAGTCATTATATTGCAATAAAATCATTGTTTAGGCGTTAGGGATGTTTAAAACAACACTTTGTGCTTTACTTCTACTCCTCAGTTATGCTCTTAATATAGTCTCGGGTTTACACTTGGAATCACAGAAGCTGCAAAAACCAAAAGCTTTTCAGTTCATTTTACAACTGTTTCTTCCAACCCATTACTGCCTATATAAAATATATTACAAAGAGCTGGGGCACAGGCTCCAATCAATATCTCTATACAGTTTTGATGAGAAAGCAACACAAACCTTTTTTTAAATAAATTTAACATTTTAAATTTCTGCAATGCAAACCTTAAAGGGTTATTCCCAGAATCGGACTATTTTTTATTAAGAAAGCACAATAAATGCTTACTTATTGTTAATATATAGACTAAACCCAACACAATGTTTCTTTGTGCTACCTTTTTTAATTTCTATCTGCCCCTTGGTGCATCCAGCTTCCCGTAACAGAATGGCAGTCTTAAGGTACTGTCACACTTAGCGATGTACCAGCGATCCCGACCAGCGATATGACGCGGTCAGGATCGCTGGTGCATCGCTAAGTGGTCGCTAGTGAGCTGCCACACAGCCAGATCTCACCAGCGACATCGCAGGGGTCGGGGGTCGCTACTTACCTGTCAGACGAGGCGATCCTGAAGTCCTCCCGCCCGCGTCCACGCTCGTCTCTCCACAGCAGGAAGCCCAGCAGGAAGCTGACGAAGAGAAACGGCCCAGGACATTCTCGCGCGATCAGCGATAATCAGCGGGGGAGCAGTCGGAGGTAAGTATCAGACATAGCGATATCGCTAGCAATATCGCTGCTACATCACAAAAAACAGTGATGTTATAGCGATATTGCTAGCGATATCGCTTAGTGTGACAGGCCCTTTATTCTTATGTACTAAAACTACATTTTCCAGCAGCACTTGCTTTTCCGAAGTACTGCAGACCCAACCCCTCTCCTGTGAGCTCCTGACTAGCCTGGCATTTCTGAGTTATCAAGTCAGTCTAATTGTAAAATTCACCTTAAGCTTCTGTGCACTTTCCCTGTCTGACCGATTTTATCGTCTGCCATTTACCATACATCAGCATGGTTTTCTGGGTGATTTCGAAGATAGCAAAGCTCAATAATTAGACCCACATAAATGTAATAATTTGTGTAGACTGTCAATATCTGGCCTCTGGAGAGGAAAACTACAACCCAATACTTACGGTAATTTGTAATAGTCTGTGACATTTATCAATTTATTCATATTCATTGGAGCTGCTATAAAGTAAACTCACCCTGCTCCATACCTCCCATATGGTGAAACCAGGAACATATTTTAAACAGAAGAAAAAACTACAACATTGCAAATATAAACACAATATTTCTTTTACATAAGCACATTTAATTAATGAAACTAAAATTGAATATGTGATAATTTCCCTACAGATTTCTGTTTCGAGTCTTGTTTCAGAAAAAAATCTCATTATTTTGCAATATGAAAGTCTGTACTTCTTAGCTGCCACCATGCAAGAATATTTAAGATAATTTAACAACATTATCTGTACAGGAAAACTGAGATCCATGGTTCTTATACTATGTGAGCAAGGATCCCCATTATTTTGTCTGGAAATCACAAAGCATGCTGGGGTTTGACAAGCTCCCAATTGTAAGAAATAGAATTACTTGCAG
Source organism: Dendrobates tinctorius (assembly GCF_039654945.1). Taxonomy (NCBI): domain Eukaryota; kingdom Metazoa; phylum Chordata; class Amphibia; order Anura; family Dendrobatidae; genus Dendrobates; species Dendrobates tinctorius. Next base: position 6,374,915 of record NW_027361779.1, on the reverse strand, counting down.
CAATCATATGATCCGTTTGAAGGGCGAAATCCATCAGACTGGTGCTCAACTTAAAGGTTAGGATAACCCCAATTCAAATTGTGGGTGCCCCAGGGGCAAGATGGTCACGGCTGTCAGCGATGCACCCAAATGAGATTCTGGCAACTACTAAAATTAATCAAAATGCTTACTTTCACTGCAGAGAATGCATTAATCAGCACCCACTGAAATATAAAGTATTTCAATACCCTAACTGTAGACCCAGACACGTGCTTGAGGAAGGTCTTGGATTCTCGTTAACAGGACGAGATCGTCTAAATATTCCTAACCACATTAAAAGGGCCTTGTCTAAAACAGGCAGTCCTTCTAGCTTAGCCTGTAAAAAGTTTCAAAGAAAATGTTAGTAGTCTCATACATTGAGAGCTCTAAAAAAACAACATAAAAAATGAGGATGCCTCTAAAATGTAACTTTTATTTGTGCAATTAAAAGCTAAACACAGAAGTCTGACAAAGCACTCATTTATCACTGCTGGCACAGGGCGGTAAACTCCTTAACAAAAAGGGTCATGATTAATTATATACTTAAGAATAAATAAAAGAACGGGTCTTCTAGCCAGGCCCTCATGTGCAAGGCTGTATTACAGCTCCATACTGGACTCGTTTTCGTTTTTGGCAGATTCAGAGAAGAAAAAATGCTTTCCATGTGTTAGAGAGGTATTATGTATCAAGGGGAGAATATTTTGTAACATGGCACCTAACTGGGGAACAATGCATCAGAACATCATGAACACCTGGCCCTGCAACGTGAAGCTGGAATGATTCCTTGACGCCACCATTGCCATGTGTCCGAGCCAAAAGGTGTATGTATAGTAATCACGGTGAAAAGAGCATACTGTGTCAAGGGGATATTGCTCCCATACTGTTTAGTAGGTCGCTTTCTGTTATAAATCTGTCTAAGGGTCTCCGAGCTGATTTAGTATGGTGTCGGCCATCACCACGATAACTGTGGATGCATAAGATGCAGACAGACATCTTTAAAATCCAACATTCTCAAGAAGTAAGGAGACAGTTCAGCTGTCCCTAAGCTGAAGTCAGGATTGGCCAGTAACCTATACAAAAAAGGAGATGAAATAATCCAAAATTTTAGGAGTAGGTTGTCTTACTTTAGTGTCAATCACATAAATTAAACAGGATAAGCTTTTAGTTCCTCAAATGCATGAATATATTTAAAACTATAAACTGAGCTGTTACTTACCCTATGCTCAGCGCACTGTGTCTCCGACACTGCCCTTGTCTTTGTTCACAGGCTACAGTGGTGACATCACTACAATAAATTGAACGTTCAGCCAATCACTGGTTGCAGCAATGATTCTGATATACACACAATCAGCTACTGAGCCCAGTGATTGGCTGAAGCGGTCACATATACTGTAGTTGTGACATCACCCCTGCATCGCTGAATCTGAGGAGGGTAAGTTTTTTGTTTTATATTTTCCAGCCCTTGGGAGACTAAAAGTTTATCCAGGACAACCACTTAGAGTTTTGATAATCTCCGAGTATAACAGGGATTTCCAACCTATAACGGATATGTCGCTCATGGCAGTCTGCTAGCTTGGTATATTAGCATTTAGATCTAGCAAGTAGCTATGAAGAGCAGGTCTCCAAATAATGATTTTTATGAGTATACCTGCAGAAAAGAACAGATCTGTATGGGCATATGAGAACTTTGGAGTGGAGAGATAATTTAAGTGTGGTAAGATGGAGATAGAATGATAATACCAGTCAGAAGAGGTGCATAAAGAGATTTTGTGGTGGGAGTGTTTGAAGCAAAAAACAGAATGACGGTAACGTAGGAACCCAGTGGCGTAACTAGAATCCGATGGGCACTAGTGCAAAATTTGGACCTGCCATCCCCCCTCACACAAACCCACACTTTCCCACCCCAGCACATTGGACAGAGGCCCTTGTAGTGTTCAAAATACTAAAAGAACATACAAATTGCCCCTCTACCCAATTATGTAGTAATGTCTCCCATCTTGGGCTCTTCCTGGTATATATATCTCACATCCTGGTATATGTACCCCATTCTGCTGCTGTTCTTTAGTGCATAGAAAAAATAAATAAATTAATCCACTTACCTTCCCTCTGCTGCCTTGCCGTGTGACGTCCTCTTCTGAAGCCGGAAGCTGACTTCAGTGTGCAAGCGATGGGTGCACAAGACATCACTGCCATGGGCTCCTAGTCACGTGCATGCAGACGTTAGCTGCTAGCCTCTGATCAGCGGCAGCGTGTATTGCAGAGCACAGACCCGACCCCTGTTTTGCAATACACTTTCGCTGAATGTGCATCCGAGGATGCACATTCAGCTGAAATTTGCGCTAGCGTCATAGGGCTCCATATCTGCTCATGTCCAGCTGTGGTCGCAACCTCTGTGACCACAACTGTTAAGCCCATGTAGGACCCATAGGTGTAACAATACATTCTTAGTTTTATTTCTGTGAGGAAGCTTTGGCTGTTATGTCGGTAATAGGTGATCTGGGTGTCACTACTGTGTGGAGGTGGAAGACTCGCTCTCAGAGCTGAATGTAGCTCTCAAGGTAAGAGATGTTGGAAAACACTTAACTATACTAAACTGTTCCTGAAATGAGAATAGAACTCAAAAAGTGTCACAGCAGTAAAATGTTACATAGAACATCCTAAAACTGATTAACAAGCAATGCAATCTGAGCAAACATCAGCAGTGATGTTAACTATGGTCCATTACACTTCATGGCTGGTTTTCTTCTATAGTGGAATGCGGACACATTTTGTAAAGCAAAAAAGGGCTACCTTTAATATTGACCCCCTGACACAAGAGAAAAGTAATCAGGGTCCATTCAGTAGTTTTCTTTTACCAAGTGCTTGGAACAGATTTCTCCAGACCTCTGAAGTCAATATTCTTCATCACTTAGGTTGTGTCCATACCAATCTATTCTCTATGTAAGATCAGCATAATTAAATCCATTTGCATCTCATTTAAAATCCCAGAAAAATAACAGTAAAGCATGTTTCATCCCCAAAGTCTCAATGCACCTTGATTCAAACAGTTCACCTATTTTTTTCCCATATGAGTGAATTATACGTTCCCTTCATTACATAGAAGGTAAGCCTCTTGCTCTCTAATTCAGAGACTGCAGGAACTTAGTTCTAATCTGCCATTATTGTGAGCAATGATAGATTAAGTGCTGGGTTTCTATCAAAAGAAATGTGCATCATTTCCACGCAAAATAGGCACTTATTACCATAAAAAAAGTGACAAAGCAGTATACATTTGTGTGATCGACCATTCCATTTACATGTACTGTAAATTTTATTCTTGCCCAAAATAGTAAAGAGAAAATAACAAAAATAAATATGACATTGGAGGTTTTATTTAATAAAAAAAAAATACTTTTCTTTAACCTCTAATTTCCAAAGGCAATAAAGCTGTCCAATATTTTTAGGAAACTTAAAAAAACAACAGCAGCAACATGTAGTACAAATTCCCAGGTACCAATAAATCCTGGTGCTTTGAAGGATTTCCAGCATGTTATGTCCAGTAATAGCCATGAAGGATTTGTGGGGAGAACAGGGTTAACTACTTGTTGTCCATTGTTGATCAGTGATTATTGTAAGGTAATAATCTGGTAATAATTCCTTAAAGGGAACATGTCAGAAACCTTTACAAACCCTACATCCACAAAACATCTATAGTTTGTTCTCCAAGATGTTTGGAACAACCTCCCTGCTAAGTTCCTTCACAAAATGCCGTATGAGCAAGTGTACCCAGAAGAATTAATCATTCGATGCTGTTTTGAAGGAAAACACAGCGATCACACCAAATACTGATTTAACCTCAATTTCTCTTTAGATCATTCACTTAGCATTTAGCTGTTAAAAATATATAATTACAACCTCTATTCTTGAACGCATTCCTATGTTTATATGTGTGTGTGTGTGTGTGTATATATATACACTCACTGGCCACTTTATTAGGTACACCTGTCCAACTGTGTGTTAAGACTTAATTTCTAATCAGCCAATCACATGGCGGCAACTCAGTGCATTTAGGCATGTAGACATGGTCAAGACAATCTCCTGCAGTTCAAACCGAGCATCAGTATGGGGAAGAAAGGTGATTTGAGTGCCTTTGAACGTGGCATGATTGTTGGTGCCAGAAGGGCTGGTCTGAGTATTTCAGAAACTGCTGATCTACTGGGATTTTCACGCACAACCATCTCTAGGGTTTACAGAGAATGGTCCGAAAAAGAAAAAAAATCCAGTGAGCGGCAGTTCTGTGGCCGGAAATGCCTTGTTGATGCCAGAGGTCAGAGGAGAATGGGCAGACTGGTTCGAGCTGATAGAAAGGCAACAGTGACTCAAATTGCCACCCGTTACAACCAAGGTAGGCAGAAGAGCATCTCTGAACGCACAGTGCGTCGAACTTTGAGGCAGATGGGCTACAGCAGCAGAAGACCACACTGGGTACCACTCCTCTCAGCTAAGAACAGGCATCTGATGGCTACTTTCAGCAGGATAATGCGCCATGTCATAAAGCTCGAATCATCTCAGATTGGTTTCTTGAACATGACAATGAGTTCACTGTACTCAAATGGCCTCCTCAGTCACCAGATCTCAATCCAATAGAGCATCTTTGGGATGTGGTGGAACGGGAGATTCGCATCAGGGATGTGCAGCCGACAAATCTGCGCCAACTGTGTGATGCCATCATGTCAATATGGTCCAAAATCTCTGAGGAATGCTTCCAGCACCTTGTTGAATCTCTGCCACGAAGAATTGAGGCAGTTCTGAAGGCAAAAGGGGGTCCAACCCGTTACTAGCATGGTGTACCTAATAAAGTGGCCAGTGAGTGTATATCTACTGTATATACACATATATACACACACATATATACAGAACTGATGAACATAGGAATGCTAGGGTTAAATGCTAGCTTTACAGGATCTGATTATTTGCACATGCTTATAACCAGGCTAGGTGTTCATCTTAGTCAGCTGGGGTGGAGCTGACCACAGTGGATCTGTGTTGGTGCTCAAGAGAGGTAGAAGCCAGAGTCTCTCTAAGAGACTACACAGGCCATGTGCATGAAGCTGCAAGCATAACTGGTAGCTATGAACGATAGCGGTTTTGCTTGACTTTGATTGGGACTAGCTCAGTAGTCAGGGTCTCTGATGTTTAGTTAGTGCCTGGACAAGGATAGAAATTTATGTTTATGGTTTTGTATGGTATTGTGTAACCAGTGATAAATAAATGTTACATTGTTTTGATACAAGAATCCGGTACCTGTGTGAACGCTACCTACTGCCTACCTGAGAGCATGAAACACTACAATTGGTGGATGAAATGCGGCTGTGAAGTTCCAGAGAGCACAGGCGATTGCAGTGTTAAAACTGAATGTCCCGGATAAAGCCAGCTACAGCACTGAAAACATGGATAAACTTGTTAAGCAACTGATCCAGGCTAATATGCGGCAGCTCCAGCAGTGGCGGCAGCAGTAGGAGCTGTGACAGCAGCAGGACCAACAAGAAACCAATAGACTTGTGATACAGCAGTTTCAACAGCAGGAACAGCATCAGCAGCATCATCAGCAGCTGATGGCTCACTTGACAGACACTTTCTGAGACAGGAAAATAGCACCTCCTGCCAGCCAAAATGAAGGTAGCCATGTGAGGTGAACAGTACAGGAGGCCTTGCACCAAATTACTCAGTAGGACGATGTTGAGGCATTGCTGGCTGTATTTGAAAGGGTGGCAGAAAAGTAGAAACTGCCCCCAGAACAACGGGCAGATGTCCTAGCTCCACACCTTACTGAGGAACTGCAAAAAGCGTAGTATGACATTTGAATGAAGAATGTCAAAGAGTACAACTAGCTGAAGGTGGAGATTTAGGCAAGCTTGGGAGTAACAGAGTCAGGCAGAGAGCAATGAATGCACCTCTGGTGCTACCAAAGGGACAAGCCTCCCCGGACCCAGTTGTTTAACCTGTTACACCTGGTCCAGAAATGGCTGCAACCTGTGACCTGTTCTCCAGCACAAATACATAGTAACATAGTAACATAGTAATTAAGGTTGAAGGGAGACTTTAAGTCCATCTAGTTCAACCCATATCCTATCCTAACTTGCCCTAACATGTTGATCCAGAGGAAGGCAAAAAAACCCCATGTGGCAAACAGTAAGCTTCACATTGGGGAGAAAAATTCCTTCCCGACTCCACATACGGCAATCAGACTAGCTCCCTGGATCAACGCAATATCAAGGAAACTAGTGTATATACCCTGTAATATTATACTTTTCAAGAAAGGCATCCAGTCCCCTCTTAAATTTTAGTAGGGAATCACTCATTACAACATCATATGGCAGAGAGTTCCATAGTCTCACTGCTCTTACAGTAAAGAATCCGCGTCTGTGATTATGCTTAAACCTTCTTTCCTCCAGACGTAGAGGATGCCCCCTTGTCCCCGTCACAGGTCTAAGAGTAAAAAGATCATTAGAAAGGTCTTGGTATTGTCCCCGCATATATTTATACATTGTAATAAGATCACCCCTAAGCCTTCGATTCTCCAAACTAAATAACCCCAAGTGTAATAACCTGTCTTGGTATTGCAGACCCCCCAGTTCCCTAATAACCTTGGTCGCTCTTCTCTGCACCCGCTCCAGTTCAGCTATGTCTTTCTTATACACCGGAGACCAGAACTGTACACAGTATTCTAAGTGTGGTCGCACTAGTGACTTATATAGAGGTAAAATTATGTTCTCCACATGAGCATCTATGCCTCTTTTAATGCATCCCACTGATTCACTGAATCTCAAGTCACACACTTACCACAGTTCGCACTTACGCTCAGGTCACACTCAGCTCGTTCACACTCGCTCAGGCAGAGTGTGAACGAGAGCTGGTAGACAGACAGGTTCACTCACAACATAAATCCGTACAAAACTGGGTTGCCCAGGCAGAGCCCCAAAACGTAGATGAGAGAGTGATACTTGGCTGTTGGGAACTCCATGAGCAGTCAAGGAGGCCTGAAGCCACCTTACAAAAAGACCCAAAGGAAGGGGCCCAAGATCAGCTCTAAGGGGCACCCAAGGTCTAAGGAGAAGTCAAGAGCCGGGTTCAAGAGGTACATCGACCAAAATTGTCTGTTGGAGGTGTCGTGCCCCAGATTATATATCAGCAAAATGTCCCTTGACCTTGGAGACAATGGATTGCAGTGTAGATCGGGGCTACTCCTGCTTTGCTTACCCTGCCTGCAGGGATATCTGGACTCAGGGAGTTTGGTGACTCTGGCAAAGTCCAAACTTCTGCATATGCTAGTCCCTGGGAAAGGGTGGGGGTAAGGTGTATCCATGGAGACACAAAGAGCTATCACATGGCCAAGGTCGACATACTCATAGGACTGTGGTTCAGTCTCCTATCAAGTGGGAGTGGTCAATAACTTGTATGATATTGTTATTAGTCAAGATTTTCCTTTGCTCTGGGACTTATGGGCTAAAGCTGTAGCATCCAGTAGTCCAGTAACTTCCATTCACTGTATTCGCTAGAAAGTAGAATGGAAAAGCATCCCCTGAAGCCAATATCCTTGACCTGGAGGAGTCCCACCCAGGACAACTTTGGGGACAGCCCAGCTCAGGGGCTTAACAGTAAAAGGTGCTTTAGAAAATGTAAATGGGGACCCTCAGGATACGGGACCCGATAGTCGGTTTCCATATATAATTTTTGTTGTGTCATGGGAACAAAGTGAAGGGATAAGTGAAAGAGCACTGCCTCAATGCCCAAGAGGTAAAAATCAGGAGGTATATTCGGTCGGCTCAAGTGAGGAAATGTAAGCCTGGGAATCGGGTACTTGCGTTAGTGCCCATAGAGGAGAGTAAGTTCCTTACCCAGTGGCAGGGACCCTATAGGGTGGTGGAAAATGTGATAGAGGTCAACTATAAAGTACAACGATCAGGGAAGAAGAAGGTATTTTTCAAATATTATGGCAACCTACTAAAACCGTGGAAGAGTATTTACCCGTTCAAAACCTCTTGCTGGTTGGTCCAGTCAGAAGCCAATATTGTGGGTGTCGAAGTAGCAGCAAAGTCCAAAAATAAGTATGACCAAAAATCGGTAACCAAAAATAGGGGCATAACTTATATTTACACCAAAATCGTGTTAAGAAAAATACAACTCATCCTGCAAAATAGCTCCAAATAAATCTTTGCCCCATTTGAAGAACAGCATAGCTGTGACTTAAGAGTAACTAGAGTTTCAAGACATTTTTTCATATTGGCAGGGACTTTAATTGCCTACTGTAATGGTGCTGCAGTGCAGTACAGTGCAATCTCCATCAGGGGGTGCTGGTGAGGTAAAAGAGATTGCACACACAGCGCAGTACCACTGAGCAGAAGCACAGGTGCCACCTGGTGGCGATAGAGAGGTCAGACGAGCCGAGTCAGAAACCGAGAGGGAACGAAATACCAGAGGTCACAGCAATACCCGTAGTCAAATACAAGTCAGAAGTCAGAACCAGAGGGGAGCAGAGGTAACAGAGAAGTGAGACAGTCAAACAGGTCAGAAGACAAGCCGGGTCACATACCAAGAGGTCCAAACATAGGGAGCGAACACTAAGGCAAGTGGGGAGGCAGGAAAGGGAAGTCACGGGATCAGAGTACATGGGTAGAGGACAAAGCACAGTATCAAGAGGTCAGCTGTTCTAGCCTGGGAGCTTGAACTATCACTGACATTGGTCTGCAGGACACAGTAGACTCAAATAGCCCAACAGAACCCAAAACGAGGCAGAGAAGGTTAACTCCCACACGACCAGACAGGGGAGAGAATAAAAAGAAACAAACCCCGGCCTGGATCATGACACCTACATTTTGGAGGGGGCGCTGAGACGCTAACCGATTGGCCAATATTCACCCCCCAGTAAGCTACTCAATATATAGAAGCGCATCATATCACATAGCTCTTGTCTGCATTTGCACCTAGGGAGGAGTTTGGATTAAGTAGAAAGCTTTATTAACCTATAATTTTTATTGAATTCGTATCCCGCTCTGTGAGCACAATCAGACAGGAGTTGTGTGACCTTGTTTACTGAGCAGCGCGCTACTGTCTCCGAAGCTGTGCACTCTTCAGGGGTCTATGGTATAATCTGTGGGTCTCTCAGGACTCGCACCTGCACCAATCTGCAGGCAATCAAAGCACCTAGAAAATATGAAAAAAAAACTTTCTGAAAGTTTAGTTATTCTTTAGGAACTAGGCAAAAATGAATGATTTGAGCAACAGAACTACTTCCTTGACACTGTGATGCATTTGTCCTTTAGCTCAGTTCCACATACTGTGTACACTATCGTTCCAAATTTTGGAGTCACCCAGACAATTTTGTTTTCCATGAAAACTCATACTTTTATTAAATCAAATGAGGTTCGAAAAAAAGATTTTTATTTGAAATAATAATTTTAAACTTCAAACTTTGCTTTCGTCAAAGAATGCTCCCTTTGCAGCAATTACAGCATTGCAGATCTTTGGCATTCTAGCAGTTAATTTGCTGAGGCAATCTGGAGAAATTTCACCCCATGCTACCAGAAGCCCCTCCCACAAGTTGGTTTGGCTTGAGGGGCACTTTTTGTGTACCATACGGTCAAGCTGCTCCCACAACAGCTCAATTTAGTTGAGATCTGATGACTGCGCTGGTCACTCCATTACAGATAGAATACCAGCTGCCTGCTTCTTCCCTAAATAGTCCTTGCATAATTTGGAGGTGTGCTTTGAGTCATTGTCCGGTTGTAGGATAAAATTGGCTCCAATCAAGCGCTGTCCACAGGGTATGGCATGGCATTGCAAAATGGAGTGATAGCCTTCCTTATTTAAAATCCCTTTTACATTGTACAAATCTCCCACTTTACCCTCACCAAAGCAACCCCAGACCATCACATTACCTCCACCATGCTTGACAGATGGCTTCAGGCACTCTTCCAGCATTGTTTCAGTTGTTCTGCATTACACAAATGTTCTTCTGTGTGATCCAAACACCTCAAACTTGGATTCGTCTGTCCATAACACATATTTCCAATCTTCCTCTGTCCAATGTCTGTGTTCTTTTTCCCATATTAATCTTTTCCTTTTATTAGCCAGTCTCAGATATGTCTTTTTCTTTGCCACTCTGCCCTGAAGGCCAGCATCCCGGAGTCGCCTCCACCCTGCAGACGCTACAACTGGTGTTTTGTGTGTACTATATAATGAGGCTGCCAGTTGAGGACCTGTGAGGCGTCGATTTATCAAATGACAGATTCTAAAGTACTTGTCTTGTTGCCCAGTTGTGCAGCGGGGCCTCCCACTTCTCTTTCTACTCTGGTTAGGGCCTGTTTGTGCTCTCCTCTGAAGGGAGTAGTACACACCGCTGTAGGAAATCTTCAGTTTCTTAGCAATTTCTCGCATGGAATAGTCTTCAATTCTAAGAACAAGAATAGACTGTCGAGTTTCACATGAAAGTTCTTTTTTCTGGCCATTTTGAGGTTTTAATGGAACCAACAAATGTAATGCTCCAAGGTCAGGTTTATAGCTTCTCTAATCAACAAAACTGTTTTCAGTTATGCTAACATACTTGCATCCATTAGCCTTCTTACACAGTTAGCAAACAACACAAAGTACCATAAGAACACTGGAGTGATGGTTTTTGGAAATGGGCCTCTATACACCTATGAAATGCGCCTTCTATACACCTATGAACATATTGCATTACAAACCAGACGTTTGCAGCTAGAATTGTCATTTACCACATTAACAATGTATAGAGTATATTTCTGAATCATTTAGTGTTCGCTTCATTGGAAAAAACTGTGCTTTTCTTTAAAAATAAGGACATTTCTAAGTGACCCTAAACTTTTACACGGTAGTATATACCGTATATACTTGTGTATAAGCTGAGATTTTCAGCCCATTTTTTGGGCTGAAAGTCCCCCCCCTCTCGGCTTATACACGAGTCATATACCAAGGGTCTGCGGGGGAGGGGGAGCGGGGGAGTCAGATCATATTGAAACCCCCCTCTTGGTGCATCTCTGCAGCCCCCCGCTTCTCCCACGGTCTCCCTTCCTTCCTTCAGCGGTCATGTGGTGCCGCTCATTAAATTAATCAATATGCGCATATTCATAACTTTAATGAGGGGTACCACCTGATCACTGAAGGAAGGAAGGGAGAGCGTGGGAGAAGCGGGGGGGGCTGCAGATATCATGCCAGGAGGGGGTAAGTATATGCAGTATTCACCTGTCCCCGGTCCAACGCTGCTCGCAGCTGTCTGCCGGGTCATCTGTCAGTGACGTTCGGCAGCAGAGGGCGCGGTGACGTAGCTAGTGCGCGCCCTTTGCCTGAACAGTCACTGACAGAGGACGCGGCAGACAGCCGCGAGCAGCGATGAACTTGGGGACAGGTGAATATCTCAGGTGCCGGGGCCTGAGCCAGCGGTGACACCGGCACCTGGCCCCCAGCGACGGAGAGGTGAGTATGTCTTATTTTTTTATTTTCAGCAGCGGCATATGGGGGGCATAATCTATGGAGCATCTTATAGGGGCAAAATCTATGGAGCATCTTATGGGGGCTTAATCTATGGAGCATCTTATGGGGGCTTAATCTATGGAGCATCTTATGGGGCCATAGCCTTTATGGAGCAGCATATCTATGGAGCATCTTATGGGGCCATTATTAGCCTTTGTGCAGCATTATATTGGGCGTATTTTGTATGGAGCATCTTATGGGGCCATCATGAACTGTATGGAGCATTATATGGGGCTCCAGATTCAATATGGATATTCAAAAACATTTAACCTACTAATGCCTCAATTAATTTTACTTTTATTGGTATCTATTTTTGTTTTTGAAATTTACCAGTAGCTGCTGCATTTTCCACCCTAGGCTTATACGCGAGTCAATAAGTTTTCCCAGTTTTTTGTAGCAAAATTAGGGGGGGTCGGCTTATACTAGGGTATATAAAGTGTGTGTGTGTGTGTATATATATATATATATATATATATATATATATATATATATATACACACACACACACACACACACACACTATATATATATGACTTTAGAAAAGAAATAGTGACCTGATCACAGCGAATCTAAAACCACCAAACCAACGTGCAGGGTGACGCATTGTAAGTGACTAATGTTGCCATATGATAAAGTACAGATTAAATAATAATTTGATGGAAATGCACAGAAGCACTGCGGTCTCTTTTCCAGGCAACATTTCATTTGCTTCACATAGCGATTACACAGCCTGAGCAGTTTCAGATACTTCGAGAACTTACACAGTCTCTATGGACTTTCAATAATACAGTATGCATATTACTGGTTACCAGAAGATAAAACTGGCGTGTTTCTTTAGTCAAGCGTTTAAAGAAGTAAAACTATTTATATAACATGTATTTTTTAGGCACAAGCTGCAGTTTTTATGAGTATCTGACATTTTTATGAAACATTTAAAGGACATCCAAAGTCAAAATTTGATTTTTCTTACACATGAAGCATTAGTGTAAAATGGTCTGTTCTACCAGGAATGCTCATTTCATCGCAGTAAATGATTGAAAAATAAATCTAGATTGCTTAAAGGTACACACACCAAAGAAGCAGGAAAGCATGTTTAAAAAAAATAAGCTCTGTACCTTGTTTTGTTGCTGTATTGCTCCTGAAACACAACATGAATTTTAAAATGAGGGAAAATAAAATATAACTTTCATTAACCCAGCCATTTCCTTTCATCCTCTAATTAGATAGAATGCGGTATGGACAATGTGTGACCCTGGATGAGCAAATATCAGGGTCAGTCGATTTATGGAAGGCTTAGAAATGATACCGAGCCTTACTATAATGATTACTCATACTCAGCCCTCGTGGGGTGCACTGACATTGTGCAAGCATTTGTCTGATCTAATATCAGGGCAGCACAGTGGCTCAGTGGTTAGCACTGCAGCTTTGCAGCGCTGGGATCCAGGGATCAAATCCCACCAAGGACAACATCTGTAAGGGCTTTTGGCATGCTCTATGTGGGTTTCCTTTGAGTACTCCAGTTTTCTACGAAACTCCAAAGACATAATGATAGGGAATCTAGATTGTGAGTCCCAATGGGGACAGTAAAAACTGTCCTATGTTGGTGCTACATAAGCAAGCATAAATAATGAAATAGTATGGGAACCATTAATAGGCCATAAACTGCCATGGTGAACTACATCTATCTCTGTGACTGACATCTTATACAAGCCTTATCCCTGTACATCTAAAATACTAAGAAACCACCACCCTTCATGGATGGGTGACAGGCGCAGCTGATTGGTGTTATACCATTTTTTCTGCTCATTTACAGACGTATTTTTTTTTATTAGGGCCGTATTTGGCTTTCATGCACGCCCCCTACTGGTAAGTCAGACATCGAAATGAGACCTTAGACTGTGTTGAACATACGTGTTTCATGATTGTTTTTCACAAATACCACAACAGGTACCCATTATAGTCTATGGTGCTGTTCACATATCTATGTTTTTTCACGGACTGTGTGTCTGTTGCTTAAGTTAGGTACAGAATTTTTTTTTACTGTATTATGGCTGAAAAGAGCCAATACAAGTCTATAAGTCAGGAAAAAAACACATACAGCACACGGATGGCATCCATGTGTGGCATCCGTGTGTTCGCTGTAGTTTACATTATAAAGGATAGGAGACGTTTTGTAATTTATTTATCTAGCCATAAAAAACACCAATAAAACTGTGCACAGCACAACTCCGGCATAGCGGCAGCGACCAGGGACTGCACATCCGCTCACTCATTGATTTTATTGGGGGGGTGGATGTGCAGTGCCCAGTTGTGGCCACTACATAGCAGCTCCTCAAGTGAGCAGTTAGGGCTGCCGCCAACGAGGAACAGCTGACCGGCCGGGGTGCCAGGTGTCGTACCCCCCCACCTATCAGACATAAATGGCCTATCCGAAGGACAAACGACCAATGTTAAAAAGTAGGGGACAACCTCTTTAATAACTTTCATTACAAATGTTAACATCTTTTTAGACAGTAATTGATTTCCCAAATTTGATGCTTGGAGAGCAGTTTCTTTCTCAGCCATCAAGTATCCCTTTTGATCATACTGCACTATGGATCTGATACAAAAGTATATAATTGCATTTCTTTTACAATAAAGTGGAAAGATCAATGTGTGTGAACATCGCAGTCTGTCCTTGATTATTTCACTATTTGCTAATAACCGAGCTTGCTTCCTTTTCCCCTCTCTCCTGCAAGGCACAGCATTTGGTCTCATAGGTTTCTTTTTATCTTTATATGTGAAACGCATTTCCCTTCTGGCCTTATTATAAAGCCAATTTTCCATCTACCAACTGCAGTTTTTTTTCCTTATAAACAGACATGTACACAATAAAGACTTTTTTTCTCCCATCAAGTCATTGTGGCAAAAAAGTAATACCATAATCATGGTATACCAAATAGTGTAGATAGATATTACAATGGAATAATTTGAAAGCGACATCAATGGAACCTGAGAGGTAGCATATTAACTAATATTCTGGATTTCTGCACAATTCCAACAAATTCATTGTTCTTTTATGAGTAGAATATCTCTATTATAGCATGCAGGGCTGAATGCCACAATCTTTTTATTCCATGGACTCATAAGGAATATTAAAAGGGAATGTGACAGTAATATATGCTCGTGGATTTATGGCCATGCAGCTCTTTGAAAAGTAAATCATTTGTCACCATTTTATCTTCCATCTGTTGCTGCATTTTCAAGTGATTAGCATTTGAATTCAAATATAAATAAGGCTTAAAGTGCTCTTGTCCTAACAGAGCACTTAACGAGAATTTGCTTCTAGATCTTGTTTCCCCATCAAGCACCAGCCTCTTTAGTTTGATAGCTCAATGTCTTTGTGAGATCAGACAAGAGAAAGGAAATTAGTCACCGATCAATAAAGTTAAAGAGGCTGTTGCGGCAAGGGGTAACAAGCTTTGAAAGCAATGACTCCTTAAGTGCCATGTCAAGCCCAGAGCACTTAACACCTCATTTGTGTAAAAATGAAAACACTAATTACTCAGGAATGCAGCAACAGATAAAAGTTAGAAAACATGTAATTTTAAAGACCTACATACAAATATATTGGGGTTATTTGGGAGGATGATCTTACGGACAGATTCCATTTAAGATAAGAAAAACTCCCATGTGTCTCTTTTCTTAAATCAAAGTCACAAGGGCATACATGCATGGGCCAATAGCATCTATGAGTGCTATATAAAATATCTATTTAATAGATCAGTAGTACAGTGTATGGCTTGAACCTGACATTTTTTTAAATCAAAGGTATTCTGCTTAGAATCATAGAATCATAGAATCGTAGAGTTGGAAGGGACCTCCTGGGCCATCTGGTCCAACCCCCTGCTCAAAGCAGGATTCGCTAAATCATCCCAGTCAGATGTCTATCCAGCCTCTGTTTGAAGACTTCCATTGAAGGAGAACTCACCACTTCTCGTGGCAGCCTGTTCCACTCATTGATCACTCTAACTGTCAAAAAGTTTTTTCTAATATCTAATCTGTGTCTCCTCCCATTCAGTTTCATCCCATTGCTTCTAGTCTTTCCTTGTGCAAATGAGAATAAAGTTGATCCTTCTACAATGTGACAGCCCTTTAGATATTTGTAGACAGCTATTAAGTCTCCTCTCAGTCTTCTCTTTTGCAAACTAAACATTCCCAAATCCTGCAACCTTTCCTCATAAGACAGGGTTTGCAGACCAGTCACCATTCTGGTCGCTCTTTTCTGAACTTGCTCCAGTTTGTTGATGTCTTTTTTAAAATGTGGTGCCCAAAACTGGACACAATATTCCAGATGAGATCTGACCAAAGAGGAGTAGAGGGAAATAATGACTTCACGTGATCTAGACTGTATGCTTCTGTTAATACATCCTAGAATTGCATTTGCCTTTTTTGCTGCTGCATCACACTGTTGACTCATATTCAGTCTGTGATCTATTAGTATACCCAAGTCTATTTCACATGTGCTGTCACTTAGCCCTATTCCTCCCATTCTATATATGCTTTTTTCATTTTTATTGCCCAGATGTAGTACTTTGCATTTCTCCCTGTTAAAAACCATTCTGTTAGTTGCTGCCCACTTCTCCAGTTTATTTAAATCTTTTTGAATCCTCTCTCTCTCTTCTCTAGTATTAGCTATCCCTCCTAGCTTTGCGTCATCAGCAAATTTAATCAGTTTACCTTCAATTCCTTCATCTAAATCGTTGATAAAGATGTTGAACAATACAGGGCCCAGGACAGAGCCCTGTGGTACCCCACTTGAGACATTCTTCCAACTGGATGTGCAGCCATTTACGACCACTCTTTGGGTCCGATCACTAAGCCAGTTATGAATCCACCTAACAGTTGCCTTGTCCATTCCATACTTAGTCATTTTTTCAATAAGGATTGTATGAGAGACTTTGTCAAATGCTTTGCTGAAGTCAAGATATACTATATCTACAGCATTTCCTTGATCCACCCAATCAGTGATACCGTCATAGAAGGAAATTAAGTTAGTCTGACATGACTTATTAGTTACAAACCCATGCTGACTCTGTTTAATCACTTCATTCTTATCCAGGTATTGACATACATGTTGTTTAATAATTTGTTCAAAGATCTTTCCTGGTATAGAAGTCAGAGTCACCGGCCTATAGTTGCCTGGGTCCACCTTCTTCCCCTTTTTGAACATAGGAACAACATTTGCTCTTCTCCAGTCTTCTGGCACTTCTCCTGTTCTCCAAGAATTTTCAAAGATTATGGAGAGGGGTTCAAGAATTTCTTCTGCTATCTCCTTCAGTACTCTGGGGTGTAATTCATCTGGACCTGGAGACTTGAATTAATTTAGGTTAGCTAAGTGTTTCCTCACAATCTTTCTGTTTATAGATATCCTGGATTCTTCTATTCCCTTAATAGGACAGTGAATAACAGTTGATGTTACATTTCCTTTCTGAGAGAAAACAGATGCAAAATAGGAATTTAAAAGTTCAGCCTTCTCAACATCCTGTCTTACCATTTCATCATTTTCATCCTGTAAAAATCCTATAGCATCTTTGACTTTTCTTTTACTGTTGACATATCCCCAAAATCCTTTATTATTGCTTTTGACATCTCTTGCAAGCCTCAATTCATTTTCAGCTTTAGCTAATCTGATTTGTGCCCTGCAGGTTCTGCAGACAGCATTATATTCTTCTTTAGATATGCCTCCCTCTTTCCATTTTATAAACATTTTTTTCTTCCTTTTTAGCATGTGCTTAAGTTCTGTGTTCATCCATCCTGGTTTCCTTAAATGCTTCCTATTCTTCCCTCTTTTCGGAATTGTTAACAATTGTGCTTTGAGAATTTCATTTTTCAAGATTTCCCATCCTTCCTGGACATTTTTGTCTTTAAGGATATCCAGCCATTGGATCCCTCCAATTCTCTTTCTGAATCCCTTAAAATCTGCCTTTCTGAAATCTAACCTTGACGTCTGAGTCTTCACAGGTCTTCCGCCTCTAGTTATCCAAAATTCTAAAATAGCATGGTCGCTACCTCCTAGGGTCCCAGCCACTTTTACCTCCTCAACCATTTCCTCCCTGTTTATAAGGATTAGATCCAAGGTAGCAGTTCCCCTTGTTTTCTCCCCTACCTTTTAGAAGATAAAGTTGTCAGCAAGAGAGGATAAGAATTTCCTTGACCTGTTAGTTTTGGATGAGAGAGATTCCCAACAAATGTCTGGATAGTTGAAATCTCCCATGACAACTATGTCATATTTTTTGGAGAACTTGGCCATTTGATGCATAAAGAGTTCATCCATATCTTCTGCTTGCACAGGCGGCCTGTAGTAAATGCCTACAATGGTGTCCTTTCCATTGTTCTGTCCTTGTATTCTTACCCAAACAGTTTCCACAGAACTCCCAGTCTCTGAAGCTTCAATCTCTGTGCAGATATACGCGTTTCTAACATACAATGCAACACCCCCTCCTCGTTTATCAAGTCTGTTTCTTGCAAATAAGTTGTATCCTTCTAGTCTTGTATTCCAATCATGTGTATTGTCCCACCAAGTTTCAGTGATTCCAATGACATCATATTTCTTTTCCTGTGTTAGTAGTTCCAATTCTCCTTGTTTGTTGCCCATGCTTTGTGCATTAGTATAGAAACATTTTAGTTTGTGATTGGTTTCTCTTTCTCCAATATTTTTATTAATTAGATTCTTTCGTCTTTGTTCTTCCTTTCCACTTCTTAGCTAAATAGTAATCCTTGTGTTAAATGGACGGCATAGGTCGCCAAAATACGAGATGTTCTTACGATGGAACCAGTTCTATCATGACTACATGCATAAAGTAATGTTACTGTAAATGAAGAATCTAAATTTCTTGGATATGCATTGCATTGTGGACTGTAATTCACAGCACCAGAGGACAAGGCTTTGGAAAGGTAAAATAATTTATGATAGTTACACCATTTCCTGGTTTGGAGTTGAAGGAAAAGTTTGGTGTTAGTAGCGAGTGTTTGTAGTGATTTGCAGATGATATCTGAGATGAGCTGGTTTGTGTGTTTTCTCCCTATCCTTTCCCACTTGGATTGTCCCTCCTACACCTCCACCCCCCCCCCCCCCCGTTTTCCCACTCGGTTGTTTTGTGAGTATTTGTATGATTGTAGTTTTCTTTTTTCCCTGTCTTGCTTGTGTTATCCTATACAATTGTCACACTCCTCCCTGGGTGAGGGAGGGAACAGATAAGTGTTAACATAGGAGCATAGTAAGGTACAAGACCCTGGCTTCTTCACCATCAGGAGTTTTCTGGGGGACAGGGATAGTCCCATTGTCCCTGGCAAAACCATTACAGCACACTTGTGAATCCTCTCATTCCGTGCACTGCGTGCTGTAAGGATTCTCCGCTGTTGGGTGTCATGTGGTCGCAAGTATGCGATATGCATACTCACAACCACATTTCACTCGCAAGTGCATACAAGTTTCTTGAATGAGGCAGGAAACAGTCTAGTCAGAATGTGGCTGGGAGTATGCATATTGCTTCCGGCGCTGAGAATCCTCTCCACACGATGTGAGGATTCACAAGTCTGCAGTCATATACAGTGACTGGAGAATTGTAGTTTAAGGCTGGGTTCACACGTAGCGGAATTCCCGCGGAAGTTACCGCGAGAATTCCAGAATTCCATTCCGCGGGAAAATCACATTTTAAATTCCTGCGATTTTCCAGCGAAAAACTAGCATTTTGCAAGCGTAATTAGCTTGCAGAATGCTAGCGTTTTCCAAGCGACCTGTAGCATCGCTTGGAGAACTGAATGACAGGTTGGTCACATTCGTCAAACATAGTGTTTCACGAGTGTGACCAACTTTTTACTATTGAGGCAGCCTATGCAGCATCAGTAGTAGAAAGATCTGTTAAAAATAATAAAAATAAAAAATCGGGTTATATTCAACTTCCAACGTCCCGCGCAGCGTCCCCAGGCCTCCGTGATGCTCCGACAGGTCCCGTTCCCAGTGATGCATTGCGGCAATGACCTGTGATGACGTCGCAGACAGCGTCGTCAGCAAAGGTCATTGTCACAATGCATCACTGGGAACGGGACTTGCCGCATGTATCGCTGAAGCCTGGGGACGCTGCGCGGGACATCAGAAGGTGAATATAACCCGATTTTTTTATTTTAATTCTATTTTTTACAGGGAAATGGTACCCACAGCCCGGAGGACAGTCTCCTCTCCTCCGGAACGTGGGTACCATCCGCAAATCTTTTGCTTACCTTTCGCATGGTGGGCACAGCCACATGCGGAAAGTAAGCAGAACAATGCATTCCTATGTGGGCAGAATCGCCGCGATTTCGCAAATTAATGAGCATGCTGCGGATTTTTCTGCGATGCGATTCTGCCGTGGGAAAATCCGCAGCATTAGCACAGCATTGCGGAATCCAATAGGAATGCATGGGATGCTTTTTTTGGCGCTTTCGCTGCAAAATCACGCTGTAAAAACCGCCGCGAAAAAGCGAAAAAACCTGAACGTGTGAAAGCAGCCTAAGACTGATCAGCTTCTTTAATTTCAATGTTTGAGGAAAAATACACCAAAATGCAGACGTAGTGCGTGAAAAATTAGGTGAACTATTTTCATTTCCATGAAAGCAATAAGTTGCAGGAAGGTGCTGCTAATCAAATGCCCTTGAGTAATTTATCATTACCAAGTGTGAAAACTTTTACATAAGCAGACCTATTTTGCAGTTTACTGGTCTGTAGCATTCAGGCATGTGCCGACAATGCCATGGAGTAAAGACATCAGCAATGATCTTAGAAAGGCAATATTTTCAGCCCATCAATCTGGTAAGGATTAGTGATGGGTGAACCCATGGATGTTTGGGCCTGGCGGGTTTAGCCGAACATCTAAAAAAAAAAGTTTGATTTGAGTACCAGAAAGGTACCTGAACCCGCACCCCATTAAGATGAACATCCATCGTTTGTCACACTGTCATCTGCATGACAGCGCGGAAATCACGGGCTCTGATACACTCCCAATGTAACCTTAAGGCCCTGTCACACATAGCGAGATCGTTAGCGAGATCGCTGAAACGTCACAGGTTTTGTGACGCAACAGCGATCTCGCTACGTGTGACATATAGTGCCGACCGGCCCCCCCCCGCTGTATATCGCTGATCGTGCTCGAATGTCCTACGCCATTTTTTGATCACTGGCGTCCCGCTGGCAAGCATGCATCACTGTGTTTGACGTCGACGAGCGACCTCTTTGGCGACGCAGAATTCAGGGACGCAGGCATGAGTCGTCAGAATAGCTGCTGTGTGACAAGGTCCCAACGACCGCCGAGGTCATTATACGGATCGCCGTATCGTTGCTGCGTCGTTGAGTAGATCTGCCTGTTTAACAGCTTACTAGCGACCATGTAGCGATGTACCAGTAATCCTTACCAGGTCGTATCGTTGCCGGGATTGCTGGAGCGTCGCTATGTGTAACGGGACCCTTAGTTCACAGTCTCCAGGTGTTCAAAGTTTCAGCGCCTCGCAGCTGCCAGGAGACCTGGTGGCTGTGAACTCTGCTAACCTGAAAGATTATCTGAGTTCAAGCCACCGGGTGTCATGATAGCTCCATTACCTAACTGTTGAATGCCGAAGTGCCAGGCTCATGGGCATTAATCAGTCTGGCACTTGCAAAGCAAGAGAAACAGTTGGTATGATGTGACCTTACTGTTTTTGTTAATAAATAAAAAAAAATTGGCTGCTTTACATCAAAAAAATCTATAAAATGTTCCTTTGTTTTCATAGGATGTTAAAAGGTTTAAAATTGTAGTAGTGATTTTTTATTTTTTTAGGAATTAATGTAAAGTGGCATGACAGGAAAGAGAAATTTTACCACCTAAATGTTGCTAACTTCAAAACAGGTCACCATAGACGGCAGACTCTTAGGCCGTTATTTGGCTGTAAATTGCCCTGGAAACCGTCAGGACCACACAATCACGGTCTCAAGGTGCCGATTGGATTAAAGAGGAGCCCCCACACTCTGTTAACCATCTAAATGTCGCAGTCACTATTAACAGCAGCATCCAAGGGGTTACACAACTATGGTTGATGCAAATACTGATCCTAGCTGATGCATCAGGGTGTCAGCTGCGGCATTTCCACCTGTCGGGGAATGCTGTTCACTTCTATCTGAGGTCAGTTTTAAGGCGTACTGGTGGTTGCTAAGGGGTTAAGCAACGTCGTAAGGAAGAGTGGCCCGAAATTCCTCCAGAATGATGTGAGACACTGATAAAGTCATACAGAAAATCAATACTTATAGTTATTTCTGCTAATGATGGATTTAACAGTTACAGATTCATGGGGTGAACATACTTTTTCACATGCTATTTCTACATTTTGGCAGATGTTGTCAAACACACAATGTCAGTGTAATTTATCATGTGATGTTATTCATATGAGGTTGTATATACCTCATTTCCAGACCTATTAAGGAAAATATCTTTTTTTATTATGTCCCGATACGTAAAACTACGTTTTTCTTATATTTGTATATCGTAAAAAAATAAAACCTTTTACTCGCAGAACATAAGAATGCAGCCTTTTTCAAAAAAAGGAATTGTATCAAGGTATCAAGGGGAAGACTTGTGTAAATGACACGCACATTACAGATATTCATTCTGCAGTCTTTCTCCATTACATCTAAGTGAGCATGGCCATATCACTTTAGCGTGAACCATAGAGAACATCACTTTAACAAATATAGGCAGTGAAGCATGGCTCCTTTGTTTCTGCAAAAATTTCCAATAAAGCATATCAATCTTCCGAGCTGAATTGAGCGTACTGATGTTGCTTTAACAAACTGATGTTAATTTCCCAATCTAACCTTTTGTGTTGAACCTAGTGGAGCGGGCTACACAGCAGCGCTTGTTTTAGCATCATTACGTAGAATGAAATTAAACTATATTTTGGTTTGGCAGAATGTAATCTTTCCTGTTCAGTAGCAGCAGAAAATAGAGTGATAACAGAAGAATTGATAAATTGCACATTCACAACAAAGAAAACGCGAATCCTAGGAATAAATATTAGTAAATACAGAATAATATCAGTCTATGGAATGGGCTGTCACATAAGGGTGGGTGATGTCACGGTTAGCTAAATGATCATGTCTACTTAAAGGTAGGATCAGTCTGACGCGATTTCTCACCCAGATTCAGCAAAGTGACTATGCCACAAATCTGGAGCGAAATACTTTAAATAAATAGCTCGAAAATTTTTGTGCAACAATTTTGAGAGTTTTGGTGTTTTCATGCCATTTTTCGGCCAAATTAGTAAAACTGTGGATGATGGGAGTGGTGATTACGACTTTTATAATTCATGACGAACTGTGAAAGAAATGAATCAGGCATGTCCGTCTCCAACATGTCCTATCAACAACTCCGGTCTTGATGAATCAGGAGCTATGACTGCCCTCATTTTGCTACTGGTGTGAAAGGTAAGTCTCATGGCGAGAACGATATTGGTACCAGAACCACTGATGGGATCCTGTTAATGTTGAAAAGAGAGATTGTACAGCAGAAGGGAAGTCAGGGATAAATATAGCGCTCTAAAGTATCTGTCCGAAGTCTGTCAGTGACATGACAAAAGGCCTATACACCCTGGGATAACGTTGGGTACGTCTGCTGTCTGATTTCAGGGAAAACAAGGATGAGGCATAATGTTTTAATAAGTATAATCCTTCCAGGATATAAACCACTGTCAAAAGCGACTGGCACAGAGGTTAGTCCCTCTTTTCTACTAAATAAATTCAATTTTTTAGGGAGGTCGGGATACATGGCCAACTTTCATATTTGTGTTACAAATATTATCACTAGGTATTCCGTTTCACGAAGACTAATTAAAAAATAACGAGAGATAAAAATCTGCTCTAAAAGCAAATTTGTCTCTTAGGTTTGTAAACAATGGGGATATGTGAAGATAGTTGCATATAAACCACTTTTTACTTTTTGGAGAATATGTGGCGGCTACAGTCTTAATTTCTGTGACTATTATGTAATGTGTAAAAAAGCCTAAAGCAAAACAAACAGCAAAGTTCTAATATGAGATAATATACAGCGGTGGAACTCATTACTCTGACTTGTCATAGCAGCTCAGGTCCCAGAGTCATCAATATTGTGCCTTAGGCAACTATCTACATCCTGATGATCCTGTTAGGAGAAACGCGTTGAGGTTTTGCCTATCCATCATCTAAATGTGTGTCATGTCGGCGGTCTCGGCTGCACCCGCTCCCGCCCCTCCTCCAGCGGCAACCGCCGCCACCTCCTCCTACCGGCGTCCTCGTCGCGGCGCGCTCCCACGCTCTGCCTCCCCTCCTGTCACGGCACCGCGCTCCTTCCTTAGGGCGCGCGCACCAGCGTCCCCTCTTCCGCCTACGGGGGGTGGCGCCGGGGGCGGCACGTACCGCCCGCTTCCGGACCCTAGGGTATTTCTGGCGCGCTCTCTACGCACAGGACGCCTGAGTGTTGCTGTACGCTCGCCACGCTGCGCTTTGGCCCCCTTCCTATAGTGCCGCCTGTTTCCTGTCTGTCTTCCCCGTGGCTTCCAGCCCCCGGCTCTGCATCCTTGTTCCCAGTGTTCGTTCACCCTGCATGACCGCTCTGTTCTCCCTTCTGGTACCCCCTTGTGTGCTTCCTCCCGGTCCTCTCCCCTCTAGTACCTGCTCCCTGTCTGTCTACCCATCCAGTAGTCCTGTTTGGTCCTCTACCTCTCAGTCCAGTACTCCTGCCTACGGGCGCCTCTTGTCCTTGAGCCGCCCCTCCTGGTACCGGCTGTCGCGGTTCTGTCCTCGGTAGTCTTGCCCCAAACGATCCCTGTATAGGGGTCGGTCTTCACCTGGAGCGCTCGACCCCCGGGGCTCCAGATCCGCGACCCAGAGGGTCCACTCTCGGACGTCCTTTTCCGAAAAACGTCACAGTACACTCAGGCCATGGACCCCGCCGGTGCCACGGCTGCCACGCAGAAGGAACTGTTGTTCCTGCGTGAAAATCAGGCCCGAATCATGTCTTTTATGAAGTCCATGGACACCCGTTTGTCCGCTATGCAGACCTCTGACCCCGGGCATGCTCCCCTCCTAGCCAGCCTGCAGCAGGAGCTCGCGCAGCAGCGCGATGCCCAGTCCCACGTTTTGGGGTATATGGCGTCCATCGATGACCGACTGCTTGCCTTGCAGTCCGCTGCGGTCGTCTCTAACCCTCCCAGGGACGCCGTCTCCTCCCCGCCCCCCCGCCTGGGTAAGCCTCCCAGATATGGTGGAGATCCTAAACTTTGTCGGGGCTTTTTAAACCAGTGCAGACTGCACTTCGAGCTGTTGCCCCAACAATATCCCACGGATCGCGCCAAGGTGGCGTTCATAGTATCCCACCTCAAGGGAGAAGCCCTGTCCTGGGTGAACCCTCTATGGGAGAGGGATGATCCCGTCGTAGCGAATATCCAGAACTTCCTGGAAACATTTCGTAGGGTGTTTGACGAACCCGGCCGCTTGGCTTCTACCACAGAAGCTCTCTTTAATCTCCGCCAAGGGTCGCTTACTGTGGGGCAGTACGCCATCCGTTTTCGGACGTTGTCGGCTGAACTCGGATGGAATAACGAGGCACTTGTGGGTGCCTTCTGGAGAGGCCTTTCCAGCAAGATTAAAGACGAGCTAGCCGGTCGGGATACCCCCACCTCTCTGGAGGACCTTATAGCCCTGGCTACGCGCATAGACCTCCGTTTTTTGGAGCGCTCGCGGGAATCGGTTAGAGAACGCAGACCCTTCAGGCTATATCAAGCGCCCATTCCACGCTCTGCTGCTCCCTCTACTAGCAGCGTCCCCGAGCCCATGCAAGTAGATCGGGTCAGGTTGACTGAGCAGCGTCGCCGAGAAAGGATGACTAACGGGCTCTGCCTGTACTGTGGTGGGGCTAATCACTTCATCCGCACTTGTCCTGAGAGGCCGGGAAACGCCTCCACCTAGGTCAGGTAAGAGAGGTCTCCCTAGGTGATCATAATTCCTCTCTGCCTCTTACCCTTTCAGCCTTAATTGTTTCAGGACGGGAGCGCAGATCTGTGGAGGCGTATGTGGACTCGGGTGCGGCTGGCAATTTCATCCGGCAGCTAGAGGTGGACCAACTTCAGATTCCGGTGGTTATCCTAAAAGACCCACGGGCTATCACCTCCGTCGATGGAACACCCCTTCCCGGGATCGTTACCAGGATCACGACCGAAGTGGACTTACAAATTGGAGCGCTTCATTTTGAAAAGATAGCCTTCTATGTGCTGCCTAAATTGTCTCACGCTGTCCTCCTCGGATTACCCTGGCTTCGGCTGCACGAGCCAGTTGTCGACTGGCGCTCAGGGGAGATCCTCCGCTGGGGTCAATCCTGCCACACTCGTTGTTTGCAATCCGTCCTCCATCCTCGTCTCCTGCCTACGCCGACCAATCTCACGGGTCTCCCCGCACCGTACTACGCGTACGCCGACGTTTTCAGAAAAAAAGAAGCGGAGTCTCTGCCTCCGCATCGGGCCTATGACTGCCCTATCAACTTGCTTCCTGGAGCCACTCCGCCCAGGGGGAGGACGTATCCCCTATCTCCAGCAGAGACCTCGGCCATGACTGAATACATCCGGGAGAACTTCGCGAAGGGGTTCATCCGAAAGTCCTCGTCCCCAGCTGGTGCAGGCTTCTTCTTTGTTCGGAAGAAAGACGGATCTCTTAGACCATGTATCGACTACCGGGGCCTGAACAATATTACAGTTAAGAATCGATACCCACTTCCACTTATCCCAGAACTCTTCGACCGGCTGAGAGGGGCTCGAATCTTCACGAAGCTGGACCTGCGGGGAGCCTACAATTTGATCCGGATTCACGCAGGCGACGAATGGAAGACGGCCTTCAATACCCGTGATGGTCATTATGAGTATTTAGTCATGCCGTTTGGTCTCTGCAATGCTCCAGCTGTCTTCCAGGAGTTCGTTAACGAGGTGTTTCGGGACCTTCTGTACACTTGCGTAATAGTGTATTTAGACGATATCCTCATCTTCTCGCCTGACCTTTCCTCCCATCGGAGAAGCATACGCATGGTCCTGCACCATCTCCGGGAGAATCACCTCTACGCCAAGATTGAGAAGTGTCTCTTCGAGCAGACCTCGTTACCCTTCTTGGGTCATGTCATCACAGATTCCGGTCTGAAGATGGATCCCGAGAAACTCTCGGCGGTACTCAAGTGGCCCCGTCCTGTCGGAATCAAAGCCATCCAGTGTTTCCTCGGATTCGCGAATTATTACCGACAGTTCGTGCCGCATTTTTCCTTGTTGACCAAACCTATCTCGGCCTTGACTCGCAAAGGAACTAAGCCTGATCACTGGCCCTCCGAGGCGGAAGATGCCTTTCTGGCGCTGAAACGCTCCTTTGCAGCAGCACCGGTCCTACATCGGCCGGTGGCCAGTAGGCCTTTTGTTCTTGAAGTGGACGCCTCTTCCACCGGAGCTGGGGCGGTCCTCTCCCAGCGAGTTCCCCCTGGACGTCTGGTTCCCTGCGGGTTCTTTTCCAAGTCCTTTTCCCCAGCAGAGTGCAACTACTCCATCGGAGATCGGGAGTTGCTGGCCATCAAGATGGCTCTGGAAGAGTGGCGGTACCTGCTCGAGGGGGCTGTGCACCCCTTTACCATCTTCACGGACCACAAGAATTTGGCCTATCTGCAGTCCGCCCAAAGGCTCAATTCCAGACAAGCCAGATGGGCCTTGTATTTTTCTCGATTCGACTTCCAGCTTCACTTCCGGCCCGGTAATAAGAACACCAAAGCAGATGCACTTTCCAGATCTCTACAGTCGCCAGAAGAGGACGAGAACCCCTCGTATATTATCGAGCCTGCCAAAGTGATCACCGTGGCCCCGATGAACTTTTCTACTCCTCCACCAGGCAAGACCTTCGTGCCTCAAAATAAACGTCTGGAGGTGTTGCGCTGGAGGCACTCCTCCAAGGTTGCGGGGCACGTGGGGTCCAAGAAAACTCTATCGCTACTCTCACGTTATTACTGGTGGGCCACCCTTCGCCAAGACGTGGCAGATTTTGTTGCCTCTTGCCCAACCTGTGCGCAGAACAAGGTTCCAAGAACTCTGCCCTCCGGTCTTCTCCATCCGTTGCCGGTGCCGAAGCCCCCTTGGCAGCAAATTGCCATGGACTTTATAACCGATTTGCCCTGCTCAGCTGGTTGCACCACCATCTTAGTCGTGGCGGACCGCTTCTCTAAGATGGCTCATTTTATCCCCCTGGCCGGGCTGCCCTCTGCTCCGAAGTTGGCCGAGATCTTCATCCATCAGATCTTCAGGTTGCATGGTCTTCCCCTACGGATTGTGTCTGATCGAGGGGTCCAGTTTACTTCTCGCTTCTGGAGGGCTCTATGTCAGCTTATGGGTACGTCCCTCGACTTCTCTGCCTATCACCCGCAGACCAATGGGCAGGTAGAACGGGTTAACCAGGACCTAACAACTTACCTGCGCCACTTCTCCAATGCCCACCAGGATAACTGGGTCTCTCTTCTACCCTGGGCGGAATTCGCCCATAATAACCACCCCAGTGAGTCGACCACCAAAACTCCGTTCTTTGTGGTTTCTGGTCGCAATCCTGGTGTTCCACTACCCTTTGTCGCCTCTTCAGGAG
Source organism: Dendrobates tinctorius (assembly GCF_039654945.1). Taxonomy (NCBI): domain Eukaryota; kingdom Metazoa; phylum Chordata; class Amphibia; order Anura; family Dendrobatidae; genus Dendrobates; species Dendrobates tinctorius. The sequence continues at coordinate 6,346,696 of NW_027361779.1, read as the reverse complement.
TTCCCGCAGCTGATGCCCTCGCCACTGAATTTTCGAAAATTTGGAAAGAGACCAGAGAGGCTCTTGTGAAGACCAGTGCCCGAATCAAAAGACATGCAGACAAGAGACGGAGGGACCTTCCCCCATACCACCCTGGTGATAAGGTCTGGCTCTCAACCAAGCACATCCGCTTGAAAGTTCCTTCCTATAAGCTGTGTCCTCGTTACATCGGTCCCTTCGAGGTACTAGAACGCATCAATGAAGTGTCTTACAAACTGAGGTTGCCGGCTTCACTCCGAGTCCCTAACGCCTTTCACGTCTCGCTCTTGAAACCTGTAGTTTTGAATCGGTTCCAACCGACCTTCATTGCCCCTCCTTTACCTATTGGGTCGGATGACATCTTTGAAGTAAAGGATATTTTAGCCATGAAGAGAGTCAGGGGGAGGACTTTCTTTCTCATTGAGTGGAAGGGATTTGGTCCTGAGGAGAGGTCTTGGGAGCCTCAAAAGAATATCAACGCTCCTCTAATACTAAAGAAGTTTCTGGCCAATCTCAGAAAGGGGGGATGTAAAGAGGGGGGTACTGTCATGTCGGCGGTCTCGGCTGCACCCGCTCCCGCCCCTCCTCCAGCGGCAACCGCCGCCACCTCCTCCTACCGGCGTCCTCGTCGCGGCGCGCTCCCACGCTCTGCCTCCCCTCCTGTCACGGCACAGCGCTCCTTCCTTAGGGCGCGCGCGCGCACCAGCGTCCCCTCTTCCGCCTACGGGGGTGGCGCCGGGGGCGGCACGTACCGCCCGCTTCCGGACCCTAGGGTATTTCTGGCGCGCTCTCTATGCAGAGGACGCCTGAGTGTTGCTGTGCGCTCGCCACGCTGCGCTTTGGCCCCCTTCCTATAGTGCCGCCTGTTTCCTGTCTGTCTTCCCCGTGGCTTCCAGCCCCCGGCTCTGCATCCTTGTTCCCAGTGTTCGTTCACCCTGCATGACCGCTCTGTTCTCCCTTCTGGTACCCCCTTGTGTGCTTCCTCCCGGTCCTCTCCCCTCTAGTACCTGCTCCCTGTCTGTCTACCCATCCAGTAGTCCTGTTTGGTCCTCTACCTCTCAGTCCAGTACTCCTGCCTACGGGCGCCTCTTGTCCTTGAGCCGCCCCTCCTGGTACCGGCTGTCGCGGTTCTGTCCTCGGTAGTCTTGCCCCAAACGATCCCTGTATAGGGATCGGTCTTCACCTGGAGCGCTCGACCCCCGGGGCTCCAGATCCGCGACCCAGAGGGTCCACTCTCGGACGTCCTTTTCCGAAAAACGTCACAATATGAGTACCCTTCTTTTTGTTATCAACAAATTGTGTATACATACTGTTTAATATGGATCATGTGTATAGGTTTGGCTTCTAGAACTATCACTGTTATTACCCTGCTGTTCTATCCAAAGCCATAATAGGGCATTTTCAGGGCAAGTCGTCGTGGAGCGGGGGCGCCATTCCGCTGACCAGTAGGGTGCCAACCTCCGCAGACAGGAAGGTGTTTAGCACAGGGAACAGGAAGTTAGGTACTCCAAATTGCACTTGTCACTTTATGTCCAGTCTTTTTTGCACTATTTTTGCACTTTTTTCTATTGTTGCCTACCCAACTACCTTTTGGCAAACCCTATACAATGAGCGGCGGGGCTTGCAACCTATGATGACATCAGTGTCGCCATGGCAACCATTATGACATCATAATGAGGGGCGGGGCTTGATACGCACACACTGTTACCCCATTATGTAGATAGGTGCATTATGACATCATAATGAGGGGCGGGGCTTGACACGCACACACTTTTTCCCCATTATGTAGACAGGGGCAAAATTGTTTGGTGAATTGGAACGCGCGGGGTTAAAATTTCGCCTCACAACATAGCCTAGGACGCTCTCAGGGTCCAGACGCGTGACTGTGCCAAATTCTGTGGCTGTAGCTGCGACGGTGCGGATGCCAATCCCGGACATATACAAACATACACACATACATACACACATACATACTTTGAGCTTTATATATTAGATGTGGCTATGCGGAATGGGTGGGGCTCTACACTCAGCTTTATATATAAAGATATAATCATTATAATTTGTTATAACTAACAGTAGTTAGTTACTATGCCCGGGCAGTGCCGGGCTCTTCAGCTAGTTTGGTATAAACTCCAGTGGAGAACAAATTTTCATGAATACTTGCCTTCTTCCAATAAGTGGAGTTTCTTAAGCAGTTTTAAACCCTCTCTTCCAAGATGTTATTTTTTGGGGGGATCTACATTAAATGTTTTTTGGTTGTTTTTTTTTGTTTTTTTTTTAAACAAAGTGGCACAGTGCTTGAAGGATATCAATTATTTTCTTGACAAGATTTCAGATCTGAAGTATGAGGGTAGACTCTCGAAAATCTTAGACATAACAGGTGAGGAATTTTATCTCATCACAAGGTAAATTCATGAAGACAATTCTGCTCATGGCTGACTGTCCATGATTTGTTCCAGTCTGTTTGGAACATTGTTAAACAGATACAATTCATAAATCTGACCCATGCCAATTTCCATAGCTAACCTCGCCCACTCATGGAAAGCATTTGAAAGAGGTAGACATTCACATAAAAGTCAATTAATTTTGTAAAATTGACGTGAAACAAATTTTTTGATATTTTTGATATAAAAACAAAACTCGTGAAAAGCCTCAAAAAATTTCTGCCAAACAGTCTGAATATGAATACATCCGAGTCGACCCTTAACCTTTCCTGAACTGTGTTAAAGGGAACTTGTGAGCTTCAAAATGCTCTGCAACCTAAAGCAGGCAGGTTATAGAGCAGGAGGAGCTGAATGAATAGTTTTGTAGCAAAAAGATTATATACTATATAGGTAAATCCTTACTAACTTTTTGGTTATGAGTCCAGTGGGTGGTCCAAATAAGAGATTGCCAGCTATCACTGTATGCATGTTTATACTGTCAAAGGCTGTCAATCACTGATTAATACCACCCCCTTGACTCCTAAGTCCAGAGTAACCAAGGAACTAAATATTTACTTATCTTTTCCCACAAAACAAGACATCAATCTATTCAGCTTCTCTTGCTCTATTAAATTATGCCAGCAGATCAGACAACACATTCAATGTAACAATTCCCTTTAAGAAATACATTTTGTCATGACAGCACATTAACACAATTTGTGTCATCCAGTATAAAAAAAGGATACGTTAATATATGCATTTTTTTAAAAAATAACTGTATATGTGTGACAGATGGTCGACAGAAGATTTCAGTTGAGGCATGCGTTGGACGTATGCTTTTTTTATGTTTGTTTAACATCTTGTGGCATGAATGGAGGGGATATGTTGGCTTTAACAAATTAAGAAAGGATACATCTGTATTTATACTGTTGGAACTTGTCATGAAAAGAAATTCTCAGATTTGATAATTTTTACTACTTATAGGGGACGTCAATTAAATCTTCTAATATTCCAAGTATTGCAAATATTTTATCCATGTAATTGTGACCAAATATCCATTTTCATCGAGAATCACACCTTCCCGGATGTGACAATCTTGCTTAGGGAGGAACTGAGGAAAACTTTCCGACATATTGTAATTTAATGGCTGTCATAATCTGCTCCACATTGGAAAGAGAATGTTATTACATTTATTACATGTCAGTAACGTAAGTCAGGATTATTAGGTCTAAAACTACACTACATTAAAAAAAAAATCATAATTTTGATGTAAAATGTGTTCTTCATAAGAAGAAATATAAATGTATCATTTACAAGACTGAATTGACAGCAAAGTAAAAGGTTATGTATATATATATATATATATATATATATATATTATCTTCACAAACATACTGTATCGGTAAATCATCAATTGATTAGTAAAAATATTTCATTCAAAATATTTTTTTCATGCAATATAAAATTAGTCATTTACCATTTTAAACGTACTTGCAGGATATCACGGGTTGGGCAGACATCCAGTCCTATTAACACATTGTCTGTGAACACCGCTTATAGCGCAATCCAGAAATGCAAATTAAAGGTCTATCATGCAAAGAGGAAGCCATTAATCAACACAATCTAGAAACGCTACCACCTTCTCTGGCCCAAAGCTCATTTAAAATGGACTAAGGCAAAATGGTTAACTGTTCTGTGGTCAGATAAACCAAAATGTGAAATTCTATATGGAAACCATGGACCAGTGTCCTGTAGACTTCAGAGGAGTGGAAGGAACCATCCAGCTTGTTATCAATGCAGGGTCCAAAAGTCTGCATTAGTGGCTATGGCATGGGCAGGTTGTACATCTTGAAAGCCAATGCTTAGAATTATGTAGAGGTTTTAGAACAACATATTCTTCCATCCAGACAACATCTATTTAGGAGAAGGCCTTCCTTGTTCAGACAAGAGAATGCCAAACCACATACTGCATCTCTCTCAACACCATGGCTTCACAGAAGAAAAGTTCTTGGAATAAACCGGACACCTGCAGTCCAAACCAGTCACCAATAGAAAACATTAGGAATATCAGGAAATGAAAATTTCAGCAAAGAAGTCACAGGCCAGTTGAACAGCTAGAATCACACATCAAAAAAGAATGGGCCAATATTTCTCTCCCAAAACTCCAGTAATTGGTCTCCTCACTTCCCAAAAGTTTAACCCCTTCACCCCACAGCCAATTTCCATTTTTGCATTTTCGTTTTTTCTTCCCCTTCGTCCTTGAGCCATAACTCTTATTTTTCTGTCCACATTGACATGTGAGGGCTTGTTTATAGTGGGAGGGACGAGTTGTACTTTTGAATGTCACCATTCTGTCACGGGTGTATCATGTGTGACAGACAGTCACCCTGGATCCGGCTGTAGAAGGTCTTTGCATTTAAATCAAACACCTTCTTGATTTTGGCATGTCTGTTATGGAACGATATCCTTCTCCCTCCACCTTCTGCTGCTAATCACACACCTGGAACACAAACAAAGCACAGAATGAAAAATGTGCAAAAATACCTTGCAGTAAGACATATAATAGTAGTCAGCAAGTGCTGATAAAAAGATGACAACAAATACAGGGTATTTAGTCGATACTTTTTTTTGCAAAAAAATGTATGCCAAGCTGCTCCACCATGTCAAGGTAACCCCTATTGAAGCAGTCCCTATCCCTATATAGGGGTTACCTTGACGTAATGGAGAAGCTTGGCATACATTTTTTTTTGCAAAAAAAGTATCGACTAAATACCCTGTATTTGTTGTCATCTTTTTATCAGCACTTGCTGACTACTATTATATGTCTTACTGCAAGGTATTTTTGCACAATTTTCATTCTGTGCTTTGTTTGTGTTTCAGTCAGTGGGTGGTGTGAACACTGTCCCACCGACTTGTTCACATTTGTGCATGTCACATGTGTTTTTAATCACACACCTGGGCTGAAGGTTTAAATACATTCAATTGCTGCATTATGGTGGGGGTGTTAGCTCTTACATGCCTCAGTCTTGTTGGAGGTTCTAGCAATATGCTTGTTTCTTTCCCTGAGGACCCTTGGAGTATTGCTGGTAAGACCTCAGTGTTGTCTTCTCAAGCTAAGTGTTCCCCGAATCCATCTTTCCTCTCTGTCTTTAGTTTTAGTGGGGACTGACTAGTGCTTGTCGCTCCTTCCCTATGTAAGGCCGAGGGTTTGGAAAACCCTTCCCTATTCCCTTTGTTGTGCACTTATCCTTCACCCAGCGTGACACATTCAATTTACCACATAGTGTACTGGCAAATGGGGAAAAAAATTCCAAGTGCGGTAAAATTCTGAAAAAACACAATTCTGACATTGTTTTAGGGGAATAATTTTTATGGTGTGCATTTTGTGGTAAAAATTACCATGCAATATGATTCTCTTCATCAATACAATTACGGCGATACCAAACATATTCATTTTTTTTTAATTATTTTACTGGTTAAAAAAAAAAAATCAGACGTTTGCACACTAAATTTTTTGGGGGTTGTGTTGTAATTTTCCGAGACTGGTAACATTCTTATTAAGATTATTTTTCGGGTGATGGAGCTGTGTGATGGCTTACGTTATGCGGGGGGAGAAGACGTCTTTATTAGTATCATTTTGGTATAGATATGACTTTTTGATTGCGTGTTACAGCCCTTCTTGTGGAATTGCAGCAACCAAAAAAAAAAAAAAAATCACAAATTTGGCACTCTTGAATTTTTACCACTGACAATATTTAGCGATCAGATTAATAGTTTTTATATTTTGATAGATAGGGCTTTTCTGAATACAGTAAAACCACATATATGCATTATTTTTAATATTTTTATTTTCAATAGGGGGGAAAAGAAGGGTGATTTGAACTTTTAGGGTTTTTTCTTTATATTTCTTTCATATTTTATTTTTTTTACTTTTTACTGTTCTTGTTAGCCTCTTAAAGGGACTTGAAGATTTGATCGTCTGATTGCTTGTTCATATATAAGAAATCACGATCTCCTTATGAAGCTTGCCACAGGCATGGGCAATGACAGTCAGGGAGTCATCAGCTAAATCCCGGCTGTCACAACAACCCGTTGGCGACCCATGATCACGTGATGGGCGTGCCAATGGACTGAGATAATGACATGCATGTACATCGATGCGTGTTGAATGCTGCTATCAGATTGAAAGCATCATTTAACAAGTTCATAATTGCAGGTGGAGCACTGCTCCATCCGCAAATGTTAGGGGCAGGTCCTAGTTGTAATACACAGCCATCACCGGCCGGGTGTGGGTCGGGCTTGCTGCGTGAGCCCACAACATACCGACATGTCAATAGTTGTATGGCTGATCTGTCATGGGGGGTGTAAAACTCCTGTAAAAAGAAAAGGTGATGCTACACAATGGTAGATGTGGTCCTGTCCCCAATTTTTTTTTTTTTAGATGTGTTGCTGCCATCAATTTTTAAACGAGCTAATTTTTTTCAAATAAAATTGAAAAATATCTACCTTTTAACTTAATATATGCATCCTATGCTTTTGGTGTCATATAAGAGATTCCCAAATCATTGCATTTTTGTTTTCTTTGCATTTTACACAGCATTCCAACTGTTTTGAAATTGGGCTTGCACAACTGCGGCATTTAAGAGGATGAGTGTAGTAGTCTATGAATAACAGAGATTGTAGGGGGAGAGAGCGAGAGGTGCCTGGAGCAGTGACAGACTCCGTGTGATTGATCAGCTAGCTCTTTTTTCTCATGCTGCATTTGAATTACAATTACACTTCTTTTTCTTCATTGTTACTGCACTAAAAAAAGCAAGCAAGCCCATTTTTTTTACATAAACAGTGTGCCTGAATTTTTGCATTTCTTGTGCAATCCTTTTTGATAGTTGTTTTTTATTAATATAAAAGAAAATTCCACCAAATCCAGATCTTTAACTGCTACTGTCTATGTGGCAAAGTGCAATGTTTTTGTTTTTTTATAACATATTCTTTACTAGTCAAATATTACATCTGTACATGACACAACAAACACCATTATGTGCATGTTGTTGCATGTGCTGGCTTTTTGTACGCATACCTACCTATTTTTGGGAGGATAGTTGAATTAAACAAAAAATAAAATTTTTGTAATAAATGTAGACATTTTGCTTGATGTCACTTGACAATACAACAGTGACACCAACCTCACAAATATGAACCCTACTTCCCACCGCTATAGGGCAAAGCGCCAGAATTGGCGCACATAATAGATGTGCCTTTTCTGGGCAGCTGTGGGCTGCTATTTTTAGGCTGTGGGGAGCCAAAATTCATGGCCCATTAGCAGCCTGAGAATACCAGCCCCCAGCTATCTGCTTTAGCTTAACTGGTTGTATAAAATGGGGGGACCGCAACCCGTTTTTAATATTATTTATATAAATAATTAAAAAATACGGCATGGGGAACCCTTTAGTCTGTTAACCAGCCTTGATGAAGCTGACAGCTGAGGGATGCAGCCCCCAACTCTTTTACCTGGCTTGTTATCAAAAGTGCAGGGGAAACCACGCTGTTTTTTTTAAAATTACTTATTAACAGTGCATGTGCCGGCTGATGAATACTCCAATCAGCAGCTCCTGCTCTTACTGTTATTAGCGGCAGCAGATGTCGGCTTATGGGAGCAGTAGTCTCATCAGCTGACATCAATGACTGGAGGTAAACTTTATTCCTCCGAGTTGACAGCATGGGAAACGCGGCTATCTAACCAGTTTTGGTGATGATTTTACTGCCAATCAGAAGCGATGTTTGCGGCGCTGTCATGCATGACAGCGACAAACACAAGGTGCTGGGGAGGGCTGAACTCGAACAGTAACACAGACTTCCTGGTGAAGTCAGTGTTTGGTGTCAGTGCCCGAACAGTAGGTGTTAGGCCTGGTTCACATTGCGTTAATGGCCCTACGTTCAACGGGATCCATTACATAGCGGCACTAACGCTATGTAACGGATGCGTTAACGCACCCATTGGCCGCGGTGATACTAACGCATCCAAACGCATGCCAAAATCGGCATGATGTGTTACTTCGGGGGTGCGTCATGAAGTAACGCATCATGCATGTGACAATATATCTTTCTGTGGTAATTTCCTGAATAAGATGCCATGAGCTTTGAAACGCGTTGAATAAACCACCAGAGTGTATTACCAATATATCTGGTTCCGTCTTTTGTTACAGCAACTTGGATTTTTATCCACACTTTATGTACTATGAAGGAGTTAGGTTTGTATCACAGCAAACATCGCCCCTCGTCGTGAATTTGACGAGTGCCCTGCTCACAATGATGGAGCTGGGTGAAAATGGCACGAGAATGTCAAAAGCTGCTAAATTTTTGCACAGCCTTGAGTTGCGAGAAAATACTGCCATCAAAGCTTTCATGAATTTGGCCCTATATCTTTATCTGCAAAAGTGACATGGAGAGGGAAAAGGAGAAAATTTGGGAAAAAAATGAAGAGGTCCTGCGAGCTTCAAAGAGGGGAATGCTTCTACCATGGGGACAAGCTTTCTCCAGTTACACCCCTTATGAGGATGAATTCTAGTAAAAAAAAAGTGTATGAAGAGCTGTATGTGTAACTACCCTGCTTGAATCGCTGCATGGCTTCCCATCTCCCACTCACCAACTTGCTCATTGCTCCAGGCCATGCTGTGATTTCTGTCTGCTGCCAGCTCCATGTTCTGTGCCTCATGTCTCCTCTCTGCTCTGTGTATGTATGGCTGTGTATATAGGGGGCGGCACCAGAACGCTCTAGTTCTTATGGAATCAGTGTGCACCTGCCTGATGGGTCCCTGGCCAATCACCAAGAGCCCTCTAGTATTTAGGGCAGCTGCTCCCAATGGACTCTGCCTGTGCAATGTGTTCAGTCAGTTAGTTTCTTGCTGCTGAGTAAGCCAGGCCATGTCCTATGTCTCGCCTTCTCTGGATGCTTTACTCCTAGCTTTTCCTAGTACCTCTCTGTCCGCCCTCAAGTAAGCAGAATATCCTGGTCCCTGTGCTGTTACTCCTTGTCTTGGTCTAAGCCTTGCTTTGTATTTGAGTATACTTCGGTCCTTGTACCTTGTATCGTATTGTTTCCCTGTCTGAACTCTGTCCTAACTTTGTCTCCCTGTCTCCTTGTCTGTGGCTTCTTTCCTTGCTGTGTCTTTCCTTGTCCTCCCTATCTGTGCTCTGCCTGCTCTGCACCCATGCGAGCTCTGCCTCCTCTGAACCCTTGCAAGCTCTGCCTGCTCTGTACCCTTGCAAGCTCTGCCTGCTCTGTACCCTTGCAAGCTCTGCCTGCTCTGTACCCTTGCAAGCTCTGCCTGCTCTGTACCCTTGTGGCTCTGTATGTACTCCGCACCCTTGCGGCCCTCCTCCTGTGTGAACAGGTCCAAATCTGTTATGTCCTACTCCACTCCTTCCTATCTGTACCCGTACCTGCACCTCCTGTGTGAAGAGGTCCAAACCTGTTCCGCCATACACTCCTCTCCTTCCAGCCTGCTCCAGTACCTGCACCTGCTGTGTGAACAGGTCTCTATCTGTTCCTTCACACACCACACCTGCCCTGTGTCTCAGCCGTGCCTGCCTGCCCTGTGTCTCAGTCGTGCCAGCGTGCCCTGTGTCTCAGTCGTGCCAGCCTGCCCTGTGTCTCAGTCGTGCCAGCCTGCCCTGTGTCTCAGCCATGCCTGCCTGGGTACCAGCCGTGCCTGCTGTGCCTACCTGCCTGTCAGTCGCACCTGTCCAAGTGTCTTGTCCCCGAGTGGGAACAGCAGCCACAGCCAGACACCACCTTGGAGTGGCACCTGCCTGCCACACAAGCCTGACATCACCATCAGAGGCTTCAGTGAAGACCGAGATAGCTGTCGTAGTCACGCCCATTCCAGGGTAGTCTGGTTTGTGGCACAGTGGGGCCACAACCCCCTGGCTCGCACCAATTAGCCAAGACGTGAGTGTGACAGTATGCATAAAGTTTAACTACAGTGCCTACAAGTAGTATTCAACCCCCTGCAGATTTAGCAGGTTTGATAAGATGCAAATAAGTTAGAGCCTTCAAACTTCACACAAGAGCAGGATTTATTAACAGTTGCATAAATCTTACAAACCAAAAAGTTATGTTGCTCAGTTAAATTTGAATAAATTTTAAACATAAAAGTGTGGGTCAATTATTATTCAACCCCTAGGTTTAATATTTTGTGGAATAACCCTTGTTTGCAATTACAGCTAATAATCGTCTTTTATAAGACCTGATCAGGCCGGCACAGGTCTCTGGAGTTATCTTGGCCCACTCCTCCATGCAGATCTTCTCCAAGTTATCTAGGTTCTTTGGGTGTCTCATGTGGACTTTAATCTTGAGCTCCTTCCACAAGTTTTCAATTGGGTTAAGGTCAGGAGACTGACTAGGCCACTCCAACACCTTGATTTTTTGCCTCTTGAACCAGGCCTTGGTTTTCTTGGCTGTGTGCTTTGGGTCGTTGTCTTGTTGGAAGATGAAATGACGACCCATCTTAAGATCCTTGATGGAGGAGCGGAGGTTCTTGGCCAAAATCTCCAGGTAGGCCGTGCTATCCATCTTCCCATGGATGCGGACCAGATGGCCAGGCCCCTTGGCTGAGAAACAGCCTCGCAGCATGATGCTGCCACCACCATGCTTGACTGTAGGGATGGTATTCTTGGGGTCGTATGCAGTGCCATCCAGTCTCCAAACGTCACGTGTGTGGTTGGCACCAAAGATCTCGATCTTGGTCTCATCAGACCAGAGAACCTTGAACCAGTCTGTCTCAGAGTCCTCCAAGTGATCATGAGCAAACTGTAGACGAGCCTTGACATGACGCTTTGAAAGTAAAGGTACCTTACGGGCTCGTCTGGAACGGAGACCATTACGGTGGAGTACGTTACTTATGGTATTGACTGAAACCAATGTCCCCACTGCCATGAGATCTTCCCGGAGCTCCTTCCTTGTTGTCCTTGGGTTAGCCTTGACTCTTCGGACAAGCCTGGCCTCGGCACGGGAGGAAACTTTCAAAGGCTGTCCAGGCCGTGGAAGGCTAACAGTAGTTCCATAAGCCTTCCACTTCCGGATGATGCTCCCAACAGTGGAGACAGGTAGGCCCAACTCCTTGGAAAGGGTTTTGTACCCCTTGCCAGCCTTGTGACCCTCCACGATCTTGTCTCTGATGGCCTTGGAATGCTCCTTTGTCTTTCCCATGTTGACCATGTATGAGTGCTGTTCACAAGTTTGGGGAGGGTCTTAAATAGTCAGAAAAGGCTGGAAAAAAAGATAATTAATCCAAACATGTGAAGCTCATTGTTCTTTGTGCCTGAAATACTTCTTAATACTTTAGGGGAACCAAACAGAATTCTGGTGGTTTGAGGGGTTTAATAATAAATGACCCTCTGAATAAACTTTTCACAATTTACAAAAAAATTAAACAAAGAAATAACATTCTTTTTTGCTGCAGTGCATTTCACACTTCCAGGCTGATCTACAGTCCAAATGTCACAATGCCAAGTTAATTCCGAATGTGTAAACCTGCTAAATCTGCAGGGGGTTGAATACTACTTGTAGGCACTGTATGTATACTTATGGCTATATATTTGCATTAGAAGGAATACCCACCAGCAGGTGGAAGATATCATTGAAGGGTAAAATACATTTACACACTAAACACAGAGAGGCTGCTGATCAGCCAAAATATTGGAAAACCTTTACTGATGATCAAGTGTAGAATACACATATAAATTACTACTCTTCCGTAATGCTTTTATTCACTAAACAGACATCCTATTCATCAATAATATTGGAGAAATCTATGATGCATCTGCCATTTACTCAATACACTAGCATCATGTTTTAATCCCTGATAGATTACTATTAGTTTCAGTGTCTCGGATGCATGGCTGAATAGATCACAAAGACAGCTGCTTATTATTCATGCTCGAACACTCAGCCAAGCTATTTGGGTCACACTCTGTGAAAGGTTTTATGAGTTTTACCTAGAATTACCTTCATAATCAATATATGTGCATTATCCCAATGAGCGCACTTCACAGTTAACATAACAGCCATTCATCATGTTGTGTGTCCATCAGCAAAGAATACATTCACAGCTATTTACGTGGGCAACATAATTTGCGAAAATTGGACAAACTACGCTAAATACATACAGTGCTAATGTATCTTAGTAATTGATGTATTTAAACAATTATGTGTTTTTATATAAATAGAGGCTTTTACAAAGCAAGTTGTTACTACAGAATACTACTTTTCCCACTCCAAGTGATATTTTCTTATAGACATTGCTAAATTCAAAGGCATCAAAGGGAATTCTGTCAAACAGACCCATCACAGAACTGACAATCTGAAGGTATAGAGAGCAGTTCAAAGGATCTCAACTGTAGAGTGCCAGCGCAAGAAGAACTGGCATCCAGGGACTGTTGTCTTCATGGTTGCCTGCGGTTTAAAGACCTCTTCGAGACAATTGTCTCGAAGATCATTGAGAACAAATGGTATTTTATTTTCTTAGCACATAATGAATAGCGATAGACTGCAGTAAACTGATCAAACTCCTGGGATTTTAGCCAATGGCTAAAATAAAGGGGCTGAAGATATGTGAAGACCACCCTGCCTTACACTTACGTTGACTGAGACGAGCACTCCGCTCTTTTGAGTTTAAGATGACAGAGAGGTCTGTGGCAGCTCTTTTAGTTCTTTTGGCTACCATTAGTCACATTTGGAAGAAGTTATGTTGAGCTACCTTTGTCAGAGCATGGGCATGTTCACCAAGGTCAGGAATATTGTTCATTCTACAGGTGGATTTGCACACATCTACAACAGTTTACAGTACCAGGCATGCAGATGAGGTTTTAACAAATCTCTACCACTTTCTCTAAAACTTTCTGCAAGGAAATTTATCTATGGTGTGGCGTTTAATCAATTCTTGTTAAAGAAAAGGCATAGATTTGTTGTGGATTTTGTTGAAATGAAGTAAATGTTGAATGCAGTAAAATAAACAATCACATTCTAGTGCTGGGGTTTTACAGTGGATTACCTGTGAATCCACAGCACAATCTTTAGGTGCGGATAATTATCTTGAAACGGTCACATACATTTGTGTTTACAAGTTTGTGACCCCCATCAGAGTTTTTGATATTTCTGCAAAAATCTGACCTAAAACCATCAGATTTTCACATAAGTCCTAAAAGTATATAAACAGACCCAAATCAAACAAATTAGTAAAACAATATTAGATTTACAGATTGTGTACAAATGGAGAAAATTCAAGATCATCATTACCTGGCTCAGGAGTGGTCAACAAACAAGATCACTCCAAGAACATACTATGCGAGGCCACAAGGAAAATTAAAGAAGTCACTAAGAAAATAAAGGCCTCTCTCATATTGGCTATTGTTAATGTTCATGAGACCACCTTAAAGAAAACATTAAATACCATGATGAGCGCAAAAGGATTTCAAGCCACAGTTTTCCAAAAAGAACACTGTTGGTCATTTCCAGTCTACTAAAGATCACCTGGACAAGGCAGAAGGCTTATGGGACAAAGTTTTGTAAATGAGACCAAAATGGAGCTTTTTGGTTTAAATGTGAATCAGCATGTTTGGAGAAACAAAAAACATTGCATTACATATAAAAACATTACACCATCTGTGAAACATGGTGGTGGTAATATTATAGCTTGAGCCTGTTTTGCTGTATCTGGGCTAGAATAGGGCACTATCAATAATAAATTCTGCATATTGTTAGCAAATGTTAAAAGGAAAATGTGAGAACATCTGTCCATGAGCTGATTTTCAAAAGAACACAGTTCATGCAGCCAGACAATAACCTAAACACGTAATTATGCAAAAAAAAAAAAATTAAAGAAAAATAGAGTTAAAGTTTTGGAGTGGCCAAGTCATAGTCACAATGCTATACTCATATTGTGGAAGGACCTGAAGTGAGCAGTTGATACAGAAAACCTGCCAACATAACAGTTGCCGCTGACTTGTATTAACAACAATTGGTTAAAATTCCTCCAAGCCGAAGTGCAAGACTAATCAATGATTTCAGGAACAGTCTAGAGGCAGGTTTTGCTGTATAAGAACACAACACAACATATACTGAAGGCAAAGATTTACATATTTATGATACTCACAGAAAAGAAATATTGAATGCATTTCCTCAATTAAAATGACAGTCTAATAGTGGTGACTCAATTTGTTTGATTTGGTTCTTGTAATTCTTCTTGGAATTGTATGAAAATGTTGTGCAATTTTAGAATAAATTGATGCAGAAATATGAAAAATACTGAAGGGTTACCAAAACCTTCAAGCGGCACTCTATATCAATGTATCTTCATCAGAGGTTGAAGAAAAGAGACCAGTCAGGGATCAGAGAAATCCTGAAAGATGATGTCAAGTTGAGTATTGGTTGTTTTTTTTTCAGCTGCGGATTTTAACAGATTTTAGCAGACTGACCTTTGCAAACCTACCCCAAAGTTGGACATGGCTGAGATATATGGAACTAATGGGTTTATAAAACTCCATTTACAAGCATTATACTGGTAGTTAGAAACTTTGGCAGGCATTCCACACTTATACCTTCATCAAATTTACAGCCTGTAGCCTTATCTGATTTGTATCCCTGTTTATAGGTTTATTCTTTCTAATTAGCAAAATATATGTTGATCATTGTAATAGAGTGTTTTTACATACATGAGATTATTTTGAATAAAAATATAGTAATAACATTCCGCTTTTCGTGTGGGTCCCCCCTGTTCTGCTGGCCGGCAGGTATAGCAAAGGAACAGTGGTGTACGAAGAAGAAAGTACGACCAGTTACAAAATATAAACAGTATTCTTTATGTGGTATCCATTTTAATGGATACAGAATAAAAAAAAAGTTTAGTTTTTATAAGTGATTGTACCTGCTTCTTCTTACACCACATTTTCCTTTGTCATATATACTCTTCTCCGTCACTGACTGCTTGTTGTTAATGCCAAATTCACATGACCGTGTGATAGATCTGTCCAGTCGTGTAGAGAGCAGACATTTCAGGCCACTACTAACATCATGAACAGGCACATGTTCTATATGTCATTTGTTACAATGTAACTCACCCTACTCTGATGGTACATGCTGTTATTGTTCACATATATATTACTCATATGAATTGTGTCTTTGATGGTTGTCTTTGTGCTGATGGTGTGTAGAATGTTCTGGGCGAAGACAGCACAAGAACAAAGGCCCAAAACAGACAAGCATTTTAAATGCTATTCGTAATGAAGGGAACGCTGTGGAGTAAGCTGCCCCTAATTAAGATACCTCTTAGTGAATTAGGCACATCTTATAACGGTTGTATGCTTTTGTCACAAATTTTACTCCAGTCATGGGCTGGAGTACTGTTCCTGCGTAATTTGTGCCACTTTAGAGGCATAAACTAGAACACATTTGCCAGGTATAATTTGTCATGACCCCGTCCATCTCCAGCTCCGCCAATTTTGTTGGAGCTGGATGATGATGGCATAGAAAGGTCAAAAGTCACAAGATGTGCCCAAATATGGAGACATTTCAAGACATTTCATGCAATAATTCTGTCAAAAACACCTTCATGAATCAGGGCCATAATGTATGGTTGTGTAAATTAGCTGCAATGTCATAGTGTTCGGCAATTATGTTTAATGTGGCTATTTTTTACAATTCATCACTGTAACACTTCTACTGTAAAGTATTTAAAGGAAATCCCATCTTTCAGTTTAAAAGGACACAATGTATCCTGCTTCGTATCAGCAGCATACGGAGAAACTGTGCCACATGCTCGAAAAACATCCATTGTTATTATATACTGCTCCTGAAAAGAAGGGATATTTAACCTAACAATCTCAGAAGCCGTGCCTCACGCTCAGTCCCAAATCTGCTCCTTGGGTGTAAGATTAGTAGCAGTATAATCACATATTATGCTATAACAATGTTCTGACAGTGTAAAAGACCCAGAAGTCATATAAAACAGTAAATGAAAAACAAACAGCAGGCTGGGTCGTTAAAGGAGGCGAGAGGAGAAACAGAAAACTTGGCTCCGGCAAAGCCAATGCAGTTTCTCTGTGCATAAACACAATGTTAGCAAATGCAGACATTGCAGAGTGCTAAAATTACATTTTTAAAATTTCCACTTATTTTTGCATCCTGTTTATCTTCCTACAGAGCTGAAGATCTATGACGTGAAAGGTATCAATCACTATGAGCTTGGGTCACCTTGCATTGAGTTTAAATTAAGACCTCACTCAAACAACTGTGATTTTTCTCTTACATGAGAAAAAAACGGATTGATTTCCATTCATATCCATCTATAGACTAGAGATGAGAGCATACATTCGTAGAGGACTGAGTTGGAGTAGAATTTCCTGAAACTTGCAAATTCAAACATTTTTAGATAGGATTAGTGGTTCACAAAGGAAAAAATGTCCCCTTCACCATCAGAGAGCGGGCTAATGTCTGTGTGGCCGTGGATGCCTCCTCACAACCCATAACACCCTTCAGCTATGACATCTTATGGATTATCATATGTTGTACAATGGTGGTCAGTTTGAACGCCAATTGTTTTCTATCTCCAGAGTCACTGGGCAAGTGTTTCTCTCTTGTAGAATGCAAACTTTTATAGTCACCAGGGTCCTCTCAATCTCATCCACCTCTCATGTAGAGTGTAAGCTCTGATGATCATTGGGGTCCTCTCTCTCTCTCTCAAGAGTGTAAATTCTTATGGTAGCAAGGATTCTCTACCTTTCTCTCTTTTGGTCAGCAGGGTTCTCACTCTCTCCTGTAAAGTGTAAGCTCTTATGGTCAGCAGGGTTCTCGCTCTCTCCTGTAAAGTGTAAGCTCTTATGCTCAGCAGGGTTCTCGCTCTCTCCTGTAAAGTGTAAGCTCTTATGCTCAGCAGGGTTCTCGCTCTCTCCTGTAAAGTGTAAGCTCTTATGGTCAGCAGGGTTCTCGCTCTCTACTGTAGAGTGTAAGCTCTTATGCTCAGCAGGATTCTCGCTCTCTCTTGTAGAGTGTAAGCTTGTATGGTCAGCAGGGTTCTCGCTCTCTCCTGTAGAGTGTAAGCTCTTATGGTCAGCAGGGTTCTCGCTCTCTCCTGTAGAGTGAAAGCTTGTATGGTCAGCAGGGTTCTTGCTCTCTCCTGTAAAGTGTAAGCTCTTATGCTCAGCAGGGTTCTCGCTCTCTCCTGTAGAGTGTAAGCTCTTATGGTCAGCAGGGTTCTCGCTCTCTCCTGTAGAGTGTAAGCTCTTATGGTCATCAGGGTTCTCGCTCTCTCCTGTAGAGTGTAAGCTCTTATGGTCAGCAGGGTTCTCGCTCTCTCCTGTAAAGTGTAAGCTCTTATGTTCAGCAGGGTTCTCGCTCTCTCCTGTAAAGTGTAAGCTCTTATGGTCAGCAGGGTTCTCGCTCTCTACTGTAAAGTGTAAGCTCTTATGGTCAGCAGGGTTCTCGCTCTCTACTGTAGAGTGTAAGCTCTTATGCTCAGCAGGATTCTCGCTCTCTCTTGTAGAGTGCAAGCTTGTATGGTCAGCAGGGTTCTCGCTCTCTCCTGTAGAGTGTAAGCTCTTATGCTCAGCAGCGTTCTCGCTCTCTCCTGTAGAGTGTAAGCTCTTATGGTCATCAGGGTTCTCGCTCTCTCCTGTAGAGTGTAAGCTCTTATGGTCAGCAGGGTTCTCGCTCTCTCCTGTAAAGTGTAAGCTCTTATGCTCAGCAGGGTTCTCGCTCTCTCCTGTAAAGTGTAAGCTCTTATGGTCAGCAGGGTTCTCGCTCTCTACTGTAAAGTGTAAGATCTTATGCTCAGCAGGGTTCTCGCTCTCTCCTGTAAAGTGTAAGCTCTTATGGTCAGCAGGGTTCTCGCTCTCTACTGTAGAGTGTAAGCTCTTATGCTCAGCAGGATTCTCGCTCTCTCTTGTAGAGTGTAAGCTTGTATGGTCAGCAGGGTTCTCGCTCTCTCCTGTAGAGTGTAAGCTCTTATGGTCAGCAGGGTTCTCGCTCTCTCCTGTAGAGTGAAAGCTTGTATGGTCAGCAGGGTTCTTGCTCTCTCCTGTAAAGTGTAAGCTCTTATGCTCAGCAGGGTTCTCGCTCTCTCCTGTAGAGTGTAAGCTCTTATGGTCAGCAGGGTTCTCGCTCTCTCCTGTAGAGTGTAAGCTCTTATGGTCAGCAGGGTTCTCGCTCTCTCCTGTAGAGTGAAAGCTTGTATGGTCAGCGGGGTCCTTTCTCCTGTAGAGTGTAAGCTCTTATGCTCAGCAGGGTTCTCGCTCTTTCCTGTAGAGTGTAAGCTCTTATGGTCAGCAGGGTTCTCGCTCTCTCCTGTAGAGTGAAAGCTATTATGGTCAGCAGGGTTCTTGTTCTTTCCTGTAGGGTGTAAGCTCTTTTGCTCACCTAGGTTCTTGCACTCTCTTCTCCTCCACATGTATTTTCCAAACAATTACAAATTTTCCAATATTGAGAAAAGCAGAAATTTCTTCGCCCTGAATACAATTTTTGGAGAACATTTAGCAAATCAAATTTTAAAAGATCATCTCATCTCTACTATAGATGATTATTGGTCAGTTTGATCTGTGACTTAGAACAAAATTGCACATCTCCTTTTTTTATTTTTTGTGGGCAGGTAAACAGGAACCATAGATTATATTGGGCATGTTATACATATGAAAACGACAAGCAGAACATGAGCATGAAACATGGATGTCTGGGTGTCTAAATGAGGCCTACAGTTGATTAGAAGATCTTTGTCCCATTATAATATAGCTGAAAATATATACAAGAAAAAACAATTTTCAATTTCTGAAACGTGACACAGAGTTAAGAAAGCAAATATGATTTATCCTTAAAGTCCGGTCTGCAAACGGTTTTCCCAGTTTAATATCTGTCTCTTGTAATATATTCACTGCAAACAACATTAAGCATTAGCTTCCCGTTACAAATAGCCCCAATAGATAAAACCTTTGTAGCTGGATGTTATTTATGTGATTGCTCGCGTGTCTTTTATGATACTGATACATTGCAGTCTCACTTTATGGCATCTAATATGAATATGCTCGTAGGTGTACAAATGGGGTTATTCAAAACCTTGCAATCAGGAGTGTGAGAGATTAAGAGAAAATGCTCGCTCTAAGAATCAATCCTAAAAGTCTACGCTGGAGAAGTCTATCAAAAACCCCAAGTCTAAGTAAGCTATCTATTATTATTAATATTATCCATCTTTGTAAGTTACACAGGAGGAGATGGCACACTGGGAGGAAGAATGATAAAGCTGCACATGCATTTGGTAATTCAAAGTGAAGCCTACAAATGAGACGTCTCATTAGCTGGAGCAGATGGATAAAAATTAAAGGCTGAATCGCCAACTTTTAATTTCCCAGTAGCCAGGAAGAGCTTGGAGTCTTGCAGAGTACGACTGTTGAAAAACCAACATGAAAAGATTTTCTCCATCTGTCATAACACATGCCGGAGTGAAATACAACTACCTCCCACTGTCCTTTCTTCTGCAAATGGCAAGGATATGCGGAATGTGTATTAAACACATGAATATAGAACTGTACCCATATATAATCATTTAAGCTGGTTGTACATCAAGACACTTGGCATTTAAGCAAGGAAAATTAAGATATCATGCTTAGCTTCTAGAATACTCTGCCACGATCACTGTCTGCTTGGTGCGACCAGAGCCATGGAACAAAACCGCTAAGATGTAGTGGCATATCTAAGTGTTTGAAATGAAACTAATCACTTCTTGACATCTCCCCAAGGCAGATTTGGAAGGAGCGGATTAACTTGGTGGACATAAGCCGTCAATTATTTGCTGCTACGTATTGCTTCTGCATGTTAGGTTACTACTTTATTGTTAAACACTACAGCGTTATTCTAGCCCTACTCTTCTACAGCTCACCTTGGAAATATTATTTTTTTAATATGCTTTACTTTTATAGTGCTATCATATTCTGCAGCGCTTTACATACACTGTCATTGCTGTCCCCGATGGGGCTTACAATCTACATTCCCAATCAGTATGTCTTTGTAGTGTGGGAGGAAACCGGTGGAAACTCACGCAGGTGTTGTCCTTGGTGGGATCTGAACCCAGGACCCCGACGCTGAAGGGCTACAGTGCTAACCACTGAGCCAGCATGCTGTCCTTTCTTTTCACCTTGCTAATGTAATTATAGAAATATAAAATGTATGCAAACATTAATACATAAGCAGTGGTACGTAATTAGCTCTCCATAATATATACATCCATTCTTAATAGCAAAAAACAAATCTTCTACAATTTCTACTTGATACAATGTCTAGAACAAAAGATTACACCCAATAATGACTTGTTTCATACCTGTCTTTATCTCACGTACGGTTATCCTCCGAGGTACTAATTATTTTCTTCGCTTCAAATGTTATGTTTACTTTATTCACAGATAAAATCTAGAGAAAGTTTACCAACTTTTTACATAAAGATATGTTCTCCTCTTTACATTTTATGTTGACTTAAGATATCCCGAGATGGATGGCACGAAATGTGTAAAGGGGCCTTTACACATAGCAATATCACTAGCGATATCGCTAAAGCGTCACCGATTTTGTGACACAGCAGCGATATTGCTAGTGATATCGCTATGTGTGATACTTACCTCCGACCGGATCCCCCGCTGTCTGTTGCTGATCGCACGAGATTGTGCAGCTCCATTTCTCGTCGGGTGCTTCCTGCTGGGCTTCCTGCTGGCGCCGACGAGCGACGCGTGGACACGGGCGGGAGGACGTCAGGATCGCCGCGTCTGAAAGGTAAGTAACGACCGCTGCTGCGTCGCTACATCGCTGTGAGATCTGCCTGTTTGTCAGCTCACTAGCGACCATGTAGCGAAGCACCAGCGATCCTGACCGGGTGGTATCGTTGTTGGGATCGCTGGTGCGTCACTAAATGTTAAGGGGCCTTAACTCACAGTGTTCCAGCCACAACAAAACGCATTTTTTTCTTCCAAACATGGTAATTTTATGGTAGTTATCTTAGAATATCCAAAGTCAAAGAAAGGGAAGAATTATCTTTACAGTTTATAATTTACCATGCTCGGATCCGCACTTCTAGATGGCCTGTGTTTAAGACCAGAGTGGTGTCTATATTACGCCTAAAAGCTTCAAGTAAGCCTATACACAGCCCATTGGTACAACCGATAAAGCTGCATTCCACTCATTCACTTGGCGGCCACGAGAGCGACACGGCGCTCATTACCAGCGCCTTTCAGTTTTCATTGTTTGGATAAATCACCTGATGAATCTCAGAACTATGAGCGAAAACAAGTCAGGACAATCCGCAAATACACAAAGCCAAGTGATTTGATGCACTCTTGCTTTTTGGGTCATTTATTTATGGTTTCCATTCTATTATCTTTGGCGTCTAGATCTTTGACACAGTCATTTGTGTTAACGGCATTATAGGGCAGGGGATGGGAACCTTTTTTCTGCCAAGTTCCATTTGTATATTTATACCATCCCCCGGGAAGGGGTCAGTAAACATGAAGCGGAATCGCCACATCATTTTTGTTAGGGTGCCAACCTCCACAGTCAGTAAGAGCTTTTCGGGGCTTCATAGGAGCTGTTTACATTTCTTTTTCTTGTCCTTCCTGAGGACATACTCTTTTGCTACTATAAGGGCCTGAGCACAGGTCACAGATTTGTCACTTTTTTTCTGTGCAGCATGGTCATAAAACCCAAAAGGTTTCCTGATGCCAGTAGAGTGATTGAGAAACCTGACCTCTCTTGCACACTTGCTTATTTTTTACTTGCATATTTTCTATAGATTTAAGTCTGCAGCATGTCAATTCTTTCAAAGTTTTTTCCTAAGATTTCATCCATAGTAGTAAGTGTGGAAAAATATCTGTAATAAAAAGTCATGTAAAAATACAACAAAAATGCAGCAAAATGCACTTACAGTGGCTTGTGAAAGTACTCACCCCCTTGGCAGTTTTGTGTTTTAACACCTCACAACCTGGATTTTTTTTTTGCATCAGTTCATGTAAAGAACATGCCTACAACTGTGAATATTTAGTTTCCTTTTTATTGTGAAGCAAACAACAAGAAGGATAACTAAAAACTTCATTGTGCATAACTATTCCCCCCCCCCAAAGTCAGTACTTTGTGGAGTCTATTTTTGCAGCAATTTGAAAGTTGCTTTGGATAAATCTCTATTAGTTTTCGACATGTTGCCATTGGAAGTTTTTCACATTCCTCAAGGAAAAACTTCTCCAGCTCCTTCAAGTTACATGGTTTCCTCTGGTGAACAGAAATTTTCAGGTCTGACCCACAGATTCTCAATTGGATTATGATCTGGGCTTTGACTAGGCCACTCCAAAACACGCTTTCCTTCAAACCACTCGAATGTTGATTTAGCAGTATGCTGTGTGCCATTGTCTTGTTGGAAGGTGTATCTTTGTCCCAGTCTCAAATCACTGACAGACTGAAACAGATTTTGCTCAAGAATATCCCTGTATTTTGCACCATCCTTCTTCCCCTTGACTCGGACCATTTTCCCTCCTGTCAATGCTGCCAAAAAACATCCCTACAGCATGATGCTGCCTCCACGTTTCACTGTGGGGATGATGTTCTTGGGGGATGAGCTGTGTTGGTTTGGTGCCAGACAAAATTTATCTTGGTGGACAAAAAGTTCAATTTTGGTCTCATCTTCCTCCATAAATTTGGTAGCTGACATTACACAGCCGACATCAACCCCAAACACTATTATCCCAATTGTCACCACACCAGGGTAATCGGGTAGAACCGAGGCTAAGTGCCAGAATTGGTGCATCTAATGGATGCCATAGAGCTATGTTAACATTCATCTAAATCTTATTTTTGCTGTATATTGAGCCCTGGTTTTTTACCAGTTTTTATCTTTAGCAATAATTCTTCAGTTTTAATGCATACTTAATCAGAATACCTTTTTAATGTGGTTTGTTAAGATATAGTTGGCTTCCAACCAACAAAGGTAAAGAGAATGTCCTTTGTTGGTTGGGCCATTATACTTTTATTCTTCTGACTGTATAGAACAGAAAGGAAGACTTTGTTATTACATGCAGACGAATCCAGAGAAAAAGAAAAACTACAGTATATAACAGGGTACATGTTCCTTTACAATAGAAGTCTATGGGAGATGCATACCAATGTAAGCTTATAAGGTTTGCATCGGGAGATCCTCCTGACATACAGTATATCTCCAAGAGGCAATACAGAGCATATTGTGAAAAGACACATACTGTATGGCGTCTGAAAGACCACACATCTCCAACTACAGATAATTCTGCGCAAAAATTGATCAAACAGGAGGTGCATTTTGAAATGTATGAGATGAGCGTTTTGACTTGGTAGCACACATATTGTAACTCAAAATGTAACTATAAAGTAACTCAACTTTAATAGTAACCTAATAAATGCTGTATTATGGTGGTGTAAGGTGAATATGCTGAGAGTATATGGTACCACATGGTTATCATACTTTTGTAAAACAAGAAAGAGATATATTGATATAGTGCCTGATAAAATCGGCACATTAATGAGTAGCGATGGAGACACTGTGAGAACAGTACACAAGAGATAATCCTAGTTATAAATCAAAAGCAGGGGGGCTGGCCATACAGTGCAAAAGACAAAAGACTGGACATGGAATAGATCAGGGAAAAAATGCATATAAGCATTAATTGTATGCTCTGTTGTGCAACATTTTCACCCTGGGAATTTAAACTGAACGGGCTAGGACTGAAGCCCAGAGGAATTGGAGCAATGGGAGTGCTAATCTATCAGAAATGCCCCTGCCCCTCCTCGCTGTAAGCGTGTAGCTAAAGATAAAACCATAAGGAGCACATTTTCTGGGTTGTAACAATAGAAAGGTCAAACATTCTTTGAAGTGTTAATTTAGATTGCACCTTCAAGGTTTTGTACAGACTTTTTTTTTTTACATTAGTTTGCATGTAAACATGAGATCCTGCATATATCGCCCGTTTTTACGGCTGGGTTCATACTGGAGCTTTTACATTACTCTTTTTTATCCATTTAAGAAGCAGTAAATGGGAAGAAACTGATCAGTTCAATACCCCCATGTTTTCAATGGGTGGCTGAAATGCAGATCTGCTGCACTGAGTTTCCATTTTTTTTTTAATGGAAAAATGGTGCAGCTTGCTGTGTTTTTGTTTCCCTGGATAAAAACAAACTACTGTAAACTAGGCAGGCTAAACGGATCAAAGTCTCTGGAAAAGAGAATTAAAGAGAATCTGACAACTGATACGTGCTGCCCAATCCATTGATAGCATGTATCACTCTGGCTGCATGAATTCAGTAATATATATTTAACTGCGGCTTTTCAGATAAAAACATAGCTTAATAGTCACCGGGGACTCAGCAGCATGGGAGACTAGTCAGACAAGCGGGTCACCAGTAGATTCTCCCAGGAAGCATAGTGGGGGGGTATGACGCCACAGCTCAACAAGTATTAGACTTCCTTCTGGTGTGGTTAATTGAGGCACACCCCACAGAGGATTCATTTTGTGATGTAAAATATTTCACTGTCTGTTTTTAAACAATATTTTAGCTCACAAAAAGAATCCTCTGGGATCTCCTGCTGTAATGTCAGTATTGTCTTTTGCTTCCTCCCCTGCCCAGGAGCTGTGGTATGTTCTGTACATGGTCAGACATAGGGGTGAGAGAGCACAGGGGGGAGACAGCTCAAATGGGACAGCACATGAGGGAAGAACACAGCACAGGAAGGAGAGACAGCAGACAAGGGGGATAGCATATGGGGTAGACGAGTCAAAGAAGAGAGCACAGACGGGAGAAGTCAGCACATGGGGAAAGAGAGAGTGGATAGGTGGGTGAGCACATGAGGGGGGAGAGATTCTCAACGCTACAAAGCCTGCCCCCAGCGTGACATTACCACCCTCCCAATGCGATAGCATCGGGCCTCCATCTAGTTACAGCATAACAATAGACAAATAGATCAAAACAATCAAAACAGATACCAAGAGGAATGAAGGCGTTATTCGCAGAAAACAGTCCATTTTGTCAAGGTCTTCGGAAAGCAGGGTTTTGAATTCTTATCTCTGTTCTCCTGAACGATCTTCTAAGATAATTTATAGATACATCAGAGTACATTTTATAATGGCACATATTTCCTGCATGAGAAACAGTTGTCGACCCATAGCCTTTCAACTGAGGTTTCAGCTGACAGTGGTTTTGCACCAAGGATAGGGATACATGGCAACATGTATCGCGTAACACAGAGACCACAGAGCCATATTGCAGCTAATGATTCGGTGTTACATTGCCATTTGCAACCTAACGCATCTGAGATACAGAGTAGCAAATGTTTGCAAACATGCTCAATTTTCTGTGGCTGGATGCAAGTTGCACAGTACTCACTCACCATAGACTTCAATGTAAGTTTCATGCACCTGCAAGTTGTGACTTGGCTGGTGATCTAGCTGGTTTCTTCTACAACAAACCAATAGTACTAAAACTGTGGATTGACAAAGTGGCAGACAAGTTGCACAAATATTTTTGGTGACGTGACTTGTTTGAGAATTGCTGTCAAGTGCATCAAGTTGCCATGTAGCTTCCATGTTATGGCCCATGCAGACTTCTGTGGGTACAGGTCCAATCACAGACTGCAATGCACAGACTGGCTGCAGATCAGCCAACCGGAGCATGGCGGCTTCATATATTTCTACAAGGCTGTCAGGCTCAGGTATGTCCGTGCCTTGCAGTTCGTGATCGGACCAAGATCCATGGATGTCTGCATAAGTCCTTAAAAAACAAATAGAGGTAAAAATGTCAGACAATTGTCAAAAATCTTACGGCTTTATAATGCATTTATTCCGTACTCCAATCCATTGTCTCTTGGTGATCAGACATGTGGTCTATAAACACTACGAACACTCATTAGCGATATATTTTATTTGTTTTTAGATCTTACATCTGATAGTCTTTTACGTTAACCACATATGCTGCAATTTCTCATAACTGATAGTGTGACAACAAGTTTGATGGTTTTATCTAGTCAATACCATATATTCTATGGTTTCAAAACTGTGGTAGGATGTAAATCTTTGACGATAGCCAATAAGTGCCGTCATGTGAAGAATGATAAATGACCTCTTCTATTTCAGTCAGCTGCCAATAAAGAGGCGTCTCTGCCCCTATGTCATAAATGCAAGGTAGTTTCTACTTTAAGTATGATCTAATTAATGGCACTACACTGAGTGGGATACAATTGTAAAGGGTGGACATGAATATCTCACCAGTTCTGTATTTTCATGATTTGCTGTTACACGCAGGAGAAATATGCATTACAAATATGTAAATGAAAGTGAACTACCGCCACTGACATCTATAATAGGCCTTTTACAGTGTAAAATCCAATGCAAAGCAGCAGTCGCATTCAGTTCATTTTAATGCTCCACTAAAGAACCTGGCACTAAATTAACTTGCAGCCATGGCCTTGTCCTGCCTTTAAAATAATGCTTTACTAAGTACTCCACATAGAGAATAAATCAAGGGAGATACCTGCTGCTTTCCTCTGCAGTCCAGTTAAGTGCTCTGCTGTGGCCTGCCTGTTGGCCGCTCATTTCGCACTACTGTTTTTCCACTACATTTCTACTTAATAGTATCATATTTATTCATTATGAAAGGTGACTACAAGGATTTGGCCTTCCTGCAAGATTACTTTTCTCGAAATGCTCTGCCACAGGCTATATCTACTAATGCATGTAGCACAGGCATACAGTAGTAATACAAATCACACACTCATAAGAAATATCATCATGTTACCTACAGAAAAGCTATGAACAGATTGCAGTATATACAAGTGAGCAAACTCAATGTTTTAACCAGCTGGAGACCTTGCCATTTACTCCCGTTCCAGACCAGGCATATTTTCAGTTTTTCCTGCATGTATGGTTTAAAGAGCTGTAACATTTTTTCCTGTTTGGATATGCAAGTAATTGTTGCATCTTTTCACATGATACGTGGAACCTAATTTTTACGTTATTGGCACACTCCATTTTTTGATAAAAAAGGACAAGTGAAATACATTTTAAAATTTGTTTCCCTTCCCGCAACAATTAAGTATATACAGCAGACATGTTGTTTTGTTTTCTTTTCTAACAAGAGCACGGCTGTTAAATGCGATTTGGATTGACAGCAACTTTTTACAAAAATGTTTCCTGTTTTTTATATATTTACACAATTTATTACATTGAAGTTATTTTACATATCATACCTCACCATAAGGTCATTGTGCTCCATCCTCCTTACACCCAGAGATCACATGACGGAGGAGAAAACGCAGATAGAATTTTTTACACTGTAAACATATCACTTGTCCAGCTACAGAAAAGGCAAACATGGTAACAAGCTGTGTCTGCCTTCTATATGGGGAGTTCAGATGGGTCCAGAAGTAGTTAAAGAGCAACTGCAGCCTTCATCACAATTTCATTTCAACTTTCTTAAGTTTGTCTACTTTAGGCTGCGTTCACACGTTCAGGTTTTTTCGCGTTTTCGCGGCTGTTTTTACCACACGATTTTGCCGCGAAAACGAAAAAAAACAGCATCCCATGGAATCCTATGGGATTCAGCAATGCTGTGCCAATGCTGCGGATTTTCCCGCCGCGGAATCGCATTGGTGAAAAATCCGCAGCATGCTCATTAATTTTGCGGAATCGCGGCAATTCCGCCCACATAGGAATGCATTGTTCTGCTTACTTTCCGCATGTGGCTGTGCCCACCATGCGAAAAGTAAGCAGAGCATTTGTGGATGGTACCCACGGTCAGGAGGAGAGGAGATTCTCCTCTGGGCTGTGGGTACCATATCCCTGTAAAAAAAATAGAATTAAAATAAAAAAATCGGGTTATATTCACCTTCCGATGTCTCGCGCAGCGTCCCCAGGCTTCAACGATACACGCAACAGGTCCTGTTCTCAGTAATGCATTGCGATGACCTTTGCTGCCGTTGCGGTCTCGCGATACTGTAGCGAGACCGCAACGTCATCAAAGGTCATTGCCGAAATGCATCACTGGGAACAGGACCTGCCGGAGCATCGCGGAGGCCTGGGGACGCTGTGCGGGACGTCGGAAGGTGAATATAACTCGATTTTTTATTTTTTTTTACTATTTTTAACATTAGATCTTTTTACTACTGATGCTGCATAGGCGGCCTCAATAGTAAAAAGTTGGTCACACTCGTCAAACACTATGTTTGACGAGTGTGACCAACCTGTCAATCAGTTCTCCAAGTGATGCTACAGATCGCTTGGAAAACGCTAGCATTCTGCAAGCTAATTACGCTTGCAAATCGCTAGTTTTTCCACGGGAAAATCACGGGAATTTAAAATGCAATTTTCCTGCGGAATGGAATTCCGGAATTCTCGCGGTAACTTCCGCGGTAATTCCGCTACATGTGAACTTAGTCTTAAGATTACTTCTGCAAGGAAATCCTGTCAGTAGGATAAACCCTCCTAAGCTGTCTATAAGGGCAAGTAGGTAATAGGAAGCTGAATAATATACCTTGATTTGCGAACTGATGTCTTATTCCAGAAAAATCAGTGTAAATGAGCTGTTCAGGACTATGGGCCAGACACTGATCTGCATGAGAATCTGACTACACAGCTTTTTATAAATGAGAGGGGCGTTACCGTTGTGAGTCATGTAAGTAACTCTACCGCTGACCGCAAGAAAATGCAACATGTTGCGTTCGGCGCAGTGTCAAACGGAGGAATTATGCAGCCCTCCGCAGCTCTGCCCAACGCAAATGTGAAACCATCCTTAACCACTCTGCTCCTTATTTTCAGCCCTTATCGCTTAATCAACAGCTTCACCCTCATAGTATGATGTCCACAGTCACCACCTCGCAAAACGATGCCTTTAACACACAGTATGCTGTCCCTGCAGTATGATACCTCCAGTTAACACCTTCAACTCCCCACCCAGTATGATGGCCCCTATAGTATGAAACCCCCACACCGTATGATGTCCCCACCCAGTATGGTTCCTATACAGTCACCAACACTGTAAGAACCCTCATGCAGTTTGATGACACCACAGCAACCCAAATAGTATGAAGTCCTTCACAAATGTATGTCCCTGTCAAGGTCCTGTCAGCGCCGGCGAACTGCCACTGCTGAACAGGGTGACTCACCCACACTGCGGGAGGGCCCGGGGTCAGATACTGCAGGGAACGCTCAGGCAGACAGGACCTGGGATGCTGAAAGTAGCAAGCAGTGAATGACCTACGATCATGTGACCGCAGGGGGCGGGGCTTAGCGTCCTGCAGGAGATGAATGCAGGATTCTACTACAGGGATTCTCAAGTCAGACAAACGGGGGGGGTCATGCACGGAGAGGGCGGCGCGGTACCAGAGGGATAAGCAGAGAGTAGTCAGAATGTAAGCAATGAGTCATACATGGAGATAGTAGCACAGTACAAGAGGGGCAATCAGAGAATAGTCAGGACCTAGGCAATGAGTCAGAAACCAGAGAAGCAGATGCACAGTACAGAATCAAGAGACAAACACACAACAGGGGACAGAACTGGGTCAGAACCATATAAGCAAGCTAGAAGACAATCAGAAAGCACAGGCACACAGGAGTCACCACACTCGGCCAAAGGCAAAAGTATAACTGACGGGGATTGGAGTTTCCCAGGGCTATAAGAAGCTCTCCTTGAACCAAAGAGAGGCCACAATAATTAACCCCAGGTGTGCAGGTCAAAGCCTGCACTGGTCTCAAGACATTAACCCCTGATGTGCAGGTCAAAACCTGCACTGGGATCATGACAGTCCCCCTGCTTTCCACACAATATGATCCCCCACAGCCTGTCAAGCATTTATGATCCCCCCACAGCCCTCCCCAGAGTATGATGGCCACCATAAACAGTATGATGCCCCACAGTCTTCCAAACAGAAAGATCGTCCCCTTAGCCCTCCAACATATACACACAATATGAATGCCCCCATAGACCTTCACACAGTATGATGGCTCCAACAACCCTCCAAACAGTGTGATTCCCTACAGCCCCTCAACACAATATTATGCTCTCAGAGCCCTGCCACACACACCATGATGGCTTTCACAGCTCCCACAGTGACAGACACAGTATGATGTCCCCACAGTTTTCCCCCACAAGAGCAATGTAAAACGTATGAAATGAGAATCCCCGCTGCAGGTGTGATCAAGTGACATCATCCCACCTGCTGCAATGAGTCTCAGATGCATGGGCTGAATGAAAGCTATAGATTCCTGTTCCACCATTAGATGTACCTGTATCTGTATCCTGAAAATGAAGGTACCATTTGGTACAGACATGGCAACAAAAGGGTTAAAATTTGTAACCCGGGGCACAGATCTGGCATATAGTTTCTTGTAAGTATTCTGTTTTGCATATACAGTATATAGCGATATATAAATATGGAGCTACAGGCTATAACAGCCTTAATGAGGAATCTAAAAAGATCTCAGTTTGTAGATGATTAGTGATATCCTGATAATGGTAAGCTATATGAGGGTGATATTTGACAGAAAAAGAGCACAACAGTGCCAACACCTCCATTAATACTGTAGTGTATACGGCTCATCTGCTCTAACAGGGCACTGTTGAGGACATGACACAGGCAGATAGCGCACACGGCTGGTTTGAAATAGTATTGATTCCGTTACATAGGCCTTGCTTTTTGCTGGTTGGTGTAATTTACTCATGAGTATCCAAGAAAAAGAAGGCTCAAGTGGTGTGTAGTAAGCCACAAGGGAATACGTTGTGCCATCACTTCATAGCTACTCCAATTGTGGGAACACAGCGTAGAGCTAATATTTTGCAAATATACACAGCTTAAATGCCGAGTTTAAAAAGGATTATCATGTTTCTGCAAATAAAGCCTATTCCATCCACAATAAAAAGTTATAAAATTTATTAAAAAGCTTAGTTTATTCATTCCTCTTTATGTCAAGTTCTTTGTTCATTCCTGATCATGTGATGACCCTATCACAAATAATAATACACAATGTTGAATATCCTTGTGATTATCACTGGATAAGTACATCGCCTAGAAGTCAGTAATCAATTCTCATTATATTAAAAATGATTCTTAAAACTGTGACTAGTTAATACAATCCAAAGAAAGTATTATTCATTCAGTTGTAAGAAGCAGGTATATACCGTATATACTCGTGTATAAGCCGACCCCCCCCAATTTTGCTACAAAAAACTGTGAAAACGTATTGACTCGAGTATAAGCCGAGGGTGGGAAATGCAACATGCTCCATATTAATATATGCCCCATATAATGCTGCACAAAGGTTAATGGTGGCCCATAACATGCTCCATATTAATATATGCCCCATATACTAATGCTGCACAAAGGTTATTGGTGGCCCATAACATGCTCCATATTAATATATATGCCTCATATAATGCTGCACAAAGGTTATTGGTGGCCCATAACATGCTCCATATATGCCCCATATAATTATAATGCTGCTGCTGTGATTTAAAAAAAAATGACATACTCACCTCTCCTTATGGCAGCTTTATGGCATGGCTGGCTCATCCTCCCCCAGTGCTACTCACCCTTCTGGCGTCTGAATATCCGGCTCTGCTACATCTCAGTCCCGGCGTCTGTATCTCCCTTCCTGTCTTCTTCCTGTGCGGTCACATGGTACCGCTCATTAAAGTCATTAATATGTGGCTCCACCCTTATGAGAGTGGAGACACGTCCATATTCATGACTTTAATGAACGGTACCATGTGACCGCACAGGAGGAAGACAGGAAGGGAGATAGAGATGCCGGGACTGAGATGTAGCAGAGCCGGACATGCAGACACCAGGAGGGTTGAGTATCACGTCTCCTGCTCCCCCTGCCTAGCTGGCTTTCAGGTGTATGACTCGTGTATAAGCCGAGAGGGTCTTTTTCAGCCCAAAAAAGGGGCTGAAAAACTCGGCTTATACACGAGTATATACAGTAATTATAATCTGCTTCTAAATAAGAAAATGTGCACACCCCTAAATTCACTGGATGTTAGTGGATGGCTAGGTTCTGTCATTACTGCCCAAGGAATAAAGCACATGTCAAATCCAAGAGAAGGAACCGCACATCCAACCTAATGTGCAGTTAAAGCGTCATTAAGCCTGAAGAAGAACAAACGTGTCTGAAATGTTGCCACTGTTTCTCCATTGAAGCCCTGATGATGCAATAAGAAACTTACAATTAAACTAAGTCTGAAGTTCGGTTCCGTTCCTTGGATTTGACGTCTGTTTCTAAATAGGAGACTGGGGACACAGCCTTAAAGGTGTAAATTCCTTTTTAGCATGTTTTGTCCGGATGTTTTGAGAGCTCAGAAAAAAGTCCTGGAAAATCAAATACATTCACATGAAACTGGACTTAGCATCTCTTAGAAACTCCAATAAGTAAAGACCTATAACTGCAAATGGTAAATATAAGCAATACAGTAATAATGATTGGATTGTTAAGTTCTGCAGCTTACCTGACCTTTTATATAATAAAAAAAAAATAATTAAATTAACTTCATTTTATTCGCTTTGCTAAAATTTAACAAGAAAACACAGATGATGATCTCTCCAGGATTTGTTATATTCTACGTAAATGGTTCCTCCTACCTGTCGACCAGCTCTAATTTCTTTAAGAACATTCTCGTAGCAGACTTCTTCCATGTCATGGAGTTGTTGTGTCTAAAAAAATTGAAACACAAACATTTACATGCTGAAAGTTTAACTAAAAATTTAGTGAATTATACACTTAACTAATTCTGTGGCAAAGACCTTCAGAAAGTTATGGAATTACGGTACATTGTTTTACTGTTCAGGGACACCTGCACAAATATGGCCTTCATATAAAAGTCATCAGAAGAAGACCTCTCCTGCGTCCTCACCATAAAATTCAGAGTCAGAAGTATGCAAAAAACATCTAAAAAAGCCTGAAGCATTTTGGAAACAAGCCTTGTGGTCCGATGAGGTTAAAATAGAACTATTTGGCCACAATGATCAAACATATGCATGAAGAAAAAAGAGCACAGAATTTCAGGAAAAGAACATTTCGTCAATGGAACATGGAACATTTCACAAGTAGAGGGAAGAATGGATTCAATGAAATTTTAACAAATTCTTGATGCATACTTAACACCATCTGCAAAAGCTGAAGTTGATAAGAGAATACCTTCTACAAATGGATAATGACCCTAAACACACATCAAAATCTACAACAGACTACCTTAAAAGGAGCAGGCTGTAGGTTTCACAATTGCCATCACAGTTTCCTGATCTGAACAACATTCTAAATTCTATGGCTAGACCTCAAAATAGCAGTGTATGCAAGACGACCCAGGAAATTCACGGAACTGGAATAATTTTCCAAGAACTGAAAGACTCTTGGCTGGCTTACAAAAATCGTTTACAAGTTGTGATACTTTCAAAAGGGAGTGAAACTAGGTACTAACCGTGCAAGGTGACCAAACGTTTACACTGGCGCATTTTCCTTTTTGTAATTTTTAATATGTAAAAGATGAAAATATACATTTTTTTGCCTAAAATACAAAGAGAATGTCACAACTCTGTTGCCGTGTGTCCCAGGTCGAGGTACTCCATCCCTGTCCCTAACTCTAGGGGCGCCCTAGCTCGCCCTGTTTCCCAAATTACTTCTGATGGTGAAGATGCCAGGGCACGTACCTTACCTTAGCTCCTTAATCCGCCTTGCCTTCATCCACCCAGGGAAGAGGGGAGTGGTAGTGAACCATAATACACCAACCAGATTAACAAAGTAATACAAATAGGGGTAACGAAAAATACCTAACATACAAATGTAGGTCATAAGAAAAGAGAACAAGAAGGCGCAATAGAACAGTGCACACACCATGCATAATAAGTGAAAACAACTTTATTGCAAACAAAAAGTGCTAGACAACGTTAAACACACTTAAAACATGAGTAAAAAAGGGTGCAGACGTGATAAAGACTCACTATTAGAGTACAATTATAGATGGCCTGAATGAGGTAAATAACCTCTAAATCATAGCGATACCATCCCAATACATAGCAATAATAAGCGGCAAGCACATAGTAGGTGTTTGATGCCAGAACCTTATATACATACATCCTGATCAATAATATTAGTATGTTTGAATCTGCATCAAGAGACTGCAAGATTCTAGACAAGTGGGAAAATAATTATCAATGGAATATCAGCAAGTTCTTAATGCTGCCCACATGAGAACAACATGCCAAGCCTAATGCATACTTGCCTCTGGATGAGGTAAGGGAGAGCCTGTGCATCTTGCGACCCAAAGCGTGTCGCTAGTCCATTTAGCTTCATCAGGTGAAGTCGGTATAACATGAGTCATGTCTCGTATTTATATAAGTAAGTGCACTTACTGTTGGTTCCATGATCGCAAACACCTGAGGCGGCAATCAGAAAACATACATCCTGGCAGTCAGAAGAGGAAGAGCACAGCGCATGCGCAGTAAATCAGTATGAGTGCCAAACGTTTAGGCCGTGTGTACTTGTGGGTACCCGTATACCATCTCACAAGTGGTAGAGCTTGGGGTTCCCTCCTATATCATGCATGATGTTTTAGTTTGATTAGTGTTTTATTAGCCATGTCTTTTCTTTCAGGTTTTTGATATCTTTTTACATTTCATTATCTATATCACTATTCTCCTATTCTTTGATTATAATTATTACTTTATATATTTTTGTAAATTTTTCAGTATTTTTATGCATATTTAATGCTTTATTTGGATATTTTTGTCCTCGCCACATCTCTCACCCTCGTGTGGAGATGTGCCCAGGGATTGGTATCGGTGTGAATTGTATTGGAATGGGAACTATTACAGCTGTCATTTGGTCTGGTAGGACTATTACAGCAAGTGCACTGGTCTTATCTGGCTGGTGTAACGTATTTACCTTTTTACGGTCCACTTGGAACGCATGACCGCATATTGCACGGGCCGTCGGGTGATGGATGGCTTTATGACGCACTTGCATGACATGTGCAGGCGCATTGATGACTTCCGCCCGGTGGTAGGCAAGTACACACAGCCTAAACATTTGGCACACATACTGATTTACTGTGCAGGCGCTGCACTTTTCCTCTTCTGACTGCCAGGATGTATGTTTTCTGATTGCCGCCTCAGGTGTTTGCGATCATAGAAACAACAGTAAGTACACTTATTTATATAAATAAGAGACATGACTGATGTTATACCGACTTTTCCTGACGAAGCTAAATGGACTAGTGACACGCGTTGGGACGCGGAACGCACGGGTTCTCCCTTACCTCACTCAGTGGCAAGTATAAATGAGGCTTTGCTTGTTGTTTTCATATGGGCAGCATGAAGCACTTGGTGATATTCCATTGATAATTGTTTCTCCACTTTGTCTAGAATCTTGCAGTCTCTTGATGAGGATTCAAACATACTGTTAGTATTGATAAGGATGTACGTATATAAGGTTCTGGCATAAAACACCTACTATGTGCTTGTCACTTATTATTTATATGTATTGGGATGATATCTCGGTCTATGATTTAGAGGTTATTTACTTCATTCAGCCCGTCTATAATTGCACTCTAATCGTAAGTCTTTATTATGTCTACATGCTTTTCTATACTCATGTTTTAAGCGTTTTTAACGTTGTCTAGAAGTTTTTGCTTCCAATAAAGTTGTTTTCACTTATTATGCATGGTGTGTGCACTGTTCTATTGCGTCTTCTAGTTCTCTTTTCTTATGACCCACGTACTCAGGCATATTGGTTGCACCCCTTTGTATTTATCTTTTACTATTAGCGGTGCCCGCTTATTTGCTGTTTCCATAACGCACAAATGCACTCACACATACAGCAGAGGAATGCACAGGGGAGTGGAGGATGGGGTTAAACCAAAGTAGGAGAAGAAAGGGAAATATCACACACTCAAAACTTAGCAACAATCAGCGATAAACCCACCAACCGCCTTCTCCTATAAACAAACAACCTTCAGCCATGCAGCACATGCTTGCTCTGATAATAAGAAGTGCTAGCTAGGGATTAATTTATATGGGAGATGGGAGTGGCTAACAGTGCACAGCTGAGAGCCTAAAGGCCCTTTTACATTTAGCGATGCACCAGCAATCCCGACCACGATACGACCGGTCAGGAACGCTAGTGCATCGCTAAATGGTCGCTAGTGAGCTGCCAAATAGGCAGATCACACCAGCGATGTTGTGATGCTCGGCGGTCATACTTATCTTTCAGACGAAGCGATGACGGCGGTCTTCTGCCCGCGTCCATAGCTCGCTCGTCGGCGCCAGCAGGAAGCCGACGACGAGAAATGGACGTGGACGATCTTGCGCGATCAGCGATAGCCAGCGGGGGAGCCGGTCGGAGGCAAGTATCACATGTAGCGATATCGCTATGTGTAAAGCCCCCTTAAGGCTCCAGGAGCTCCCAACTGAGCAGATTAACTAACCCCTGCACTGCTAAAAGAAATTTAGGATGTTTAATAAGAAGGTGAAGTGCTTCTAAATAGTGCAGGAGTAGGAGAAATCAGATGCTGCAGACTTCTAGCTTCTCTCTGACGCGGTAAACCCATGACAAGGAGTGTGTCATCTTTAACTTTAGGCCTTCTAGAGATGATTTCAACTTCAAGTTGCTTAATTGTCCACAATTACAGTAATTTTGATCAGGTGTGCCCAAACTTTTAAATACCACTGTATATGGGAACCCCAAAGATGGAAAAACAGTGCCCTATTAGTACATGCTTGTCACGTTTCCGCCAGACTTAGGGCCTGCTGTTCCGGTCGCGGCCTCTAGGAGGCGCCGGACCGCCACTTTATCGTCAGACTCAGGGACGGCTGTTCGCCGGATATATTCTTGGTTCCCCTGTGTGTTACTGTGTGAATTGCTTTCTGACTGACTGACTGACTTTGGCCTGGACTTCTGACTCTCCTTCTGCCTAACGATTCTGTACCTCTGCGACTCTCCTGGTTTATGACTTTCGGCCTGAATCTGACTCTGCTTCTGCCTAACGATTCTGTACCTCTGCTACTCTCCTGGTTTATGACTCTCGGCCTGAATCTGACTCTGCTTCTGTCTACCGTTTTTGTACCATTGCTGCCCGACTGGTTTAGACTCGCATATCTCCACGTTTGTGTCCTGTATTGGAACACCTTTCTGGCGACCGTCCTGCTCTGGTCACTGCTCCTATTCAGACAGCGCCTCCTGGGCTCTGCTATAAATC
Source organism: Dendrobates tinctorius (assembly GCF_039654945.1). NCBI lineage: Eukaryota > Metazoa > Chordata > Amphibia > Anura > Dendrobatidae > Dendrobates > Dendrobates tinctorius. The sequence goes on along the minus strand of NW_027361779.1, from coordinate 6,308,980 downwards.
CAGATCCCTGTATAGGGGTAAAGGGTATCAGTGATTCTCGGGGTGTTGCCTGGCTGCAGCCCAGACCCGCAGGCGGACGTCACATTATATCCGGCCATATAAAAAAAAACTGCTTCTTGTGTATATATCCAGCATATACAAAAGCAGTCTCCCTGAACTTTTTTTTTCTCTCCCTTCTTCTGACTGAGCTGATTTCTGGCCTAAACACCTGGTTCAGTGCACAGCCTGAAGGAGCACTTTCATCTTCCTGCCCCAGTATGCTGCAGTCTGGAGCCTTCAGAGAGAGAGCTGAGCGTCAGAGATCCATACTACTGAGACATCGGCCTCTGGGCAACTCTGGCTATGGTTGCCCAGGGGCACAGGTATTGCCCGCAGATGCGGCTAAAGTTTTATTGCCTATTGCCCTTTCTTTTGGTCAGAAATCTCAGTGTGTGAACGCATATGTGGATTGTGGATCTGAAGGGAATTTTATGGATTCTTTGGTTGCTAAAAGTCTCGGTGTACCCCTATTAAGACTTAATGCCCCTATAAAAACTACGGCTATTAATGGCACATCTATTGTCCAGGAGGGGGTTAAATTTGTTACTGACAAAATCACTATGTCGGTGGGAGCATTGCATACCGAGGTTATGTCATTTTTTGTGATGGATAATTTGTCTGCTGCAGTCATTTTGGGGATGCCATGGCTACGCCAGCATAATCCAGTCATCGACTGGCACCTAGGCGATGTTATACGCTGGAGTTCACACTGTCAGGAAAACTGCATGTCGCTAACAGTAAACAAAGTTAAAGTTAAACCCCTCCACATACCGTTTGCCTTCAGAGATTTTGAGGATGTCTTTTCTATTGCAAAATCTGAAAAGCTACCCCCTCACAGAAAGTATGATTGCCCTATAGATCTGATTCCAGATGCCCGTCTCCCAAAAGGGAGAATATTTAATCTCTCAGGTCCAGAGCGTCAGGCTATGAACGAGTACATAGCTGATAGCTTAAAAAAGGGGTTTATTAGACCGTCCATTTCACCAGTTGGAGCTGGCTTCTTCTTTGTAGAAAAGAAAGATGGTGGTCTCAGACCCTGCATTGACTACCGGGAATTGAATGCAATCACTATAAAGAACCAGTACCCGCTTCCACTCATCCCTGATCTTTTTAATCAGCTAATGGGAGCCCGTTGGTTTACTAAACTGGACCTCCGGGGGCCATACAATCTAGTCCGCATAAGAGACGGGGATGAGTGGAAAACAGCCTTTAATACCCCTCTTGGCCACTTTGAGTACCTGGTAATGCCCTTCGGACTCAGTAACGCACCTGCCGTGTTCCAGCACTTTGTAAATGACATTTTCAGGGACATTTGTGGGGTGTATGTCGTCGTGTATTTAGATGACATTTTGATTTATTCTGCTGACCCTGTGACACATGCTCAGCACGTTCGCTCTGTACTGCAGAGACTGCGAGAACACTCCCTGTTTGCTAAACTGGAGAAATGTGTTTTTTTTGCGGAGGAGGTACAATTTTTAGGATATGTGGTTTCAAGCACAGGCTTCCGTATGGATCCTGCCAAGATCCAACCTATTAAAACTTGGGTGCAACCCAAGTCGCTAAAAGCGCTGCAGCGATTTTTAGGGTTTGCAAATTATTACCGAAAATTCATCAGGGGTTTCTCCGAAATTGCTAAACCACTCACGGATTTGACCCGAAAAGGGGCAGACGTGACCAATTGGAACCCTGAGGCAATTCAGGCTTTTGCTACGTTAAAAGAGTGCTTTGTAGCCAACCCTGTTTTGGTTCAGCCTGATTTGGACCGCCCGTTTATTGTAGAGGTGGACGCCTCTGAGGTCGGAGTGGGAGCAGTGCTGTCGCAAGGCACTGCATCACTCACTCAGCTTCGCCCATGTGCCTTTTTCTCCCGCAAATTCTCTGCCACTGAGAAGAATTACGATATAGGTAATCGGGAGTTATTGGCGATCAAATGGGCCTTCGAGGAATGGCGCCACTTCCTCGAAGGCGCCAAACATAAGATCACTGTGATTACAGATCACAAGAATCTGACTTACCTGGAGTCAGCAAAAAGATTAAATCCTAGACAAGCGAGGTGGGCCTTGTTCTTCTCTAGGTTTGATTTCTTAATAACCTTTCGTCCTGGTACCAAAAATGTGAGGGCTGATGCTCTCTCTCGAAGTTTCTGCCCCTCACAGGCTGAGGACTCGGAGCCAGTTCCAATACTGGCCAATGGTATTGTTGTGTCGGCTGTGTCTCTGGACCTTCTGGAGGAGATCCGTAGGTCCCCAGAACCAGCCCCTGACTCGACGCCCCCCCAGAAATTGTTTGTTCCAGCGCCGTTTCGCCTACAAGTTCTGAAGGAGTCGCACGACTCCGTCCTGGCAGGCCATCCTGGGGTCAATAATACCGCCAGACTTGTGACTAGGAGTTTTTGGTGGCCAACGGTAGTTAAGGACTGCAAGGATTATGTACTAGCTTGTGAAATCTGTGCTCGCGCCAAGTCCCCTCACAATCGGCCTGCCGGCTGGCTCCAGTCCTTGCCTGCTCCAGAGAGTCCATGGACCCACATCTCCATGGACTTCATTACTGACCTACCACCCTCAGAGGGGAAGACATGTATCTGGGTGGTGGTGGACAGGTTCAGTAAGCAATGTCATTTTGTTCCCCTCTCTGGATTACCTAATTCAGAAACTCTGAGTAAGTTGTTTATTGTTCATGTAATAAGGCTGCATGGCGCTCCAGAGAATATCGTGTCCGACCGAGGTACCCAGTTTGTTTCCAAATTCTGGAGAGCATTCTGCAAACGTATTGGTATTGAATTATCCTTCTCCTCCGCTTACCACCCTGAGACCAATGGTCAAACGGAGCGTACCAACCAGGCTCTAGAGCAATATCTTCGCTGCTATGTCTCGGAACATCAGTCTGATTGGGCGGAACATCTCCCATTAGCTGAGTTCGCTCTAAATAACCAGTACCAGGAATCTATCAAAACCACCCCGTTCTTCTGCAATCATGGTTTGCACCCACGTTTTGGTTCATTTTCGGCCAAGATGTCGGAGCTTCCGGGAGTAGAGAATTCCATACGTCACTTAAGGACAATCTGGTCGGAGGTGAACACAAACTTGAAAGGGTCCCAGGTCAGGCAGGCTTCGGCCGCAAATAAACGGAGGTCCACGGGGCCGCACCTAGGAGTTGGGGACAAAGTTTGGCTGTCTACCAGAAACATTAAGCTTAAGGTGCCATCTGCCAAACTGGGGCCCAGGTTTATTGGTCCCTACGAGATATTAGAAGTAATTAACCCGGTAGCCTTTCGTTTAAGGCTCCCTCAGTCTTTTAAAATTCCTAATGTTTTCCACAAATCCCTTCTCAAGGTGTACCGCTCCCCAATTCATCCCGTCCAGTCCCCTCCTCCTCCAGTTTTGGTCAAGGGTGCCTTGGAGTACGAAGTCCAGGGCATCCTTGATTCCCGTTTAGTGAGAAAGTCTGTGCAATATTTAGTTCATTGGAAAGGCTATGGCCCAGAGGAGAGGTCCTGGGTCCCCGCTAGTGACATTCATGCCAAGGGGTTGATTAGAAGGTTTCACCTCCTTCACCCTGATAAACCGGGTTTTGAGGGTCCGGAGGCCCCTCTTGGAGGGGGGGGTACTGTCACGTTTCCGCCAGACTTAGGGCCTGCTGTTCCGGTCGCGGCCTCTAGGAGGCGCCGGATTGCCACTTTATCGTCAGACTCAGGGACGGCTGTTCCTGCCTCGGCCACTGGACAGGGCCGTGGTTCTGTCACGTCAGGCTCAGAGCCTACTGTCCCGGCTTTAGCCTCTAGGAGGCGCCGGTCTGTCACGTCGCCGTTAAATTCTGGGTCTGCTGCTCCTGTCACGGTCACTAGGAGGCGCCATGGCTCGCCCGGGAGTTATGGTGCTGACAGAGTAAGGGCACCTGCGCAGGCATCTAGTGGACGCAGGCTCCACCCCTCTGTCAGTCATCAAGAGGTTACTGCATCTCCATCTGGCCTGGTCCTGGGGGCGGTACTGATGACATCATCAGTCCAGGAACCTATGAGGGGTGACCTGATCCCTGAAATACCTTGGGACTGGTCTTGCAAGCCGCCGGATATATTCTTGGTTCCCCTGTGTGTTACTGTGTGAATTGCTTTCTGACTGACTGACTTTGGCCTGGACTTCTGACTCTCCTTCTGCCTAACGATTCTGTACCTCTGCGACTCTCCTGGTTTATGACTTTCGGCCTGAATCTGACTCTGCTTCTGCCTAACGATTCTGTACCTCTGCTACTCTCCTGGTTTATGACTCTCGGCCTGAATCTGACTCTGCTTCTGTCTACCGTTTTTGTACCATTGCTGCCCGACTGGTTTAGACTCGCATATCTCCACGTTTGTGTCCTGTATTGGAACACCTTTCTGGCGACCGTCCTGCTCTGGTCACTGCTCCTATTCAGACAGCGCCTCCTGGGCTCTGCTATAAATCCAGATCCCTGTATAGGGGTAAAGGGTATCAGTGTTTCTCGGGGTGTTGCCTGGCTGCAGCCCAGACCCGCAGGCGGACGTCACAATGCTCAACTCTGCTCTTGCACTGTGGGCCACTTTCCTCTTTGACATGGAAACTACAAGTAATAAGCTATCAGACAGTGACAATAAAGTATGTGAACTGAGGGTTGTAGTCACACAGAATAGCTTTGCAGGTCACATGTTCACTCTGATGTATACGGTGCCAGTCACTGTGCACCATGATAGCACACTTGGATTTGCAGTGGTTAATTTCCAGGATCCAAAGAATGAAAAGGCAGCCACAGTAAACAATAGCCTTCAAAGTTAGAGAAATTGTCCACTATTTTTACATTGATGACCTGTCCTTAGGATACGTCATCAATGTCTAATCATTTGGAGTCGGTGGTGGCAGCAGTCAGCCAGAAGTGCTTGCTTGCGGACTTGCTTGTCTTTTGATAGCATCTGCGGCGGGGTACTACACATCCGCCTTATAGTGATTTATTGGCGCATTTCCAGGAGAAACAATAGACAAGCAGTATAATGAAGATGTCTTATTAAAGGTACTCTGCTTTATTTCTCCTTTAATGCTATCATAAGAAACACATAGGAGTATAAATTAAGGAATACATGAATAACAACCAGGGATGGCCCCTAAATGTAGAAGTGATCTCAAGGTTCACGTATCAAACTACTGAGAGGCTAACCTTAACAAGAAATAAATAATGACAACAAACATGGCAGAACCAACTGTACTGTACATTTATTTTTTTTTCTCTTTATGGTATCCATTAGCTTTTATTGAATATCATTCTCATCGCAACTGAAATATAGCATTAAATATGACACATGCTTAAAATCTAGGGATTGTGAAAAGCTTCATAGGGTTGTAATGCTTAGGGAAATATGTATGCTCACTTATAAGGGTTGTCTAATGCGATTCTCAGAAAACAGCACATAATTTAATGCATGATGAGCAAAAGTGAATTTCCATAACTAAACAAGTAAAATGCCATTCTGGCATATTAAAAGAAGTAAACATCCCCAATGAATAGCAATAATACCCATTCTCATATACAGTATTTCAAATGCCACACTACACAGACCTTATCATGCACCAGCAGAGGACTATGGTAATTGATTTATATGCTGCATAGCTGTCTTATTGTCAGCTATAGTGTTATTCATTAGAATATTCTTAATCAGTTTTGGAATTGCATGTTGTGATCATCAGCATCAATGTTTTCAGTTGTCGCTGTTAAGTACATTTTGCGAGAAAGCTGCCATATGCTTGCAAATTTAGCTTAAAGGGAAAAAAATTACGATGGTGGAAAGTAATATTCAGGCCAAATGAATATTCGAAACAGTTATTGCATAATGGCAAATATCACGAAAAGAACTAAAGCAAAAATCATGATAATGGTAGTTGAGAGTGTTAAGTACATTATGTAGAGTAAATGTTTTAAATAAGAAAATGGCAGAAAATTGCTCCAGAAGAAAAAAGTTCCCTGGCCTCATAAATGCAACCATATACAACTCTGGCAAAAATTAAGAGACCACTGCACAGTTTTATAAAAAATCAGCTTCTCTACATGTCTGACAGCCATTCCATTCCAGAGTCAGTTGAATTCCAACCAGAGTACACCTCATTCTACTTAATATGCTTCTGATTAGGTGATCACCTGAACCAAATCTTATTTAACGAAGGAAAGTATAAAAAGTGACGTGACGGTCCGGCGCCTCCTAGTGGCCGAGGCCAGAGCAGCAGTCCCCGAGTCTGGCGGCGACGTGCCAGTCCGGCGCTTCCTAGTGGCTGAAGCTGGAACAGCAGGCCCTGAGTCTGACAGCAACATGACAGTACCCCCCCTCCAAGAGGGGCCTCCGGACCCTCAAAACTCGGTTTGTCAGGGTGAAGGAGGTGAAACCTTCTAATTAACCCCTTGGCATGGATGTCACTAGTGGGGACCCAGGACCACTCCTCTGGACCGTAGCCCTTCCAATGCACCAAATATTGCACGGACCCTCTCCCCAAACGGGAATCATGGATACCCTGGACTTCGTACTCTAAGGCACCCTTGACCAAAACTGGAGGAGGAGGGGAGTGGACGGGATGAATTGGGGAGCGGTACATCTTGAGGAGGGATTTGTGGAAAACATTGGGTATTTTAAAGGACTGAGGGAGCTTTAAACGAAAGGCTACCGGGTTAATTACCTCTAATATCTCATAGGGACCAATAAACCTGGGACCCAGTTTGGCAGATGGCACCTTAAGCTTAATGTTCTTGGTAGACAGCCAAACTTTGTCCCCAACTCCTAGGTGCAGCCCCGTGGACCGCCGTCTATTTGCAGCCGAAGCCTGCCTGACCTGGGACCCTTTCAAGTTTGTGCTCACCTCCGGCCAGATCGCCCTTAAGTGACGTATGGATTTCTCTACCCTCGGGAGCTCCAACATCTTGGCCGAAAATGAACCAAAACGTGGGTGCAAACCATGATTGCAGAAGAACGGGGTGGTTTTACTGGATTCCTGGTATTGGTTATTTATGGCGAATTCGGCTAACGGGAGATGTTCCACCCAATTGGACTGATGTTCCGAGACACAGCAGCGGAGATACTGCTCTAGAGCCTGGTTGGTACGCTCAGTTTGACCATTGGTCTCAGGGTGGTAAGCGGAGAAGGATAATTCAACGCCAATGCGTTTGCAGAATGCCCTCCAGAATTTAGAAACTAACTGGGTACCTCGGTCGGACACGATATTCACCGGAGCGCCATGCAGTCATATTACATGAATAATGAACAACTTACTCAAAGTTTCTGAATTAGCTAGTCCAGACAGGGGAACAAAATGGCATTGCTTACTTAACCTGTCCGCCACCACTCAAATACATGTCTTCCCTTCTGAGGGCGGCAGGTCAGTAATGAAGTCCATGGAGATTTGGGTCCATGGACTCTCTGGGGCGGGCAAGGACTGGAGCCAGCCGGCAGGCCGATTATGGGGGGACTTGGCACGAGCACAGATTTCGCAAGCTAGTACGTAATCTTTACAGTCCTTAACTACCGTCGGCCACCAAAAATTCCTAGTCACTAGTCTGACGGTATTATTGACCCCAGGATGGCCTGCCAGGACAGAGTCATGTGACTCCTTCAGAACTTGTAGACAAAACGGGGCTGGAACGAACAATTTCAGGGGGGCGTCGTGTCAGGGGCTGGATCTGAGGACCTACGGATCTCCTCCAGAAAGTCCAGAGACACTGCCGACACAACGATCCCATTGGCCAGTATTAGAACGGGTTCCAAGTCCTCGGCCTGTGAGGGGCAGAAACTTCGAGAGAGGGCATCAGCCCTTACATTTTTAGTCCCTGGACGAAACGTGATCATAAAGTTAAACCTTGAGAAGAATAAAGCCCACCTAGCCTGCCTAGGATTCAGTTGTTTAGCTGACTCCAAGTAGGTCAGGTTCTTGTGATCTGTGATCACTGTAATCTTGTGTTTAGCACCTTCGAGGAAGTGGTGCCATTCCTCGAAGGCCCATTTTATGGCCAACAATTCCCGATTCCCTATATCCTAATTTTTCTCAGTAGAAGAGAATTTTTGGGAAAAGAAGGCGCACGGACGGAGTTGAGTGAGGGAGGCAGTGCCTTGGGAAAGCACTGCCCCTACTTCAACCTCAGAGGCATCGACCTCTACCACAAAGGGGCAGTCTAGATCAGGCTGGATTAATATCGGGTTGGCAGAAAAACAATCCTTTAAAACAGAAAATGCCCGAAGTGCCTCAGGCTTCCAATTAACCATATCTGCCCCCTTCCGGGTCAAGTCCGTGAGCGGTTTGGCGATCTCCGAGAAACCTTTGATAAATTTACGGTAGTAATTTGTAAACCCCAAGAATCGCTGCAGCGCTTTTAGAGTTTTGGGTTGCACCCATTCTCTAATGGGTCGGATCTTGGCAGGAGCCATGCGGAACCCCTTAGCAGAAATTATGTTCCCCCAATATTGTACCTCCTCAGCCATAAAAACACACTTTTCCAGCTTGGAAAATAGAGAATGTTCTCGAAGTCTCTGGAGCACAGAACAGACATGTTACGCGTGTGTTAAAACATCAGCAGAGTGCATCAGGATGTCATCTAAATAAACCACTACATATACCCCACAGATATCCCTCAAGATATCATTCACAAAGTTTTGGAACACGGCAGGTGCGTTACTTAACCCGAACGGCATAACAAGATACTCAAAATGGCCAAGGGGTGTGTTAAACGCGGTTTTCCACTCATCTCCCTCTCTTATGCGGACAAGATTGTAAGCTCCCCGGAGATCAAGCTTAGTAAATCAACGGGCTCCCAGTAGCTGATTAAAAAGATCAGGGATGAGTGGAAGCGGATACTGATTCTTTACAGTAATAGCGTTCAGCTCACGATAATCAATGCAAGGTCTGAGTCCACCATCTTTTTTTTCTACAAAGAAAAACCCAGCCCCTACAGGTGAGGTGGATGGTCTAATAAAGCCTTTTCGTAGGCTGTCTGCTATGTTGTCATTCATGGCTACACGCTCTGGACCAGAGATTAAATATTCTCCCCTTAGGGAGACGGGAATCTGGGACCAAGTCTATAGGACAGTCATACTCTCTAAGAGGAGGTAATTTCTCAGACTCCACTATGGAAAAGACATCCTCATAGTCTCTCCCTGTATGCATATGGTATAAAGGGTGTTTTAATTTTAGTTTGGTTCACTGACAGCAACATACAGTTATTCTGACACTGTGGACTCCAGCGCACGATATCACCTAGGTGCCAGTCAATAACAGGATTATGCTGGCGCAACCATGGCATACCTAAAACAACTGCATGTGATAAATTGTGAATAACAAAAAACGACATCTGTTCGGTGCGTAATGTCCCCACTGACATAGCAATTTCTGTAGTGACAAATTCCACTCCACCCTGGATAATAGATGTACCATTAATCGCAGTGGTTTGAACAGGGGCATTAAGCCTTAGCAGAGGTACACCAAGATTCCTTGCAAGCAAAAAATCCATAAAGTTGCCTGCAGACCCACAATCCACATAAGCTTTTACACACAGAGTTTTCTTAGAAAATGAGAGAGAGGCGGGTAACAAAACTTTAGCCGCATTTGCGGGCAATACCTGAGCCCCAGGGCAGGTTTGACCAGAGCTGCCCACGGGCCGATGTCCCAGGAATGTGGATTTCTGACGCCCAGCATTTCCCTTGAAGCTTCCAGGCTGCAGCACGATGGTATAGGAAAATGGGAGTGTTCCTTCAGGCTGTGCACTGAAGCAGGTGTTAGGCCAAGAAATCAGCTCAGGCAGGAGAAGAAGGGAAAAAAAAAAGTTCAGGAGACTGCTTTTATATATGATGGACACACATACAAAAAGCAGTCTTTTTGGGCCGGATATAACGTGACGTCCGTCTGCGAATCTGGGCTGCAGTAGGAACAGCGCCCCAAGTAACCCCGAGACCCTTAACCCCTATACAGGGATCTGGAATTGTAGCAAGGCCCAGGGGGTAGATGTCTAGGGAAGCAGTGGACCAGAGCAGAGCGGTCGTCAAGGGGATAAAACTAAAAACCCGTAATCGTGGTCCGGAGGCAGGAGTCGGAGGCCGGCGGGCAGCAGAGGTACAAAATCAGCAGGCAGAAGAAAGGTCTAAAGTCCGGGCTAAGGTCAGTAAAAAAACCCAGTAGGGCAGCAAAGGTACAAAATCAGCAGGCAGAAGAAGGGTCAAGAATCCAAGCTAAGGTCAGCGTCAAAAATCGGGAGAGGCGCAGAGGTACAAAAACGGCAGGCAATAGAATGGTCAGAAATCCAGGCTGAGGTCAGAGTTAACTAAAGCAAATCACACAGTAGCACGCAGGGGAACCAAGAATATATCCGGCGGCTTGCAAGACCAGTCCCAAGGTATTTGAGGGATCAGGTCATCCCTCACAGGTTCCCGGACTGATGATGTCATTAGGACCGCCCCCAGGACTAGGCCAGATGGTGATGCAGTAACCCCCTGACTGACAGAGGGGCGGAGCCTGCGCCCACCAGATGCCTGCGCAGGAGCCCCTTCTCTGTCACCACCATCACTCACGGGCAAACCACGGCGCCTCCCAGTGGCCGAGGCAGGAACAGCTGTCCCCGAGTCTGACGGCGAAGTGACGGTCCAGCACCTCCTAGTGGCCGAGACCGGAACAGCAGGCCCCGAGTCTGACGGTGACGTGACAGACCGGCGCCTCCTAGTGGCCGAGGCCGGAACAGCAGGCCCCGAGTCTGGCGGCGACGTGCCAGTCCGGCGCCTCCTAGTGGCTGAAGCCGGAACAGCAGGCCCAGAGTCTGTCAGCGACGTGACAGTCCGGCGCCTCCTAGTGGCTGAAGCCGGAACAGCAGGCCCTGAGTCTGACAGCGACATGACAGTGAGTTGAACAGCCACACAGCGCATTGGCTGCTCACTTCCCTCCTCTCTCAGCTTTTGACAAGCTGCTGTAATAAATATTGAAAAATCACCAGCTGGCCCCTACCATCAATGCCCCCAGATCAGTTCTATTATCTACGACTCTTTCTGTACCAAGCTGTGTGCTTCCTCAAATGCATAGTTTCTCCATCCAAGTGAGGCTAAGTGTTGCCAAAACCTAAAATCAGATTTTAAGCAGCTGGAATGGGGGCTTTAGTCAAGGTAAAGGGAATTATGAACTGTTCCAAGTATCAGCCAATCTTGCATCAAAACATTCAGACCTCTGCTAAAAAGCTGAAGATTAATTTCACTTTCAGCATGATAATGACCTCAAGCATCTTCTAAATTAGTGTTTCCCAAACTCCAGTTCTCACGGACCCCAAAAGATTATATTTTCTGGAATTCCTTATTATTGCACAGGTGATGGAATTAGTATCAATGCATCAGAAATTGCCACAGGAGCTCTCCCCTGTGCAATACTAAGAAAATCCTGAAAACATGAACTGTTGGGGGCCATGAGGACCGGAGTTTGGGAACCATTGCTCTAAATTAACATAGGAATGGCTTCACCAGAAGAAGATCAAAGATTTGGAAAAGCTCTTTGGTTGATCTCAAGAGGGCTGTATATAGAAAAATTCCAGGTGTGCCAGACTTCTACCCCAAAAGACTGAATGCTGTCATAAATTCAAAGGGTACTTCAACAAAAATATTATTTTATGGGTGTGCATATTTATTCAACCACATTATTATAGTTATTTTTCTATTTCCCAATTAAAATGTTTCAGTTTATTTTTCAATTCAACTGCACAGAATATAGATGACTTAAAAGGTGGAAAAAGTTATGAAATAATTATTCTTGTTTGTATGGTTTTTTTTCTACAAGACAAAACCTTGACATTTTTCTTATTCAAAGTTTTTATTGTTTTATAATACACAACAAAAACAAACATATCAACAGGTTCAAAAGAACACATCATATGGAATAGTAACTACTGAAAAAGAGAACTGTGTAGTAACATGAAAACAAACAATTCTAAACAGTATCAACAGTAGTTTGCAAAAGACAATTGACAACCTGTTAAACTAAATAACAAGAAGGAGAAGAGAAAAGAGAAGAAATGTTTATAGGGACCATGAGGACAAATAACTAAGGCAGACGGAGTATGAACTATGATACCGGCATTTTAAATATCGGAAAAGGATAAGATAGCAATTTTCTTAGCATATTTTGGTACATCGATGAGGATAAGAAGGATTCCCAATGAAACCATTTTGCAGCCACTTTGTTAGCTGCCTCTTGTGTATGGGCTACCATTTCTCTAGGGAAGGCCGGTCTAAGAACTTCCAATGTTGTGGAATTACCACCTTAGCAGCCTGAAGAAGGTGCCTCAATAACGATTTCTTAAAGGCATTCTTAGGCATGGGAAACAAATAGTAGAATTGCTTCCGGGCTTTTAGGAATTGACACCCACGTCATTTCTTTAATCGCTTTAAGAACACCTTCCCAGAAGGCCGCAAAGGCCGGGCACGCCCACCATATATGCGACATCAAACCCACATGGGCCCCACATCGCCAGCACAAGTTGGATACTCCTGGGAACCATTTATGTAAGACTGAAGGAACACGATACCATCTAGATACTATTTTATAATTAGTTTCCTGAGCTTTAGTGGATATATTAGATTTTATGAGAGAGATAGAAACATTTATATGATTGTTCTCTTGTAAAGGATTGATGGCGCTCCCTTTCCCACACCTTACAAAAAAGGGGGAACATATTTGGATCACTATTTAATAGAAGCTTATAGATACTGGAGATTGCATGCACAGGATTAGTGGGAGCCATACATAGGGATTCAAAGAAAGGTGGCGCACCCATTCTAAATGATTTGCAAATGTAGAGCTAAAATGCCCTAGTTGAAACATTCAAAAGAATATCTCGCATTCTGTGGACGATCACCTAAAATATCTGAGAGGGGAAGCAATACACCCTCAGGGGCCACATGATACGCAAGGGCTTTTTCTTGGAGCTACCCAGAACAAGACTTGAGGAGACACCGGATGGGAATTTTGGGTTATCTGTTATTGGGGATAACGTTCCTAACAGGTCAATTACAATTCCATTTATACTGGGAATGTGAACAGTTTAGAGTGTTTGCCTGAGACTAAATGGAATAGGGATGTTATGTCGGGCCAAAATAGGTCAAGTCCATGGTAGAGTGGAAACTGATGTATGACAAGACTCATAGGCCATACAGACCCACAGTTTAGATTCTCTACAGTGCACAGTATCTAAGATTCTTGCATGTGCGGACGCCAGATAGTATTTTCGGCAGTCCGGCAAACCTATACCCAAAAATCCTTTGGAAGCACCAAAACTGTATTACGAATTCTTGGGCGTCCCATCGACCAAAGAAATTGACTGAATTTACGTTGGACCCTCATCCAGAAGGAGGATGGAATATATATTGGGACAGTTTGTAGTAAATGCAAAAGTCTAGGCAATACAGTCATTTTGAAGATGTTAACCCAGCCAAACCAGGAGAACTCTCCACGGTTCCGCGAATTAAGATCCCCAAAACCTTGACATTTTTCAACATGGGTGTGTAAACTTTTCATATCCACTGTATGTCTAATTGCCTAATTAATATATGGACATGTGTTTTGTAATACTCCATAGCAGAAAGCAGGGCATGCTTGGTTGTCATTGGACACCTCGTTTAAACAAGGTCAACTTTCAAAGATATAATTAAGCAACCAACTACATGTCTTTATCAAGCTACTCATTTTAATTTGTAATGTACAGCCAAATCGAAATCTGTAAGGATAATTAAGGAGAGGCAATGGCAATTTTTATAGACAGGCACTTGATACAATTAATGAAGGTTAAAATATGCACATTGCAATAAGCACCATATGGCAAACTATCCTTTTGTGTATAAACTTGAAACTGCTCCCCACAGTTAGCAGGTATCTCACTTTACAGAAATGCGGATGAGGAGTCTACTTAACCCTTGACATTATTTCAGAAATTGCATATAAAACAGTGGTTGGGTTTCCAGGACAAACTGATGGCACAACGGGACAAATGAAGAGCAGAATGTAAGTGGTTTATAGGAAGCAAGTACTGTTGGAAGTGCAATAATATCAAGACTAATGAGACTTGCAATGTGTATGTGACAGGGGCGAAGAAACTTCATAAAAGAAAATGAGACAAGAATGTAATCAGATGCAATTGCGCTTTGAAGCCAAGTCATTTTATAGCGTACCTGTTTCTTAGTGTGATATTGCACAGGCTGATTTACCAATTATTTAGAATAGTTTGGGTAAATGACTCTTGCAATAGCTTAGAAAATATTTTATTCTTCAAAATATCATAAAAATAAATAATAACAAGACGATAACAATGGAACATAAAAATAACAGCATCTGAAATAAGGCTGTGAACCTGACCCAAGTAGTTGACGATATAAGCAAATGGGTATCCTTAATGTGTCCACACATTTTGATTATAAGCTCTTATGAAATACCATTCTTTTCGTTATGTCATTACTTGAAGAATATTTGTTTTAAAAAAATAAAAAAGAAGGTTCAACAATCTAAATCTCAAATATGCCACAATCAGAAACTAATCATTTCTAAAGGTGATGGTATCTTTTCAAAAAAGAGCAATTCCTCACCCAATTTCTTAATAATAGGTGTAATCAATATACAACATATACTGCATATACTGCATTCAGCATGTGTTCAGGAAAATGGTGTCCAACCAACATTGCATTAACCGCTGTAAAGTCAAACTGGGGAAGAGGACCAGCCTATAAATAAAGAACAACACAGCTCTGCCGCAAAACAGCACAGCTCTGCCGCAAAACAGCACAGCTCTGCCGCAAAACAGCACAGCTCTGCCGCAAAACAGCACAGCGCTGCCGCAAAACAGCACAGCTCTGCCGCAAAATAGCACAGCTCTGCCGCAAAACAGCACAGCTCTGCCGCACAACAGCACAGCGCTGACGTAGACCAGCCACATCCTCATTGTTAAAGGGAACCAGTCACCTGAGTCATGCGTCCGAAATCATAGGCAGCATGGACCAAAGCCCAACTGCACAATTATAGCAATCATGTAGCCAGACTCTGATTCATGCTGCTCATAATGTCAGCAGCATGATTCAAGTGAAAAGTTCCCTTTAAGCTAAAGCTTACAAATGATTATTATCCCTTTGGTGTGTAGAGTTTACCTCCACATAACAACTCATTTACATATTAGGAGAAATGTGGATTTCTCTGGAATAAAACACTGGATTACAGCTATCAATATATCATATTATTCAGCTTCCTACGTCCTACATGTCCATATAGACAGCTTAGAGGGTTAATCCTACTGACAGGTTCCCTTTAAGAGTCATTGATTTCCTATTTAGCAGATAGTTTTTATTCGGTTAACAAAACCAGTAACAATATTAACCTACAAACAAAGAACCCCCCACCCTGTTTTATTCCACACCTCCACCCCCAACTTGATCCCAGATGGGCAGGAAGCAGTTCAGGTTTTCAATTTTGACGGTAATGCAGATCACACAAAGCTGCAGGTATCTTTAGGGTGTGTGCACAGTACACGTTGCGGATTCTGCTGCGGGTCTGCAGTGGTCTTTTGACCTGTGGTTTTACCTGCGGATTTACACAAATCTGCGCGGAAAATTCTGCAGGACAATCTGCAGCGGGTTCACACACACTTAGTGTTAAAGTGTGAATATATTATAGGTTCTGGGATTCTGGGCAGATCGGTGGTGCACAGGTCCTGAAGGTGTACAAGTGTAATTGCTAAGGGTCTCATGATTCCAATCACAATACTTTGCACAAAATTGTAAGGCCTACAACCTATTAAACATTCTCAAAACCTTTAATTACTGTTTAACCTATAGGCCTAATTAACACTTTTCACTTCTACTCTTTAGCAATCAAAGCTTAGGATCTTGTCATTTGTTTTGGTTTAATAAGCTACTGAATTTGTAAATTATTCTTAAATATATTTGCATACAATTTACATTAAAATCATTAAATCAATAAAAGAGTGAAAAAACTGTTGTATACTGTATTTTTTTTAAGCTGAACACTATAAATGAGTTGTCAAAATACCGTTGCATCTTTATGCTGCAATTATCTCCAAACAAACTATATCTGCGACAGAATTTTACAGCGACTTTCTTTCTGCGTTCTGCATGGCCTAATCTACTGGCTATGTGCTGTTAAAGCGAGTCTTTCACCGGGTGTTTGCTACGCTATCTCGGAGCAGCATTATGCACAGACAACATCTCTCACTTCAAGGATGTATCACTTACTGGGTTGCTTGTTGTAGTTTTGATTCATGCTCTGCATGCTGAACTCTGTATAATCACATCCACACCACCGATTGGCAGCCTGTTGCATACACTGTGCATAGGCAGAAAGCTGCCAATAAGCAGTGGGGGCAAGATTATACAGCGCTCATGAATATGGAGGACTACATGACAGCAGTTTTACTAGTCCTCTAGTGATGATCTCATGCTTACAAAACTATGATTTTATAAAAACTGCAGCAAGCAGCCCAGTTTTTGACACATCAATGCAATAAAGGTCTCTGCCCCTACATTATACTGCTCACAGATTAGGGAGCAAATAACTGGGGTCAGATTTGCTTTAACTCTTGGGTGCTGTATATGTGAACTCTCCAATATTGGACATGCAGATACAGGGATACCAATTATGTGCATCTTCGCTATTAAATTCATCATGTATATTAATAAATATTATTCTCATTAATGTGTTTTTCGGGCATTGATTTCTACACTTTTTGCTCATTGTTATTACAGATGTAACAGCGTTTTCACAGAAAAAAAAAGGATGCATTTCCAAACTTTGATAGCAGAGTTACATTTAATTACACAATTTTTTTAACTTAACATTTCAACTTGCCTTGTTGGTTGACTTTATTCCAATGAATGTCTGCCCAAGAGGAACAGGCCGGAATCGCCCATCAAAGTAGAAAAGGCCAATGTAAGGATTGACATGAAGAAAAGTAGCAACGTCCAAGTAGTTGGGTAAAGTAGCAGAAAGACCCAAGATCCTTATCATACTTTGTGTAGATTCCACCTTAAACAAAGACAACAGAATAGGTTAATATATGTAAGAAATACATTTACAACTACGGTAATTTTACTGCATTTATGAAAATACTAGACTTCTTTTCTCAATGTTCCTTTATGAGCTGAGTGACCTACGAACCTGCAAGACTTTTTGTTTCCAATTATAATTTCATAAAAAAATACTGTAAGCGACAAGTAAAGAAAAACTTAGATTTATTATACATGAGCATTTCTTCGGGACCACAGTATTATGGCTAAACTAAAGTATAAATATCGGCCAACCAGCTGAACGATGTTTACGGAAAGTGAAAATGTAAAAATTATTCTTTTTTTTTTTACACAGACATATACAGTATATATTTATATACTTACCTTGTAATGTCTTCACATCCTGTTCCGTCCAGATGTGTCCAGATCCCAGAATTCCAAGCAGCGAAAGTTCACCAACCGCCATATTGGCACACCCAAGTGATGGGTGTCTCAATATGGAAACTGCTGGTGGTATCAGCCTCTTGCGCGGTACCACCAGCGGAACACCGTCACACCACAATCATACACTCACTGTATATGCCACAAGCACCACACACACACACACTGTATATGCCTTACGTACCACACACACACACTGTATACACACCACACACACACACTGTATATGCCGTACGCACCACACATACACACACTCTATATGCCGTATACAGCCTCTTGCGCGGTACCACTAGCGAAACACCGTCGCAAACACACCGCTGCCGGGATTAGCCGAATGATTCACTGACCGCTGCCATCTTTGTACAGGAGGAGCGCATGCACAGTTTTAATGTGATCGCCGCTATCTGTCTGCACAAAGATGGCGGCTGTCTGATTTACTGCACCTGCGCAAATTCAGAACAGGCGCAGTGAATCATTCGGCTGATCCCGGCGGCAGATGTGTGACATGTCTACAGGCAGAGGAAGCCGGTCACATTAAAGGCGTTTTCCCACGAACGAAACTTAATTTTAAAAATCGTCTGTCTGACCATGTACGGAGCATACCACATCTCCTGAGCAGGGGAGGAAGCAAAAGACAATACTGACATTACAGCAAGGGATCACAGAGGATTCATTCTGTGAGGTAAAATATTTCACTGACTGCTTTTTAACAATATTTTACCTCACAAAATGTATCATCTGCGATCTCCTGCTGAAATGTCAGTATAGTCGCTTGCTTCCTCCCCTGCACAGGAGCTGTGGTATGTTCTGTACACAGTCAGACACAGGGGTGAGAGAGACAGAGCACAGGGGGGGGAGACAGCTCCAACGGGACAGCACATGAGGGGAGAACACAGCATAGGAAGGAGAGAGACAGCAGGCAAGGGGGATAGCATATAGGGTAGACAGGTCAAAGAAGAGAGCACAGACGGGAGAAGTCAGCACATGGGGAAAGAGAGAGTGGATAGGTGGGTGAGCACATGGGGGAGAGATTCTTAACGCTGCAAAGCCTGCCCCCATCGTGACATTACCGCCCCCTCCCAATGTGATAGCATCGGGCCTCTATCTAGCAATTTTTATTCAATGCAACATAAGTAGGTAAAATAAGAAGACCAGAGCTCCCATGTGACCAACCCCATTCAGCATGCACACACACTTTCTCAAGGCCTTCTCAAAGTGTCAGTGCAGGTGAAACAGAGTTGGCAAGATCCTCCCGTTTTACCTGTTTACGCTGCATTGAAAAGAGATACACGAAGAATAATGAGTGACGCTGTGTTTTCCATGTTTAGTGGAATAAACTGGAACTAGAAGAGGTGCATTAGAAGAGGTCTGGGGACACGAGATGAAAACCTAATTCTCCCTCTGTACAAATCACTCGTCAGACCACACTTGGAGTATTGTGTGCAATTTTTGGACGCCGGTGCTCAAGAAAGACATTACTGAACTTGAAAGGGTTCAAAGGCGGGCTACTAAAATGATAAATGGAGTTGGTTCACTACAATACCCAGAAAGGTTATCAAAATTAGGTCTATTTACTCTAGAAAAGAGAAGACTTAGGGGAGACCTAATATATATGTACAAGTATATCAGAGGGCAATACAGAGATCTCTCCAATGAACTGTTTGTACCAAGGACTGTGACAAGAACAAGGGGGCATTCTCTTTGTTTGGAGGAAAGACAATTTCTGCACCAGCATAGAAGAGGGTTCTTCACGGTAAGAGCAGTGAGGCTCTGGAATCCTCTTCCTGAGGAAGTGGTGATGGCCAACTCACTGAATGAATTTAAGAAAGGAATAGATGCTTTTCTTGTGAGTAACAGTATAGAAGGTTACGAATAACATAATATTATAGGTAGATGGTTGACCCAGCTTAGGGGAAGGAATTTTTTTCCCTATGGAGAAAATTGGCTTCTACTCTGTGGGTTTTTTGCCTTCTCCAGGATCAACAATGCAGAACAGCTGCACTAAAAATAGGCTGAACTAGATGGACATAAGGTCTTCCTTCAGCCTTCAAAACTATGTTACTATGTTATCTTTTGAACTGAGCACTATCATCTAAAGGGGGTTTTACACATAGCGATATCGCTAGCAATATCGCTAAAACGTCACTGGTTTTGTGACGTTATAGCGATATTGCTAGCGATATCGCTATGTGTGATACTTACCTCCGACCGGCTCCCCCGCTGTCCATCGCTGATCGCGCGAGATCGGGCGGCTCCATTTCTCGTCGTCTGCTTCCTGCTGTGACGACGAGCGTCGCCTGGAGGTGGGCGGGAGGACGTCTTCATCGCTGTGTGTGAAAGGTGAGTATCGTGCGCTGCGTCGCTGCTGCATCGCTATGAGATCTTTCTGTGTGAAAGCTCACTAGCGATCATTTAGCGATGCACCAGCGATCCTGACCGAGTCGGATCGCTGGTCGGATCGCTGGTGCATCGCTAAATGTAAAAGGGCCTTTAGAAGGCCAGCGAACATAAAAACCGTAGGCAGATCATTGTGGAATTTACCCATACAGTTATGGGACTGTGTATCCGCAGTGCTGGTGAGTCCTTCTTTTGTTATGGATATCAAAAGTGCAGTTTTTGATCATTCACACTACATACCAAGACAGTTGTGAATATGCACAAGTACCATATTTTTCAGGCTGTAAGACATACTCTTTTCTTCAAAATATTTGGAGGAAAGTGAAGGGTGTGTATTACAGTCCAGATGTACCTGCTGTGGATGGGGAGGTGGAGGAGCGGCGGCAGAGCTACGGGTCACAGGAGGCAGGAGCCAGCTACTGTGGCTAACACCTGTTCTCGTTGATAAGTAGAAATGAATATTCACAGCTGTCCATTCCCATGGGAGTGGAGAGCAGTGAATAATCATTCCCTTTAGTAGTGGGCACACATGATCGCCTGGCAGCTGCAGGAAGCCGGCTGCTGCGACTACTGTGCCCGCTATTAAAGATCAATGAATATTCACTGCTCCACAGGCCTATAGTCCCGGGCACAGGGAGCAGTGAGTATACCGGCAGCTGTCCCCTGCTTGTAGGCAGCGCATGATGATACTGTCATGCTTGTTTAGATAAAATGATCACCTGCTATGAGCGCCACCCGCTGGGTAGTGCTCATAGCTTGCAGATATGAAAAGTATGAAATATTTGCTCATAAGCGTTAATCTGCATGGCTTGCAGCGATCAGCAGCTGCAACATTAAAAGGAAAGACTTCACAGGTCTTGTTCTATTATGACAGCTATTAGTCTCCTTCTATTATAGAAGCTATTAGTCTCTTCCTTCTACTATAGAAGCTATTAGTCTCCTCCTATTGTAGAAGCGATTAGTCTCCTCTTTCTATAGTGGAAGCTAGTCGTTTCCTCCTTCTAAAGTGGAATCTATTAGTCTCCTCTGTCTATTGTAGAAGCCATTACCATCCTTCTTCTATTAAGGAAGTTATTAGCCTCCTCCTGTTATTGTAGAAGCTATTATTCTCCTCCTATTGTGGAAGCTATTAATCTCCTCTATCTCTTGTGGAAGCGATTAGTCTCCTCCTTCTATTGTAGAAGCTATTAGTCTCCTAATTTTCAAGCTACTGTACTAGTCTCTTTCTGTAGTGGAACTATTCGTCTCCTACTTCTACTGTAGAACCTATTAGTCTCCACCTTCAATAGCGGACGCTATCGGCCTCCTTCTATTGTAGAAGCTATTAGTCTCCTCCTGCTATTGTAGAAGCAATTATTCTCTTTCTTGAATTGTGGAAACTATTAGTCTCATCCTTCTATTGTGTTAACTATTAGTCTCATTCTAATGTGAAAGTTATTATTCTCCTTTTATTGTGGAAAACTATTAGTCTCCTCCTTCTATTATAGAAGCGATTAGTCTCCTATTATAGAAGCCATTAGTCTCCTCCTTCTATTATAGAAGCGATTAGTCTCCTCCTTCTATTATAGAAGCCATTAGTCTCCTCCTTCTATTATAGAAGCCAATAGTCTCCTCCTTCTATTATAGAAGCGATTAGTCTCCTCCTTCTATTATAGAAGCGATTTGTCTCCTCCTTCTATTATAGAAGTGATTAGTCTCCTCCTTCTATTATAGAAGCGATTAGTCTCCTCCTTCTATTATAGAAGCGATTAGTCTCCTCCTTCTATTATAGAAGCGATTAGTCTCCTCCTTCTATTATAGAAGCGATTAGTCTCCTCCTTCTATTATAGAAGCGATTAGTCTCCTCCTTCTATTATAGAAGCGATTAGTCTCCTCCTATTATAGAAGCGATTAGTCTCCTCCTATTATAGAAGCGATTAGTCTCCTCCTATTATAGAAGCGATTAGTCTCCTCCTTCTATTATAGAAGCGATTAGTCTCCTCCTTCTATTATAGAAGCGATTAGTCTCCTCCTTCTATTATAGAAGCCATTAGTCTCCTCCTTCTATTATAGAAGCCATTAGTCTCCTCCTATTATAGAAGCCATTAGTCTCCTCCTTCTATTATAGAAGCCAATAGTCTCCTCCTTCTATTATAGAAGCGATTAGTCTCCTCCTTCTATTATAGAAGCGATTTGTCTCCTCCTTCTATTATAGAAGCGATTAGTCTCCTCCTTCTATAATAGAAGCGATTAGTCTCCTCCTTCTATTATAGAAGCGATTAGTCTCCTCCTTCTATTATAGAAGCGATTAGTCTCCTCCTTCTATTATAGAAGCGATTAGTCTCCTCCTATTATAGAAGCGATTAGTCTCCTCCTTCTATTATAGAAGCGATTAGTCTCCTCCTTCTATTATAGAAGCCATTAGTCTCCTCCTTCTATTATAGAAGCCATTAGTCTCCTCCTTCTATTATAGAAGCCATTAGTCTCCTCCTTCTATTATAGAAGCCATTAGTCTCCTCCTTCTATTATAGAAGCCATTAGTCTCCTCCTTCTATTATAGAAGCCATTAGTCTCCTCCTTCTATTATAGAAGCGATATGTCTCCTCCTTCTATTATAGAAGCGATTAGTCTCCTATTATAGAAGCGATTAGTCTCCTCCTTCTGTTATAGAAGCGATTAGTCTCCTCCTTCTGTTATAGAAGCGATTAGTCTCCTCCTTCTGTTATAGAAGCGATTAGTCTCCTCCTTCTGTTATAGAAGCGATTAGTCTCCTCCTTCTGTTATAGAAGCGATTAGTCTCCTCCTTCTATTATAGAAGTGATTACTCTCCTCCTATTATAGAAGCGATTAGTCTCCTCCTTCTATTATAGAAGCGATTAGTCTCCTCCTTGTGTTATAGAAGCGATTAGTCTCCCCCTTCTGTTATAGAAGCGATTAGTCTCCTCCTTCTACTGTAGAAGTGATTATTCTTCTGCTTCTATTGTGGAAGCTGTTAGTCTGATCTTTTCAGGCAGCCCTCTCTCTAGACAAGTGAGCCATATCAATCAAGATAGAGGAGAAGGCCATGAGATGCTTTTTCAGGGAATATAACGGTCCATTGTGATCTGGGCTATGTCAACGTGATTCAAGTACTGTAATGTGAATGAAATAAGAGCAAAAACTGGACACTTGACTCTGTGACAGGTTTTCTTTAAAGGGTTATTGCTATCTTCAAATATTGAAAATATCAGATAGCTTTTTTTTAAACAAGCACTTAACATTTTGGAGCTTATGAAAATTTTCAGCCATTCTTAAGATATTAACACTTCATTTGTATCTAGACTGCGCTGAAGATGGTCAGGATTTGGAAGTAACACTACGCTCCAGCACTCTGGGCCAGCTTCATAACAGCGCTTACAAGATCAGTAGAAAAGAGCTAGCAAGCACTGTACATGTTCTCATGTCTAGTCAGTTGCCAAGACAACTAGCTATAAAACTAGAGAAAGAAACAGTGAAAATATTTGCTACAAATTTTAATAAGCAGTAAAATGTAAAAAAAAAAAGTTTGTATTTACAAGGCCAATCTGCCAATATCCATTTGTAAAAAAAAAAAAAACCTTTACAGTAATTCTCCCATTTTGCAGCTTTGGTAAAGCTTTTACTTTTTCCAGATTGGAAACAAAAAAGGTGAAAGACAAAGCCCCCATTCACATTAAACAGAAGTCGGCCACACCAGAACCTGCAGACCATTTAATGTGAATGGGGTGCAGCACAACAGATGAAGTCTGAGGAGAGAAGTCGGGCAGTTTTATCAAAGCTTTATGGTCTTTTTTTTTTTACTCTTTTACAGAAAACATGCAAATTACATTTTGCAAAGAAAACCAAAAGAGCCTTTTTTGGTATCATCACAACAAATTAAACCTATACACTTTATTGTTAATTGCAGAGCAGCTTTTCAAGAGTCAATTTTCCAAAATTAAGAAATAGTTGCAGGTGAAAGTACAGTCTCTATTACTATAGAAAATGTCAAGCACAGCAGCAACTGTTGACAGCAATTTGGCCAATTAGACAACATGATGATTTTTTTTATTTTTCTTATGAGAATTTCCACCCCAAAATGTATACATAGTAAAATATTAGCAAATGTCATGGTCAAGATCATGGTTAGGATTCTTGACTCATTTTTTCATTATCAAATGTGGCTTTGGGGTAAACAAAGCGTCTATGTCTAATGGCCAAGTACTCCTTCTATGCCCTTATACAAATGCTTGCCCGTCTCTGCTAAGCATGTATAGTGGGGAAAATAAGTATTTGATACACTGCCGATTTTTGCAAATTTTCCCACCTACAAAGAATGGAGAGGTCTGTAATTTTTATCATAGGTACACTTCAACTGTGAGAGACAGACTATAAAGATAAAAAATAGTAAATCACATTGTATTCTTATTATATAATTATATTGCATTTAAATGTATAAAGTATTTGATACAATAGAAAAACAGAACTTAAATATTTGGTACAGAAACCTTTGTTTGCAATTATAGAGGTCAAACTTTTCCTGAAGTTCTTGACCAAGTTTGCACACACTGCAGCAGGGATGTTGGCCCACTCCTCCATACAGATCTTCTCCAGATCTTTCATGTTACGGGGCTGTTGCTGGATAACACTGAGTTTCAGCTCCCTCCAAAGATTTTCTATTGGGTTCAGGATTGGAGATTGGCTAGGCCACTCCAGGACCTTGAAATGCTTCTTACAGAGCCACTCTTTAGTTGCCCTGGCTGTGGGTTTCGGGTCATTGTCATGCTGGAAGACCCAGTCACGAACAATCTTCAATGTATCACTGAGGTAAGGAGGCTGTTGGCCATTTTTCCTTCAATACGGTGCAGTGTCCTGTCCCCTTTGCAGAAAAGTACCCCCAAAGTATGATGTTCCCTCACTATGCTTCAAGGTTGGGATGGTGTTCTTGGGGTTGTACTCATCCTTCTTCTTCCTCCAAACATGGCGAGTGAAGTTGATACCAAAATGTTCTATTTTGATCTCATTTCACCACATAACCTTCTTCAATGCCTCCTCTGGATCATCCAGATGGTCACTGGTAAACTTCAAATGGGCCTGGATACATGCTGGCGTGAGCAGGGGGACCTTCATTGACCAGGTCCCTCCTGTGTAGATCTGGGCTGATTCCTGACCTTTCTCAGAATCATCCTTACCCCACGAGGCGAGATCTTACATGGAGCCCCAAACTGTGGAAGATTGACAGTCATCTTGTGTTTCTTCCACTTTCTAATAATTGTGATAACAGTTGTTCCTTCTCAACAAGCTGCTTGCTTATTGTCCTATAGCCCTTCCCAGCCTTGTACAGATGTACAAATTGTCCCTGGTGTCCTTAGACAGCTCTTTGGTCTTAGCCATGGTGGAGGGGTTGTAGAGTGATTAATTGTGTGGACAGGTGTCGTTTATACAGGTAACGAGTTCAAACAAGTGAAATGAATACTGTACAGGTAATGAGTGCAGAGTAGGAGGGCTTCTTAAAAGAAAACTAACACGTATGCGAGAGACAGAATTCTTGGTTTGTGGGTGATCAAATACTTATTTCATACAATAAATTGCAATTTATTTATTTAAAAATCATACAATGTGATGTTATGTTTTTTATTTTTAGATTCTGCCTCTCACAGCTGAAGTGTACCTATGATAAAAATTACAGACCTCTCCCATTCTTTGTAGGTGGGAAAACTTGCAAAATCGGGAGTGTATCAAATACTTATTTTTCCCACTGTATGTGTATTCGATGTGGAAAGAGAAAAAAAAAACACTACCAGACATGTCTGATGGAGGCCTATTTGCCTTGAGAACCAAAGGACTAGGATTATTAGAATGCAACATACCTGACTCTACTTTGCTCTAAAGTTTTCCAGTGGTGGACAACCCAAAACACCGTAAAATGTCAATTAGTTGTGCCAATCTTAGCAAGTCCAACCAGCATTCAAATATGGCTACCTTTACACCACTTCACACTAATAGTCTAGAGGCCTACAAACTAATCTAAAGTAAAGTGTATATATACATATACACACACAAACATACAGTGCCTTGAAAAAATATTCACACCAAGTGAACTTTTAAATATTTATTATCTGTGAAGTGTAAGGGGAAATGATTTATGGTTTTCAAAATATTTAAAAAAAAAAAAAGGTAAATCTGAAAATTGTGACCTGTGTGTAATTTATTCACAGCATAAATGCACATGTTCTGTCAAGTCCTCAGAGGATTCTATTAGAACATTAGGGATCAAAAAGCATCATGAAAACAAAGGAACACACCAGATAGATCAGGGATAAAGTTGTGAAGAAGTGTAAAGAGGGTTAAAAAATAGCCCAAGCTCTGATTATCTCACAGAGCAGTGTTCAACCAATCATACAAAAATGGAATGATTATGAAATAACTGCAAACCTACCAACACAAGGTCTTCCATGTAAACTGACATTACAAGCAAGGATAATCCTAATTAGAGAAGCAGCCAAGAGTCACATGATCAATCTGGAGGAGCAGCAGAGATCCACTACTCAGGTGGGAGAATCTGTCCACATTTAAACTATTAGTAGTATACTTCACAAATCTGGCCTTTAAGGAAGAGTGGAAAGAAGAACTCCATAAGATGTCACATGTGCAGTTTGAAAAAGCCATGTAAGGGAAAAAGCTAGCATGTGGAAGAAGGTGCCCTTGTCAAAGGAGACCAAAGTGGAACTTTTTGGGCTAAATGCTAAAGCACATCAACTTGCTAATACCATCCCCACCGTCAAATATGGTGGTGGCGTCATCCTGTTGTGGGGATGATTTTCTTCAACCAGGACAGTGAAGCTGGACAGAGTTGATGGAGAAAAGAATGGACCTAATTACAGAGGAATCCTGGAGGAAAATCTGTTTAAGATGCAAAACGTGAGACTGGGGAGTAGGTTCACCTTCCAGCAGAACAATTACCTTAAATATACTGCCAGAGCTACAATGGAATTATTCAGATCAAAGCATATTATGGCCCAGTCACAGTCCAGACCTACATCCCATTGAGAATATGTGGCAAGACTTGAAAATTGGAGCATTGGAGCGAGGTGCCAGATTACAATATACAACTTGTATAATCCAAGAACCAAATCAAATTCTAAAAGTGCTGAGGATGAAATCAAAAGTACCTGTTTGTGGAAGATTCCTCAGAGCCACAGCAAGGATCCACTCAGTGTCCCCTCACCCCAACGCGCATTTCACTGCCAGCTTCTTCTGCTGGATGAATCGCTTCATCCTCAGCACTTTTAGAATTTGATTTGGTTCTTGGATGATACGCGTTGTTTAGTGCAATCTGGCAGCTCGCTCCAATGCCATGTCCATCTGAGTATATAGGTATAGGAAGTAACAATAGGTGTGTAGTGGATTCTAACACCCTATATTTAACTTCATGTACTGTTTCTCTAAACTTATCTCATTAGAGGTTTATGTCTTGGTTGTCACTTGTGCACTGCACCTAGTATACATAGTTATAATGTAGTTATGTGAGACCATGTGGTAGAGTCGACATTTTTCACTGAACCACTGCATTGGGGTTATTGCACGTCATTTTTTCTCATACCCCATTTATAAGTACATTTTCTCATATTCTGAGTTTTTTCCATATTTGACCATCTCAGCATCCCCTATACAGCATTTTTGATTTTTTAGTGATATGTTTAAGTATATTTCAATAAAATATTGCTTTTTAATTCATGGATCTCTTCACTACTCAGCTGTATTCGACTCATGGCTCAGGTTAATTTGTGTTTCATTTAGATTAAGCAGTAAGTGATCTAAGTATTATGTGACTGAAATCCATACAACCCCAAGGGCTTGCTCACACGAGCGAATAAGTCGGATGAGTGCAATTCGATCCAAAAATCGGATTGCACTCGGCCCAGTGTTATTCTATGGGGCAGTGTACATCTACGATTATTTGCTCATGCCGGTTGGGCATATGAAAACAATCACAGCATGCTGCGAATGGCTGTGAGAATCGAATCGCACGCACACATACACAAACATAGGTGCTTGTGAAACGTGGCACTGCACCCGGATGTCACAGAGTGCAGTGCGATTCCCACGGACGTCGGTAATGGAGGAGATGGAGTCTCCTCTGCACCTGTGCTCTAATTCTTTCTTGCGAGAGGATCAGAGCACTGACTCTCGGCTCATGCTTGCAGCAGAGCTGGAACCTAGTGATGAGCGGACGTGCTCGGATAATGTCTGAATTGCCTATTTGTTACGCAATCCCCACGTGTTGTCTAACAACCGCAACTCATGCAGCTGCAGAGACTCGAACATGATATACGAGCACGCCCAGATGCTGGGATAAGACGGTATCGGAGCACATTCGCTCATCACTACTGGAGCCGAGTGTCAATGCATATGCTAGTGTGATTCCAGCCTAAAGAAGAATTCAGTAGTTCCAGATAGAAAGCAAGACTGAACTTGAAACAAAAACAAAACAAACTTTCCTATACCGCACAGGGAAATATCTTTAGGTTGCATATGAACATCAGCGTGTATACACAAAGCAGTTGGATGCCTCAAATATGATTTAGCTGAAATACATCTCTGGCATGTTTTCACCTTTTTATTTTGTGCACATCTCGTTGATATAAATGAGGCACAGTACTTCAAACGTACTGATGCCTTCTTTAGAAGTGATCTGCCCACCCCAATATCTTTCCTGCCTATGTTATATAGGCAGCTGACGGCGCGCTAAGATGCTATGAAATGGACATTGCAATTCAGCCTTGTTTTGACAGATATAAAATAACAAGCAGACCTCATGCTGCTCTGCTGAAACAACAGAATGGGGATGATCAATGTGTCCAGCTCTCTACTCCGTAAGAATGCTATCAATCTAAAGCATATCTGTACGCGCACAGATACTATCAGATGCCTATTACAAATATAACCAGCAAAAAAGAATTCTACACAGTGACAAGAAGTATGAGAATATATTATTTTGTGAGCCTTTTTTGCAACTTAAGAACAACATAATTTCTATCATATCCTGGAAAATGCAGCAAAACAAAGCAATGCTTAGCCCGAGGACGTGCAGAAATGTCGAGTCCTTAGACAGACAATTCAGATTGTGGTGTAAACAGCGGACAGAAAACAGCTTTAACAACTTGCGGTAAAATTTGTGACTTTTCTTCCCACTCGTCACAGGTGAAAAAAGAAGGGATGGGAATTCATATGTCTATGTGCCGGCCACAACTGGTCCAGGGCTTGGAAACAGCAGAATGGGCTGAGCTGTGCTGTAACTGCCATAGAAGTGAATGGGAGATATGAAAACAGCATGCACCAAAAAGTAGCCAAAAGGAAGAAAAAGAAAAGCACAAGACATCTAGTGAAGATTCTCTATCTCCTCTGAGGCCATGTGCACACGATGCAGATTTGCAGCGTTTCCGCAGCGGATTTTACCGCGCAGAAACGTTGCATATCCGCATTGTGATGTACAGTACCTTTAAAATGAATGAAAAAAAAAACGCTGTGCAGACGCTGCGGATTTTTCTGCGCGGTTTTCCTGCGGTACAAAATCCGCAGCATGTTACTTCTTTTGTGCGGTTTTCCATCTCCCCAGTCACCAAATCCGCAGGGGGAAAACCGCAATGGAAGACCGCACAAAAACCGCATGAAAACCGCGTGAAAAATGGAAGAAATCCGCAGGAAAAATGCAGGTCATTTGACCTGCGGTTTTCTTCCATTCTGCACGGAAAAATCTGCAGGGCTCAAAACTCCGTCTGCACTCAGCCTAAATTATTCCAGAATCCAAAAATGGACACCGAGAAGGCTTTTTTCATTAGCAATTAAGTTCTTTATATGAAAAAAGTACAACACAGCAATTACGGAAATCATCTAGACGTGCAACTTGTATGGCTAAAATCCATCAGAACAGTTCATAAATGCAAAAACGTAGCAATCCATGGAGACTCACATGATGGCAAGTGAGCGTGAACACAAACAGGTGTGGTGCTTCTGGGGCATCACCCCCTTTCTCAGTCATGGGCAGTGATCTCAGCATTTTTTGATATGGAAATGAAGCAGCACAGTAATGTAGTTATAGGAACTATTATGATAGTTATGGAAATAGCTTAGAACAACCACCACAGCGGTTTTAGAACTTGCACACAGACCAAGATAATCCCAGCTTTGCTATATGAAGTAGATATGCACATAATCCCTTTAATGGTCTGATTTTGAAATCACAAAGGATGTGCTGCAAATATGGCAATATACACCTTATTAAAAAAACTACAAATACAGTAATTACAAAATTTAAATACAGTTAAGCGGGGAAAAAAACACATCAAATACTGTTTGGACAGAGATGTGTCGCGACTCTGTTGTTGGGTGACCCAGGACCAGGGGTTCCTTCCCTGTCACTAATGCTAGGGGTGCCCTAGCTCGCCCTGTTCCCCAGATTACTTCTGGTGGTGAAGACGCTGGAGCCACGTACCTTGCAGTACCCCTAACAGTTAGCATGCATCTTCAGGGTGTTGAGGAGACATATCTGGTCACTTGGGATGATCTAGTCTCAGTCATTTTTTAGTGACCCCTTACTTACTATTGCTGCAGTGTTTCATTAATGGTTTTAGATCTACAGTCCAGATTGCAGCATGTACTAGTCACCCGCAGTGGTGTAATATGCAATGGGTTGTTCTGAAGGAAATAGCCCAGAGTGCTGAACTAGAAAGCATTTCAAAGAAAGAGTTAAGGACCCTATAAGTGCTGTTCAGAATGCAGTGATACATGATAAGTCCAAGAGCTCCAGATAGGAGGTCTTATGAATGTTCCTATAACCTCCCTAATTAACAGCCACCATATAACTATCAAACGCTGTTCTACATCCAGCTACACAACTATGAGTGGATTTAGAAAAGGGGTTAGAATATCAGGATCGGGAAGGGGGAGGGACCGAGAGCCAAAACCTGCCTCTGCAAACTAGCAGATGAGGAAGCGGAGTCTGACACTGACACATGAACATGACTGTCAGGCATTGATGGAGGCAGAGACATATGGCTTGTTAGATATTAGTGATGTCCCTAACCCCTCTGCTGAGTATTTTGTAGATGATTCCAGAGCTTGGATCAATGATCAAGGACGATTCATCACCGGGTATGCAGTAGTCCACAATGAAAACCTCAAAAAGAGGAAAAAATCCTCCAAAAAATTGAGATACAAACCAGACAGGCCTAAATGCATCTGTACTAATCCAGGGTGCAGCGGACCCAAGTAAAATGGCAGCGGCACAGGTGCATAAATACCAAATGAAACAGCCAGCCTACAATCAGGGATTGGCCGTGTGGTACACCAGCGCAGAAGAAATGATCCGCATGTGGCAGTGTTCACACATGCCATTTTACTTGGGTCCACTGCACCCTGTATTAGTGCAGATGCATTTAGGCCTGTCTGGTTAGTAGTCCACAATGGTAAGGCAGTAATACAACAACCACTCTCCTCCAGCTGCTCTACGCCAGAGGCTGAGCTGAAGTCACTAGCTGCAGCGTGTAATCTGGGAAAAGGTAACAAGATTCATGTATTTTCGGGCTTGAGATATGTTTTAAAGGGTCACACATGACTTTGGCACCATTTGGCGAAGTGGTAATTTTCTGGTTCCTGATGGCAAACCTATGAGGCGGTAGAGCAGCTACTCACAACACTCACCCTTCCCCAAAAGGCAGCTATCAGCAGCACACACGGGAACAAACTCAGCTTGCAGTAGGGATTGCCTTGGCCAACCAGGTGGCTAAAGAAGCAGCACAACTACTTCTGACAGGTATGTTGGCCATAGCAGACATGGCCCCGCTAGGGGGACTCAGTAAGCGAAAGTGTGGGAAGCCCCCATTTGACAGAGGAGACTGTCACCGCACCGGCCCCAGCGGCCGTTGATCGCAAACTACTGCAGGCTTTCCAGACCCAGACCCCCCTACATGGACAGAGCACATGGGTTTAAGCTGGTGCTAAGCAGTCATTTTCAGGGGTATGGCAGGTTATCTCCAGGATTTGCCTCCCACGCTGCCTGTTCTCCATGATGGCTGCCCTAGCATATTTCCCCGATGCAAAGGGTGTTATGTGTGCATTGATTCTACAAAACTGGTGTGTCCCAGGGTTCCCGATTGCTGCTACAAAGTACGTTTCACTTGTGCTAAACATAACCCTGGTAGACCTATTCAAGTCCCACAGAAATGCACACCAAAACCAGATTACCCATTTCAGAGACTGCAGGTGGACTACATACAGCTACCTAAGGTGGGTACTTATGAATACGTCCTGGTATGCATGGATATCTTCCCAAGATCATCTGAAGCTTAGGATATGACCAACGTAAAAAAAAAGAATTGATCAGTGAGGCAATTTGTAGATATGGGGTGCACAGAACCATAGAAAATGACAGAGGAACACACTTTACTCAAGAACTGATGAAACGGATTATGGAAACTTTTGGAATAGGGCAGGCTTTACATGTTCCGCAGAACCATAAAGTAGTGGGAAGGTGGAACGCCTAAATGATACTCTGAAATAAAATTCCAGAAGTGCCTGGAAGAAACACACTGGTCCTGGATAGTTTGCTTTTCATTGCATTCAGTGAGGACTGCCCCAAGGGGTAGAGAGAAGCTGTTTCCCTGTATGAAATACTGTATGGTAGTGTCCCTAATACAGGGTTGTATTTCCCGCAGCAGCTGCAGGTGTCCTACAGATCCCTCGCTGAATATGTCTTGAGGTTGCATAAACATTTGACTATTATTACTCATAACTGTGTTCTTTCCTCCATCCCAGACCCCTACATAAGTGGCACACACACACTGGTATTACTAGTGTATGTAACTGCTAGAACTGGAATATTTGTTATGACGACACTATGTAAAGAGACGTAAGATCAGACATCATAGATCGTCAGATATCACATCTGCAAAATATCACCGTGCTCCTCCAGTAGTCATATATGACCAGATTTACAAACAAGGAATCTGTCAGTGAACAGGATTCGTCCCCTATAACAGCATGGGGAAGTAGCTGAAGGATAAATTGTCTGTAATAATAAAAAGGGAGGAATTGTTATGGTAAATATTTAGGCTGAGTGCAGACGGACTTTTTGGCCCTGTGGATTTTTCTGCGCAGAATGGAAGAAATCCGCAGGTCAAATGACCTGCATTTTTCCTACGGATTTCTTCCATTTTTCCTGCGGTTTTCCACTGCGGTTTTTGTGCGGTTTTCCACTGCGGTTTTCCCCCTGCGGATTTGGTGACAGGGGAGATGGAAAACCTCACAAAAGAAGTAACATGCTGCGGATTTTGTACCGCAGGAAAACCGCGCGGAAAAATCCGCAGCGTCTGCACAGCGGTTTTTTTTTCATTGATTTTAAGGCTACTGTACTTCACAATGCGGATATGCAACGTTTCTGCGCGGTAAAATCCGCTGCGGATACACTGCAAATCTGCATCGTGTGCACACAGCCTTATACTTTGCTTTGATTATTATTTAGACAATTGAATCTACTTGTATATCTTAGATCATTTGGATTTTAGTATTAGCTTTATAAGTGTTATTCATAAAAGCAATATCACAGGGTGTTCTCTCTGATATAGAGAGGTCTGGGTTAAACATTTCTTTGTCTCTGAAAGTATAGTAAACTGGTTAGAACTGGATAGAACAGAATTTTGAAAGAATCCATAATGTACAATATTGTTTTTCCCAACTTAAATATTTTCCGTCTTAGGTAATGTAAGCCATTCCCACTTTTCTTACCTCTGTGCTTGTAATAAAAACTTGTTACTGGGCTTATGAGATCACACAAGCCTGTACACGAACAGACCCTGCTCTGGTGCCCTTGTCTCCGATCGATCAACTGACTCCCTGATTTGATCAAAACTGGCAGCCTTTTGAGTTTCTCCTAAAACTTTCCATACAGGTTTCCACTACACTAGCTACAGCCTTAATATCGGAGTGCCATTTCTCACAAATGCTCTTCTTGGATGAATGGGAAAACTTTTCTCAGAAAAGCTACACAATTTTGTAGAAAGCTTTCCCAGAAGAGTAGAAGCTATTTTACCTGTGGATTACCTCCATATTACTACCAATGTATTGAGAATGGGATGTCACAAAAGCTCCTGTAGGTGCAATGTTTAGATGCCCCATTAATTTTGTCCAAATAGCGTATTTACAAAATTGCCATTGGGATACAACACTGAGTCACTTCTCATGGACAAGCCTTTAGTAAGGGTAGTCAAGGAGTCCGAGGTCAAGAGCCAGGAGGGTGCGTCATAAACAGATAGAATAAACAAAAGCGTAGTCAGGTCCCAGGCCAGAGGCAAGGTCCAAATGCGTCAAAGCAAAAGGGGTAATACAAAAGGTAGTTAATACGCAAATCCAAGGTCCGGCAACAGAAGATTAGAATGTCTGAACTGAACACAGAGCACAAAGCACAGAGAACACACCACACTGAGCTGAAAGCTACAACTGGTAACTATCTGGAACTGACAGTTTAGTTAAGTAGCTAATCACTTTGAACAGGGAACACCTGATGGAAACTCAGCACCTCCTAGTATCAGATTGGACAGATGAGCTGTCAATCAAGAAACCAACAGCTCAGCACGCCTGTGCAATAGATTGGATGACTGAGTGGTCAGTCACTAAATATTTTTAAATTATAACCATACTGATACTATAGCCATGTGTCAAAAGAAAACACAACATATTCTGCCCTATAGCAGACACAGGTAGTCAATAAAGAGAAATATGTAACAAAAAACAACCATCCATTTATGTGGCTATAAATGTATATTTTATCGTTCTATTTCTATGCATCTGTTGTCCGACAACATTGTTTTACGCTTCACTATGTTATATAAATACCATGAAAA
The DNA here is from genome assembly GCF_039654945.1 of Dendrobates tinctorius. Lineage (NCBI taxonomy): Eukaryota > Metazoa > Chordata > Amphibia > Anura > Dendrobatidae > Dendrobates > Dendrobates tinctorius. The sequence continues at coordinate 6,274,219 of NW_027361779.1, read as the reverse complement.
TGAAATATTACATTCTTGTTTGCTTGAGGGAATGAAAAAAAATCTTGAAGTAATTGCAAATCCATGGATCATAGGTGACAGTCTTGTACCAAAGCTTTCAGCACATTTTCTCAGAAAGCTTCATTTAGAGTCTTAGAAGAGAAAGAAACAACCACTGGCAATTCTAAAATAAAATGTTCATCACTGAGCATTACAAATGGAAAATTTACAAAAGGTGATCCCGAAAATGAAAAGCTAAAAGGGATTATTTTCTCTTTAACCTGCACGGTCATTCTGCTGACATCAATCATTGGTTGTAAATTACAAACCTATCATCTTTTATTCTTCACACTGACGCCAGAAAGTTTAAGAGTGACTTCAATGTGTGAGCACACGGTACTAAGCAGAAAAAGTGGCAGATATAACACAACGAAATTACATCATCTGACGGTCACAAAATAAAAGGATTCAATATATAATTATGGCTATTACAGATCAGCATATATTTATACACACCAGATATGGTTCTATTCTGGACTAGAAATTCACTATAACACATGCACACGGTCAATACCAGCAGGTTTTTGCTATGCAATCTGAGAGCTGCATGGTGCAGGGGCAGAGTCACTGATTCAATTGATGTGTCACTTGTTAGACAGTATGCTGTTACTTTGATGCAATCCCTATTTTCTTTGCTGCAGTTCTAGCAGTTCTCAGCTTGACGAAAAGCTGCTAATGAATGGGGGCATGGTTACACAGAGCAGTTAACAAGGAGGCAGGAGACCCCTAGTTCAGTAGTGATACTTTCCTGCTGATAAAACATAGGATTTTATTGAAACCACAACAACACACAGCCTAGTACGTAACGCATCACTGGCTTCAGGCTCTCAGATTATATAGCAAAAAACGGGTGACAGATTCCCTTTGACAGGCTGGGTGCTCTCAAATTTAACACCTTCGTTACCTTGGACAAATTAAGTATGTCACGGTCAGCTGGTACTTACCGACCTTGGACGTACTGAGCATTATGCATGCGCGCGATCGCCGCCTGGTGATCAGCTGATATCATAGCTGATACCAGGCACCCACTGCCAGGAATGGTGACCGCACCACTCCTGCAGTTTAACCTCCTAAACGCTGCAATCGATAGCGATCGCAGCATTTAGAAGGCAGGCAGAAAGAGGGGGCTCTATCTGCCCTCCGATTAGCACCCCTGTAACGTCATCGCGAGGGCCCGATCGTTGCTATGGTGACTAGAGTTGAGCGAAACAGGTCGGTCAGATTCAAAAGTCGCCAACTTTCGCCAAAGTCGGGTTTCATGAAACGAAACCCGACCACAGTGTGAAGTTGGCCATACGGTCGGCGACCTAAGCGCCTAAGTCGGGTTTCGCCGAATGCTTGCACGTGACTTTTTTCAGCCAATGAGAGAAGCGTAGCGGGAGCGTAGCTGGAGTGGGAGTGGGAGAGAGGGAGAGAGAGAGAGGGAGAGGGAGAGAGAGAGAGGGAGAGGGAGAGAGAGAAGAGAGAGAGATGTCGCCGCCTCTAGGGTTAAAATTCATGCCAGGTGTGTTTACACTCCTCCACTCACTGCCGACTTTTCTCCCCATTGACTTGCATTGGGTTTCGTGTTTCACGACTTTTCCCTATAGTCGGCCGATTTCGTTCGACTAGTCTTTTGAGAAAGTCGGGTTTCATGAAACCCGACTCGACCCTAAAAAAGGCAAAGTCGCTCATCTCTATTGGTGACCCAATGTTGTCATGGTGACATCCGGATCACGGGGCAATGGCAAGCTCCTCAGACCATGCGCAGGTGCTTGTGTCAGTGAAGCACTGAGAGTTATAATCCATCGCACTGCTCCTGTATTGCAATGGAGTAGAACAACAAGATTACTGAATGTAAAAGTAAAAAAGAAAAATTTGTAAAAGTATTTTAAAAAAAATTCAAAAAATGATTAAAAAAATGTATTGTACTGATAAATTTCTCTTTTTATGTAAAAAGAAAAGAAATACAATTTTTTTAAAAAAAGTACACGTTTGGTATCGCTGTGTCCAGAACGACATGACCCATAAAGCTGTCCCACTAGTTACCGTAATCCCTTCAGTAAATACCGTAAAAAAAAAAAAAAAAACGGGACAAAAAAATTATAATTTTTCATTGCTGAACATAATGTGGAATAAAATGTGATGAAAAAGACGAATGTAAATAAAAATAGTATCACGGAAACCATCATCTTAACCTGCAAAAAACAATCCACCATACAGCTCCATCAGTGGAAACAAAAAAGTTCTCTCTCTTAGAATGAAGGTATGCATAAATAACTATTTTTTGTAATAAAAAGCGTCTTTTAGTGGGTGACAGCAGCAAAACATAAAAACCCGCTATTAGAGATGAGTGACTTTGCCTTTTTTAGGGTCGAGTCGGGTTTCATGAAACCCGACTTTCTCAAAAGTCGAGTCGAACGAAATCGGCCGACTACAGGGAAAAGTCGGAAAAAGTTGTGAAACACGAAACCCAATGCAAGTCAATGGGGAGAAAAGTCGGCAGTGAGTGGAGGACTGTAAACACACCAGGCATGAATTTTAACCCTAGAGGAGGCGAAATCTCTCTCTCTTCTCTCTCTCTCTGTGCCTCTCCCTCTCCAGCTACGCTTCTCTCATTGGCTGAAAAAAGTCACGTGCAAGCATTCGGCGAAACCCGACTTTGGCGCTTGGGTCGCCGACCGCATGGCCAACTTCACACTGTGGTCAGGTTTCGTTTCATGAAACCCGACTTTGGCGAAAGTCGGCGACTTTTGAATCTGACCAACCTGTTTCGCTCAACTCTACCCGCTATAGATCTGGTATCGCTGTAATCGCACCGACCCGTAGAATAAAGTCGCCTAATCAATTATATCGCATGAAGAATGGTGTAAAAAATAAATAAAACCAATTTTTCATCTGCTGTTTTGTTCATTCTGCCTCCTAAAGATCGCAAATTTATCCTGCGCACTGCACTGAGCGCTTACAGCGGCGTTTCCAAGTATCTCTGAAAAACGGCATTCAGATGGAAACTCCGTTGAAAGATTCCCTATAATGAGGCAGATCGAAGCACTGTGGACGTTTTCTGACCTATGAACTGGCGGTGTCATCCACAGTTTTGTGCACTTCTGAAAAGAAGGACATTCTTTAACAGAGGCTAGACAGATTCCATAGTAAGTCTGCTGCCTCATTATAGTGAATAGATCTCTCAGGACTTTCATCTGAATCACGTCACTCAGATTTAGATGGAAACCCCAATGCAAGTGCTCAGCGTAGAGCGCCGAACAAAATGTGATTCGAAACGTCCCAAAAGAAAATGTTCACAATAAAATATTCAACTCAGTTCACAAAAAAAGCAAGCCCCCAACTCAGGTTTGTCATTTGTTAATGGAAATATAGCAGGCTTCCACATTACTGGTAGTATAATGACTCTGGAAAAGCTAAATGGCTCCTCGCCTCTCGAAAGAAATTTAGCAAATTCTGCACTCCCAAGTTCAAATGCCTCTCTCCCTTCTGAGCCCCACAGTGTACCAAAACCACATATAATGTCTAAATGTTTGGCATTTCTGAAGTGATGAGAACTTGCCTAATTTATGGGTCTCCAGAAGCATGAGCTGGCCATACCATACTGGCGACTGCAACTACTGGTCACTACAGCGGCAGTTTGCAATTTTCACTTGGCAACATTCATTGCTGCTTGTTTCTGGAAAACACCCATGTATTCAAAATTGTCACTACACCTGTAGAAAGAGTCCCAAAGGGGTAAAATTTCCAAAATGGGGTCACTTGAGGTGCTCTGTATATAAAGTTCGCAAACTATTCTAGGAAAATCTGTGCTCCAGGAGGCAAATAGTGCTCCGTCCCTCCCGAGTCTCGCCGTATGGCTAAGCAGTACTGTGCAGCCACACATGGGGTATTGCCACGTTCAGTAGAAATTGTGGGATAAATTATGGCTCCATTTTTACCAATTTATTGGGTAAAAATGTAAAATCTAGGGCTAAAACTAAATTTTTTCACAGCAAAATGGTATAAAATTGGGTGAGGCAAATGTGTCAATATGATCACTGCACCCCTAGATGAACTCATTTGGGAGTGTAGTTTGTAAAATGAGTTCACATATGGAGGGATTTCTGCTGTTCTGGCACTTCAGTGCTCTGCCAATGTGATATAGTGCTGTTCTGCCCTCTGAACATAGGGCAAATGATGTTTGTATTATGTGCTGGTTTAGTTAGCATCATCTAGTGGTGGCTGAATTTATAGCTGTCTTAAATAGCTTTTTCAGCTTGTGTCTTTAACAGTGGTGCATTGTGGGATTGAAGCAATGTATTCTGGGATTTAGAAGATGGTATTTTCTTCTGTGTATTTCATGGGACGCATGTGTTTATTTGTCCTCTTGTAACTCCTCTACTTGAGTTCGTTATCCGGATAAAGCATATCTGGTAAGATTAATATCTTTTCTTGCAATGCAGTGTTGTACAGAGATGTTATTAACTGTATAGCAGCTAGTGCTCAGTAGATGCAATTAGACACCTGTGTATCAATCACACTGTATACTTCCTGTAATTGTGTTAGCTATGTGATCATCTGCCCAATAGTTACCCATGTCGTTTGTATTCTTTATAATTTTATCGCATGTTCTATACTCCACCAATAAACAATTTAGACCACAGAGAACTGCTTACTTTGGAAGATATAAGGTGGTTTATGCTGTATGCTAGAATGCACACCGTGTCAACGTGTATGAAGGCAGAACAAGCGCCCTCAAACCATTCTGCAAAATTTGAACTCCAATATGGTACCTCTTCAATTCTGAGCTTTGCAATGTGCCTCAAAAGTAGTATTCCCCCATATCTGGCATATTGGCGTACTTAGGAGAAATTGCACCATACAATTTGTTGTGCAAATTCTCCTGTTACCCTTGTGAAAATAAAAAAATGGGGCTAAAATAAATTTTTTGTGGGTAAAATGTGATTTTTTTTACATTTTCGAAGCTCAACATTATAAACTTCTCTGAAGCATCTGGAGGTTCAAGATGCTCTCGACACATGTAAATACGTTCCTTGAGGAGTCTAGTTTACAAAATGGGGTCACTTGTGGGGGGTTTCCACTGTTTAGGCACATCAGGGGCTCTCCAAACTGGATAGGGTGTTCACTAATGAGTCCAGCAAATTTTACAGTGAAAAAGTCAAAATGATGCTCCTTCCCTTCTGAGCCCTGCCGTGCCCCCAAACAGTAGCTTTCTCCCTCATATGGGGTATTGGCGTAATCAGGAGAAATTGCAATTGTATGGTGCAAATTCTTCTGCTACCCTTATGAAAATGCAATATTTGGGGCTAAAAACATTTTTGTGGTGAAGATGTGATTTTTTTATTTACACGGCTCAACGTTAGAAACATTTGTGAAGCATCTGAGGGTTCAATGTGCTCAACCCACATTTAGATCAGTTCCCTGAGGGGTCATTTTGTCCAGTAATTGTTCAAGCAAATTTTGCATTCAAAAGTCAAACATCACAACTTCCATTCTGAGCTCTGCCGTGTGCCCAAACAGTAGCTTTCTCCACATATGGGGTGTCGGCATGCTCAGCAGAAATTGCACAACAAATTTTGAGGTCCATTTTTTCCGGTTACCCTTGCAAAAACAAAAATATTGGGGTCTAAAGTAAATTTTTTCTAACAAAAATGTAAACATTCATTTTTTTTAATTCCACATTCCAAAACTTCCTATGAGGCACCTGAAGGATTAATAAACTTCTTGAATGTGGTTTTGAGCACCTTTATGGGTGCAGTTTTTAGAATGGTGTCACTTTAGGGTATTTTCTGTCATATAGACCCCTCAAAGTCACTTCAAATGTGACTTGATCCCTAAAAAAAAATGGTTTTGTAAATTAAATTTTGTTAGAAAAAGGAGAAATGGCTTTAACCCTTCCTAAAAAAAAAATAGTTTAAAAAATTGTGCTAATGTACAGTAGACATGTGGGAAATTATATTTATTATTTTTGTGACATCTCTCTGATTTAAAGACATAAGAATTCAAAGTTTGAATATTTTCAAATTTCCCAAATTTTTGCCAAATTTCCATTTTTTTTCACAAATAAACACAAGTTATAGTGAATAAATTGTAAATCTATCTTGAAATACAATATGTCACGAAAAATCAATCTCAGAATTACCAGGATCCGCTGAAGCGTTCCAAAGTTGTTGTATCATAAAGTGACACTGGTCAGAATTGGAAAAATTGGCCCCGTCATTAACGTGTAAACCACCTTAGGGGTAAAGGGGTTAAGAATTTCTGAAAGTCCTGAAATGATGGACCATCTTGGCCATACAATTGAGACACTGCGCAACAATAACTTGTATAAAGGCTTTTTTTCCCAATCAGAGATAGAGCTGAAATCTGCTTACCTGTCGTAATGTCCTTGCCACTAAACTCTCCAACACTGGGCCTCTATCTTCATGAAGCAAATGAACTTCATCTAAAATCAACAGTCTCACGAGCTGAGATAAGGCCACATCTCCAACACTCTTTCTGGTAACAACATCCCATTTCTCTGGGGTGGTCACAAGCATCTGCATGATAACAAAAAGCAAATATGATGGTCAGGAAAAGAACAGAGATCACTGATAAGCAAGAGTTAAAAGAATTCATTGTAAAGGCCCCGTCACACTAAGCGACTCACCAGCAATCCCGACACCGATATGAAGGTGTCAGGATCGCTGGTAAGTCGCTATGTGATCGCTGGTGAGCTGTCACACAGACAGCTTCACCAGCGATCAGCACAGCGATGCCGAACGCCCGGCATCGCTGGCCATCCTGTAAAAAATAGATTAAAAATAAAAAATATATAGTTATTCTCACCTTCCGACGTCCCGTTCAGCCATCCTGCCTCTCTCCACGCTTTGGTCCCAGTGATCCTTTGCACGAATGACCGTGAGAAGTCACGGTCTCGCGGGATAACAAAGTCTCGCGGTCATTCGTGCAAAGGATCACTGGGACCGGAGCGTGGAGAGAGGCGGGATGGCTGAACGGGACATCGGAAGGTGAGAATAACTATATTTTTTATTTTTTTTTATTATTTTTTAACACCTGATCGCTGGTCTCCCGCTGTCACACACAGCGATGCGTGCTGGCCAGCGGGAGACCAGCGACCAAAGAAATGTCCAGAGGTTTCTTCCAGCGATCAGCGATACTGGCAGGGGGGCCGCTCGCTGATCGCTGTCACACACAGCGATCTCGCTGGTGAGATCGCTGTTACGTCACAAAAGTTGTGACTCAGCAGCGATCTCGCTACCGAGATTGCTTAGTGAGACGGGGCCTTAACAGCATGGCTCTATATTCTGAAGAAAACGTACATTAGAAGGGTTTGTCCAAGTGGCAAAACACTATCACATATGTATCAGGTAGCATAAATTTGAGGTTTGTGTGTAAAGGTACCGTTACACTTAGCGAAGCACCAGCGATCCCGACAACGATATGGATCGCTGGTGCATTGCTAAGTGGTCGCTAGTGAGCTGCCACACAGGCAGATCTCACCAGCGACATCGCTGGGGTCGGGGGTCGCTACTTACCTGTCAGACACGGCGATCCTGACGTCCTCCCACCCGCGTCCATGCGTCGCTCGTCGGCGCCACAGGAAGCCCAGCAGGAAGCGCCCGACGAGAAATGATCCAGGACCTTCTCGCGCGACCAGCGATAATCAGTGGGGGAGCCGGTCGGAGGTAAGTATCACATGTAGTGATATCGCTAGCAATATTGCTGCTACGTCACAAAATCGGTGACTTTACATCGATACTGCTAGCGATATTGCAGTGTGTAATGGGGGCTTTAGTCAGAGTGGGAACAACTCTTTTCACGACCTCTGATGAATAAGGCAGACCCCTGAGTGGGGACCTCTTTTAATATTGTCTTATGTGCTGAGATGAAGACATGAGAGATGGTATTTCAAAACATCAAAAATATACAAGTAACGACGCTGTTTCTATTGCAAAAGAAACATGGGTAAGCTAACACTTGAAAGACTGCCATCACTGCTAAGTAGAGCAGCAATGGGGCACTAATTACTAATTAGAAGTACAAAAGAAATCAGTGGAAAAACCATATACAATTCTGAGACCAGATAAACTAAATATTTCTTATTCTTTAAAATCCAAAGTGGCAGATGAATTCTGACAGTCATAGCAATAAAACACATTTCTGACATAGGCAAAATGTGTAATGGATCAATGACAATAAAAGCATATACTGTAATTTATAGCAGCGGTCCCAAACCTTTTTTTTTTACCATGAAAGCCAAATTCATCTCAGAGATGGTTGCAAGTCAAATCCAGCTTTCACACCCCCCCCCCCCCCCCCCCAGTAATGGCAATCAGAACCCACTATGACCCAAGTGATGATAGCCAAAAAATTTTCACAAAAACTTAGACCTTGTGTAGTATTCCTGTACAGGCAGCATACTTACACCCAAGGATTCCAACTTTACCCCCCTTCATTATTCCTGTATTAGGCACACTCACCACATTATTGCATCCAGCTTCATGTACCTAGTCTGACTATTAGTATCATCTTATCTCCAGCTTCCCATATTTATCACCTCCTTTGCCCTCCGCTAGTATATCCACATCCAGATCTGCTCTTCTGAGCAGGGTTACTTACAAAATTAAGTACAGGGTGGGCCATTTATATGGATACACCTAAATATAATGGTAATGGTTGGTGACCCAAATCAGCGCGATGAATTTGCAGAATGGGCAAAACAAAAATTGGAACAGGACCCTCAGTTTACACAGAACATTATGTTCAGTGATGAGGCAAACTTTTTTGGGTGGGCCATTTATATGGATACACCTAAATAAAATGGGAATGGTGACAGTTTTCTTGCATAGGATGTCTTGCATTGAAATCTGCTGCAATGATCCGGGTACTGCGTTCACCAGGCAGCAACACAATTTCTATCCGCTCCTCACATGTTAACCTCTGCGACATGTCAATGGCTGTAAACAAAGAGAACTTGCAAATAACTCATGAAAGAATAGTTACCTTAAAACCAAGCACACCATTGTTTTTCTTGTGAAATTCTCAATAAGTTTGATGTGTCACATGACCCTCTTCCCGTTGGAAAAAATAAAGTTGGATCTAAAATGGCAGCCATGGTCACCACCCATCTTGAAAATTTTTCCCCCTCCCATATACTAATGTGCCACAAACAGGAAGTTGATATCACCACCCATGCTATTTAGGTGTATTCATATAAATGGCCCACCCTGTAGTATCTGGAGACCTGCTAACAGTTTGCCTGATTTAGTGCTAATACACTAAGTTGGCAGAGAACATCATGGGCCTGCGAGCCACATGTGGCTCCCTAATCATAGGTTGGGGATCCCTCCTCTATAGGCTGTACATAATTTAATTGTTTTTCCCATCAGGTTTATGTTGCTTACGGGAATAGTATTACGGTATATATTTTATTGCTAAAGCAAAAAAAAATAACCTGCCTTTACTCATGTAGAAAAATAATTTTAAAAAATTAGAGTTCTCAGTATACGATACATTTTAATGGCTCCTGTAAAAATGGATGCTAGAGTGCTATTGAAAAGAGAGCCTTTAGTACAAATGAAATAAATATACATTTTATATAAAAAAAAAATCATTTTTGCAGTACTCATGTTAGTATATGAGCCAGTATAATGTGTGATGACACATTATATTTCATTATATACAAGAAGAGAAAAAGGAGTACAAACACCCGTTTAAAATTTATCAAAAAACTTTTTTCTATTATTATAATATTATAAAGACACCATATTCAAATACTTTAAAAAGATTATATGGACAAAAATTCAAAATGAAGTACACAAACAGAATTAAGCTCTGAGACAAGCACAGATTATGTATGGACTGGGAATTTTGAGACCTAAAATGATCACCGTGGCATAATAGAATACTATAATATACACTGCTCAAAAAAATAAAGGGAACGCATAAACAACAGAATATAACTCCAAGTAAATCGAACTTCTGTGAAATCAAACTGTCCACTTTGGAAGCAACACTGACTGACAGTCAATTTCACATGCTGTTGTGCAAATGGAATAGACAACAGATGGAAATTATTGGCAATTATCAAGACACCCTCAATAAAGGAGTGGTTCTGCAGGTGGGGACCACAGACCACATCTCAGTACCAATGCTTTCTGGCTGATGTTTTGGTCACTTTTGAATGTTGGTTGTGCTTTCACACTCGTGGTAGCATGAGACGGACTCTACAACCCACACAAGTGGCTCAGGTAGTGCAGCTCATCCAGATGAGATCCTCAGACCCCTTGTGAGACCATTTGCTGGTGCAGTTGGCCCTGGGTTCCTTCTAATGTAGGACAATGCCAGACCTCATGTGGCTGGAGTGTGTCAGCAGTTCCTGCAAGATGAAGGCATTGAAGCTATGGACTGGCCAGCCTGTTCCCCAGACCTGACTCCGATTGAGCACATCTGGAACATCATCTCTCGCTCTATCCACCAACGTCACGTTGCACCACAGACTTTCCAGGAGTTGGCAGATGCTTTAGCCCAGGTCTGGAAGGGGATCCCGCAGGAGACCATCCGCCTCCTCATCAAGAGCATGCCCAGACATTGTAGGGAGGTCATACAGGCACGTGGAGGCCACACACACTACTGAGCATCTTTTTCTTGTCATGAGGCATTTCCACTGAAGTTGGATCAGCCTGTAATTTGATTTTCCACTTTGATTTTGAGTATCATTCCAAATCCAGACCTCCATGGGATATTCATTTTGATTTACATTGATAACTGTTATGTTTTATTGTTCTGAACACATTCCACTGTGCAATGAATAAAAATATTTGGAATATTTCATTCAGAGATATCTAGGATGTGGTATTTTAGTGTTCTCTTTATTTTTTGAGCAGTGGATATAAATATTGTAGCTGTACTAGGCTCTGACAACCAAGATCAAAGTACCACACTAAAAGCGCAGCTAAAATTAAAGCAGACTGCCACTATTGCTACAATATAGTAAAACACCAATATTAATTATTCAGTGTTATAGTCCTAGCAAAAGAGGTCTTATCTATATAAATCCCTGTGTGCCGTCAGACCACGCAGCCCCAATGCGCGTTTCGCGTGGGCTTCCTCAGGGGGCTATTTATTAGGCTATTCACATGTTTATGTTTGCCCTTTTTTTGCCCAATAAAGGTCTGTGTTAGGCCATGTTCACACGTTCAGTATTTGATCAGCATTATACATCCGTTTTTTGAAAGCCAAAACCAGGAGTGGAACAATCAGTGGAAAAGAGTAATAGAAACACGTCACCACTTCTGATTTTGGTTTACAAATACTGATGTAAAATACTGACCAAATACTTAAGGTGTGAATATGGCCTTATTTTGGTCCGACCTGTAGACCCAACTCAGTCATTCAAGTGAATAGGTCTGGAAAAAAACGGAAAGCATATGGATGCCATCCATGTTCTGTACTTTCTTTTGTCTCTGACTGGTAGGAGAATCTTGAGAACCTTCATTAGTTTATTTTAGCATATGAGAAACTCAGATGACTGATTCATTGGACCTTTCCATAACTAATAAAACTATGATCCAGCAGACTGATGAAAAAAAAACAGTCCATTACATTGGGAAGAGAAAAAAGTTACAGGGGAATTAGGCCTTAAAAGAAATGTAAAAGTATTTATAATAGGAGAATTGGGTTTGCATCTTTTAATCTTCGCTGCTTCCTGTTAACACTAGTTTGACTTTTCGTTCCTTTACGTAGATGTCATAAGGCTAATTGGGTCAGAATATTACTAGCTAACTAAATGTGGTCCATCAACAGCACGGCTTTCCAGAAAACTGGGCCTAACTGCTGCAGATGGAACAGATATCATTTGGAAATTAACCACGTCAGCCATTGAGATTAGCAGCTGTACTCCGACACAAGACTAATTAGCAAACTGTAATGGAATACATTTAGCAATGCATATTACAATTTTCAAGGTGTGAAAAACAAGTAATCCCAGCTATTTAAGTAATTTGTTGGCGCTATGCTGCATTTACTGAATAATATTCATGACCTGAACATAAAATACAGGAAGATAAAACTTGTTTTCTGATTCATTTTCTATTAAATGCAAATGGCTGACCAATAATAATACAGGCATACATCTGGTGTAATTTACCGCATGAAAAGAGTATTAAGATCTAAATAGATAACTGAATAGAATGTTAGACATTATCCATGACACCAGCTTTATTTCTAATTAGATTACTAATAATACAAATAATGTTAAAAAATTGTAAAAAATAAAAAAAATGGGGAAATGTAATTTGTTTTACAATCCACATACCACTGTACAACAAAGGTGGGGTTGGGTACTGACGTGTAGACATAAGGCGTAGCTCGTATAAGTCTTCCATTCCATGCCATGCCAATGGTAAACACTGAAGTCAGACAGGTAAAATTCTTCCCAGCTATACTCGGTATCATACCTTTTCACATGGATCTTACATTGTGGACAGTGATATTATCTTCATATTTAGAAAAAAATTCTGTAGACCATTGTAGATTCAGCTATATGCGGCAAGATAAGCTTAGAGACTATAGATGATTGGCTATACAAAGAAGATGGCTGTAGGCTCTTTGGGAATACAATTACTCCCTTAGAAGACCAACACTTGGCCATACCCATATATACTCATGTAGTTAGGAATGACTGATGTATATGCGTATCTCCTGTTAGGACAAAAGGATAGGGCCTGTTGACATTCTTTGCCCCCCACAGTCGACATTTGCCAAAAGGAGAACTCTAGGCTGATCAACCGATTGCACCAACATCCAATTAATATATACAATCACACAAAAAGCAATATATATGTCCCAAGCTTGTGATAAAAATCTGTGTGTTGGCTTTGAGGATAGTGAGGTTTGAAACACAGAAAATGTACATGCTATGTAATTTAGCCTATTGGGGTTACGTAATAGCAACATTACATAGCCTACTTTGTGGCCGAGCTGTTGTGGCTCCTAGAAGTTTCCATTTCATAAAAAAGCACTTAAATGAGAACTGCAGTTTCAACAAACTTTGCATAAATCAACAGTATAAGCTAATATAAGAATCTTTATAAGACATCTTATGAGAAAAATCTGCTTATTTCTATGGTTATGAGCAGCTTATTTACTTCTACTCTGAAAAAGTGCCATCAGACTGTCAACATAGTGAGGTGTCAGGTTACACAGCCTACTATACTCTATGGAGAGGAGATTGGAAGGAGCAAAGTGAGAAAAAAGGCAATGGCAATCAACGAAAGAATGTGCTGAGCTTTCTAACAAGGCTTTTACCTCAACAGAGAGCTAGATTCACGTCTACAATGATAAGTACAGCTGTGTAATTTCCTACATAATGCTGCGTCTGTATGTGCCAAATTCCATCTGTGTCTTTCAGCAGCTTTTTGCCACTTCTAAGAGCAGCAAAATATAGCGACTGAGACCCTGATTCCAGCAATGCTGCAATTTTGATGAAATCACTGTTTAATATGCAAAATATTATCATTAGAGGACTAGTAAACCTGCTGTTACCAACTACACCCCCAGCAATTGTTAGCTTTATGCCTGTGACAGTGGTGTAGATGGTAAAGATGAGCGGATTGCTTTGCGCAACCATGGTCCAGAAGCTGCACAAATTTCCTGTCCTTCCAGTATTCTGAGCTCGTCTGATTTGCTGTACTGCAACCTCGTCACCTGTGCGCTGCACAGCACACACGTCGTCAAACCAGGCCGACGAAACAAATCACTCAACGTGAAAGGTCCGGAAAATTGCACAGCTCCTGTTTACGGTCAGAAAACATTGACCTAGAAAAATGGGGGGCTGCATACAAAAAATTGCTAGATCTGCAACAGATAAAACAGTGATTTTTATAAAAACTGCAGAAAACAGTAAAATAAATGATATATCGCTGGAACCAAGATCCCCGTCCCTACATCATGGGGTGGCATAAACCTGCCACAGATTCCCTTTAAAGGTGAGTTGGCACCTATAGCAAAATCAGAAATGTGACAAACCTTGCCATGTTGACAGCCACCTCTCTGTGACCCATTTAATGTTTGTGTATGAAGAGAACATTATTGTATGGCGTATTTTATACATGTTTGTACGGAGTGTAGATAATTAGAAGTGGTGTCCACATAGGTTTTACCATATAACAGGGAATTCAAAGATATAGATAGAAAAATAAATGCATTTTTTATTAAGATATAGAAATGACAGATCATGTGTAATAAAACTAACTAGTGAAAGACATTTCCATCTTGGATTTCTACAAGGGCACAGCAAAAGAAAATGGACTAACAATACATACTTTTGCTGTCAGACTAAATTTTTCTCAGCGCATGAAACCTTTTTTCCACGTCTAAACTCTGTTAGAATTATTATTAGGTTTTGCTACAGGTTTATCTTTCCCATAGGGAAAAGTGTAGACGAGAAGCATTTACATTTTAAATCTCGCTGAAGGTTACATTTAGAAGCATTACACTGCTTTCCAAAAAAACAAATAAATATGCATTTTACTCGTTAAAATTACAAACATTAGCATCCGCACCGTGCATATTTAAATGAGAATAGAGTGGGTCAGAATCAACTTAAAGCTGAATGATATACCGTATTCAGAAATTAGTCCAGGCAAACATTGCTATATTTATCCATTAGGGCTATTATCGATATGGACATGTATGATGAGACATTATTAACAATTTAAGAGCCATATGGGCACACTGCATGTAACAGATGTTGTGGTAAACAGTATTTTTGCATGGAAGGGGTTGTCCACTTTTAAGAAATTGCCCACAGATGTGTCTGGAACATGACTATCTGTCAGCGTCAATCCCGTCAAAATAAAAAGGTGCTCAAATATAAGTTCTTAATAATCATTCGCTGAACATATGTGAAAGATTGTTATTAGAGGTGTACGACACCTTTTGCTACTTCTGTTGAAATTCAACAATATTGTGGAACAATGGGGATTTAGTGCCAGAAAACTAGTGTAAAAGCTTTGAAAAGTTGAGAGGGCAAGATGGAGCATGGCCACTCCTGCCAGTCAAGATCATCAACAGTGCCAGCATTTTGTACGCCAGAAATGCTACTAATAGAATTTCTAGCCCAGCGCACCGAGACGCACGCCACTCAGAGCTGTGCATGATTACAACTAACACAGTACAGCAGAACTGAACTTTGTCTCATTACAAACACAACAAGCAAATTTGCGGCTATCCTCTCATAGAGATGTCAGTGCTGCTGTACTGCCCTTCCCCTATACTTGCTGCCTGGGAGATGGAAGCTGGAGCGCTGTGAGAGGACTACAGCTGCAAATGTTTTTGTACAGAGACCAACTTCACTTCTGCTGTACTGTGTTAGTTCTCATCTCACTGCAGAGCTGTGTGATTATGAGAACAGAATGTCAGACATTACATGTCTCACACTTGCAAGGGTGCTTTCACACTGCGCTTATCTCCACATTTGTCACTCCCATCGGGGCTTTCGTCCATATACCCCTGAAAAACAGAATTAGGGAGCAAATGCCGACTGGGCCATAGACTATAATGATGTCTGTAGAGTGAACATGTGCTGTGTCATGCGTCATTTTCAGGCTAATACGTCTGAGTGTCCGCCTCCAGTAGGCGTACACGCCCCAAAATTATGGACATTAGAGTGCATGTTCACACTACCAGCATCATTATTGTCTATAGCCCCATTGACGCATACGTCCGAATTTACTGATTGGACATAATTTCTTAGCATGTTTATATCAGCGGACCGAGCTGAATGATTCTC
This sequence comes from Dendrobates tinctorius, assembly GCF_039654945.1. Taxonomy (NCBI): domain Eukaryota; kingdom Metazoa; phylum Chordata; class Amphibia; order Anura; family Dendrobatidae; genus Dendrobates; species Dendrobates tinctorius. The sequence continues at coordinate 6,258,399 of NW_027361779.1, read as the reverse complement.
ACTGAATGGTGTTAGAGATGGTGTATTATTCTTGGCAGCATGATTGGACATAAAATTTCTGTAATTCGCATGCACTTTGCTTAAACTGTAATATGCGGTGTTTCTTGACCAGCAAAAATACACAGCGTCAACCACGCCGCCAATACTCTCCATGGGAACTTAGTCCCTGAGTGTTCTGTGCCTAGAAGCCAGGGCTGTGGAGTCGGTACGCCAAACCTCCGACTCAAACTCCTCAATTTCCATGACTCCATCTCCGATTCCAACTCCAACTCCCTCATACCAGGGCTGTGGCGTCGGTAAGTCAAACCTCCGACTCCGAAATTTCCATGACACCGCCTCCGACTCAAACTCCGACTCCACCAAAATGGGCTCCGACGCCATGACTCTGACTCCACAGCCCTGCTAGAAGCTTAAAATTAGATTGAGTTAGGTTTCATGTGTGTATATAAAAGGACTAATAAATATGAAGTGGCACAGATCGCAATTGGCCATCTTGTGACCGCAACAACTGACTGACTGACTGGAAGTTAGCGGTAACAGTCACAAGCTCTCAGTATAAGCTTATGAGAGACTTGTTATGGTTCTCATAGACTTACACTGAGTTGTGACTTCTGGCTTGCTCGTGCTCAGCAAACACTGAAGACGACCGAAGCGGCACTGAAAACATAAGACGATGACGGCTGGTAAGTATATTACTAGTGGCAAGTAACTTACAACAGTGATACCCTTCAGGCGGGGAAATACAAAAAAAATGCTGGAATTGTGCTTTAAAAATCAGAAGCATCAAACATCAAGATTACAGGTGAAATAATCACTTGTGGCCTTCTCCAGAGTTCCCCTTCGCAAGGACATTTCCTTGTGACAGGACATCCTAGCTCGCGCTTGCTACTTATATTGGGCTGATGCACCTATTAAAGACAATTCATTTTGGACCTTTCCAGTACAATCAAGTGTCTTCATCTAAGTTACATCCAATTTACCTGCCTTCTCATTAAATGGATATTATACGGATGGCAGTGATAATTAACAAAGATCACAGAGAAAATAAAATATTTTACTCTGATATAGTATAGATAAAATGACCGCAGGAACAAATGTCAACCTTTTAAAGCTAATGTAACTTTTTAAAGTCCTAATGGTATCTTTATAGGTCTAATTTATAGTTACCCATTGAAACAGCAAATACATGACACACCTGGGAAATATGCACAACCTTTATACTGAATCGCATGAAATGGATAATTCTAATACTAATCAACATGAAAAATCCAACCAGGGAATTCTAGAAGGCAAAGCTTCAGCATTACTGATGCATAAAAACTGATGTACCATTTCAGCATTTCAAAGTTTAATCTGATAACGCCATAGAAAAAAGGAAACTGCCGTTGGGGTAGAGAAATTAAACAGCTCATTTTCCCTAATATACGAGGAACAGGAACTGGAATCTGATTTTGGCAGCCAAACTCAATACTAATGAAAGTGTAAATCAACATTAAAAAGTACAGTAAATTTGCACAATATTTTATAGCACTAACTTTAGAGTATTTTCTCCAAACTAAAGTGCAGTTAGTGCAAGGAAATGAGGTTTGGAAAATTATCTGTGTGGATTTTTGTATCTGCTGGCACTTCTAAATGGGCAGCATGCTATACCAATATTACGCAGATTTGATCACAGATTTGCTGCAAATTTATTTTCAGCAAATATTCTGTGAATAAATGGAACTATAACTATTTAAAGGAACCCGTCAGCCCTTTTGTGCTATGCAATCTGATAGCAGCATTAGGTAGGGACAGAGACCCAGATTCTAGTGATGTATCACTTAGTGTCCTAAGCGCAGTAGTTGTGATAGAAGCACAGTTTTATCTGCTGCATAAGTAGCAGAGTTCAGTTGTCGAGCTGTGTATAACCCCATCCACGTCACAGCATTCTGTGTACATTGTATAGTGACAGAGAGCTGCTAATCAGGGCTGGGGGACAGGTTGGACTAGGAGGCATCAGACCACAAACACTGATTGAATTAAAAGAGCAAATACACAGTATAGTAAGTGACACATCACTGAAATCAGTGTCTCTGCTTCTACATCATGATGCTCTTAGATTACATAGCAAAAACTGTTACAGTTTTCCCTTTTACTGTCATTACTCAAAGTAAAGGCCCTTATACAAATTAGAAAACGTTGGCCAAACTGGGTTGACCATCTGATTTGTAAGACGGCCTTTTGAGAGATGAGTAAAAGACCAATCCCCTTCTGTTCTCAGAAGAAATAACACACTGCCAGACTCCTCTAGATTCCATTAGGCTATGTGCACACGCTGCGGTTTTTGCTGCGGATCCACTGCGGTTTTGGCCGCTGCGGATCTGCAGACAGTGTACAGTATAATGTAAGTCTATGGGATTTACATTCTGCTGTGCACATGCTGCGGATTTTTAACTGCGGAAAAGCTGCGGTTTTGAATCCGCAGAAAGAAATGACATGTGACTTCTGCGGATTCTGCTGTGGTTTACCATCTCCTCCACTGTAGAGGTGATAAACCGCAGGGCTAAACCACAGGCCAATCCGCAGGTCATTTTACCTGCGGTTCCGCAGACTAATCCGCAGCGTGTGCACTTAGCCTAAGGTAGGAAGTTAGTCTGATAAAAGCCCTGGTGGTTATTGTGAAAATAGCAACAGTTCAAGTATTTAAATTTTAATTCAGACTATGATCTGTAGAAAAAATGTAAAATAAAAAATGGTCAAATTGTTTTTAAAAACATAAAAACTGATTTAAATGACAGGTCATTTTCTGATAATAGCTTCCCTTATGTGGTTGCTATGTTCTGACGTCAACATGCCGCTGTCTGGAAATAGTTCAACAACAGTAATCAGAGCAAGCTCCGGTCGCTGCTCTTACCGGCAGATGCTGCCTGTGCAACACAGCTGGTGTCTGCGGTGTATGGGGAAGGCGCAGCTCCTCAGCCCAATTTGTATTTGGTAACCGATGTATGCCCTATGCCTGGAACGGTTTAAAACTTAAACAAAACCATTTCTACAATAAATGCTCCTTTAATAGAGTGACTCCTGCATTGGAAACATGGAAGTATTAATTTTGATGGTCAGCATTTAGTGCCACAGTGAAAAAACACAGCACACGTCAGGAATAATAGCTTAACATCAGGGTTAGCTGCTAGATCGCTTGGCTGTTTTTTGTGCAAAAGCTGCATGCGATAACCAAAATAATGTGATAAAACCAAGAAAAATAACTTTTTGGCCTACATCTGATTAAAATTTGATTTTCTTTTTTTACAATTTACAGTCTTACAATTAGCTGAACCTTGTTCCTCTATGCATTTTATTTATTTCTTTACATTTTTATTATGCATTGCTTATATAGCGGCATCATATTCCTCGGTGCTTTACATACATTATCATCACTGTCCCTATCGCGGCTCACAATCTGGATTCCCTATCGGTATGTCTTTGGAATGTGGGAGGAAATTGGAGAACCCTAGTGGAAACCCACGCAAACACGGGGAGAACATACAAACTCCTTGTAGAAGTCGTCTTTGGTGGGATTTGAATAATTAGTGTGCGTGATCAACACAATAATAACACGTTATGGGCTCTGGTTTATTAACAATGGCATTGTGTATGTGTTGGGTGGAGTAAGAAGAGCACATGACTTAATGAATGAGATGCATCTTAGAATTGGCGTGCACCTCTGCGCACATCTCCAGAACCTTACTCCAACCAGAGACTGGAGTAAGAATTTGGGTGTAAGGTAGACTATGTGTAGTAATTACTTGGATGGCCGGGTTTTACCATGGCTCTGTCTCGCCCCCAACTCTACCTATTGTAGTGGAGCTGGTTGGGACAGGTGTGAAAATGCAATAAGCCACAAAAAGTTTGTGTAATTTCGTGTTGCCAAAACATTTTGCAACTTTTCTGTATTTTACGCCAAAAAATGAACAAATTCTTTAACGTATTGGCTCCTTCGATTTTAGATATGGTTGACCTTGACAGACACTTGCCTTTACGCAGCTGCCCAAACTATGTAACATTTCACATTTTCCTAAGATCACAAAAGACTTTAACATCATTCAGATTGCAGGAGTTTGCAATTTATCAGCTGCTGATAGAAAAATTGGAGAGGTTAATTGGCCGTCATTCACATTTATTTTGGGAACTAAAGCGACCGCACTGCCAGTTCCTTTCAAATACTAAGCTGATTACATTCTCACAAAAAAATGAGAAAAATGATGTGGTAAGTGTCCACAGTAACACTTCAACAATGCACCTTACAATAAATTTCCCCGCAAAGACACTGAACGTTGTTTCTAAAGAAAATCTATGTCTGGCTACTCATGAACGGTTCCGCAGAATAAAGAGATTGTGTTTAATCACTTTACTGGTCCTGGAACATTGCTTTCAAAATCAAGTCTGCGGCTTCAAGTACTAGAATACAAAACCCTGCTTTCCAAAATCACTAGTCATTACACTGGTTTATATTAGGGACTGCTACTTACACAAAATACATGGATTCGGCCTTATTTAGTCTGTTCAAGGCAAATGTCTGCCACACCTATCGAGTGCAGATAACAGGGTCCAAATCCAGCAATTATCATATATATGGTACATGATGTACAACCTGTCAACTACATTATAATCATTCCTACAAAACAGGTGCCATAAACAGGAAAACACTCTCTTCTACAACAAAGACATGACACAGAAGTATATAGTATTTCTCACAAATGGTAACCAATTACTCCCCAGGCACAGAGATTCTGGAAATAGCTGTTCCCACCACTACAGTTCTACTAAGTATAAGGGGTACATTGAGTAAAAAACAGCAACTTAAATAGGTACTGCATTCTCAGTTATGGCATATTTTCAGAATATGCTATACATTTCAGGAAGATGAAGATCCAATTTCTGGGATCCGCACCGGCCTCGAGAAGGGGCCCCTATTTTCAGTGTCCATGAATACAGCGGTGGCTGAGTGGCCCTCACTACTCACTTATGGGTATTTCAAAAATAATCAAGCAAGTGTGACGTGATTATTTTTGAATCTTACACATTAGTGAATGGACGACCTTTACTTTCTTCGCCTGGGGTTAATCCATCAATGGAAAACCTCAGTTTTAAATGAAATACTAACAGTTTAGGGTCAACTAGGGCTGGGCGATCAAATAATTTTCATCAATTCGCTGTTGGAGATAAGCTCGAATGTGATTTTTGCTTAGCTTGAAAATTTGACTTTAGCTTGGCCATCCCCTTTCCGTTATCCCCGTTTTGTTTAGCGTGTCTTGTTACATTTCTGTCTCAGGCTCCATGGAGTGGGGGAGGGGACAGACCAGGGATTAACAGGAGCATAGTGAGGTCGGAGACTCAGGTCTCTCAAACATCAAGAGTACCCCCGGGGCAGGGAGAGTTAGGGTGCCAGTTCCAGGGACAGTTTGAGTCCCCCCTCCCCTACTTAAGACTGTCATAGCGGGACAGTTGTCTGTGCTGTGCATGAGGGAAGGGGGTAAGGGTTACACACTTGGGATCCCCCTTCTGTATGTTTACCTTCTGTGTCTTCTCACCCCTGTTCCTTGCCCTCCATAAACTGCAGAAAAGTTTGTTTCTGACCCATTGCCGTTCTCCTCCATCCCCACTTCCCCTTTGTGGCAGACTAGTGCTAACAACCCAAAAAAAGTAATATGACGTCATTATGATCTGAAATCTACTACAGCTATAAACAGGAGCAGATTTGTGCTATGATGTACCTCACTTTCAGGTGGAGATTATAATGCATTTAATGGCTGCAGATGACACACCTTCCTAATCCCCATACACACAAAAAATAGTCTAGATTATAATTGAAAATCATTTTCAGCTTTTAAAAAAATAAAAATTCAGATGCGCACATTACACATAAAGGGAACTTTTTTGTTATGTCTACCATGCTCAAACAACGGTTAGCAGTGGACACCAAAGGACATGGATACACAACATACAATATAGTCAGTATAAAACTATTTGAAATAAATTGTCAAAATACCCCACTTATCTAACAAGCTAATATTACAAAATGACAAACAGAGGTGTAAGCCCCAAAATTATTTCATATGTTTAAAATTAGACAAAGTCTCAGAAATAAAAAAAATTATCTAAAAGCAACACAGAAAACATCAGAAAAGGAAAATAATTTGAAAAGAAGTTTTAGCACCATGTATACCTTCCAACATAGTATGAAACTATCAAAACTATTCTGTATAGAAAAGTACTATAACTAAGTAAACTGAGGGACAACCGCTTTGAAATATATTGCAGCCATCAGGGCTATGGAATTAGTAAGCCAAACCACCAACTCCAACTCCTCAATTTCCCCCGGAAGAAGCAAAGGGTGAAACGCGAGTCGGGGCGCAGGGGGAACACTGTCAGACCACCCGCACATTCTCATGCTAAACAAGACAAGGTAATGCCATCCTTTCAACTTATGTATTATACTGGTTATATTGAGACTGAGATATATATGCACTTTTGATTGGGAAACCAGCACGGTGGTTGCGTTCGGCACTTATTTAACCACTTCTGGTATTTACCCTAAATTACTTTAGGCCTAAATTCACAAATTGTACTATTCTGTTGAGATATATATATATATATATATATATATATATATATATATATATATATATATATACACAGTATAATAATATATATATACAGTATATATACTTCCTTTTGGAAGTGCTTTGAGCAGCAAGGTGGTGTGCTGGTGAAAGGGGAAAAAAAAAAAAAAAAAACTCTTTTAAATCTTCTTCCTGAGCGAGTGTGAACGAGCTGAGTGTGACCTGAGCGTAAGTGCGAACTGTGGTAAGTGTGTGACTTGAAATTCAGTGAAGAGGTATTTGGAAAACCTATAACAAATACCTGTGTGAGTTGCTGAATTGTAAGTTGCTGAGTGCTTTCTACCTGTTCAATTTTTGCGGGGCTTTGGGGGCTTGTTTAACCTATATTTTCTCTCTTCAGGGTTAATCTCTAATAAACTATATTGCATTTAAATCTTGAGGTGTAACTATATTCACAAGGGGTTAATTAAGGGTGGGAGTTCATACAGTAATTAAGGGTTTATAAGGGGCAGCTGGTTGGGGCTCAACTCCTTTTGGAAGTGCATTGAGCAGCAAGGTGGTGTGCTGGTGAAAGGGGAAAAAAAAACAAAAAAAAAACCTCTTAAATCTTCTTCCTGAGCGAGTGTGAACGAGCTGAGTGTGACCTGAGTGTAAGTGCGAACTGTGGTAAGTGTGTGACTTGAAATTCAGTGACTTTAGATTCAGGGAGTTTCCAAGGGAGGTCTTACTGAATTGCTGTTATATTAATACTTTTTTTGTTTTTTTAATTTATTTTTGCTTATCTTATTGTCTGGTGCAATCCCCATTAGGATGTGCTCCACTATTGCCAATGCCATCCAGTGCACGTCTTGCCGCATGTATGAAATCCTTGAACAGCCGGTCGAGGGTGCATACTGCTGTGCAAGATGTGAGCACGTTGTGCATTTGGAAGCCCAGATACTGGATCTAAATGTGCAGCTGGCAACACTGAGATCCATAGACAATATGGAAAGGAGTCTTCTGCTCACTGAGCAGACGCTCAATGGGATAGATGAGGGGGGGGATGCTAGGTTGGAGCTGCAGGACAATGAAGCAGCTAGCTGGGTGACAGTTAGAAGGCGGGGTAGAGGGAAGAGCACCAGGGAGGCTAGTCCTGATCTGGCACACCCCAATAAGTTTGCTAAGTTGGCAGATGAGGGGAGTGTTGGTGCAGGAGTAGCACTGCTGCAGCAAGGCATGTCCTCTGAAAGCCGGAGGAGTGTCTGCTCCAGTAAGGGGGGAAATAGGAGAGCAGGGCAGGCCAGACAGGTTCTGGTAGTGGGAGACTCAATTGTTAGGGGAACAGATAGGGCAATCTGTCACAAAGACAGGGATCGTCGAACGGTGTGCTGCCTACCTGGCGCTCGAGTCCGACACATCGCTGATCGGGTTAACAGATTACTGGGAGGGGCTGGAGAGGATCCAGCGGTCATGGTGCACATTGGCACAAATGACAAAGTTAGAGGTAGGTGGAAGGTCCTTAAAGATGATTTCAGGGAATTAGGCTGTAAGCTTAAAGCAAGGACCTCCAAGGTGGTATTTTCGGAAATACTTCCTGTACCACGTGCCACGCCAGAGAGGCAACGGGAGATTAGGGAGGTTAATAAGTGGCTCAGGAATTGGTGTAGGAAGGAGGGGTTTGGGTTCTTGCAGAACTGGGCCGACTTCTCAGTTGGCTACAGGTTCTACGCTAGGGACGGGCTGCACCTCAATGGGGAGGGTGCAGCTGTGCTGGGGGAGAAAATGGCTAGAAGGTTGGAGACGGGGGGGGAGGGTATTCCTTTTATAGGAGGGGAAGACAGTGCAGATAGAGACCTGGCCACAAATAATGACATTGGGGGTGGGGGTGGCATGGGGGGTGGGGTTAGAACAGTTAATAATTTAAGAAAGAATAGAGGTACAGAGGGATACATAAAGTGCATGTATACTAATGCCAGAAGTCTCGCCAACAAAATGGAGGAATTGGAGTTAATGTTGTTGGAACATAATTATGACATGGTGGGGATATCTGAGACATGGCTGGATGAGAGCCATGACTGGGCTGTTAATTTACAGGGCTATAGTCTGTTCAGAAATGACCGTACAAATAAGCGAGGGGGAGGCGTGTGTTTATATGTAAAATCATCCTTAAAACCCATCCTTCGTGATAATATATATGAATCTAATGAAAATGTAGAGTCCCTGTGGGTAGAGATAAGGGGAGGGGGGAAAAACACGGGTATTACATACCTGGTAATGTGTTTTTTCATGAGACATGACGGCACCACGAGAGAGGGGATCCGCCCAGCGAGGACAGGAAACCTTCAAGATAAAAGGGGCGGCTCCTCTCTCCGCATCAGTTGTTTTACAGAGCACGAGAGGAACTCCGCAGGTTAGTGTACACATAAATAATACAACTTTAACGCTGATAAATTTCCGACACCAAGGGAGTGTATAATACTAATAATGCACCCAACTAATGACGTGATCAAATAGGGAGGGAATATAAGGGTGCCGTCATGTCTCATGAAAAAACACATTACCAGGTATGTAATACCCGTGTTTTTCCATTCTACATGACGGCACCACGAGAGAGTTACAGAGATTTGTATTCTCTTTAGGGGGGGATCACTGCTTGTAACACTCTTCTCCCGAATGTGAGATCAGAGGTAGCAGATAGGTCTAATCTATAATGTCTGAAAAAGGTAGATGGAGAGGACCAAGTGGCCGCCTTACAGATCTGGTCGATGGAGGCGTCCGCTCTCTCCGCCCAGGACGTTGCCATGGCCCTCGTGGAATGGGCTTTTAGGCCCTCTGGAACAGCCCTACCTGCACTACTATATGCTAGTATGATGGCCTCTCTCACCCATCTAGCTATAGTTTGCTTAGAGGCTTTAAGGCCCTTCCTTGCCCCCTGATATGAAACAAACAGGGCCCTCTGTTTCCTCCAGGGTTTTGTCATCTCCAAATATTGTAGGATACATCTCCTAACATCTAAGCAATGTAGCCTCTCCTCCTTCTTGTTACCGGGGTTAGAACAAAAGGATGGCAAGACTATTTCTTGAGCTCTGTGGAATTTCGACACTACCTTAGGGAGGTATGCTGGGTCTAATCTTAAGACAACTCTATCGTCCATAACCTGAGTGTACGGCGGGTCTGCTGACAGTGCGTGTAAGTCCCCCACCCTACGTGCCGATGTAAGCGCTACTAATAAGGCTGTTTTTAAAGTTAACACTTTATCTGATGTCACGTCTAGTGGTTCAAATGGACTTTCTGTTAGAGATGATAGGACTAAGTTTAGATCCCAGGGAGGAGGTTTAGGAGATGGGACAGAGTTGGCTCTAGTACAGGCCCGGATAAACCTGGCCACCCATCTATCATTTGCTAGGTCATAATTGAATAATGCTGCCAGTGCTGAAACGTGTACTTTGAGGGTGCTGACAGCTAAGCCCAAGTCTAAACCCCTTTGCAGAAACTCTAGTACTGCCCTCACAGGTACTTCCCCCTCCTGCATTGGGCCCGAGGTGGACAAAAATTTTCTCCATATTCTCCAGTATATTTTTGTAGTCACTGGCTTTCTGCTACTGATTAGGGTGGAAATTAACCTTTGTGAAAACCCTTTTTTCTCTAACAGCGACCTTTCAAATTCCAGGCTGTCAAATGCAACCTGGAGTTCGGAGGGTGATTGAAGGGACCCTGTGTTAGGAGGTCGTGGTCCTCTGGGAGTACCCACGGGTCCGTCACTGACATCACTCTTAGCCAGTAGAACCATGGTCTTTTTGGCCAAAAGGGAGCTATCATAATTACTCTGGCTCGGTCCTCCCTGATCTTCTTCAGGACTAATGGAATGAGGCATATCGGGGGGAAGGCGTACAGGAGACCTGATGTCCATTTTATCCTGAAGGCGTCTACCGCCAGTGGCATGTCTGCTGGACTTAGAGAGCAGAACTTTTGAACCTTTCTGTTGGTTTTTGAGGCGAAGAGATCTATTATGGGTTTCCCCCACATAAGCATAATCCGTTGAAAAATGGACTCTTTTAGACACCATTCGCCTTGCTTCAACCGGTTCCTGCTCAGAAAGTCTGCCTTCAAGTTGTCCACACCTCGGATATGCAGGGCCGATAATGAGAGAAACTGACGTTCTGCTAGAGTCAGGATTCTTCCCGCTATCTTCATTAATGACCGAGAACGGGTGCCCCCCTGATGGTTCACATATGCTACTGCTGTCCGATTGTCTGATAGGACTTTCACGTGATGTCCTGTCAGGTGTGTCAGTAAACCTTCCAACGCCCTTTCGATGGCTAACAGCTCCCACTCGTTTGAGGATAGATCTCTTTCGTCCTGAGCCCAAGGATCTTGAAGCCATAGGGTGTCTAGATGGGCTCCCCAGCCCCAAGGGCTGGCATCTGTCGTGATTACTCTGGAGGCTGTGTATGTCCAGGGTACTCCCCTTGGAGAGGACTCTATCTGTAACCACCACCTGAGTGACTGGAGTACAGGGTCCGGGATGGTGAGTTTTTGCTCTAACTGCCCCTGAAGCCTCAGATCGTTTTGTAACACGCACCACTGAAGTTCCCTTGTGTGAAACTGAGCCCATTTTATTGCTGGTATGCAGGAAGTTAGGGATCCCAACACTGACATGGCTTTCCTCAGAGTCATTACTGGCTTTCTTAATGTTGTCCTGATTAGGTTTTTGATTTTTCCTTCTTTTTCCTCTGGAAGGCGACATTCCTGCACCACTGAGTCTATTGTTAGGCCCAAAAAATTCTGGATCATTGTTGGTTCCAGTTTGGATTTTTTGAGGTTCAGTTGCCAACCCAGAGTCTGAAGTGTCTCCATCACTATCTTGACTTGTTCCTGACAGTGAGAGAAATCTCTCCCCACTATCAGGAAGTCGTCCAGATATGGTATTACCAGGGCATCTTTTTCCCTGAGATGTGCCGAGACCTCCGCAATTAATTTCGTGAAGACCCGGGGGGCTATTGCTACCCCAAAGGGCAGAGCCCTGTATTGGAAGTGATGCCACTGAGATTTTATCTGGACTGCCACCCTGAGATATTTGCGGTCTTGCTGCCGGATCGGGACATGATAGTAAGCGTCCTTGAGATCCAGGACCGCCATGTAACACCGAGGAAAGAGGAGTTTCACTGCAGATCTTATGGTTTCCATCTTGAATGATGGGACTATCAAATATCTGTTGAGGCTTTTCAGGTTTATAATTGTCCTCCAGGAATTGTCTGGTTTCTTTATTAGAAATAGGGGGGAGTAAAAGCCTTCCTTTTTTTCTTTTTCCGGAACTTCTTCCAGTACGAGTTTCTGTATGAGTGACAATACCTCCTCTTCCAGACTCTCTTGTCTTTCTTGAGAAGATTGCACTGGAGTCTGAATGAATTTTTGTGGTGGCCAATGGTGGAACTTTAATTCCAGACCTGACCCCACTATCTGTCGGATCCAGGTGCTGGATGAGATTCTCTCCCAGGCTGGGAGGAAGTGAGAGAGCCTTCCCCCCACCTGAGAAGGACCGTCACTGGGAGGGCTTTTTGGCTTCCCTGGAGGGCTTACCGAAATAGAAGCCTCTCCCTCCTCTGTATCGCCTGTCAGAATTGTTTTTGTCTCGATCTCTGAATTGTTGCTTTCTGAATTTTCGGCCCCTCTGAAAGGAGCGCCGAAACGCCTGAAATGGTTGTTTTGGAAAATTTTTCTTTGTATCACCCGCTTTTTCCAATACGTCATCCAACGCTGGTCCGAACAAGAAATTTCCCTCGCATGGCAGAGAGCACAGTTTCATCTTTGCCTGAGTGTCCCCCGGCCAGCATTTTAGCCATACTGCGCGCCGTCCTACATTGGTTAAGGCTGCTGACTTTGCTGCTAGTCTGGCCGAGTCTGCAGAAGCCTCTGCGAGAAAGTCTGCCGCCGCTCTAATAGCCGGTAATGCTTCCAGAATTGACTCTCTGGGCACTCCATGTTCTAGTTGATCCTCCAAGTTGTCTACCCATATCTTTAGAGACCTAGCCACACACGTAGCTGAGATAGCTGGTCTTAGTGCCCCAGCCGAGGTTTCCCAGGCTGTCTTAAGGCAACTGTCAGTCTTTCGGTCCAGCGGTTCTTTCAGAAACCCCAGATCCTCAAAGGGTAGGGAGGTTTTCCTGGCGACTTTTGATATCGCTACGTCGATTTTGGGAGCTCTATCCCAGGATGAGGATGCCTCTTCCTCAAAGGGATACCTCCTCTTCAGAGAATTAGATATCTGGGACTTTTTCTCTGGTTTTTCCCATTCGCGTTTTATGAGCTCTTCTATTTGCTCATTAATAGGGAAGGTCTTACGCTTTTTCTTTTGTAGTCCACTGAACATAAGTTCTTGGGCTGTCTTTTTTGCTCGCTCCTCTACCAGACCCATGGTAGATCTGATTGCTTTAATAAGTTCATCCGTAGATTCTACTGGGAACGTATCTTCCCCATCTGAGCTACTATCTGAATAGTGCGTTTTATCTGAGTCCTCCTCTGATCCTGTATAGTCTTCTTGAGAGACCCCTGAGGGGCTGGATCTATCCCTAGTTTTCCTATCTGCATCCGCAGTTTGCAATGCACTTACTGACTTACAAACCTCGGTTTGAATTAGGGACCTCAGACTATCCGAAAATGAGGGAGTCTCCTCCGCTATAGTTTTGTTAATACACTCCTGGCATAACTTTTTATTCCAGGCTGTTCCTACGGGACTTTTGCATAAAGCACATTCTTTATTCTTAGATTTTCCCCTACTTTTCCTAGGGACTTCCTATACTCCACCCCGCCAGTGTATGTAAGAGAGGGAGGAGAAGGAAGAGAGGAGACAAGAGAAAGAGAACAGACATTAGAGTACTGGACTTTCTCGTAGTTCACTCACCACTCGGACGCTTTCATAAACGGGTACCGGATCTGGAGGCTGACTGGTCTTCTCTCTGTCTCCCAAGGAGACTAGGGACCCCTCCTTCTTGCATTGACGATCCGCCCGTGCGCTGCCCGAGCGGCTTCCACTGCTGCTGCGGCGTGTCTGGCTCTTTTCGTGTGAGCGTGACCGCCTTGCTTCCTGGCGTGGTTGTATATGCTCTGGTGAGGGGCTCTCCATCCTGCCGTATATGCTATCTTGTGCTGAGAGCAGTCACACCCTACCATATAATGGTGTAGTGACGCCTGCCGCTACTGGTTTAAATAGCAGCCCCCAGCTTCCAGGTGCTTAGCAGGAGCCACTTAATGAGAGCAGTCACCTTCCGCCTAAGAGGGAAGGTTATTCCCGCTTTTTTTTTTTTTTTTTTTCTAATTGGACCGCCTGGTCCCCGCGCCCTGCTTGCGCCCTGTGTGCGCGCGCGCGCGCCACCGCCTGTGCCCGCGCGTCCCCAGTAACTGCGCACACCCTCCTGTGTCTCTGCTGAGCGCGCCAGTACTACTTCCGGGTCGCCGCTTACCACTTCCGGTTTAGCGTCGGCTTCCTCCCAGCAAGGCCCCGCCATGCGTGCTCCCATGCGCGCATCCTTGCCGCCCCGGTGTGCTCAGCGGCGCGATCCCGGGTTGCCCGGTGAGCGCCTGGGCCCCATACCGGCCATCTGCTCCCTCTTACCTGAGGAGAAGAGGATGGGCGACCACTATACCACCAACGCATCCACCAGGTAAACCTTCCCCTGAATCTTGCAGGGACTGGCGTCGGGTCTCAACAGGGTGGGTACACCAACGTGGCACCCCCGAGGAGCAATATCTTCGCCCAGACACCGATGTGTCGCATGGGCTGCATGGCCACCGTACGTCGACAGGGAGGGAACACGAAAAGTGGCCTCCGTGGACGTTTTACGGGGTATCTTTACCTCTTGGAGGGTACACCACCTGTGGCCTCCAAGGTATCCAGCTTCACCCGGGCATCTGCCCCATGGGCTGTGGCCATGCACTCGCTCAGGGGGGACATAGGAATATATGACCCCCGAGGCGACTACCGGTACCTGGTATCAGGTGTAGCAGACCGGCGCCTGCTATTTGATCACCCGATCCAGGCCCAGGCATCCTCTTCTTTCTTCCATCAAGAGGTTTTCATCTTGAGGGTTTCCCATCGAGGACAGGAAACCAACTGATGCGGAGAGAGGAGCCGCCCCTTTTATCTTGAAGGTTTCCTGTCCTCGCTGGGCGGATCCCCTCTCTCGTGGTGCCGTCATGTAGAATGGAAAAATAATAAATTACTGATAGGGGTTTGTTATAAATCTCCAAAAATAATGGAAGCTACAGAGAATATCATCATAAAGCAAATAGATGAAGCAGCGACTCAAGGAGAAGTCATTATTATGGGGGACTTCAACTACCCTGAAATACATTGGGGAACCGAAACCTGCAGTTCCAGCAAAGGTAATAGGTTTTTGACTACTATGAGAGACCATTACCTTTCACAACTGGTTCAGGACCCAACAAGAGGGGGGGCACTGCTAGACCTAATATTAACCAACAGGCCAGACCGCATATCAAATGTAAGGGTTGAGGGTCACTTGGGTAATAGTGATCACAAATTAATAAGTTTTCATGTATCCTTTAATAAGATGTGTAGTAGAGGGGTTACAAGGACACTAAACTTCAGGAAGGCAAATTTCCAACGGATGAGAGATGATCTTGGTGCAATTAACTGGGACGATATCCTGAGACATAAAAATACACAAAGAAAATGGGAGATGTTTATTAGCATCCTGAATAGGACCTGTGCACAATATATACCGTATGGGAATAAACATGCGAGGAATAGGAAGAAACCACTATGGCTAAATAGAGCTGTAAGGGGCGCAATAAGAGATAAAAATAAAGCATTTAGAGAATTAAAGCAAGTAGGTAGTGATGAGGCATTAAATAAATACAGAAGATTAAATAAATTCTGTAAAAAGCAAATCAAGACAGCAAAGATTGAGACAGAGAGACTCATTGCCAGAGAAAGTAAAAATAATCCCAAAATATTCTTTAACTACATAAATAGTAAGAAGCTAAAAAATGATAGTGTTGGTCCCCTTAAAAATAGTCTGGGTGAAATGGTGGATGAGGATGAGGAAAAAGCCAATATGCTAAATGACTTTTTTTCAACAGTATTTACACAAGAAAATCCCATGACGGATAACATGATCAGGGATAAAAATTCTCCATTAAATGTCACCTGCTTAACCCAGCAGGAAGTACGGCGGCGTCTACAAATCACTAAAATTGACAAATCCCCGGGCCCGGATGGGATACACCCCCGAGTACTGCAGGAATTAAGCACAGTCATAGATAGACCACTATTTTTAATCTTTAAAGATTCCATAATAACAGGGTCTGTACCACAGGACTGGCGTATAGCAAATGTGGTGCCAATATTCAAAAAGGGGACAAAAACTGAACTTGGAAATTATAGGCCAGTAAGTTTAACCTCAACTGTGGGTAAAATCCTGGAGGGTTTTCTAAGAGATACTATACTGGAGTATCTGGAGAAGAATAACCTTATGACCCAATATCAACATGGGTTTACAAGAGACCGTTCCTGTCAGACTAATCTGATAAGCTTTTATGAAGAGGTAAGTTCCAGACTGGACCAAGGGAATGCAGTGGACGTGGTGTACATGGACTTTTCAAAAGCTTTTGATACGGTGCCACACAAAAGGTTGATACATAAAATGAGAACAATGGGGATAGGGGAAAATATGTGTAGGTGGGTTAAGAGCTGGCTCAGGGATAGGAAACAAAGGGTAGTTATTAATGGAGCACACTCGGACTGGGTCACGGTTAGCAGTGGGGTACCACAGGGGTCAGTTTTGGGCCCGCTTCTTTTTAACATATTTATTAATGACCTTGTAGGGGGCATAGAGAGTAGAATTTCAATATTTGCAGATGACACTAAACTCTGCAGGGTAATTAATACAGAGGAGGACAATTTTATATTACAGGAGGATTTATGTAAACTAGAAGCTTGGGCTGATAAATGGCAAATGAGCTTTAATGGGGATAAATGTAAGGTCATGCACTTGGGTAGAACGAACAAGTTGTATAATTATGTGCTTAATTGTAAAACACTGGGCAAAACAGTCACTGAAAAAGACCTGGGTGTATGGGTGGACGACAAACTCACATTTAGTGGCCAGAGTCAAGCAGCTGCTGCAAAGGCAAATAAAATAATGGGATGCATTAAAAGAGGCATAGATGCTCATGAGGAGAACATAATTTTACCTCTATGTAAGTCACTAGTGCGACCACACTTAAAATACTGTGTACAGTTCTGGTCTCCGGTGTATAAGAAAGACATAGCTGAACTGGAGCGGGTGCAGAGAAGAGCGACCAAGGTTATTAGGGAACTAGGGGGTCTGCAATACCAAGACAGGTTATTACACTTTGGGTTATTTAGTTTGGAGAATCGAAGGCTTAGGGGTGATCTTATTACAATGTATAAATATATGTGGGGACAATACAAAGACCTTTCTAATGATCTTTTTACTCTTAGACCTGTGACGGAGACAAGGGGGCATCCTCTACGTCTGGAGGAAAGAAGGTTTAAGCATACTCACAGGCGCGGATTCTTTACTGTAAGAGCAGTGAGACTATGGAACTCTCTGCCATATGATGTTGTAATGAGTGATTCCCAACTAAAATTTAAGAAGGGACTGGATGCCTTTCTTGAAAAGTATAATATTACAGGGTATATACACTAGTTTCCTTGATATTGCGTTGATCCAGGGAGCTAGTCTGATTGCCGTATGTGGAGTCGGGAAGGAATTTTTTTCCCCAATGTGAAGCTTACTGTTGCCACATGGGGTTTTTTTGCCTTCCTCTGGATCAACATGTTAGGGCAAGTTAGGATAGGATATGGGTTGAACTAGATGGACTTAAAGTCTCCCTTCAACCTTAATTACTATGTTACTATGTTACTAATATCATTGATGCCTTGGGCACTTGTTTGACCTTCTTTGGTATTTACCCTTCCTTCCTATTATATTAGGCCTAAATTAATATTTTTTGCATTGGTTTATTTCTTGGTATTGATTCTTGGTTTCACCCCTTTTGGGGTATGTTTTGTGTAATTATGAAAATGTGGCGTTTAGCTTGGTTTTAATTTTTTTCAAATACCATATATACTCGTGTATAAGCCGACCCGTGTATAAGCCAACCCCCCTAAATTTGCCACAAAACTGGGAAAACTTATTGACTCGTGTATAAGCCTAGGGTGGAAAATGCAGCAGCTACTGGTAAATTTCAAAAATAAAAATGGATACCAATAAAAGTAAAACTGATTGAGACATATGTAGGTTAAATGTTTTTGAATAATCATATTGAATTAGGAGCCCCATATAATGCTCCATACAGTCCAAGATGGCCCCATAAGATGCTCCATACAAAATACACCCCACATAATGCTGCACAAAGGTTATAATGCCCCATATGCTGCCCCATAAAGGTTATGGCCCCATAAGATATTCTATAGATTATGCCCCCATAAAATGCTCCATAGATTATGGCCCATATGCTGCCCCATAAGATGCTCCATAGATTATGCCCCCATATGCTGCTCCATAGATTAAGTCCCAATATGCTGCTCCATAGATTACGCCCCCATATGCTGCTCCATAGATTACGCCCCCTTATGCTGCTCCATAGATTATGCCCCATATTCTGCTCCATAGATTACGCCCCCATATGCTGCTCCATAGATTATGCCCCATATGCTGCTCCATAGTTTATGTCTCCATATGCTGCTCCATAGTTTATGTCTCCATATGATGCTCCATAGATTATGCCCTCATACGCTGCTCCATAGATTATGCCCCCATATGCTGCTTCATAGATTACGCCCCCTTATGCTGCTCCATAGATTATGCCCCATATGCTGCTCCATAGATTACGCCCCCATATGCTGCTCCATAGATTATGCCCCATATGCTGCTCCATAGTTTATGTCCCCATATGATGCTCCATAGATTATGCCCTCATACGCTGCTCCATAGATTATGCCCCCATATGCTGCTCCATAGATTATGCCCCCATATGCTGCTCCATAGATTATGCCCCCATATGCTGCTCCATAGTTTATGCCCCCATATACTGCTCCACAGTTTATGCTCCATATGCTGCTCCATAGATTATGCCCCCATATGCTGCTCCATAGTTTATGCCCCCATATGCTGCTCCATAGTTTATGCCCACATATGCTGCTCCATGGTTTATGCCCCCATATATTGCTTCTGCTGCCGCTGCAAATAAAAAAAAAAGTGACACACTCACCTCTCATCGCTGGGGGCCCAGTGTCGGTGTTCTGAGCAAGCGGTAACAGGTTCTGATGTCACCGCTGGCTCAGGACCGACGATATTTACCGATCCCTGGTCCATGGCTGCGCGCTGCTCTGTCCTCTCCTCCTCTGCGTCCTGTCAGTGACGTTCAGGCAGAGGGCGCGGCGCGCACTAACTACATCACCGCGCCCTCTGACCTGAACATCACAGACAGGGGACGCGGAGGAGAGGACAGAGCAGCGCGCAGCCATGGACCAGAGACAGGTGAATATAGCTTATACTTACCCTCTCCTGGCGCAGTCTCTGCAGCCCCCCTGCTTCTCCCGGTCTCAGGCTCCTTCCTTCAGGGGTCAGGTGGTACCGCTCATTAAAGTAATAAATATGCGCATATTCATGACTAATGAGCGGTACCATATGACCGTTGAAGGAAGGAGCCTGAGACCGGGAGAAGCATGGGGGCTGCAGAGACCGTGCCAGGAGGGGGTAACGCCGACCCCCTGGTATGATTTGCGTATAAGCCGAGAGGAGGACTTTCAGCCCAAAAAATGGGCTGATAATCTCGGCTTATACGCGAGTATATACAGTAAATATTAAATTTTTAATTTATTTACGGTTCACTTAGTATAAAGCTTAAGTAGAAGACTAGGATTGTCACAATAGGCAAAGTGTTGTGAATAGTGCTGCTAAAAGGTGCTTACTCATGTGGGATAACTAGTGCTTCCTGCTGTGGCCCCATAAATACAGGCTTTTCTGAGTGAGGTAATTCAGACTTCAGCCTAAGAGAGTTATTCACACTAAACATGTAGGGTCCCAGTAGCATGAGACCACCTTGTCGTTGGTTGCTGGGCATGCATGAATTGGCCAAATTATGTGTTAAGCGTCTCAATTTTTTCTGATTATCCAAAGCAGCATTGCTATTCATATTTCATATATTCCATGTCTACATGTTTTAGTACAACAGAGCGCAACTTTTATTGTAAAATTCTAGATCCTTAGATCAGGAATAGAACAGACATTGATCGGTCATTTCAAAACGTTCCCAAATTCTTATGGAAACATTTACAGCACATCCTGCACTG
The DNA here is from genome assembly GCF_039654945.1 of Dendrobates tinctorius. Taxonomy (NCBI): domain Eukaryota; kingdom Metazoa; phylum Chordata; class Amphibia; order Anura; family Dendrobatidae; genus Dendrobates; species Dendrobates tinctorius. The sequence goes on along the minus strand of NW_027361779.1, from coordinate 6,238,476 downwards.
AACTACAGAACCAAATTTATTCTATATTTCAAGAGTCAGTCCATTTTATACAGACTACAACTGTGACTCCACCAAAATGGACACCGACTCCAACTCCACAGTTCTGGAAGCCATGAGCAAACTAAAATAACATACCATAAAAGAACTAATACTACGCAGAACGTTTTAGATGTGAGCAGTAAAATTTCTCTTTAATGTTACAAACTACTTCAGCCTCCATCATCTGATCAATCCAAATTCCATTAAAAGGGTTGTCCGGTCACATCATATTAATGGCCCATCCACAGGACAGTTCATCTACATGAAATAGGTGGGCGTCTGTCACCCGGTTCCTATACTGATCAGCTGTGATTTGTTGCAGAGAATCGGGAACTAAAGGACACCTCTGTATACAGTACGTCAAACTGCATACAATCTTTGTGCTGTATTGCAACATTCAAAATGTACAAAATAAGCCAAAGGTCCCAATGATACCAGTTTTGGATGAGGGCCTTGGTGCTCAAAAGGGAGGATATGTTGGTCCATGTTTCTTTTATTCACTTATACAGAACCATTGATTTCCACTTTATAGACATCACCATCACTGTCCAAAGCAAAATAAATACAAAAAAAGGAGAGAAACAAAACACAGACAAGCACAGCTAATGTACTGAATGTGATGTTGTATTGGGTTCAGAAGGTTAAAAAAGGAAAATTGAGAAACATTTTAATTTTAATAAGGATTTCCATTACAGATAATGAGGCCCAAACATCATTTTAGTTCACCTGGTGAGGCCAGGATATTATTTTGGTCTCTCTGATGAGGCCCCAACAGAAGACGTTTGAGAAGTCTAGTGTCATAGATTACAATCCAAACTTATCACTCTCACCCACATAGCTCTCATTGTATATCTCCTCCCTCCTCCTGTTTATCACCCTATCCTTCCTCTGAAAACAATTTGAGACTATTCTCCACTTTATCACTATTCCAACACTATTCCTACTCCATCTTAAGGACATTTCTCATGCTGCACTAGTTCTCTGGAATACACTATCCCAGACAATCAGATTTATTCCCATCATTTAGTTCCATAACACAACTTTTTAGGCAACTTGACTCCAGCTGATTTTTGACCATTTTCTCAGAACTTCATCCCTGCCACACCTTAGGCACCCTTATTCACTTCATATTCTGTTTCCTTCTGGGACTATCCAATTTGGTGGAACAGACATTTGATTGAACCGTTGTACAAAACTAAAGCTTCTACCTTCCTTTTGTGAGCAGGGTCCTTGGCGATTTCATTTGGATTGCTAATAATTTTGTTACTTTAACATGTCTAACTTTCTATACGTACCGTCTGAAATGCAATGCGTTGTGGCATATGCTGGTGCTACATAAAGACCATTATCATTATTATCATGCCTCGGAAAAGCACGGCTCTGTTAGGTTGTTGAGCACTGCATTTTTACAATAAATGTACAATTACATAGAGAAATGAAAATGCTTTTAACACATTTCTAATGGCAGATGCAAGTCTAAGCATGAGTGGCTCCAATGAGTTCTGTCAATATTGGTATAGAAAGAAATGAGACTTAAAAGCAAATAAATAGGCTTAGCGACTGTAATAATTCATTTTACAGCGTGTACTGTGCTTCTAGCTGGTGAGCATACGACTTTATGCACACAACAGTTGCATATACTCCAAGGAGACGCCAATTGAGAGAAGCAATTTCAGCAGTAGGGTCGTATTAACTGTACTGCAAAGTAATATCACAAGAACACCTGCTCCGTGGCTCTTCCTAGGGTAAAAACAGTCTGTTTGGAGTCAGTGCAAATCACATTTTTAATAGCTGGACTGCAGATGGGATAGAACAGCTTGTGTGCCTTGAGAAATCCAGCTTCTCAATATTGTAAAATAGATAATTAACTAACCACATGTAAGTTTAAATAATGGCGCAAGTGTTTTAAATGGAAAATTGATCCCAGAACATTACACAGCATTTCTTTTGTCGTTAATCACTCTGCTAATTATGCTTATGCTAACCTCTGATATAACAATGTCAACCCTCATTGTTGCCAATGGCTCCTTTAATCAGATGTGTAATCTCCAGAGATGTCTAGCTTAACTTGTTGGTATAACCCAGAACAACATTTCCGTACAGATGTGGGTTTTTTTTTGGCTCTTTCTTCTCTTTAATGTTTCCTTCAACAGAAAAAGATGATTGGCACAATGCATGAAGCATATATGTGTTATTGTAAAGCAAGAAGCGTTTTGGATTCAAATCCAGTTAATTATATTTAGGTCAAGGATGACAGGTTTCAATTACAGATCCAGAATGTAAAAATTAATTGGAAAGCCTCCACATACAAAGATAATTTGACACCGTGCAACTGATTGGGAATACACCGTTGCAAGACCAAAAAGGAGTTTCATTTACAGTCTTATCGCATATCAAAACGCTCAAGACTGGCAATAATAAACCAGGTATTAAAAAGCATCAAAATAATGGATTCTAAAAGTTTGTATGGAGAAAAAAAGAAACGTGTAATAGCAAACAATGTGCACATAAAGAACCTACCTGTAAGTGCTATGTCTGGAGGGACTCGGGTCATCTAGTGAAGATAGTGGTGGAACATGGACTGCTTAGGGCTCCACACCACGTACCTGAAGGCACTTTGCAAACCGCCATGTATTGTGTGCCTAAGGCAACATATTCTCCCCTCGAGGAGGAGAGCTCTCTAATATGGCATCTTATTGAGCTTTCATTCTCACAGATATGTATTTTTGTATATTTAGTAAACCACACAATTAAGAAGAAAATAGCAGCTTTCATAGGTCTAAAAAAATTCCACAATTTCATTTGAAAAGATTAAAAAGAAGCAAAGAGGCATGCAAAGGACTTGGAAAGAATGGACGATAACCGTTTTGCGTTAGGTAAGCGCTTCTCTCTGATCCTCAATCCAGCCCTCAACTACATTTATATACAGAGGATAGAACAAGCCTCGCGGAAGTTTTAATGACCAGTGAGTGCTGCAATTTTATTAATTCCTTGTATAAGATACAGAAACACTTGGCTCTTTTAGCTTCTGACAAATTACAACAGAGAGTCATATGCTTTTGGGGAAACTTCTTGCTTCCAATATGCAGCAGTTCTGAAAATGGAACAAGCAACTACCAAATTTTTATGGCATAAACTTTTCATTTTCCATAATGTTTCACAATATTACTCCTTTAAGTTCTATTTTTGCTATGATACATTTTTTGATCCCAGTGGATAGTGGGTAGAACACGTTCATTTGACTTTTTCTGCATCTTCCATTTACCCTTGAATGTGTGAGGGTCCAGGGGATATGCCAGCAAATGACAACTGGCATACTCACAGTGGACCCAGGAATAAATGAGTATAGAAATACATACACATGTTCAATAAATGGAATAAAATCAGGACTATGCCTATTTGATGTAGCATAGGTAATTATTAAAGGATAATGTAGGCAGCACGGTGGCTCAGTGGATAGCACTGCAGCCTTGCAGCGCTGGAGTCCTGGGTTTGAATCCCACCAAGGACAACTTCTGCAAAGAGTTTGTATGTTCTCCCCGTGTTTGCGTCGGTTTCCTCCTCCGGCTACACTGGTTTCCTCCCACACTCAAAAGACATAATAATAGGGAATTTAGATTGTGAGCCCCATCGGGGACAGCTATGATAATGTGTAAAGCGCTGCGGAATATGTTAGCGCTATATAAAGATTATTATTATTATAAACTTTAAAGAATGCTTTGAATAGAGCTGTTCTAATGCATAAGCCACTTTTGCGTTGCCTGAAATTTCATTCTATTTTTCCTCTTTATATTGTTACCCTAATCACAACTACATGTCTCATTATGCAGAGGCAGTAAGTCTCATCACACTGCAGTTGCTTTGCTCTGAGTGGTATCTAATGGCAGCAATAATACATTAGTAACATAGAGCTGCTGTCCCCTCTCACACTGCAGAGCCGCATTGTATTTTAAGTGATGTCGTTTCACACTATTCTCTCCTGACTGCTGCTAGTGACAGGTTTCTTCCTGTCAGTTATTATTACAAGCAGGAGGAAGGGGAGAGCAGTGTGAAGCTGCATGATATAAAGATTCTGTAAAAATTTTGTACACAGCACAAACAGCATACACAATGTGAGTCAACAGTTGTTTATAGCTGATCATAGAATGGATTCTCAAAACAAATTACATCTTCAGCTTAATGGGTTACATACGCAGAAACATAGACATAGAGTTGGGGACAGAGAGGTGTCACAGAGCTGCCAGGAGAAAATGTCATAGAGGAGTTTACAGGAAGTCAGAATCTGACCACCTGCCAAATCAGGAAAATATGAACTGGGCTAATAGGCTGAAGATCACATGACCTAGCTGTCCATAACGATAGGTTCAAAAACTGTGACTGCCACTGTGTTAGAATAAAAAAATTATGTTTCTAGAATATGGCTGAGGATTTATCATTTAATAGGAGTGCTACTTTAGAATTATTAGGAGCTGATCCATACCAGTATATTTCAGGTTTATAATATTTTAGCATTACCAACAACAGTAAATGATGAGATCATTCCATAGCCTTATTAAAAGTGCATTAGGCACATGAAATATGTTCATGTCACTATTTTTTAATTACAATTATCTTTAAGTAATCAAATATCAGACCAATAATAATGCATAAGACAATGCAATCATAGTTTTCATCCAAGCTCTTTAGGAAATTAGAACGTCAATAAGTTCAAATACATGGTTTATCTTTTCTCAAGCGCTTTACTTATCTTAAAAAAAAATAAACAATGTGAGCAGGGTTTTCTCTACACCTTAGAACATAGCTCTATTTTACTTATTTATTTTGGTGGTGGAGGGGGTCAAGCAGCATTATTGTCTACTTTTCAACATAATGAGTGCATTTAAAGGGGGTATTCGGGACTTTACAACTAAAAAATGTGCCTAAGCACTAACAGGCGGGTAATTGCTATTTACCTGTCTGATGTGAACGGAGCTGTTCTTCCCGACACAGAGTGGTCACTGACTGCTCTTGCCAGTGATTAAGAAGTCTCTGCTGACGTCACATCTACAGAGCAGAGGCTTCTTTTCTGGTCCGCTCTGTAGGCAGGACAGGACTTCCAAGGTCATACTGTTACGATCCATTTCTTGGATCTGTGTCAGATCTGGATATCCTCATATATAACCATTTTTCCTTTCAGGCCATCGGGGGTTAATATTAGTTTTTGGCCCCGGTGGCCGCTAGTGTTACTACAACTTTAGTTAGTCTGTTGGTGGGTTTTTTCCTCCGGTGGCCACTGGAGATACTGCATGGTGATTAATTATCTTTGCAGGTGGGTGCCACTCCCACCTCCCTTTATTAAGCCACCTGGTGCTGCAACTCACTGTTGGTGATATTGTTCCTCTTTGGAGACCAACCAAGCTGGAGTTTAGGAGCTGACGGAGTTCTGTGTGCTTCAGTTGTATGCTGTTTTCAAGTGGCTTACTCTGCTGTCCTGGAGCATTGCAGCAGAGCAAGCTAAGTCTCGTCTTTTAGTTTATTTCACCCCGAGGTGTCTGTATTATCTTTTCTTTGGTATTTGGTGCAGTTTACTTTATTCCCTGTCTCACCTCCTGGGGAGGGGGTTGGGGGTTTAGCTCAGGGCTAAACAGGAGATAGGGACAGGTCGGGGACTTGGGCCTCACTACCATCAAGTGTACCCCCAAGTTAAGGAAAGTCAGGGCACCCCCTTAGCCTGAGGGGCAGTTCAGGGGCCTTGGTTCCACGTCTCCTGTTTTCCCCCTACTGCTCCGTGACATTATCACCAACCCTCCCATTTTTTCTGGTGAGCCATGGCCCAAATGCAGGCCTTTGGCACACTGCTGCAGTCCCTCACTGATGAGCTTAAGGTGCTGCGGGGTGAAGTGGTGCAGCAGCTGCAGCAGTTAGTGGGGTTCTGGGCCTCGGCTCAGGTTTATGCTCAACCAGAACCCAAGATATCTATCCCTGACAGGTTTTCTGGAGAGAGAGAAAAATTTCTTGTTTTTCAGGAGGCCTGTAAATTATATTTCAGGTTCTGTCGATGTTCATCAGGGACTGAGGAACAGCGTGTGCAGATTATTGTCTCCCTTCTTAAGGGTGATCCCCAATCCTGGGCCTTCTCCCTGCCGACCGATTCACCATCGTTACGGTCGGTGGACGGGTTTTTTGTGGCTCTGGAGCTGGTGTATGGAGATACTTATGGCGTCTCCCTGGCGGAATCCCGACTCCGTAAAATCAAGCAGGGGGGCCGGCCAGCTGAGGAGTATTGCTCAGAGTTTAGGAGGTGGGCCACAGATACTCAGTGGAATGACTCTGCCCTTAGCAGTCATTTTGTGCAGGGCCTGTCCCCAAGGTTGCAGGATACTCTTGTACAGTACGCCGCCCCCAGGCCGCTAGAGGCCGCCATGTCACTTGCCATCCGGGTGGATAGATGCCTCAGGGAGAGACATACACCATATGTGCCCCCTATAGTCCTTGCTAGGGAGGAGGACACACCCGAGCAGTTAGAGGACCGGAGTAGTTGATTCCAAAAAGGGGTTGCCTGCGATTCGCCGTGGTGTGGGGGCATGTTTTTTTTGTGGGCAACATGGCCATTTTATAGGAATCTGCCCAGCGAGCGCCAAATCTTCGGTAGAACCTAATAAGCCGCATCCCCCTGGTCATGAGGAGGGAGGTGACCAGGGAGTGTATATTTCCTCCATTTTGCCCTCTCAGAGTACTCTATCATCTGAAGTGGTGGTTGGAGGGGTACCTGAGGGCATACCGGTGTTTGTGGACAGTGGAGCGTGAGTCAATTTGGTGGACGCTCACTTTATCCAGACTCATGGCCTATAGTGTAGGATGCTGGCCAAACCCCTAAGCGTCCAGGCCACTGACTCTGTCCCACTGAGCCAGGGGAGGTTAACCCAAGTCGTAGAAAAAATACATCTGCGTATAGGGACTCAGCATGAAGAGTCCCTGTCATGCAACGTCTTGGGGGGTATGCCATCACCTATCATTTTAGGCCTCCCTTGGTTAAAGAAACACAACCCGGTGATAAATTGGCGGTCTGGGGAAGTTGTCAGCTGGGGGCAGTCACATGTGGGCTGCTGCCCGGGGGCTACTGTCTCCACCGTCTTGCTACAACCGTTCCCTTCTTCCCCAGTGGGGGCTGTTGTGAGTTCATTTTTCCCTTCACCATTGAGGTCTGATGAACTCCCTCCTCTGGTGAAGGAAGGTAGTGAGACTGATTACTAAACACCTGGGCAGCTAGATGATAACTGATAACTGGGTGGCTGGAATTGAGGACTGGATATAAGGCTGCCGACTCCCTTCTTCCTGGCTGGTGATTTTCCTGCTGGATTCTTGGAGTCCAGTCTGATTCCTGCGTCTCAAAGCTAAGTTTTTCTGCTCTGCTTTGTACTCTTCAGTTTTGTTTTTGTTTTGCCTTGTTTTTTGGGAGTTCTGCCATCCCCGGCCGGGGGTGAGCTGAATTCCATTTTTGTCTCTGATCTGTTGATCTTTTGCTCTGTCTTCAGAAGATACCTGAGTGCTGATATAGTCTTTTGAAGCCTAGCGACTTCAGGGCCTGTTTTTCCCATCAGTCGGTTGGCTCATTTTGATAGGGTTTTTGCGGCTGGCAGACAGCAGCTTTCCTATCCTGTCCTATGTAGTTAGCTTGGGCCCCATCATTTGCTCAACCTATCTTTCTATCTGTGTTGGTGTTTTCATCTTGCTTCACCTTCATTATATGTTGGGGGCTGCCTATTGCTTTGGGGTCTGCTCTGGGGCAGTTTAGTTTTTCCCCTTTCTGTTTTTAGGCTATGTAGCTCTCCGGCTGTGATCGAGGGGTCTAGGGCACCGTAGGAACCCCCCACGGCTACTGCTAGTTGATGTGGATAGGTTCAGGGGTCTGCAATCCGATAGCTGCCAACCTCTCTGGTTTTTCTGGACTTAGCTGGTATTTTGTTTTTTCCTCCTTCGGTGACTCATCATAACAGGGGGCATCAGAGGTGCTGCCCGGGAGTAGGGACCAGTCTCAACCCTCACCATTTGCCAACCCTGAGAGTCCTCGTAGGAGGAGGGCGTGGTTCCCTCTGAAAATCGTGGGGGTGTGAGTATGGTGACACAGGGGGACGCCTCTGTTGTCAGTCCTTCGAAGAGTTCATCATTTTGTGGCAAACGCATTAGTGGTAATAAACGTTCAGGTCCGGACCTGTGTGAGAACGAGTTTGTATGGGTGTCAACCAATCACATCCCGTGGAAGTGTGCTGCTGGATTCTGGAATTATCGAGCTATCGGTCCTTATCGGGTGTCTGCCATTCTCGGCCCAGCGACCTACCAGCTGGAGTTACCCTCTGTTATGCCCATACACAATTCGTTCCCCAGGTCGGAGCTCTGGAGATGCTTGTCGCCTCCAGAGCATATATACAACCGCATTTGCCATAAACCTGTGAGTCAGGTGGTTACCTAGATGAACTCAACTGTGTCCAGGCGTCCTCATCATAGGTTGGTTTTTTTGGTGAGGCGCTATGTTGAGGGTCCAGAGGCCCTTCTTTGAGGGAGGGGTACTGTCATGATCCATTTCTTGGATCTGTGTCAGATCCGGATATCCTCATATATAACCCTTTTTCCTTTCAGGCCATCGGGGGTTAATATCAGTTTTTGCCCCCCGGTGGCCGCTGGTGTTACAATTTTAGTAGTCTGCTGGTGGGTTTTTCCCCCCGGTGGCCGATGGAGTTACTGCATGGTGATTATCTTTGCAGGTGGGTGCCACTCCCACCTCCCTTTATTAAGCCACCTGGTCCTGCAACTCACTGTTGGTGATATCGTTCCTCTTTGGAGACCAACCGAGCTGGAGTTCAGGAGCTGACAGAGTTCTGTGTGCTTCAGTTGTATGCTGTTTTCAAGTGGCTTAAGGTACTGTCACACTTAGCGATGTACCAGCGATCTCGACCAGCAATATGACGCGGTCAGGATCGCTGGTGCATCGCTAAGTGGTCGCTAGTGAGCTGCCACACAGGCAGATCTCACCAGGGACATCGCTGGGGTCGGGGGTCGCTACTTACCTGTCACACTAGGCGATCCTGCTTCCTCCCGCCCGGCTCCACGCCCGTCTCTCCGCAGGAAGCTGACGACGAGAAGCGGTCCTTAACGTTCTCGCACGATCAGTGATAACCAGCGGGGGAGCGGGTTGTAGGTAAGTATCACACACAGCGATATCGCTAGCAATATCGCTATAACGTCACAAGTTATAGCGATATTGCTAGCGATGTCGCTTAGTGTGACAGTACCTTTACTCTGCTGTCCTGGAGAATTGCAGCAGAGCAAGCTAAGTCTCACCTTTTAGTTTATTTCACCCTGAGGTGTCTGTATTATCTTTTCTTCGGTATTTGGTGCAGTTTAATTTATCTCACCTCTTGGGGAGGGGGTTGGGGGTTTAGCTCAGGGCTAAACAAAAGATAGGGACAGGTCGGGTACTTGGGCCTCCCTACCATCAAGTGTACCCCCAAGTTCAGGAAAGTCAGGACACCCCCTTAGCCTGAGGGGCAGTTCAGGGGCCCTGGTTCAACGTCTCCTGTTTTCCCCCTACTGCCCCATGACACATACTGGTTGACAGCTAGATCACAGCTGCCTAAGTGGGGAAGCCGGCTGCCAATCAGAATGACCTTGGAAGTGACGCCCCATCGCATCACCAGAGACAGGTGAATCCCCGGCAGGAGTGGTCTGTGAACGTTCTGTGCTGGAGAAGAAGGGCGTTTTACTTTTACAGTTGTGGCCAAAAGTATTGACACCCCTGCAATTCTGTCAGATAATACTCAGTTTCTTCCTAAAAATGATTGCAAACACAAATTCTTTGGTATTATCTTCATTTAATTTGTCTTAAATAAAAAAACACAAAAAGAATTGTCCTAAAGCCAAATTGGATATATTTCCACACCAAACATAAAAAAGAGGGTGGACAAAAGTATTGGCACTGTTCGAAAAATCATGTGATGCTTCTCTAATTTGTGTAATTAACAGCACCTGTAACTTACCTGTGGCACCTAACAGGTGTTGGCAATAACTAAATCACACTTGCAGCCAGTTGACATGGATTAAAGTTGACTCAACCTCTGTCCTGTGTCCTTGCGTGTACCACATTGAGCATGCAGAAAAGAAAGAAGACCAAAGAACTGTCTGAGGACTTGAGAAACCAAATTGTGAGGAAGCATGAGCAATCTCAAGGCTACAAGTCCATCTCCAAAGACCTGAATGTTCCTGTGTCTACGGTGCGCAGTGTCATCAAGAAGTTTAAAGCCCATGGCACTGTGGCTAACCTCCCTAGATGTGGATGGAAAAGAAAAATTGACAAGAGATTTCAACGCAAGATTGTGCGGATGTTGGATAAAGAACCTCGACCAACATCCAAACAAGTTCAAGCTGCCCTGCTGACCGAGGTTACAACAGTGTCAACCCGTACTATCTGTCGGCGTCTGAATGAAAAGGGACTGTATTGTAGGAGACCCAGGGAAGACCCCACTTCTTACCCTGAGACATAAAAAAGCCAGGCTGGAGTTTGCCAAAACTTACCTGAAAAAGCCTAAAACGTTTTGGAAGAATGTTCTCTGGTCAGATGAGACAAAAGTAGAGCTTTTTGGGCAAAGGCATCAACATAGAGTTTACAGGAGAAAAAAAGAGGCATTCAAAGAAAAGAACACTGTCCCTACAGTCAAACATGGCAGAGGTTCTCTGATGTTTTGGGGTTGCTTTGCTGCCTCTGGCACTGGACTGCTTGACCGTGTGCATGGCATTATGAAGTCAGAAGACTACCAACAAATTTTGCAGCATAATGTAGGGTTTATTGTGAGAAAGCTGGGTCTCCCTCAGAGGTCATGGGTCTTCCAGCAGGACAATGACCAAAAACACACTTCAAAAAGCACTAGAAAATGGTTTGAGAGAAAGCACTGGAGATTTCTAAAGTGGCCAGCAATGAGTCCAGACCTGAATCCCATAGAACAGCTGTGGAGAGATCTAAAAATGGCAGTTTGGAAAAGGCACCCTTCAAATATCAGGGACCTGGAGCAGTTTGCCAAAGAAGGATGGTCTAAAATTCCAACAGAGCATTGTAAGAAACTCATTGATGGTTACCGGAAGCGGTTGGTCGCAGTTATTTTGGCTAAAGGTTGTGCAACCAAGAATTAGGCTGAGGGTGCAAAATACTTTTGTCTGGCCCATTTTTGGAGTTTTGTGTGAAATGATTAATGTTTTGCTTTTTGCTTCATTCTCTTTTGTGTTTTTTCATTTAAGACAAATTAAATGAAGATAATAATACCAAAGAATTTGTGTTTGCAATCATTTTGAGAAAGAAACTGAGTATTATCTGACAGAATTTCAGGGGTGTCAATACTTTTGGCCACAACTGTATATAGCGTTAACATATTCCGCAGCGCTTTACAGTTTGCACACATTACCATCACTGTCCCCGGAGTACCCCGGAGGAAACCCACGCAAACACGGTGAGAACATACAAACTCCTTGCAGATGGTGTCATTGGTGGGATTCGAACCCAGGACTTCAGCACTGCAAGGCTGCAGTGCTCTCCACTGAGCCACCGTGCTTAGGTACATTTTTTGTGCTTTTGCAAAGTCCTGGATACACCCTTTAAGAATAATTATATTAATTTTAAAATATTGCAGAGGCTGTACCCTACAAAGTGACTAATACTAATAGCTCGGGTTAGTCAGCTTGTCTCCCATAGAGTAGTAGTTTACTGTGTAGATTTAAAAAAAAAAAACTCTACAAACTCCTGTTAAGCCTAAGGCCTGTATCACATTTCCGTTTGCTTCCAGTCAAAATCCGCCGTTTTGCAAAAAAAAAACGGATCCACCATTTCTTTTGGCGGATCTGTTTTTTTTCCCATTGACTTGCATCAGCGGTGGATTTTGACGGATGGTCATCCGTTGGATCCGTTTTTTGACGGACCCGCCAAAATTTTGGCGTCCGCTGACTTGAGTGGATGGGCAATGAAACGCTTTTTGTCTGCACGGATCCGCATTTTTACACTGAGCAAAATTTAACCCTAAATCCCGTTCTGGCGGCAGAAAATCTCTCTCTCTCTCGGCTGTGGTTCCTTTAAATTTCCAACATCAGCGGATCCGTCAAAACAACGGTCCGGTGGCATACGTTGGTGTCACAACAGAGACGGATCCGTCTTTTGCATTTTTCACAGATTGCAGCTGACCAAATAAAACGGAAGTGTAAAAGAGGCCTAAGTGAGAATGCCACTCGGAACAATTCAGAAACTACATAAAGCACACGCCGCATTACTAACCAATAATTCTATTATAAAAAGTTCCTAGCCTAAGTTGTGTATGTATGGTGAAATCTCTAGAAAAGACCATCTCCTTGAGAACACGGTCACCAAATCTGGACTGGATTTCCTGTGACAGACCTTCTGCTCTGCTGCATAGTCATCAATGTACTAATTTTCTTTAACAAGACCACCTCCCCCGTGAATACTTTGTTCAATGCAATACTGTGAGAGATTTTATGTTAAATGGCACTGGGATCCCAGTTCAGCATTAAAAATGTCTGTGCAAATTGCAACACAGTGAGGGAGGTTTCCAAAAATGCTATCTAATAGACGATGTCTGGTAGACCAAGGTATCAATCAACACAACTATCTTTCCATCTAAGGCTACTTTTACACTTGCCGTTGTTTTTGCGGCCCGTTATTGTGGGCTGTATCGCCGCAAAAAAGGCTGTCTTCTGCAATAACGGACCGCAAAAAAGTTTGCGGATCGCCGTGTTTTTTTTTTCTAACCCTGTGTAAAATAGTTTTGGGGAAAAAAAAGGGCGGTCCGCAAAACCGGAAGTCATGGTGCGCTGCAAAAAATAACTTCCGTTTGTTTTTGCGGCCCCATTGATTTACAATGGGGGCCCTGTCCGTACGCCGTCTAAAAGATCGAGCAAGCTTGATATTTTATCATGGACGCAAAAACAGCCCTCACGGCTGTAAAGCGCACTGTGGAATTTTTGCGGGCCGACTTTGCTGCCCCATAGAAATCTATTGCGGGCCGCAAAATCGGTCAGCAAAAACACGGTAAGTGTAAAAGCAGCCTTAGACTCCTGAAGACAGCAACTCAGGTAAACAGGCATACCGGTAGAAGGTAAAATTAGCAGGTAGTTCGCAGTTTACAAACATGCAACAGACCAGAAAATCTATCTGAGCAGTGTGCTATGAAGCCAGAGATAACACCTTAGAAGAACATGCCTTTTTTCATACTAATTTCTAATGAACCATCACTCTACAGAAGAATACACAGCAGGCGCAGATGTTATTCTGAATTTTTTCACCGCTAAATCAAAGATAATTGGACTTCTGAGTACCTTTAAACTGTACTCTGGGAAAAGGGTCTTGCTTAGTACATCATTTGCATTAACGATAAGGACTGATTTTATTTGGCAGAGTTTATAGTGCCCTTCTTAGCATTTACTAAAGGGTAAATAGGGTCAATTCTGTCCTAAGAAGTAAATTCTTTGCACAATCTATTCTTGGACCTTGAAATGTCAAAGTATGGTGCAAACAATGAATGACTGAACCAGACAAGCAACAAAAGTATAAACAGAGTTCACCTCAATACAGAATTATAAAACCTATGAAGATTTCCAATAAAAGACCAGTACTGTCTGGTTTTTATAAAGGTACTGCCCCAAAAGGACAATTACTGTTTATCACCCATTGAGATGGACACATATTGAAATATGTCAAGACACTCCACATGACTTAGGTGTCGCGGAACAGTGTCTAGTAGAGGTGGAGTACAATTACTCAGGATAAGTTAGAGGTATAGCCATCACGGTCCAAAACAAAAAGTGTATATGATAAGAAGAATAGGGTAGGAAGATGAGTAGGGAACACTGGAGTCTCGTCAACAGGTCAGAATCAGTCAAAGGAGAAAAAAATGGAAAGGCTACCCGATGCCCTCTTTATGTTATGGTAGTACATGTAACATACAATGGTATCAATTACAAGAAAATAACAAAGGATCAAAGTCAGAAGATAAAAAATTATTACTACAAAATATTACAACGATAACTTGGCATAAAACCATATATCATTGCCTTTTAATAAACAAAGGCCAGTAACAGATCTGTTGTAGGCTGGAAAAGAACAAACCTGCCACTAAGGACCAATTCATCATTGTTATTTCTCCAGTTTTCTGGAGTAAATGCTCTTTATTAATCGCTGTAGTATTTGCGTCTTACTGTCTATACATTTGGCACCACTTTTTTAACCCCTTAGTGATCACCAAGACATCTTTTTACTGACCTGCGTTATAAGAGACTAGCATCCACCGACAAGTGACAATCCAGCAGCTGTCGGCTGTGCACTATAGCGGACAACTTGTCGCATCAGAAACAATTAGTGTTGGTACCGACTATAGTTGTTAAACTCCTTACAGGCTGCTGTCAATAATGACCATGGCATCTAGATGGTTAACAGAGTGTGGCTTCCCCCTCTTCATCCTCATCGGCACCCTGAGATCTTGATCATGTGGTCCTGATGTTTGCCATGGTAATTCATGGCCAAATAATGGCCTTAAAGTCTTCCAGCTACAGTGGCCTGTTCAGAAGTTAGACACATTTAGGTGGCAAAAATGAATTTCTTCATTCCTGTTATGCCACGTTGCAATAATTCCTGAAAAGCACCCGAAGAGTTAATAAACTACCTCACAGCAGTTTTCAATATGTTGAGGGGTGCTGTTTTTAAAATGGTATCACTTTGGGGGGATTCCTATATATATGAACCCCAAAGTCACTTCAAATCTTAATAGGTCCCTAAAAAAATAAATTATGTAAATTTCCTCGAAAAAAAATGAAAAATGGCTACTGCATTTTTAAACCTTCTAAAATGCGAACAAAATAAAAGAACATTTTACAAGTGGTGCTGATGTAAAGCAGACATGAGGGAAATGTTATTTATTAATGTCTTTATGCAGTATGACTCTCTGGACTAAAGGGATAATCATTCAAAGTTTGAAAATTGCTAATTTAAATTATTTGTAAAATTTCAGCTATTTTTTTATAAATAAATGCAGAAAAACTGACATAAATTTACCATTATCGTGAATTGCAAATGTGCCACGAAAAAAATATACGGCACAATGAAGGGACAGAAACCCTGATTCCAACGATGTCTCACTTGGCTTACTGGGCGCAGCAGTTGTGATAGAATCACACTTTTACTGCTACAGATCTAGCAGTGTTCACAGAATGCTGAGCCTTGTGTAACTCCAACCACACTACTAAATGGCAGCTTTCTGTGCACACTGCATATTGACAGAAAGCTGCTAATCAGTTCTGGGGGGTGTGATTGGACCAGGAGGCACCAGACACCTAGTCCTCTAGTGATAATCTCCTGCTAATAACACATTGATTATACTGAAACTGCAAAACATAGCCCAGTAAGTAACACATCGCTGAAATCAGGCTCTCAGCCCCTACAACAAGCTGCTCTCGAGATTAGATAGAAAAAACTGCTAAAAGATTCCCTTTAACAAATTAGCTTATCCAGATGTTGTAGACAGATCCATGGAATGCGACTCTTCCTAACTAGTGCATTTTTGGGCACATTTCCCTCCAGTGGCATAGTTTTTATTTTGTCACAGTTGAAGACTACTGTGCGACATTTTAAAGGATTGTATTAACAAGTAAAAGAGGATTTCCGCATGGACGTACTTCCAGTCTATGTAATGTTGTTAAGCACAGTGGACTGCACACAGACGGTACAGTGACTAATGTTAGGCTATGTGCTAAAGCACAAGGGCTATTTTCCACACAATCGTCAGTAGCATATGGCTATAAATCATACCTTGGGCTAGTCTAGTACAATTTACAAACCACACTAGTGCATGTGAATAGTAAGCCGTTTCTATACTTATCTGCTATGCCTAGAAGCACAAGGAAAAGCACATGGAGCCAGTCATGACCGCAATTTGTGGATATGACTGACCCGAGTTTTAGTACAGCCATGTTAAATCAGCTTTATAATTATATATTACAAAGTGGCACAAAATCATATCCTAAAATAAAGAAAAAATGGACAGCCCCTTTAAGAAATAGGACAGATAGGGAGACATTGGACTCAGCAGTATACAGTTTCTAAATGCTGCTTAAAGCAGCACTCTAGCGTGTTTTCAGCCCTGGAGTGGTGCTTCTAATCTAAGGTCCCCGTCCATAGTCTTATACTTAACCCCCACCATCTTCACCATTTATAGGCGCCGCTCAGGTGTCACAAGCTCTCAATGCAAGTCTATGAGAAACAGAAAGAGTCCTTCATAGTCTTGCTTTGAAAAGTGACGTTCAGTTCACTCCAGCAACCACTTGGACGATCCGGCAGGTCACAGACTGCTGGAGATCAACTGGAGTGGCGGTGATTAGAGATGAGCGACTTTGCCTTTTTTAGGGTCGAGTCGGGTTTCATGAAACCCAACTTTCTCAAAAGTCGAGTCGAACAAAATCGGCCGACTATCGTGAATAGTCGATGGTCCGACTGAAACACGAAACCCAATGCAGGTCAATGGGGAAGCAAAGTCGGCAGGGAGTGGAGGACAGTAAACACACCTACATGCCGGACCTCTCTCTCTCTTTCCCCGGACGCTGCACATGTTATCTCGTTGCCCACAGTGTACATCCTTGCTCAGTGGCTGAAAAAAGTCACGTGCAAGCATTCTGG
Organism: Dendrobates tinctorius; assembly: GCF_039654945.1. NCBI lineage: Eukaryota > Metazoa > Chordata > Amphibia > Anura > Dendrobatidae > Dendrobates > Dendrobates tinctorius. Next base: position 6,221,741 of record NW_027361779.1, on the reverse strand, counting down.
GAAATCCGAATTTGGCGCTCGGGTCGGCGACCGCATGGCCGACCCCACGCTATGGTCGGGTTTTGCTTGGCGAAAGTCGGCGACTTTTGAATTTGACCGACCCGTTTCGCTCAACTCTAGCGGTGATAGAAGGTGAAGATGTAGGTGGTCAAGTTATGAAAGTAGGGGCAGGAACATTACGTTAGAGGCACCACTCCAGTGGTAAAATAAAGAAAAACACAACGGAGTGATGCTTGTCAAGACTCAGATCGAAAGCCTGCTTACCACACTTAGAGAATGACTGTCAGCTTTTCGAGAATGGAAGAAAGACATAGACTGGGATATTGTAAAACCATTGTCTTTAAAAAGTTCCATCTTTCAAAGATAGTATGGAGCAATTAATCATTTTCATACGTATAAACAGACTGCGCTGCGGAACCTGAAAGTTCCTATGGCTTCAGGATTTCAGACCTACTTCTGTCTTTATTTTTGTAGTTGGCACTTCCTACAGAATATTGTTGTTGGTTCCAAAATCCAATTACTGTAATTTAACTAATTAGTTTGACTACTAAAAAAGTAAATGTTATAAAGAAGTAATGTTTAATTATCTTTGCTAATAAGTTTGAGGTAGCTTAATGTAGAAAAAGATTCCCCGCTGTCTTTTAATCTAGCTTTAAACGGCTTCTTGGATTAGAAAACTTATTGAACCGACTAACATCATAACTTCAATTACTTAGACGGCATTTCTGAACACGAGAAACGCACATTTTTCCTACAATAATGATGCCAAGAAAAGGCTGGTATGTGACCAACAATAAACAGAACCATGACAGAAAAAAAATCTGACTTTCACTCAGCCTCTAAAGATAGCAACTAGAGCCGAGCATATAAATTTGGAGGACCCTGGTCTGGCAGCCACGTCAGTATTCTGTGGCCACTAGACGGGAGCCCTGGGTATCGCCTCCTCCCTAAAAGCATCTGCGGCTTTTTATTTGCCTGCCTGTGTTCATCATCCTGCAGCGATGGTATCTCACCAAGCTGAATATTCACAAAAAGAAATCTGGATACGGGCATGTAGGAGGAGGTTCACTGGGCTCCTACCCAACAGCCATGGAGCACTGACCTGGACCAAGGGTCCTGCAAATTAATTTGCTCATGTCTAATAGAAACACAAGAAAAGCTCCGATATTCCATGTACTATTATTAGCTTTGTAGGTTTGGCATAGTTGAATGGAAATGAGCAATAGTCACTGCCAAATGTATGAAGCTGCGCCTTATAACCAATTGGGATGCAGCAATTTCTCCGCAATCAGCTGATCACTAAAGTGGTCGTTTAGTTGTATCCCCACTGATCTAATATTGGTCTATCCCAATGATGACCCATCAGTATCAGAATCCGAGAAAACCTATTTATATCAAGTATCTGCTAGTAACATAAATTTTACCCATTCATTATTGTGAATATAGCCTAAAAATAAATGTCTCATTATACTGTAATGCAAGGTTTAACCCTGCCATTAAAGCACCACTCTAGCAATTTTTTTTATTTCAGCCACTAATGTAAGTTTCCTGACCCTACCTGTCTTCAGCTGTTCCCGATGCTGCTGTGGTCCAGTGCCGCCATCTTGTGACCACAACTTCTGATTGACCGGAAGTCAGAGGTAAAGGTCACAAGCTCTCAATGGAAGTCTGCGAAAGCCTCGGTCGGGCTCTTACAGACTTACATTGAGAAGTGACCTCCGGATTGCCCAGCAAACACTGGAACAATTCGGTGGATCACAACCTGTAAAAGACGTCCGGAGCAGCAAAAAAAAAAAAGTGGTGTTTTAAGGGTTGTGAATATACAGTGGGTTGAAGGGTGTGGGGAAAACAGAACATTAGCCCTTCCTGTTATTTGTATAAGTAATTTACTTTATTTTACACTGCAGTACGTGATAATACAAGCATTGCAAATCCGAGATACTTTTTGCATTGGGATGTAAAGTGAAGGCGGGTGTACCTGACATAGGGCAATGTGCATCAATCATGGCCCTTAGCAGTGATTACAGAAGGTGTAGCCAGACTCTTTTGGGATAAGATGCTGTCCAGATGATTGTAATCTGATTAATATTATATAGTTTGCAATCCCAATAAAACATATATCTGCCCAGAAAGCTTCAACTGTTTGGGACAACACTAGAATGGTAGAAATGCTAAGAAAAGACAGAAATTAATAACTTCTTAAGATCACTTCCTTAAAAGGTAGTCCACTACTTATGCATTGATGACCTATCCTTGGGATAAGTCATCAATGCCTAATTGGTGGGGGTCCTACACCCGGCACCCCCACCGATCAGCTGTCATTGGTTACCATGGCCACCGGGCAAAGATACTCACTTGCTGAGCTGGCCGCCTTCTGACAGTGGACAAGGCAGGGCACGTCACATAAGCCTCCTTTTCAAATCAACAGGAGGTGGATGTGTAGTACCCTGAGGCGGTCACCATCAGAAGATGGAATATATATCAATAAACACATGAAGGGCATGATCAGCTCACTTATCCACAAGTGCGCAGAATCCAAAATCAAAAAGGAAAGACAGCAGATAAATAGAGGTTGATTCAGCACTTCAGATAAAACGCTAAATTTTATTCCTTCATTAAAAACGTGTCAAAAGAGAGTCCATATCATCAATTATTCGGCTAAATCATCCCGCTCTGTTCAAAACCCCCTTTTTCACGCGTGGTGATTCCGCAGGTGTCCATTGAACCATGCGGAATCACCACATCCTATACACAGACTGTGATACTTATCTTGCGGAGACCGAGCGTCTCCGCAAGATAAATAGACATGCTGCGGTCTATAAAGACGTGCCACATATGCGTATATGCGCCTTTTTACGCATAGTGGAGATGGGATTTCATAAAATCCCCTCCACTATGCTGAAACATCTGGATGCTGCGGATTGGACGCTGCGGCTGTACGCAGCGTCCAATCCACAACAAATATGCCATGTGGAAACATACACTTAAGGTCCAGGTTGACGCGTTTCGAAGTAACACTATTTACTCATAAACTGATGAGAAAATGGAGCAAAATCTTTAGCCAAATAATTGAAGATGTGGACTCTCTTTTAACACATGTTTTTAATGAAGGAATAACATTTTTCATTATATCTGAAGTGCTGGATCAACCTATATCTCCATAAATGAATACGTATTGATTTTTGAAAATTATTATTTCACTAGCTGAAGAGCCCGACGCTGCCCGGGCATAGTAACTACGGTTAGTTATAACAAATTATAATGATTATAAATATATATATATATATATATATATATATATATATATATATTTATATATATGTGTATAGCCCCGCCCACTCCACATAGCCACACTCACTATAATATCCCACATCATCCCGTCAGCCAGTGCTTCCGGACTACTACCCCTAATATCCCACATCGTCCCATCAGCCAGAGCCACCGGACTACTACCCCTAATATCCCACATCATCCTGTCAGCCAGAGCCACAGGACAACTACCACTAATATCCCACATCATCCCGTCACATCCGCCGGACTACTACCCCTAATATCCCACATCATCCTGTCAGCCTGAGCCACCGGACAACTACCACTAATATCCCACATCATCCCGTCACAGCCGCCGGACTACTACCCCTAATATCCCATATCATCCCGTCAGCCAGAGCCACCGGACTACTACCCCTAATATGGTACATCATCCCGTCAGCCTGGGGTCAGAACCAGAGCTGTGAGTGGAACGGTCCTAACTTCCATACCGGGGATCCCTTTAAGAAAGCCTGGGATCAGAATCAGAGCGCTGAGTCGATTTGCCCTGACTTGCATACCAATGGTCCCTTTAATAGAACCCTGGGGTCAGAATCAGAGCGCTGAGGGATTTGCCCTAACTTCTGTACAGGAGATCCCTTTAAGAGATCCTGGGGTCAGTACCAGAGCTTTTGAAGGCAATTGCCCTGACTTCCATACCAGGGATCCCTTTAAGAGAGGACTGGGGTCAGTCCCAAAGTGCAGATTGGAATTGCCCTCACTTCCATACCGGGGATCCCTTTAAGAGTGGCCTTGGGTCAGAACCAGAGCGCTAAGTGGATTTGCCCTAACTTCCATACCGGGGATCCCATTAAGAAAGCCTGGGATCAGAACCAAAGCGCTGGATGGATTTGCCCTGTCTTGCATACCAATGATCCCTTTAATAGAACCCTGGGGTCAGAATCAGAGCGCTGAGGGATTTGCCCTAACTTCCGTACAGGAGATCCCTTTAAGAGAGCCTGGGGTCAGTACCAGAGCATTTGAAGGCAATTACCCTGACTTCCATACCGAGGATCCCTTTAAGAGAGGCATGGGGTCAGAACCAAAGCACTGGATGGATTTGCCCTGCCTTCCTTACCGGAGATCCCTTTAAGAAAGGCTTGGGGTAAGTACCAAAACGCTGAGTGGATTTTCCCTAACTTGCATACCAATGATCCACGGGAGGGGGGATTCATTTCTGTCATGTGCTCTGTGCTCCTTTCTGGGGGCAGACAATGGCTGGGAGCTTATGTTTCCGGGGATGCTAGATTTCTCCCACCCGGTCACTGTCTGCTGAGGTGTTGTCATGCAGTGAGAAAGCTGTTGATCATAGCAATCAATCAGAGCTGAGCTTCTTTTGAACAGCTCTGGAGAAATGAAAGATGCTTCGTGATTGGTTGGTGACACACACATACATACTATCATCTATATGTATAAAAATGAATGTAAGATAAAAAAAAGTAGCAGGTAGGATGGTGGACACCTAAATAATAAGCAACATGGAGGAATATAATTATTATTATGGATAATGCAAAGCCCTTTCACACAAATATGTTTCTTCATAAGGATGCTACTATTCTTCTTGCTAACTCCAAGCTGAACAACAGAAATCAGTATGATTTCTTGGTAAACAAATTCTGGCTACTGCACCAAAAATCCTGAATTAGCGTAAAAAGTCTGGTAACTGCCACCAACATGCCACCATATATAGACAACCAAAAGAAAAGGTGTCTAAATCCACCAATAAAATTACTTCATTATTTTATTGTTATTCATAAAAGACTGTATAAAATATGTAGACATAACTAAACAACCATAAATATGACAAATGCGTTACAGAGAGACTGTTGACCGCAACAGCCCCCGGAAGAAGCTCACGCGAAACATGCGTAGGGGCGCATTGTGTGGTGGTCTTGACAGCAAATGGGTGAGCAATGACTTTAAGGTTATGACCTGAGGACGATTAGCAGGGGATTACTTTGCAATTCACACCCCACAGGGGGATTATTTTACCTATGCTGATTAGCATCCTTGGGGCCTATGGAGCATAATGGCACTGGCTTTAGATATGATAATCCGGTTTGCTGTTAGCAGCCCTGCACATAGTTGCACCTTAAGCTGGAGTCACACATAGCAACTTACCAGCGATCCCGACAACGATATCAACGTGTCAGGATCGCTGGTAAGTCGCTATGTGATCGCTGGTGAGCTGTCACACAGACAGTTTCACCAGCGATCAGCACGCCGACGCAGAGGTGAAGAGCGAGCCCGGGAGCAGCGGACAAGTGTGCCTGCTGATCCAATCCTCCATCAGCAGAGGGCGAGCCTGCATCCCCGGCCTCTCCTGGCGACGTACTGCAGCTTCCTGGTCCCCAGCGTGCGGCGGCAGCAAACTTAAGGTACACACTCCGCGAGCTCCTGGTCCCCAGCGTGAGGCGGCGGCACCTGTAACTCACTGGTAACTAACGTACACATCGGGTATCCAAGGGACGCGCGTCCCTTGGATACCCGATGTGTACGTTAGATACCAGCTAATCGCTGGTCTCCCGCCTGTCACACACAGCGATGTATTCTCTCTGTAACGCATTTGTCATATTTATGGTTGTTTATTTATGTCTACGTATTTTATACAGTCTTTTGTGAATAACAATAAAAAAATGAAGTAATTTTATTGGTGGATTTAGACTCCTTTTCTTTTGGTTGTCTATGTACAGTTGTGGCCAAAATAATTGACACCCCTGCAATTTTGTCAGATAATACTCCGTTTCTTCCTGAAAATGATTGCAATCACAAATTCTTTGGTATTATTATCTTCAATTAATTTGTCTTAAATGAAAAAACACAAAAGAGAATGAAGCAAAAAGGAAAACATTGATCATTTCACACAAAACTCCAAAAATGTGCCAGACAAAAGTATTGGCACTCTCAGCCTAATACTTGGTTGCACAACCTTTAGCCAAAATAACTGCGACCAACCGCTTCCGGTAACCATCAATGAGTTTCTTACAATGCTCTGGTGGAATTTTAGACCATTCTTCTTTGGCAAACTGCTCCAGGTCCCTGATATTTGAAGGGTGCCTTCTCCAAACTGCCATTTTTAGATCTCTCCACAGGTGTTCTATGGGATTCAGGTCTGGACTCATGCTGGCCACCTTAGAAGTCTCCAGTGCTTTCTCTCAAACCATTTTCTAGTGTTTTTTGAAGTGTGTTTTTGGGTCATTGTCCTGCTGGAAGACCCATGACCTCTGAGGGAGACCCAGCTTTCTCACACTGGGCCCTACATTATGCTGCAAAATTTGTTGGTAGTCTTTAGACTTCATAATGCCAGGCACACAGTCAAGCAGTCCAGTGCCAGAGGCAGCAAAGCAACCCCAAAACATCAGGGAACCTCCGCCATGTTTAACTGTAAGGACTATGTTTTTTTTCTTTGAATGCCTCTTTTTTTTCTCCTATGTTGATGTCTTTGCCCAAAAAGCTCTACTTTTGTCTCATCTGACCAGAGAACATTCTTCCAAAATGTTTTAGGCTTTTTCAGGTAAGTTTTGGCAAACTCCAGCCTGGGCTTTTTATGTCTCAGGGTAAGAAGTGGGGTCTTCCTGGGTCTCCTACCATACAGTCCCTTTTCATTCAGACGCTGACGTGTAGTACGGGTTGATACTGTTGTACCCTCGGACTGCAGGGCAGCTTGAACTTGTTTGGATGTTAGTCGAGGTTCTTTATCCTACATCCGCATAATCTTGCGTTGAAATCTCTTGTCAATTTTTCTTTTCCGTCCACATCTAGGGAGGTTAGCCACAGTGCCATGGGCTTTAAACTTCTTGATGACACTGCGCACGGTAGACACAGGAACATTCAGGTCTTTGGAGATGGACTTGTAGCCTTGAGATTGCTCATGCTTCCTCACAATTTGGTTTCTCAAGTCCTCAGACAGTTCTTTGGTCTTCTTTCTTTTCTCCATGCTCAATGTGGTACACACAAGGACACAGGACAGAGGTTGAGTCAACTTTAATCCATGTCAACTGGCTGCAAGTGTGATTTAGTTATTGCCAACACCTGTTAGGTGCCACAGGTAAGTTACAGGTGCTGTTAATTACACAAATTAGAGAAGCATCACATGATTTTTCGAACAGTGCCAATACTTTTGTCCACCCTCTTTTTTACGTTTGGTGTGAAAATATATCCAATTTGGCTTTAGGACAATTCTATTTGTGTCTTTTCATTTCAAATTAAATGAAGATAATAATACCAAAGAATTTGTGTTTGCAATAATTTTCAGGAAGAAACTGAGTATTATCTGACAAAATTGCAGGGGTGTCAATACTTTTGGCCACAACTGTATGTATTGGAGTTTTCCATGGGCTAATGCTCGCGTGTGGTGTAGATTATTAAGCATTCAGCATTATTTGTGATGATTTCTGCTACTGGGATTTTGTATTATCAACATGCCGCCATAGTATACAAAGTCTGGTTACTGCCACCAGCATGCTGCCATAGTACACAAAGTCTGGTTAGTGCCACCAATATGCCGCCATAGTATACAAAGTCTGGATGCTGCCACTAGCATGCTGCCATAGTATAAAAAGTCTAGTTACTGCCACCAGCATGCTGCGATAGTATACAAAGTATGGTAACTGCCACCAGCATGCCGCCATAGTATACAAAGTCTAGCTACTGCCACCAATATGCCGCCATAGTATACAAAGTCTGGTTGCTGCCACCAAACATGCCACTATAGTATACAAGGTCTGGATACTGCCACCAACATGCCGCCATAGTATACAAAGTCTGGTTACTGCCACCAAATATGCCGCTATAGTATACAAGGTCTGGTTACGGCCACCAACATGCCACCATAGTATAGAAGGTCTGGTTACTGCCACCAACATGCCGCCATAGTATACAAAGTCTGGTTACTGCCACCAAACATGCCGCTATAGTATACAAGGTCTGGTTACTGCCACCAACATGCCGCTATAGTATACGAAGTCTGGCTACTGCCACCAAACATGCCACCATAGTATACAAAGTCTGGCTACTGCCACAAACATGCCACCATAGTATACAAGATCTGGTTACTTCCACTAGTATGCTGCCATAGTATACAAAGTCTGGCTTCTGCCATGAAACATGCCACCATAGTATACAAAGTCTGGCTACTGCCACCATAGTATACAAGATCTGGTTACTGCCACTAACATGCCGCCATGGTATACAAAGTCAGGTTACTGCCACCAAACATACCGCTATACTATACAAGGTCTGGTTACTGCCACCAACATGCCGCCATAGTATACAAAGTCTGGTTACTGCCACCAAACATGCCACCATAGTATACAAGGTCTGGTTACTGCCACCAACATGCCGCCATAGTATACAAAGTCTGGTTACTGCCATCAAACATGCCACCAACCATAGCATACAAGGTCTGGATACTGCCACCATAGTATACAAGGTCTGGCTACTGCCACTAACATGCCGACAAAATACAAAGTCTGGTTACTGCCACCAAACATGCCGCTATAGTATACAAGGTCTGGTTACTGCCACCAACATGCCGCTATAGTATACAAAGTCTGGCTACTGCCACCAAACATGCCACCATAGTATACAAAGTCTGGCTACTGCCACAAACATGCCACCATAGTATACAAGATCTGGTTACTTCCACTAGTATGCTGCCATAGTATACAAAGTCTGGCTACTGCCATGAAACATGCCACCATAGTATACAAAGTCTGGCTACTGCCACCATAGTATACAAGATCTGGTTACTGCCACTAACATGCCGCCATGGTATACAAAGTCAGGTTACTGCCACCAAACATACCACTATACTATACAAGGTCTGGTTACTGCCACCAACATGCCGCCATAGTATACAAAGTTTGGTTACTGCCACCAAACATGCCACCATAGTATACAAGGTCTGGTTACTGCCACCAACATGCCACCATAGTATACAAGGTCTGGTTACTGCCACCAACATGCCGCCATAGTCTACAAAGTCTGGTTACTGCCACCAAATATGCAGCTATAGTATACAAGGTCTGGTTACTGCCACCAACATGCCACCATAATATACAAGGTCTGGTTACTGCCACCAACATGCTACCATAGTATACAAAGTTTGGTTACTGCCAAAAAACAACCACCATAGTATACAAGGTCTGGTTACTGCCACCAACATGCCACCATGGTATACAATGTCTGGCTACCGCCACCAACATACCGCCATAGTACAAAGTCTGGTTACTGCCACCAACATGCCACTATAGTATACAAAGTCTGGTTACTGCCACCAATATTCCGCCATAGTATACAAGGTCAGGTTACTGCCACCAACATGCCTCCATAGTATACAAGGTCTGGTTACTGCCACCAATATGCCACCATAGTATACAAGGTCAAGTTACTGCCACCAACATGCCTCCATAGTATACAAGGTCTGGTTACTGCCACCATCATGCCTCCATAGTATACAAGGTCTGGTTACTGCCACCAATATGCCATCATAGTATACAAGGTCTGGTTACTGCCACCACACACAGCTTCTGAAATTGATTATAAATGAAGACACATGACTCCTCAATAATTATTGCACATGCTTGTCAAAGGCAACTGTACAGATGGTGATGTTATTCCTAAAAGTTGTTTAAAGTCAGTGCCGACTTCCAGAAAATATTTGCACCAATGCTTCAGACCCCTGCAGCGCTTCACAAAATTAATTACCATTATTAATCAGGACTAAGAAACAGAATACTTTACTGCAAATATCACAAAGCCGCTTTGAGATGTCTAGAGATTGAGCATAATTTAAGTGATATTTCCCTACAGACATATTTTTCCATTTGCCAGATGGAGAACGTATGAGGCCATGTTACCCACCTGCAGGGGCCACTGTTGGGCTTATCCGCAATATTTGTCTGCTGCGGATGGATCAATGATCTGAATGAATTACCAAGATCTTCTACACTTCTGTACCCTCCTTTAGCACCGTTATGGTGGCAGCAAACTGATGTTTATTGCTTCTACTTCTATGTGTAAAATCAGAATTGTCTAGCAATAAAGAAAAACTTGAGCACAGACAGGAGTTATTTGCTTTGGAGGAGTCCGGAGACATAAACAATGCAAATGTTCATTGCGGCTAGGAAAAAAAAAAGAAAAAAATCCTGGCCCCTACCTGTCTAGTAAAAGTCTACTGCTAACAGTAAAAAGAAGAAATGTAATTTCTATTATCTGTAACCTGTAAAAAATCCCAACAATTCGAGCATAAACTAAAGTGCCGTGCAATGGCTTCCACGCCAAGCGCTGCTTTATGGTTTGCTCTAAATCCCCCCAAAAAACACTAAAAGCAAAAAGCCCATGATGCTGGTAGCAAGGTAAATGTCAGATTCTCCGTTTGCACTTCCACTACATAAAGTGACTGCTTCTGATCATAAAAGCCCTTATACAGATGCAGCCCTGGTATAATCCTTCTTCCCGAGGACCTGCACAGGCTCAGGAGGATGATTTAGTATGTGCAGTCATGTGGCCACAGCAATTATACGGGCCCCAAATACCGGCGCCGTGAAGCAGAAACCACTAGTGGCCCAATATGGAGGTCAGGCCACCGGAGACCCCAATGTCAGGAATAGAGTTTTCTTTCAGTGCAGAAATAAAAAGAAAGAATCCGGCTCTGTTACAGGCACAATGTGTGCGCTTCCATTCTCAGCACACTTTCTTAAAGCCGTGTCAGTGCCATGTCAGAAGTGCTGGCGCTCTAAACATGGCCGCGACATTTCTAATCATTGCACTCATCTAGGAGACTAAGTATCAAGAACTATTATTTCATTTTATTAACAGCAGATTGCGGCTGGGAGTTGAACGCTCACGACTCAATATTACAGTCCATCAGCTGACAAAACCCATCAGCACGGTCATCCATATTACTCAGAGGTCCTGAAGCGGCCTGCCATCCTCAGCACTGCTCACCTTATTCAAGCCTGACACCCTTATCATGGTCTCTGTCTCACCATTCACTTCTACTTTGTCATCGCCGCTACAATTAATCATCTGTAATCTTTTGGACGCCACAATCTACTCAGCCTTCTAAGCTTTTTCTTCCATTCCAGAACAGCAATCCCAAGTGAGCGGGGAAAGCAGTGAAGCCTTGTGCGTGTATTACAGAGTGAAAAGCCTCAGCAACATAAGCCCAGAAAACAAAAAACAAGAAGGAAAAGCACAGAATCTCAAGCATTAACCCCATCGTGAAAGGCAATCCTTCTGACCCTACTGGTTTATTACTCATTGCACTAAGCCGCGTGCGAACGACCATTCGACAGTCCCACACACACATTGGTATGGCAGAACAGTACACAGAGTAAGCACATAATCCGCCCCATTGTCTTCGCAAGCACAAAAGGATACAACACATTTACATTGAAATAGATGTTCTAGACGGGTGGCTTATGTTAGCCTTAATGTTAATCAGATCATCTATAAATTCTATAAATCAGAAGCAACAGGGGGTTTGTGTAAATTAAAATGTTGTTATTGGAGTGCGCCACAACATATGGCCCATTTGGATGGGACGATCATGGCCTGTTAACAAGCACCAGTCAATTGACACTTGTCAATCATTGCCCCTGTACAGGCCTTTTTACACTGGCCAGCGAAAAATGATGGGAACAGAACGTTAAAGGCAATCTATCAGCAGGATTTGCTATATAATCTGAGAGCAGCAAGAAGTATGGACTGAGCGCCTGATTCCAGGGATATGCTAATTATAAGGCTGTGTGTTGCTGCTTCAATAAAATCAAAAATTTATCAGCAGTTTTTTTGTCATTGTACAGTGTACACAGTATATAGGTATGTCCATGACATACATTGCCGGTCACTCTTCCCACAGATAGTGCTCGCTATATCTATCATCTGCTCATGGCCGAATAAGGAACAAAAATAGTTTCTTTCCTGCTTGTTAAGGAATGGACAGACCTTCTGCTTAAGCACGCAGTATAGGCGCATGTGCAATATATTGCTGCAGATTACAGTGACACAGAGGAGTCGATATAGCAGAAACCACCATGGTTACTTACCGGTAGCCGGTTTTTCCAGAACCCATGACAGCACACCTGAGGGATCCGCCCCGCCAGGACAGGAACCTACTGAGATATAAGGGGCGGCACCTCTCCCCCGCTTCAGTTGGTTACAGAGCATTGAGAGGACTTCCCGGTTAGTTACTTAGTTTGGCAGCACGGTGGCTCAGTGGATAGCACTGCAGTCTTGCAGAGCTGAGGTCCTGGGTTCAAATCCCACCAAGGACAACATCTACAAAGAGTTTGTATGTTCTCTCCATGTTTGCGTGGGTTTCCTCCGGGCACTCCGGTTTCCTCCCACAATCCAAAGACATACTGATAGGGAATTTAGATTGTGAGCCCCATTTCGGGGACAGTGATGATAATGTGTGCAAAACTATAAAGTGCTGCGGAATATGTTAGCGCTATATAAAAATAAAGATTATTATTATTATTACATGTTAATCCAACACCACATCAGACAAATGCACCCTACTTAAACGTGCACACCCATATGGTGAAAAAGGGGGGAATATACGGGTGCTGTCATGGGTTCTGGAAAAACCGGCTACCGGTAAGTAACCCTTCACCCATGACAGCACACCTGAGAGATTTTTGGAGACTTCAAAACACCTTAGGGAGGGACCACCACTTGCGCACCCTTCTACCAAAGGTTAAGTCAGCAGAGGAGGATAGATTTAATCTACAGTGTTTAAAGAAGGTTGAGGGTGAGGCCCAGGTAGCGGCCTTACAAATTTGATCAATCGATACCTCTGCCTTTTCAGCCCAGGAGGTCGCCACGGCTCTGGTAGAATGAGCCTTGATGCCGTCAGGAATCGGAACACCACTAGCTGTGTAGGCTACACTAATGCCCTCCCTAATTCATCTGGCAATAGTCCCTTTTGAAACCCCATAGCCTTTCCTGGCACCCTGAGAGGCCACGAACAGGGATCGGAACCTCCTCCACTGGCTGGTGACAGATATGTATTCTAGCAGGGCTCTCTTAACGTGCAGACTATGGAATTTTTCCTCCCCCAAATTCTTTGGATTATTGCAGAAGGATGGGAGGATAATCTACTGACCTCGATGGAAATCTGATGCTACCTTAGGCAGATAAGCGGGGTCTGTTCTTAATATAACACTATCCTGAAAAACCTGTGTATAGGGAGGATTTACCGAGAGAGCCTGCAAATCGCTTACTCTACGGGCCGATGTAATGGCCACTAAAATGATCGTCTTTAGAGTCTGGTATTTTACGGGCAGCTGATGTAAAGGCTCAGTATGGTTCTTTTGTAAGGGCCTCTAGTACCAGGTTTAAATCCCACGGGGCTATTCTAGGTATTGGAATAGACCTAGACCTATGGAAGGATTTGATAAACCTGGCTACCCACCTATTTGCTGCCTAGTTGCAATTATAGAGCGCTCCTAGTGCAGATACCTGGACTTTAAGAGTGTTTACCGCTAACCCCAGCTGCAGCCCTGATTGTAAAAACTCCAAGATGGCATTAATCGGGGGTTCTTGTTCTAATGGCTTACCTAGGAACTGCAGGAATTTATTCCATGTTCTGCCGTAGATATTGGTTGTCACCGGTTTTCTACTCTTTAGCAGGGTGGCCACCAACCTGGGAGAGAATCCTCTATCCCTTAAAAGTGACCTTTTAAATTCCACGCCATCAGATGGAATCCTTTGACCTGAGCGTGGAATATTGGGCCCTGAGCTAGTAGGTCTGGAATTTCTGGCAGAACCCATGGATCGGAGAGGGACATCATTCGCAGCAGAGGAAACCAGGGCCTTTTTGGCCAAAATGGAGCTATTAGAATCACCCTGGCTTGATCATTCCTGATCTTCTTGACAACCATTGGGATCAGAGCCACTGGGGGGGAACGCATAGGCTAGTCTGAAGTCCCACGGAATCTGCAATGAGTCCACTGCCCATGGGTTTTCCCTTAGGTTTAGTGAGCAAAACCTCTCTGTCTGTTGTACTTGTTGGCAAAGAGGTCTATCACCAGTTTCCCCCAAAGCCGTGTTATTTTTTAAAAAATGGACCGATTTAGAGCCTACTCTCCTTGTCTCAGAGTATTGCGGCTCAGGAAGTCGGCCTCTATGTTTTCTGCCCCTTTTATATGCAAGGCTGTTAAGGAGTGTAGGAGTTGCTCCGCTCTGCCAAGAATGTCGCTCGCTGCCTTCATTAGGGAGTGTGATCTTGTCCCCCCTTGGTGGTTGATGTAAGCTACCGTTACCTTGTTGTCCGACATAATGTGGACATTGCGACCCCTGAGTAGGGGAATGAAGTGGTTTAGGGCTTCCTTCACTGCCCACAGTTCTCTCAGATTGGAAGATGCCCCAATTTCTTGACGCCCCCAGGAACCCTGGGCTACATGACCCCTTAGGTGTGCCCTCCACCCCGAGGAGCTTGCATCTATTAGTATTACGTCGGTCGTCTGTCTGTCCCAGGGCAATCCCGAAGCCAAGTTTGTACTATCCAGTCACCAGTTGAGTCTCTGGTTTCTAAGGAAAGCTCCAGTCTTCCTTCTAAACGCCCTCTCAGCGATCTTTGTGCTGATAGTATCTGCCACTGGAGCTGACGGGTGTGAAATTGAGCCCACCTGAGTGGGTCGCCCTCCCAGGGCTGTGGGGTACTCGGTACCGGGCCGGTGTCAGTGGGTGTGTCACAGCAGCGGTGACCCGGTCCGTGGCCCTGGACGCCCAAGTAATGGGGGAATTTGCATTGTAATTAGTTTGAATGAATAGTTCGTGATGCCACCTGTGGTGTTCGGCAATTAAGGTGTTAAGCCGACGCTGCTTGCAGATCCTCTGGGGCTGGTGGTATGTGGCAGCCAAGATGGTGAAGCTCCCCACAGGTGGAGCTGTAGCCCCAAGGCAGTGTAGGTGTAAGGGATGAGGAGAAGCGCAGGCAGTGTAGGAGCTGGTACCCAGATGTAGTGGTGCTGAAGGTGTAGGCGCGATAATGAATGGAGGACACCGGGGCTTGTAGTTCCAAAGCTTTACTCACAGTCTGTAGTGCACACAGGTGCCTGCCTCCGGGCCGTGTCCTCCGGGTCAGAGACTCAGTCAAACTCCAGGCAAGATGGTAGAGGCTCCCCTCCAACACTCCGCCAACATGTACCTTTCTGAACGTCTCCTCTATAGCACCTTAAAGTGTGAAGATCTCCTAGTACTGAGTTACACTGGAGTTCCTCTCATCAGATGTTCCCAAGAACTCTACTTGTACGGCAGACAGCTATAGCCTGCTTTGGGGACTCCCTTCTCCTGAGTCCCGGCTCTCTATCCAACTGCTGTTGTGCCCCAAGTCTTAGATGGGAGTAGTGCATTTACAGCCAACTACTCCACCGGTGTCTGCTGCAGAACCATAAGTGTCCATACAACCTCGGGGACCGGGCCCCGGCCTTGCGCTTAGAACCTATAGGCAGGGTGCTTCCTTCCAACCCACGTCCTCTCTGTTCTATTCTCCTTCGTTCCATACTATTCTCTCTCTCTTATGGATGCTTAGGTTACAGATCAGTGTCCTTCTTCCTTCTTTCATTTCCCGTGCCAGCTGGCTCAGATCACTGAGGCAGCTGCAGCACTCCTTCCTCTATCCCTTCTTCCAGGGATCCCCACTCCTCTCCGAGTGGCTCTCCTCCTCCGACTTCCCTCATCGACTCCCCTAAGGGACTGCCTTCGCAGACTGACCTCTAATTCTAAACCTTCCCGGTCTTTTATATGTTATAACTCCACCCTCCTCCCAGCACGTCCAGTGTTCCAAGCAGGGAACCACCAGAGGTGCTCTGCTACTCTCTAAGCACTGAGCCGCAATGTGGTTGTGCAGAACTACCCTGGTGTGTGGGGTGTGAGTGTTGGAGCGTGGAAAGGAGTTCCCACCCTACCTGGATGGTGGGGCACTACACCTTAGGAGAAGGTGCAGTACCTCTGTGGCGACTGAGCCTCAGGGGCGCCACATGACCGCCGGAATACAGGCCGTCAGTGTACCCTAGCAGAGACATTGCATTTCTCAAAGTCATATAAGGTTTGTCTCGGGCAGCCAAAGTCATGTTCTGTACCTTCTCTATTTTGGTATCCGGAAGCAGACACGCTTGCTGTTCCGAATCCAGGATAAACCCTAGGAATGTCTGTTTTCTTAGGGGCTGTAGTTTTGATTTTTTGAAAATGTATTATCCACCCTAATTCCTGTAGGGTGTCGGTCACCCGGCTCAACTGTGCCGTGCAGTGGTCCTCTGAGCTGCCCACTATAAGGAAATCGTCCAAGTAGGGTATTATGACCGTATCGTGAATTCGGAGGAAGGCTGTTACCTCCGCTATGACCTTGGTGATAACCCTCGGGGCTATAGATATGCCAAATGGAAGAGCTCTGAATTGGAAATGCCTGAGTGTGCCCTGGATATAGAGAGCCACTCTCAAGTATTTTTGGTAACCTGGATGGATAGGGATGTGATAATATACATCCTTCAAATTGACTACGGCCATAAAACAATCTTTATGTAGCAGCTTTATGGCCGTAGCCACCGATTCCATCTTGAAGGTTTGATTCCTTATCCACCGATTGAGATCTCTGAGGTTTATGATCGTCCTGAATGATTGATCTGGTTTCTTTAGCAGAAAAAGGGGGGAATAGAATCCCCTTCCTTCCTGTGTGTTTGGGACTTCGGAAAGGACCTGCTTGTCTATTAGGCTCAGATCTCTGATTCCAAAGCCGACTGTTCTTCGACCGTCTTCCTGATGGGGGTAATGACAAACACGGCTTTTCGCTGGTGAACAAAGGGGATTCTCAGGCCTTCTTTTAAGATGCCTAGGATCCAGGTATTGGAAGAGATCTTTTCCCGGGCCTGGAAAAAGAGTGCCAATCTCCCCCCTACAGGAACGCTGGCGTCATTGTGGAGATTTCTTTGAAGTGGAGGTGCCTCCACCGAACATAAATCACGACTCCTTTTTCCTTTTATCTTCCCATCTCCTTCTTCCGGCCGGAGGACGACCCCTATTGAATCATCCTCTCTGAAAGGGCTGTCTCCTCTGTCAGGAACCTGGGGAAGCCTTTCTTCCTATCGCTCGCCTTTTCCAGGATATGATCTAAGTTCTTCCCGAATAACAATCGACCATCACAGGGAAGAGAGCACAGTTTAGCTTTCGATTGCTGGTCACCTGGACAGCCTTTAAGCCACAATGCACGTCTGGCGGCATTTGATAACCCTGCCACCCTAGCTGTTAGCCTCATAGAGTCTGCCGAGATGTCTTCCAAAAAAGCTGCTGCCCCATGCAGGAGATACATATCTGCCAATATCTTTTCTCATGGGACCTTTGACGCTAGCCTCTCATCTAACTGCTGCAGCCAAATCATCAGGGAACGAGCCGTGCAGGTGCCTGCTATGGCCGGCTTTAATCCTCCCGCTGTTGCTTCCCATGCATGCCTTAAACAGGAATCCGCTTTTTTGTCTAGCGGGTCCCTGAGAACCCCTGAGTCTTCCAGAGGCAGGGACGATTTTTTGGAGGATCTGGACACCGCTGCGTCAATCTTTAGGACTTTGTGCATTATCTCCGCATCTTTGTGCTCAAAGGGGTATCTTCTCTTAGAGGCGGAGGGAAGAGCCCCTGATCTCTCGGGTTTCCTCCATTCTCTCTCAATAATCGCTTGGATCTTTTCATTTACTGGAAAGGTCCGCTTTTTCCTCTCTTGATGTCCTCCAAACATGACGTCCTCTAGGGATTTAGCCGCTTTCTCTTCCTGTTGTCCTAATGGCCTTTAGGAGAGCATCTGTGTCTTCAACAGGAAAACATGGCTTACCCCCCCGTGTCACTGTCTGAGGAGGATGGCTGTTTGGACTGAGATGAGGCCGAAGAGGAATTTGAGGGAGAACTAGGGGGATTATTTTTACCTTTTCTCCCTTTTTTCAGCAAGGTCTTAATTGAACCCTCCATTTCTGACCTAAGGGCCGATATAAGGTTGGCTGCGAAACTAGGCGCTGCTTCTGCCATGGTTCGCTGAATGCGACTGGCGCAGAGGTCTTTCTGCCAGTCTCTTGCTAGGGGAGTTTTACATATGGCACAGTCCCTATTATTTTTCCTACTTCCCGCTTTTTTAGGTCTTTCCTACGGGGGCAAACATACAACAGGGAACCCCTATTAACATAATGCTAACATTCACGAAGATCACTCACCACCCCGCAATCAAGGGTGCCGGATTCGGAGGCTGCGTTGGAGAACGTGACCTGTGCTCTTTGGACCTTGAGGAGTCCCCCGACCTGCGGCTGGGGCGACTGCTGCTTGAATGGCTTCCATGTTTACGGCTAGAGGGCTGTGAGGGAGGCAGAGACATTGAATGCTCCTGTTCTGCCGCTGTTCCTCGCTTAAATGACGTGCCTCCGTCCTGGTGGGTGTCTCCTCCCCTCCCCCCTGCGATCACCGGCTGACCGCTTCAGAAAGCCGGCCGGCGTCGCACCCGGCGCCATGACACCATCGCCCTTTGCTGACGTCAGCCGGCGCACCCATGCTCCTCTGCGCCGCTGACGTCAGTGGCCGGAAGGTGCCCGCAGCTCTCCCCTGCTAGCTGTTCCGGGGATCGAGGTCACGGGCCTGCGCGAGGGGAGGGAGGCGCAGCGGGGTGTCCAGTAGCCACCGGGATCCCCGCCTGCGCCCACACGAACCCAGAGCCCGAGGGGTCACTGGGGACCGTGCCTCCAGCACCCGACGGCCGGCGCTACATGTGAGACACCTGTTCTTCCCACGCCGGGACGGGCCTGGGACTCTTTTTTTTTTTTTTCTTCTTTTTCAGGTACCGCCACAGTGGGATTCCCTCCAGGACAGGAACCCAACTGAAGCGGGGGAGAGGTGCCGCCTCTTATATCTCAGCAGGTTCCTGTCCTGGCAGGGCAGATCCCTCAGGTGTGCTGTCATGGGTGAAGGGAAAAAGTTATTGTCTTTGCAATGTAAAGTGCACATGTGACCAGGGCTGCCACTAGGAATTTCGAGGCCCCATACCGGCAATATTTTCGGTGCCCCCTTGAGACTATGGCCTGGGCCCTGTTGGACGCGGGCCCCCAGTCCCCACTAGCCTCCCCCTGGGCCCTCAGTTACTACTGGCCTCCCATCG
Source organism: Dendrobates tinctorius (assembly GCF_039654945.1). Classification (NCBI taxonomy): domain Eukaryota; kingdom Metazoa; phylum Chordata; class Amphibia; order Anura; family Dendrobatidae; genus Dendrobates; species Dendrobates tinctorius. The sequence continues at coordinate 6,202,297 of NW_027361779.1, read as the reverse complement.
ACCTGCTGTGATGGGAAGGACAATGAAGGTTGTTATGTCAAAAAAGTATGATGAGAAATTGTAATGCCTCACTTTAAGTCTTCACCATCACTGTTGGGCATAAGCATGAGTCCTGTGCCAATACAAAAGGAGATCTCGCAGCTCAGGACTATGGAGCCACAGACACTTCTCGGCCATCGTGGGAGGTCATCTTATGGCACCGCATTATGGAGCTTTTCTCCCTTTACACAGAGGGTCACAGCTCTATACACTTGGGAAGTTGTAAGGTGACATAATACAGCCATGTGCCAGAGGTTTAAAATTGTACTACTTAGTCCAGAACATAAGCACGATTATCAGCATGGCCTTATACTTTGCTCCTAATTTTCTTCTATCGCTCACTTGTGCAGTAAATAGCTGCTATGTTCTCCAAGCACTTACTACCATCGCTTAGTAAAAGGTAATCAAATCACATTATGTCTCCGCAATGGGAAGATAGGGAGCAATTTAAAGAACAAATAATCCAATAAATATTGAGATAAGCATTAGGCACACAAAACTGTTAATACATCCTGCCTGTATCAATAGCGCAAAGTACATACACATGAGACATCAAAGATCAAATCGCTGGACCTGGTCCACTCATGTGGTGCACAAGCGTCATTCTAAGGTGAAAAGTCCACAAGCTATATTAGAGCCACAAATCTGAGTTTTCAGGCACAGCCATGAAGTAGCACTCCTGGGAAAGTTTTCAACTTTTTAGTACTTTGTAGTATAGTGTCAATATACTTACATATTGCCTCAATTTCTTGTTATTAGCACTGTTATGATCTCCAATGGCACCAAGCGACCTGCGCAGAAACTAGCTAGGTCGCACAGCATCTTCTGTGCTGAATGGAAGTCAATTTTCTCCTACAAGACTCAAACAATGCTATCATAAGAACACATAATAAAGTAACTGATCGATATAAATTTACATATGGATCAAATGGTGCAGGTGATTATACAAGAATATTAACCTAATTTACATTTTCACGGTAGTGGTAGTGCTAAAATTTGCCATTGTATCTTAAAGTGAATTTGTCATCAGAAAATGATCTATTGATGAAATCAGATTTTTGTGCTAATTGTATAATTATTTTTTAATTTTTGGAAATGTTCTTTTTCTCATATCACAATTTTTATTGAAAATGGAAAATTGAAATCTTTCAATTTCACACTGGCGACTGGGACTTTTTTAGACTCTAACTTCATGTTGTTTCAGGAAACAACATATGTACATAGTTATAGTGACATCTATTGTCACTACTGGATCCTTTTTTAATCACAGTGTGGGGTTTTACTTGTCATTGCAATCCTGCCTTTGATGATAGGAAGCCTTGCTGAAAACTGTTATAGAAAGAATAGGAAAAAGGAGTTTAAAAAAATCCATAGTGTCCGGTGTGAAAATTGCAAGATAACTAATTTTAGGGGTTTTTATTAAAGATCATGATATGAAGAAAAACATTGCTAAAATTGTTTAACAATCCATGCAACATAAAAAGCCCGATTTAAATGATAGGTTATTTTCTAGCAAAACATTCTGTTAGGGCCTGCGGAACGCACCAAATAATATAAAAGGAGATATGAAATGTGTTCGCAGCCCGGGGTCCACCGTGCAGAGATGGAACCAGCTGCTGAGTAATGGCGGAACTAGATGGTGGATGAACGCTAGCTCACACATGGGTTAACTTCACCCAGTGTGAATGGAAGCAAACTCTGTTGCTCCACAGAGCCGCTAAAACAAACGCCGGAGCCTGTTGATCTAACAGAGATTGGCTGAGTGAGCGCTAATTAGCGGTCACAGAGCTCTGTTCTAGAGCACAGGACTAAAGCTCCTCTAGACCATCAGCGCTCGGCGACGCGGTGCCAGCAAAAGATAGATAGATATATATATATATATATATATATATATATACACGCGCCAAGGGCGCACAGTACCGCTTCGGCGGCCACCACTAACCACCCAGGGTGGGGAGAAAAGCGCTAGAGGTGTGCACGGCGTCGCACTGGCGGTTACTGCTACGTACGACAGTGCCCTGAGCAGGAAGGCACAGTCGGACACTAGACAGTGCAGATGACTGGGATGCACTGTGGCATATAGCTTAGCCACTGACAGGCACTGACTCTAACCTCTAAGCCCTAACAACAGTCACAACCAAGCGTACAGGTTTCATAATGAGTCAGTCACCAGATACATGCATCCATCATCATTCACACCATAAGCCATCAGAGTCTATACTAGCGCATGGCCGAGTGGGCATGCGACTCTTTTATAGCGACGTCCTTCCGGAACCTTCCGAGTAGTGGGCCAATCCGAGCAGGAACGGGACCTGCACATGTGACCTCCGACCTCCAATGAGAGGTGGTCAAACGGGCATGCTCAGTAAGCAAAAGACAGGACTTAGTCCCAGAAGCGTCTACTTGCTGCTGACTCAAGCATGGAGCTATATAGCAGAGCCAGAATGAGCAACCAGATGCCTAGAATCAGCCTGGGCAAGACGCCTGGACCGATGTCTCTGCTGAGCAGGAATCTCTGCGGCTGCAGAGGAATGGGAGACCGCAGAGGATATGGCTTGAGATTCCCCTCTGTGCAGTGGGGGAAACTCGACGCCTAACACATTCCCTTTTAAGCATATAAAACGTAGGCCCAAGAAATGTAATAAAGTGCTGAAAATTGTGGGTCCAACCTCTTGGATATTGATTTACAAAAGTTATGTGCACACACCGCAAAAGTAAATAACAAAATGACCATAATGCACAGCAAGGTCAAAGCGACTATAACGTTGGTACACAGTGAGTGTGTAACGCTGATCCCACTGTGCCACGGGCCGGGCTTACCCTGGAGGGGCGTGACTAAGCGGCTACCTGGTTTACACTAGACCCTCTGATGGTGAGGATAGGCTGTGGCACAGGTAGTTGCCAAGTACCTCTCCAGGGCAGTCCTTGGGTCTGCAGCAGCTGACCAAGGGTCATAGGCAAGGGTGCGCAGTACAGGAGGGCAAAGACAAGGCATGGTCAGACAGTCCAAGGTTGGGGCAGGCAGCACAGGGTCAGTATGAATAGCCGGAGCCAGGAGCGAACAGGTCAGACAGAACAGGAAACTAGGAGGAGTCTATAAACGAAGAGCAGAATACAGTAACAGGTATACAAGAGAGTAACGGGACAGGAACAAATGTTCTGGCAAGGAGTCATGAGAGGAGCCGCCAGAAATAGAGCCTGCTGACACAGGACTGGCCGGGGAACCTAATCTCTGCAGGACACAGCAGGGTTAAATTCCTACAGAGACCGAACACGCCCCTCTAAGACTAGATGGATACACTACACAGGTGCAGCAGATTCAGTGGAGCATCAAGACATGTAGAGAAAACTGCATGGTGAGCTGCAGGTTAACAGCGTTCTGATGCTGCTGGTGCCTGCACGTAGCCAAACATGATCTTTATTCTCCCCACCAGCATTCGGTATTCAGTCATGGAGGAGGCGCCAGTGCTGGTTCAGTCACGCTTGGTGTATACAGAGCGGCCACTGTAAATGCACCCCTGGCTCTCACTGACAGCCGACCGCAATTTAGAGCTAGTGTCATTCAGGGCCAGGGGCGCGGTAACAGCTGTATACACAGAGCGTGACTGAACCGGCATGGCCCCCATGACGGAATACTGAATGGAAGGGGATGGGGGAAATAAAGAGCATGTTCTCCCCGCTACATTCGGTTGCATGCAGGCGCCATCAGTATCATAATGCTGATAACCTGCAGATTAACCCCATATCTACAGGTTAACTGCGGTTTTTCACGGTGACAGGTTCCCTTTAACTCCCATAAATAGAGTGGTCACCATGCAATAGCAGGAACCGCCAGATGTAAATCAGCAAGTGGGCATCCTGGGAAACCCTGTTCACTGCACATATGAGGGTTCCAGCACAGGGAGTGACACTTGTTAGAAGTGTATGGCGTATTTTGTGTATAACACACAGATACGGTAATTAAGATACTCCCCTAAGAATTACATGGAAAATATCAAGAGTTAGAAAAAGAAGTATATATCTAAAGAAAAGTTAAGACAGAATATGCAGGGGAGCAGGAAACTGCAAACACTCAGACTGTTGAGTACATTATCAGCTGTGGATTTAAGACAAAATGAGCAGTTAATACATATTTTATGAGTCCTCCATGTGAACTAAATCTCTCATTTGTAGCTAAAAACGGATGAGCCAAAGCATTTGCATTTCATTGCCACCCCAAAGAGGTCACCTGAGTAACGAAATAATGTCAGTAGTCAAATTCTTCTAAATATCTTCAGTAATGGAAAAATATCCAGTGATATATGTAGGTACACTAGAGGTTTTAATTCAAGATCAGTGAAAAGACAATGAATGCCGCAGATGCCCGTGCATTGCAATACCGTCTCACAAGAGCAGAACATGCTAGAAATATATATGTATGCAAACACATTCTGATTACATTGTAAAAAGGAATAAACAACTATCAATGTGCAAGGTCTGCTCTACACCCATACATGCAGCTTGTGGGATTTTTCTATCTAAAGAAATACAGAAATGCTCTACAAATAGGAGAAAACAGGGCAGATTTGATATGGATTTCACACCACAAATTCAGAGCAATTACTGTACATTTGTTTTGAGTTTGAAAATGACATTTGCATGTACAAAGTATTCATACTCCATGAACTTTTCAATTAGACTCACAAACTTGAATGCATTTTATATGAAATTATATGTGATATACCAACAAAAAGTAGCAAGCATTTGTAAAGTAGAAAGGAAATGATACATTGTTTTCTAATTATTTTAAAAACAAATACGAAAATTGTGGTGTGCATTTCTATTCAGCCCCCCAGAGTCAACACTTTGAGCAGTAGTTTTTCTGTAATTACTGTTTGGAGTAGGTCTCTACCAGATTTGTACATCTAGATGCCGAAATTTTTGCACATTCTTCATTGCCAAACTAGCTCTAGTTCAGTGACATTGCATGGAGAGAATCTGCGAACAGCAATTTTCAAATCTCGCCACAGATTCTCAATGGGATTTAGGTCTGGGCTGTGTCTCAAATCTTTTGCAGACTCTTAACAAATTTTCCTCCAGGATCACCATGCATTTAGCTCCATCCATCTTTCCATCAACACTGACCAGCTTCCCTATCCCTCCTGAAGAAAAGCATCTGCACAGCATGTGCTGCTGCTACCGTGTTTCACAGTAGGGGTGGTGTTTTCAGGGTGTAGTGCATTGTTAGTTTTCCGCTACACACAGCATTTTGCAATTAGACCAAAACGTTCTACTTTGATCTCATCTGACCAGAGCACCTTTTTCCACATACTAGCTGTGTCCTTTTTCAAACTGCAAATGTGACTTCTTGTGGCTTGCTTTAAAAATGTCTTTGTTCTTGAAACCTTTCAGTAAAGCCAGATTTGTAGCATATATGACATAGTTATCCTGTGGACAGATTCTTCCACCTGAGCTGTGGATCTCTGCAGCTCGTCCAGAGCGCCCATAGGCCTCTCCTTGCCTGAGATGTCAGTTTAGGTGGACGGTCATGTCTTGGTAGGTTTGCAGTTGTGCCATAATCATTCCATTTTTGGATGACGGATTGAACAGTGCTCTGTGAGATGTAAAAACCTTACTTTACTCTTCTCCACAACTTTAGCCCAGAATTGTGTGGTGTGTTCCTCGTTTCTCATGGTGCTGTTTAATCCCTAATGTTCTCAAACAAACCACTGAGGCCTTCAAAGAATAGCTGAGAATAGCTGTAGTTATGCTGAGAATAAATGACACACAGGTGGACTCAATTTACTAATTATGTGACTTTTGGGGGCAGAGCTCCTTCATCTGTCCCATCTACTGAGAATCATATCAGTGACAACTGTCATCTTTTATTTCAGCATTGTAAAAATCTGTCTTCACTGAATACAAACTTTACCTGGGAATTTTAAAAAATTTCAAGTGAGCACTTCGAAACAGTGTTTTGAGAAATCAGTGGGGAGTCTCAGGATCCAGACTGCTACTGATCTGAAGGACTTTTAATTGCATACAATATATTAAACATTTTTTTTCCAAATGTGGTTACTCTAACTGTTCAGTGATTGAACAAAGAACAGTATTTTAGTTCCTTGTAGTTGATCACTTCTTTTTATGTGAACATAAAAATGATCATTAGCAATAAATCCACTTGTGTAAATGGTATTGATTTTAATGGAAACAAAGGTAAGACAGACAATTACACAAGTGACTGCCAGAACAGTAATGTGTCAACTATTCAACATCTAAATGAAAGTGTTGCAAATGACTTACCATATGGATGATTGTCACTTGTTAGGGACTGGCGGAACGCACCTAATTACATAAACATAGAGACTAGGTGTGCTAGCAGTCCGGGGTCCACCGTGCAGAGGTGTTAACTGCTGCTCGACAATAACGGACAGTGTATGGCCAAACTCACGCGGGTTAAATTCACCCGGTGTGTACTAAGGCAGATTCTGTTACTTCACAGAGACTACGAGTAGGAGAGCGCAAGTGTGAGGTCACAGGACGCTGCCCCAAAACACGGGGTCAGCGCCCCTCTAGACCCACTTGCGCACGGAACCGCTCCTGCGGTGCCAGGGGTAGACCCTTAAGGAATGCTGTACCCTGTTAACAATCACAGGGTGCAGCAGACAGTTGCTGACCGCACAAAGTGTGTACAGCGCCGCACTGGCAGACACCACTAAGCAGCCTAAGCTTACAGGTGGAAAGCGCACTATCTGCGCACGGCGCCGCTCTAACGGACGCTGCGGTAATGCGGTACTGAGGTGCAGTGTGCTGAATGGCGCCCTCAGGTGCTAATATGCAAGAGGAGCTGAGGGCACTGCGGCGCTAGGCAGTGCCAGTACTCAGTGCCGACTCTAAAACCCTAAACCCTACAGACAAGCGTATGAAAGGGAGGGGAATCATAATGAGTCATTCACCAGTCTCAGACATCCATCTTCATACACACAACTTTAGCAACAAGTTTCTATATTAGCGCATGGCCAAACCTTTTATAGCTGCAGCCTTCCGGGACATTCCTAGAGGTCCAAGCGGAGCAGCAATAGGACCTGAGCATGTGACCTCCGACCTCCAATGAGAGGTCGTACCCCGGGCATGCTCAGTAGGGGAAAAGCAGGAGTTCGTCCCAGGGGCGTCTACCTTGCTGCTGACTCACGCATGATACAATAGCAGAGCCAGAAGGAGCAACCAGACACCTAGCATTAGCCTGGGCAAGGCGTTGGGACCAACGTCTTTGCTGAACAGTCTCCTCTCCGGATGGAGAGGAATGAGAGACAGCAGAAGGCAAGGCTCGAGTTCCCTCCTGTACAGAGGCAGGAACCCGATACCTAACATCACTCATCATTGACAATTTATCTCTATATGGAAAAGGACCTCTGCAAGAAAGCTGAACTTAGCCTGCACAAAGGAAAAATACAGAGGGGAAAAAGTTTGTGAGCCACCAATTGTGCAAGTTCTCCCACTTAGAAAGATGAGAGAGGCCTGTAATTGACATCATAGGTAGACTACAACTATGAGAGTCAAAATGAGAAAACAAATCCATAAAATAACCTTATCTGATTTGGCAAGATTTATTTTGCAAATTATGGTGGAAAATAAGTATTTGGTCATTAACAAAAGTTCATCTCAATATTTTGTTACATATCCTTTGTTGGCAATGACAGAGGTCAAACAATTTCTGTAAGTCTTCACAAGGTTGCACACACTGTTGGTGGTATGTTGGCCCATTCATCCATGCAGATCACCTCTAGAGCAGTGATGTTTTGGGCCTGTCGCTGGGAAACACAGACTTTCAAATACCTCCAAAGGTTTTCTATGGGGTTGAGATCTGGAGACTGGCTAGGCCACTCCAGGACCTTCATATACTTCTTACGAAGTTACTCCTTTCATTGCCATGGCGGTGTGCTTGGGATCATTATCATGCTGAAAGACCCATCCACATTTCATCTTCAATGCCCTTGCTGATGGAAGGGGGTTTGCACTCAAAATCTCACAATACATGGCTCCATTCATTCTTTCATGTACACGAACAGTCGTCCTGGTCCCTTTGCAGAGAAACAGCCCCAAAGCACGATGCTGCCACCCCCATGCTTCACAGTAGGTATGGTGCTCTTTGGATGAAACTCAGCATTCTGTCTTCTCCAAACACTTTTATACTGATAACAGGTTCAAACAGTTGCCATTACTACAGGTAATGAGTGGAGGATAGAGTCTCTTAAAGAAGAAGTTACAGGTCTGTGAGAGCCAGAAATCTTGCACGTTTGTAGGTGACCAAATACTTATTTTCCACCATAATTTGCAAAATAAATCTTGCCAAATCAGATAAGGTGATCGGCTGTATTTATTTTCTCATTTTTACTCTCATACTTGTGGGTCTACCTATGATGTCAGTTACAGGCCTCTCTCATCTTTTTAAGTGGGAGAACTTGCACAATTGGTGGCTGACTAAATACTTTTTTCCACACAGTTTAGTATAATCAGAACCAAGCAACAGAGCCACTTCTGGCATTGAACTTTAAACCGCCACTCCAGCATTTTTTTTTTTACTTTACTGCTGGAGTAGTGTCACTAATGTATGTTCCCTGCCCCTAGCAATATACTTACTACACGCTGTCTTCTTTTAGTACCCGAGCATGCTCGGATAACACCTTATCGGACCACGTTCGCTCAACACTAGTACTGACGGTGGTTCTGATTTTTAACACATGCAGGATTCATTAAGTGCTTCATAGCTATGTTAAAACTGAAATCATCCTCAAAACTTGGTTTTTAGATTATGAGAAGGATTTGATTGAGTTTATGATCAGTTTATGTTCTAAAAACTCAGTGGAAATTTGGGATTTTTTTGGGAGCAGAAATTGAGCACACACTCTAAATCCATCTCAAAACTTGGTTCTGATGATGTAATAATGTACTGACAGTAGTTCTGGTGATGTATTCATGTAAGTACACCTTTAAAAAAAAATGTATGATCCTTGGGATTGGTTCAGTATGACAATGTAAACCTTTGGACCAAAACTGTTGTGCAACACTGTCATACAATGCACACAAAACGTTTTAGTGACAGCAGGGTTACACACAGCTTAACAACTGAGCTCTGCTAAAAATGCAGCTAAAAAAACCTGATATTATCATTATTGCTGCAGACAGTAAATTAAGTAATATATCACTGGGGTCAGGGTTTGTGCCCTTATCTCATGCTGCGGTCAAATTGCATAGCAAAAATTGCTCACCGATTAGACTTAATAGTTTTTCATAGTCACTGATAAACTCCAGGCAACAGTTGTGCCAGAAACCTCTGAAAAGGCCATATAAATGAGGAAGCTTTTGTATTTTTCAGAGTTACTTGTGAAGTGAGATATCATAAAGATTCAAGGTGTAAACAGGCTGCTGATCATCAGCCTGAAAAATCATCCTTCTCGGCAGCACAATGTCCTGTGCAAATATAAAATGTGGTGCCTTGAACAATCCAAAAAGTCAGATCTTAGTAATTATATCACCACGCCTCGTAATACCCCCTAGTCCCTAATACCACTTCTTTCAATAGAACAGATGAAAGTGTTTTTCTTTTCAATGCTTAGGAGTAGTAAATCCCTATAAGCTCAGGTGTGGAGGACTTGGAAAACTCCATTCTGGTTAGGTTAGTGCTGCAATAGAGACAGAACGTCCAGACCTGTGGTGATATTTTGTTGGTCCTTCCCCTTTTTCATGCTTGAAACATCACCACAGGGGCAGGTTCAGTCATTAATATAGCATTTCTGCTGAGCCTAAATGAAATGTCTACAGCTTAATGGACTTGCTACACCGTGGTGAGATTGGGGATAGTTCTTTTGGTGAAGTTATAAAAGAGATACACGTAAAGCTGACTAAAGGAACATTGAAAAATAAAAAGAACACTGGGGTACCAGCTTCAATTGTTGGATGCCATGAACAATGGCAGCTTATGCGCACAAAATTATCTCCTCAGAATCGGACACAGACAAAAGAGGTCTACTGCGCAAAAACAGTATATCGGCCCTTTTGCTGACAAATAGCTCATCATAATGCCTGCTTTGAAGGTGGAAGTGGGTCCCCTTAATTTTTGGGCCCCTGTGTGGCTTCACAGGTTGCACCAATGGAGTGTCCACCCCTGGAGCGATTACTGATCCTTCTGTGTGCATAAGACATGCAGTCTAAACAGGCTAGTAAGACCACTAATCAGCAAACAAGTTGCTAATCGGCGACTGTTTAACGAGTCAAGTCAGATGTCCCCGCACTCTCACCACACAACGCTTTCTTCGGGAACCTGTTCAAGTGTCGAATACAAAATTCCTTATGAAATCAATCTCTGTATTTTTATGAACCTCAGTCTCAAGTGATTGACACAGAATGTAGCAAGGAGAATGAAGCTTGGCAAAAACAAATGCTCCATCCATGTATATTATATGCATTAGCGATCAACAGAAAAAACAGGGAGAAAGTCAATGAATATGGTAACTTGCTGCAGAAGTGAGGACGGGCACTTGCTGTTCCAACCATTCACTCCTTAACCCCAGCTCCATAGGATTAACGGAAAACATATGGACATGTAAAATATACGAGCTCCATGTAACTGTCAGCATTAAGACCACATGGAGATCTAATTAACGGTTTAAGCCAGATATTAATGAAGGAGAAGAATGCGCTAATTCTGCTGGCTGAAGGTAAAAAGTAATTGAAATCACATCTAAAAGGCTTAAAACAGATTAAGAAGTTGATCAGCAGGAAGTGCCGCGATAAACTAAGAAACAAAACCTGCCAAGAGAAGACATGCTTAGACACTCTTCATCTGAGCGCCACGTTGGAACAAAAAAACTATTCAGTTCTTCAGCTATCTTGCTTCACTGCAAATATAAAAAGATCATCAGCTCAAACAAATGATATTTCAAGAAATAAAAAAAAAAAAAACTCAGACTGCAATTTCGTGGGGAAATGAGATGGCTATTTTATGCATGCTGGAAATTAAAGCCTCATTATGCTAAAAAGAAGCAGAGAAAGAATGTGGAAGGGAAAAAAAAAATGTCTCCTAATATAGATTCCTAAAGTTTTAGCGCCCTAATCCTGGTTTTATAAGAGATTTCCCTTCAGATGAACACATTTAGATGTGGGTAAGCAGAAGGTTAGCTGAAAGTCATGCTTTATTGAAGAACAAGCACTGAAGGCCTGAATCGGATTAGCATTTGAAGTACCATAGCGGTCTTTGTGCAGAGAGAACATTGCACTGATAAAAAAAAAAAATAAAAAATCATATAATACAGTATCCACTCCATAGAGAATTTAGCAGCTTTATGCCGTCACCATTTTTCACCAAGTGCTCCATGGCAGAAATATTCTATACATCATTGAAATGGAACACGCTACAAGAGCAAATTCCCGTCTACAAATATCACAATGACAATGTCATTACACTCCATCAGAGAGAAATAATTAGGAAAGTTTCTAAAGGGCACAGATTCTCGGTACTGATACCAGGTAACAAAACGGAGTTATTTGCTCCTTGGGCATTGTACCTATTATGAGACCGGGATATATTCCATTTTCGAGTAATATTAATACCCTAATGGCATAAGCGCAGTCAGAGCCACTCACTTGCTAAACTTTAAAAAATCATACCCCTCAGCATGGAGCAAATTCTCTGAAAGCTAGTACACTGGGATTTATTTTTGAAAGCGGGAAATGGCCTTGTTTGGCGCTGGAGAGAGGCTGCATTTATTAACGGTGCGCCTACTCTTGAGCGCTGTTTAGCAATTTTAGACCTGTAAGGGAATAAAACATGCACGGACCATTGCATTAGGAGACGGGAGTCGGGAAACCTTTCTCCCATAAAGTACAAAATAGATTCCATTTTCTAGCAGGCAATTTTGCATGCTGCCACCGCGCCATAAAAAATGTAAAAGCTCTTCACTCAATTGAGTATAATGAAATTTACCAAATAGCACAAAATGAAATAGGAAGGTTGTTCTGGTGAAATGTCTTCCGTCTGCTTACGTGTGTGATTTGTTTCATAATACAGGAGCCATAAAAGTTGGCAGTAAACTACAGTTTGTTCATTTTTAATAAACAGATATTTGGAGCTAAAACAATGGACCCGACTCCATCCGTCCTCACGCAAAACGGCAGAAAATCCGACTCTTATTACATGGGAAATATATTGCTGTGCTCTGATAAATGTGTTTTTTTTTTCCCTTCTCCAACCTGAAAATGAATGCCTCAGCAAAGAGAGTTATGAAACAAGCACAGCAAGAACAAAAGCGGAATTTTTAAATTAGTCCCATTGTGTCGATGTATTGTAACCTTTAGTCTAGGAGATTACATGGCACCCGGAGATTTCTGACACAACATGTACAAAGACAAACTAATTCAACTGAGAAGCCCAGAAATAAAGTACGGTAAATACAAGATTTTAGGACAATACATGGAACATTCTCTATGAGCGCACGTGCTTAACAAAGTCAACAATGGAGACCCTTTATGTTTTAAACCTGAAAAAAGACTGAATCGCTTTAGAATCTATTCTTATCTGAGTAGGAACAATAACATTAATGTGAGCTAAATTTAATAGAGGCTTACAACGTCAGGGAAAACGTGATATTATAATATTACACAAAAAGAATTGTGCACGTTTTAGGCAGGTGTGGGAAAAAATGCTGAAGAGTTAATGGTTTATTGTTTTTATCAATTAACAAAATGCAAAGAGAATGAACAAAAGAAAAATGTGAATCGTCAATATGTGATGTGACCGCCTTCAAGTAGAATAAAAGCATCAGTTCTTCTAGGTACACTAGCACATTAGTCCTTGGCAGAACTCAACAGGGAGGTTGCTCGAAACATCTTGGAGATCCAACCACAGGCCACTCTGTGGATGTAGGCTTCCGCATATCTTTCTATTTCTTCATGTTTTTCCAGACACATTCAATAAGGTTGAGATCAGGGCTCTATGAGAGCTATATAATCACTTCAAGAACTCCTTGTTCTTCTTTCCCCTTAGGATAGTTCTTAAATGACATTGGCTGTATGTGTGAGGAAATTATTGTGCTGTAAAATATATTAGGAGCCAACCAAATGCTGCCCTAATGGCACTGCATGATGGAGCAGTAACTGCCTGTATTTCTCAGCATTGAGGACACTATCAATCCTGACCAAATCCCCAACTTAATTTGTAGGAAATACAATCTCAAACTTACAGGGAACTTCCACCATGATTCACTGTTGCCTGCAGACACTCCTTATTGTACAGCTCTCCAGCTATTCATCAGACAAATTGACTTTCGGCAAAGCCAAACATTTGGCACCTGCTAACAATTTTTTGTGCACCCCAATTCACTTGGCCTTCTTTTCATGTTTCATGTATTTTGGCAGCAATTATTATATGCACACCACAACTGGTCAGAGTTCTCCGAACAGTAGCGCGGACCTAAAAGGATTTTTGTGGAGTAGTTCCACGCTGCTGAGTTTATAGAGAAGTCAGTCCAGATGAGGTAATAGAATAACTGTGGTTTATTACACGCGTTTAAATGTTTAAAATTACTTCATCATCAGGAAATAACCACATAATGTGGCTGTCATACATATCAGGTTAGTATACTCTGATTGGGATCATACTGAGTCTATCGGATAAGACCCTAATTTGCCCATTTTTCCCCCACAGCTTTACCCCAAATAGCAGCTACACCGCCAGCTCAGAACAGGAAGTAACATCTCCTGACTTTGAGCCCCTGAAATGCGGAGGCTTTGCTAAAAAATGGTTGTAACTCCTAAACGTTTCACAGGATATTTTTGTTCAATCCCTTTTAAATACACCTGAAAGTTTACATTTCAATTGCATCCCAGTTGTTTCATTTAAAATAAATAGTGGTATGCAGGGCCCATATCACAAAGATTCTGTCACAGTCCAAATATTTCTGGACATAATTGTATAACAAGTAAAATTTTTGTGAATCCTTGAATCAAACAGAATTCTGCATAGCACATACTGTATCTAATACAGTGCAAGAAGAATAATTAAAAGAAACCAATTAGCTGAAAATGGGCAAAAAATTAAAGGAGTTTCTCAAAATCTTATCAAAGTTTTAGGAAACAATTAAGATACACAAATAGATCCTACTAAAAGATAAAGCACTTTGTAACATTAACAAATAATACAAGAGTCTCATTGCTTACTTTGTGAAGCTCATCACCTAAGGCATCAATGTTATTGCTGTTTATAAAGATGTTTTATTATATCTGGCCCTTGAAAATGAGATCTCCTGCCAATAGAACAGCTCTATACAAGATATTTGTACATGTCAGCAGGCTAAGCAGAAAATTTCTCAGCTCTCAGAAAATTTAAGCGCACGTGGATTTATTTACTTTGTAGCATAAACTAAATTTTTAATAAGTAGTTGTTTAAAGACATCCTTGATATTTTAGGGTTATTTTTGCTTTACCTTAGCTGCCTAGTTTTATTTATAATAAATTACATAAAAATAAATATATATTAATTGTAAGAAAACTGGAGGTAAGATTCTGGATGGCAGGTATGTGTCACCGAGGTGGCTGCCCTCAGTGATCCAAGTCCCGGGAGATAGTGCACCAGTAACAACAGGTTACTGAGACGGTTTTATTTTTGACTGGATTCTGGGTTTTAGAAGCGACCAAATGAGCCTGGGTGGGAAAGGTCGCTCTAATACTCCAGGCCAGGTCTTAAAGGTCTAATAAAAGACAGCTGGATTAGCTCAATACTTGCTGTTATGCTGAGACTAGAGAAATACAATTCATGGTGGATAATCTGCTAGAGTCTGAGAAATACCCATTTCAGCAAGTTGGTTGAGACCGTTTGATTTGTTTTGCCTTACCCAAAAGATAGAACTGCTTTGTTAACAACAACTAGAGAGCTGAACATATAAACGCCAATATACTGTATATACTGTAATGCAGTGGCTTTCACAACAATGCGGTAAAGAGGCAGTGATCCAGGATAGTCAAACTTAAACATCTTTATTTTGGCAGCTTATAAAAAAATAACTCAAACTTTATACTCCGGTTCACAGCCGGATCGTCCATAACAGCCTGTATCAAATCTGCTGCCGGGGGCGACTGTACCGATGTATCACTTGTGGGTGAGTGAATGGCTTTGCTTTCCCTGGCTTTGGCCTGGCAAAATTAGATATAAATTGTCGGTAATAACTAATGATGCCGAGGAACACTCTTACGTGTTTTGTAGTAAGAGGCTGAGGCCAGTTTTGAATGGCCTCAATTTTGTTTACTTGGGGCTTGATAACCCCATGGCCAATAACGTATCCCAAGTACTGAGATTCCTTAAGACCTATTGCGCATTTTTGGGGGTTCGCCTTCAAGCCTGTGGCTCTGAGCAAATACACTACCGTTTGCGCCTGGGACAAGTGAGTATGCTAGTCGGTACTAAAAATAATATCCATATACGGCAACGCATACTTCCAATAGGGCTCTAAAACTATGTCCATCAGCCTTTGGAACGTGACTTGGGCGCCATGTAACCCAAAATGACATAGTGATAGAGACCTTTCGATGTTATGAAAGTGGTCATTTCTTTCGCCGACTCAGTCAGAGGCACCTGCCAGTAACCCTTGGTCAGATTGAGAGTTGTGAAGTACTGGCCTGCCCCAGTATGTCAATCAGCTTGTCCACCCAAGACACTGGATAAAGATCAAATTTTGACACTGCTTTCAAAAATCGTTACAAAATCGTAACAATCTGCCTGGCTTCAAATTCAGCACAATGGGGCTAGCCTACTCACTTTTGGACTCCTCAATAACTCCTAGCTGGAGCATTTGTTTCACCTCAGCCGTTATGGCTTGCCTCCAGCACATGGTAAGATTTCATTCATACCCTTACCTGAAGCTCGGTGATAATTTCATGTTGGATTACAGATGTTCGGCCGGGCAGCTCGGAGAATACATCCGTATTCTGCTGCATCAATTTCCAAGCCTCCCGTCGCTGATGTTTAGAGATAGCGTCGCTTATCTTTTCCTCTCTCCCGACCTCCTCCTGGTCAGTTTTGGCGGGGTCCACAGACAATAAAAATAGAGTCTAGAGTCGCATCCTTAATCATACATTCACCGTCTTTCCATGCTTTTAGCAGGTTTACACAATATAAATGTTTGGGTTTCCTCTCCCCAGGCTGATATACTTTGTAATTCACTTTCAACTTCATATGCCCTAGCCACTTGGCCATGAGTTTACTTTCTGCCGTGGGCACTAAGACTAATACCTGATCCCCTTTTTTAAAGAACCTGACTGTGACTGCCTGGGCATCCAGAAGGTGTTCCTTTACTATAGGCATCAGCCCCGCGATCCTGTCCTGCATACTCGCCAAGTGCTCCATTATGCTTTTATTGGGAGTAGGCTCCTGTTCCCAAGTCTCTTTGGCTATGCAGGCCCCTGGGATAGTTAAGATATAAAAGTTCGAATGGAGAGAACCTCGTTGAAGACTGCGGTACCTCTCGAACAGCAAACATTAAATAGGCCGGTAACATATCCCAATCCTACCCATCTTTGGAGACCACTTTCTTTAGCATAGATTTAAGGGTTTTGTTAAATCTTTCCACTAAATCATCTGTCTGTGGGTGATACACCGACTTGCGTAATTGTTTTATCTGGAGCAATTTACACAATTCCTTTATAACCTTGGACATAAAAGGAGACCCCTGATCCCTAAGGACTTCTTTAGGTTGCCCAAGGCGGCAGAACATTGTAAATAGCTCCCGGGCAATAAGTTTAGCGGAGGTGTGATGAAGCGGAATGGTCTCCAGGTAAAGAGTAGCATAGTCTACTACAACTAATATGTGTTGATTTCCATGGGCTAACTTTACTATGGGCCCTACCAGATCCATAGCAAGGAACCTCTATAATAGTCAGGGGAGTCAATAGACTAAAGAAAGTTTGCGGTGTGTGTGGTCAGCTGACACTCTGGCCATGACTCACGAAACCTCTGCATAAATTCATGGCCTAAAGAACCGTTGAAGAATATGCTCTTGTGTATTTTTAACTGCTAGGTGACCACCCTGCATGTGTTTGTAGGCCATCCCGAGCACCATTGGGTGGTATGATTGGGGCACTACCAACTGTTCAACTACTTTGTGCCGAATGTTGTCAACCTGATATTCAAACTCCTGGCTGACCGCCATACAAGGAAAAAACGCTGCTGTCCCCAATTGCTGAGCTACCCCATTTACCTCTATCACCCTTTCCCGTGCCTGGGTCAGAATGGGATCCTGGAGATAAGCTGTCCCAAATGTTCCCTGGGATACTTCCAGATCCGGGATTGATGTGTTCTCCTCGACCTGAGATGACCTCTACATCCGGTATCCCTGACTTGGGATCTTCGGGTTCTGCACCCAGACCGATCTTTATCCTGTGAGGATTAATTTAACTCTTCCACAAAAACCAGAACAGGGACAAGTCTCTTCCCAACACAGTCCCGTAAGAATGTTTAACCTCCCCACATAGAGTGGAAAAGGTAATCTCCACCGTCGAATACTCCCGGAGTTCGCCGTGCATACAAATGACCAAGACTTTCCCTCCAATGGGCTCTAACCAAGAGATCAGAGACCCATGAACGAGTGTCACTAGGCTCCCTGAGTCCTAGACAGCCTCCGTCCGGTGTCCAGTGGCACGCACCTGGCAGAGAAGGGGTTCACGAGCTGGACCAACAGCGTTTGCGGTGTAGACTATCAACAATCGGTGAGTAAACCCTCAGTCCAAGGGTTCAGCAGTCAGAAGACAGTTGGCAGCCCTGTGTCCTGGCCCTTGGCACCACCAGCACCTGCTAGTCATGGCACCGATAGTCCATGAGACCAGTTTAGGGGTAACTGGTCTCCTGACACCCACACTTTGAGGTACCTCTTCAGTATGGGCTTTGTTCTGACTGACCCCAGCAAAGGATCATGTGCCTTTCCAAGTTCCTGGGATGGCAGGGGCCAGTGTGATACCCGCAGTGGGGCAGAGCTCTATACAAATTTCAAATTCCTGGGTGGCAGTATAACGCTCTATCAGGCTAACTACCTGATCAAGGTTGTCCGGGTCCCCTTGTTCCACCCAGTACAGGCTGTAGGATTACTGGCAGAGTTCGCACCAAACTACTAGCCTCTCTAGAATTTGGGATGGGCTCAGGTTCTCAAGCTGGAGCTATTTTTTGACTAATGGCAATAAGTCATAAGCCTGAGATCTAGAGGGTCGAGTCTCGACAAAAAAACACTTATACTCACTGTGCCTGTACAGAAGTATTAATCCAAAATCGAGCAAGGATCTCACCTTTCAGTTTCCCATAGTTCTGGGAATCCTCCCGACTGAGGTCAAAATAAGGCTTCTCGGTGGAAGGAACGGGGTCATAACTTCAGCCTGAGAAATTGGTAAGCTCTCTAGCTTCGTTGTGTGATCAAACACAGTGAGGAAAGCGTTCATGTCGTCCTCCGGACTTATCTTCCTTTGTGCTGACCTGGCTTTGTCCCGAGCCTCAGGATGAACAAGGGTCGGCGGTGGAGGTGTCTTTCGCATGGATGCAATCTGTTGCATAATCATGTTGTTAGTCTGCTGATGCTGATACAGATCCTGCTGTTGCAGCTGCTGGTGGTGCTCTTGCTGTTGCAAGTCTGAAGTCTAAATGAAGTAAATTACCCTCAAAACAGACAAAATATTCAAGTCCAGTGGCTAAAGCTGCACTGAGAGAACCCCAATAGAGCAAATGCAAAAGACCCTAAACAATGGGGTCAGTTGAGCTATAGGTATAAATATGAGGACTATAGCATATGGTAAAAGCCATTTAGGGGTAAAAGAAAGCAGCAAAAAAGCCTGTAGGTGGATGCGGAGATACAAATACCCGGTCACAGCATGGTGTGTGGAGAGAGAAACCCCACGCGTATCGCCACTAAGCGTGGCTTCCTCAGGCTTTTTCCCCTGAGGAAGCCAAGCTTAGTGGTGATACACGTGGGGTTCTTCTCTCCACACAGTGCTATAGTCCTTATATTTAAACCTATAGCTCAATTGACCCCATTGTTAAGGGTCTTTTGAATTTGCTCTATTGGGGCTCTTTCAGTGCAGCTTTAGCCACTGGAATTGAATATTTTGTCTGTTTTGGGGGTAATTTACTTCATTTAGACTATTGGCTGATTGTAATTTTTTCAATGTTGCGTTATTTTTTATACGTCTGGTGCACACAGTGGAGATAGCTGCAAGGTACCTAAGCAGTCCTTCGGGTGTTATGGTTTATACCTTCAATAGTTTTTTTAATTGTTTTTAACATGTGGTATGTACCTTGTTTATGTGATCCTGTGTAATCATGATTTAATAAAATGTATTTGTACACACTTCTTTTTTCTTGAGTATTAACATAGTCATCTTTTAAGTGTGGGGCTAGTGAGCCCTAGTATTATTTTGTGGTGCCCTCAGACCACTTTTATGCTGTTGCAGCTGAAACTGCAGCTGCTCCAGTTGTTACCTCTGCTGCTGCTGGTGCTGCTCCTGCTGTTGTCGCTGAAACTGCAGCTGCTGCTGTTGGGTGAGGACCACCTGCTTTATTATTTTAGCTCCATCATATTGTCCACTAACCTGATTTGTAAATCTGCAGGCTTAATCACGGACATGCTTTATAAGGGGAAGCTGAAGTCTCCTCAAAGGCCACATCCTTTCCTGCAAGCAGGGGGTGGCAGAATGTAAAAAAAAATTTAGTTTATTTTCTTCTGCACCTTCAAATTGAGGACAGAAGCGCAAGTAGTTTGAAAGACTCCTCCTCCCCCAAGAAGCATTGAATTTCACATCAGTAGCAGAGATCTGGATTCACTGCAAGCTTATCACATATCATGTACCAGTATAAATACGTAGTGACATACGACCTGTCGGGGATCTGAAATGTAAACTATGCTTGACTACCAGGTTTACTAGTCCTCTAATCATAATCTCCTGCTGATAAAACAATGATTTTATCAGGACTACAGCAAGCAGTCCAGTAAGTGACATAACTCGCTGGAATCAGGGTCTCTGTATCTACATTATGCTGCTCTCAGACTGCGACAAAAACCTAGGGACAGATTACCTTTAAGAGCTCATTCATATGACCATTTTCTCAGTCCGAGTGCTGTCCGAGAAAAAAACGGTTTGAACTCAAACCAATGTTATTTAATGGGGCAGAGCAGTTGCATGTGAAAAAAAAATTACAGCTTGCACAGTTGCACAGATTTCTTCCATAAATCGGTTGCCATACAAATCCACAGTATAGCACCCGATTTTTAAGGATACATTGCAATTATGTAACATAGGGAACTGTAAATGGTCTTGTAAAATATTAATAGTTGCTGTAAAAATAACGGATTGTACACAGATTGTACATAGATGACAAGTGAAAATAAGTTGTCTGATTTTTCGGGATGAAACTAAACAATTTTGTATAGACTCAAATGAATTGACCCTAAAGAGGGAAAACAAGATGTATGATTTCTACCAATACTTCAAATAATCACTGTGAAATGATGACAGGCTGAGTGGTCGGAGATTGCTGTATTTCCGAAAGATTCCTCTCATATGCATAATAGGGTGAAGTATAAGGAATCCAGGAAAGCTGGACATCCCGATCATAGTATAGTTTGCTCAGGGGTTTGGTAATTCCTGTTTTGGGGTCTGGATTGGTACGGAATGATAGGCAGGTCTGGTAATGTAATGGGGCCTGTCATGGTCTCCGTAACCCCCAGTCTTGCTGTTGGGCTAATCTAGTACTAGGTTTAGAAAAGGTGTGCAGAGAGTGCACTTTAGTGGGAAGATGTTGGGTCGTGACACTCTGCCTCTGAGGACTCCTTGCCTCCAGATGGTGATACTGGTGGGCAACACATGCTCTTTTTGGGTGGTTGGTGGTAGTAGACCACCTGTATAGTCAGGAAAGCCAATAACTACATAGTGCTCAGCTAAGCAGGGGTTAATTCATGCTTTAAGGCTTTATATAGTGTACACCAACACAAAAAAATTAGAAACGAAGAGAAGCCATGTGTAAACCAAACCTCTGTGTAGCGGTCTCTGGCTGCATTGATCCCATCTCAGCCTTCCGCTACGCAGCTAATCTTCCCCGAAACGCGCACAACATGGAAAAATCTTTTAAGAGTTCCATAAATGTCAAGGCTTGCTGTGGTGTGGATTTTAGCTCAGGGGTTTACCTGAAGTCAGCAAATCTGTCTGCAGTTTAATTAATATACTTAGGAAAAACATTGCCCAGTTTCTATGGAAAAAACAAACAAACAAGGAAAGAAAACTTGTACTTGAAAGCATATTTGGGTTATATATATTTAAATTATTTAAATTCTCCAATGTAAGGTCACAGATGTCTGTAAATTAATAATAGAAACATTACATTTGGAGAAAAAAAAAGGAATAAAGTGTGTTTTGGGATGAGACCATATAAACTCCATCTGCTACAATGAGTAGCTACAATCATTTATGCAACACTAAAATTACCAGTCATTTTGTGCGGTTTTTTACCAGTATCATTTTTCACAAGTGGACCAGATCATCATTCCCCTTATTAATACATTGCAAATACAACTCCGATGAGGCAAATCAATGAGGTGAAAGGCATAAAGCAAATGTCATCCATTTCACCTTAGCTGAACTTACCTGGGTACGTAAAATTTCACCTTTTGACAACTGCATATCACCAGTCAGCTCTTTCACCGTGATACCCAGTGGCTCCAGACGCTTGCTGAAGTAATTTGTCATCTCAGCTGCCAGGGCCTTCATAGGAGCAACATACACAATCTGTACAAAAAAACGGACACCAAGTTGATGAATGAGCCCAACTCACAATGTCATCTGTCCCAAAGCAAGCAGCACAAATCACAATTTTGTTGTGAAATATGATTCGCGGCACTTACAGTGAAAAATCTTAATCGTGATATATGAAAAGTCGTTCTCTTCCCGGGATAAGTGTGCAGCTGTTTAGAGGACAATGGATTTTGCTTATATTGCCTCATCACTTCGAAAATTGGTTCTGCATCAAAGCTAAATGCATTTTCATAGCTTTTCACATGGGTAATAAGATTTTCAGGACACAAACACGAATTGCTGTAATAGTAATGAACTAAATTAAGCAGCATTCTTTGTGTGAATTACGAATGACTAATACCCTTGAAATACTTTTTCTTTCTTTACTAGTAAGAGACAACAGAACAGTGACTCTACATGGGATATCCGCTGCCATTCAAAGGAGGATTCCACCCAAAACCCAGGAATCGGAGCAGAATGCATTTTATGCCTGATTTAGTCTTGTCCTTGTTTTACATTACGAAGATGTGCGAAGAGGATTTACACTCCACGTTACTATAACTGCTTCATCACAATAGACAATGACATAAATTAAAGCGAGCATTACAGTCTCTCCACAGAAGAATCTATAAATAAGGAATGGGCTGCATCCATGCATTTTATTGCTTCCTGGGCAATTTGGTGCGGTCTGCTTGGTGTGCAGTGGTAGTCTAAAGGTACTGTCACACTTAGCGATGCACCAGCGATCCCGACCAGCGATATGACACAGTCAGGATCGCTGGTACATCGCTAAGTGGTCGCTAGTGAGCTGCCACACAGGCAGATCTCACCAGCGACATCGCAGGGGTCGGGGGTCGCTACTTACCTGTCAGACGAGGCGATCCTGACGTCCTCCCACCTGCGTCCACGCGTCGCTCATCGTCACAGCAGGAAACCCAGCAGGAAGCTGACGACGACAAACGGTCAAGGACGTTCTCGCGCGATCAGCAATAACCAGCGGGGGAGCCGGTCGGAGGTAAGTATCAGACATAGCGATATTGCTAGCAATATCGCTATAACGTCACAAAAACCAATGACGTTATAGCGATATTGCTAGCGATATCACTTAGTGTGACAGGCCCTTAGGGCACCCATACTCCTTACAAGGCTGCTGGACGAACAATGATTCTTCTGATCATTAGGCAAGCAGCTATCTGCCCCGATTCTCCCATAGTCTTCCTATATGCTCTGTGAGAGCGCGGCTGACAGACATATCTGGAGATGGCTTACTCTGGAGAACAAAGAGCAGTGGTAGTCCAAAATCAGACACGCTGGATGCTCATGACCCGTCAGGCAGTGAGAGGTATTATATGTGAGGGACAGTATGTATCCCCCAGGATGCGCATGGAAGCCTATTAGGCCGCTGGAGTGCATTGCAGTCACAGATATAGCTGTGGTTGCAATGAAGAACAAAATGAAGTTTAGTCTTGGATAAGCTATTTGCACAAGGCAGACTTAAGAAAACCCGGCATGGGCTTATGCTTTTGGAGTGAACTACAGGATGGTAGTGGGGCGGTTCACTCCCTCCAGGCCGGGTCTTACTAGTAGCCCATGGTCACAGGTTCCATTTAAAAACCTTGCAGCAAAGGTTTGAGTGTGTCAGTCTTGGTTTGCAAACCTCAGAGCAGGTGGCTCTGTAAGATCCGGCTTGTGTGAAATAACATAGAGCCAAGGGAAGCAAAAAGACCTGGCACCCCTCAGCGTGACACAGCGGTGCAGTCGCCCATGGCAAACGGTCTTGGATACGGATACTGTCTTGATGCACTAGCTGCGATCCGGAGGATACCACTTGCTTTCCATTTGTGAGTTTCTTTTTAACATTAAAACATTTGCTTTGAACTTTTATATGGTCTCTGCCTATCTGTTGCACTGCACCAACCCCGCTGCATTACACCACCAACAATCATCGGTCGCCTTAACTTCTTCCTTCTTTTGGACTTACCAGCACTGATTATGGTGAAAGGGTGGGCAGTGTAACCGACTACACTACGGACAGTGTACATTGATAATCTGAGACCCTCACCCCGGTTATCGACACTGAAACCATCTACAGCTTAGGAAGGATTAGACAACCACTAAAGTGTACATATAATAATGTGAGACACTCCCTCTTGGTATCAGCCTTGGTACATCCTAGAGCTTAGAAAGGGTTAGACTACCACTACAATGTACATATAATAATCTGAGACGCTCCCTCCTGTATTGGCACTGGAACATCCTAGAGCTTAGGAAGGGTTAGACTACCACTACAGTGTACTTATAATAGTCTGAGATACTCCATCTTTTTATTAGTATTGGCACATTTTAGAGCAGACCTGGGCAAAGTGCGGCCCATTGGCCCGCAGACCAAAATAGACGAAGAGCACTCCTCCCTCACCCTGTTTTTCTTTTTCATGTGTATGGGATATTTGAATGTACATAGGAGGCTATGTGAGGGGCACACGATGTATATAAAAGTCTATGTGATAGCTCATGCTGTATATAGGAGGCTATATAGGGGCTCATACTGTACATAGGAGGCTAAGTGGGGGTTCACACTGTATAAAGGAGTCTATTTGGGGGCTCATACTATAAATAACAAGCTATGGGGGGCTCATACTGTGTATAAGAGGATATGTGGAGGCTCATACTGTATATAGGAGGTTATGTGGGGGGCTCATACGTTATATGGGGGGGCTATGTGCGGCTCATAATGTATATGGGGGATGTTAACATTAATATTGAGCAGAATTAATTTCAAAACATTGGTTCGGCTCTCCACTACAGTCACGGTCTTTCATGTGGCGCACTTGCTAAAATTAATTAACTACTCCTGCTCTAGATCATAGGTAGTGCTTGACTACCACAGTATACTGCACATACATTAGTCTTAGACACCTTTTTCCATTATCAGCGCCGCTACATCTAAGAGCATGAGGGAATGTTATTGTTGTTATTGGCAGCATAATAAGGCAAAAGGAGGTGCATTCACTGTACATTCCCAAGCAGTTTTTTACATTGTATACAAAAATGGAGCTTCATGAGTTTGGCTCTATATGGCTATTTTTCATTAAAAGTTATCCCACAAAACTTTGTAACGAAGGGACGAAAGAACTAATCAATGGCTGCAGCTCCAATTAAAATAGATCTTTCACTGGATTTCACTTCAAACATGATTAAGTAGATCCCTAGGCCCTGGAGGGACTGGCGTACTTTCTTTTAAAATCTATGTCAGAATGGTTGAATAATCTTTTTTGATTGTTTCTCTGTCTAATAATAAAATTAGCATTTTATATGGACAACTGTAGTTTGATGCATACATTACTCATATTTTTCTTGTGATTGCATAACCAATCTGACATGAATGATCAAAGTAAATTTACTAGCTCATTAAGTCGAAATAGACCTACTTAATAATGTTTAGAGTTTGTATTGTGAAAATTGGTGCTTTAAAGCCACAGTGCTCATTTGGGAGTGCTGCTATGAAGTTGAAGTAGAAATACCATATGACTTCTGTCCCTTTCTTATTTAGACCAGTGGGGGACACAGATTGAACCCCCCAGCAATCACAATAAATCTTGCAGAAACATCGCTGCTCACGCCTGCCCTACTGTGGCAGAGCCGAAAGCATAAGTGAGCATGCGCCGACACACATCATGGCTCATGTGCCGGATGCGGGAGAATTTCAAAAGGTTTTTGGTAGGCATACAGGGAGAGTCAGGGGGTTATATATGCATTTATGGAATGCAGCACTGGCGCTGAATAAGGTGATCATTTTAGTTGATATATGACAAAACTGGTAACCGGTTCCCTATAACCATGCATTGTTATCAGACACACTTGAGCAATGCATGTATATGGTTTCTTGTACAGCTATGGCTTACCTTAAAGTCGTCCTTTTTAATGACTCCTTGATGAATATTTTGACGAATTACATGCAAAACTGTTAGCATGGCAATGTTTGTTTTGCCGGCTCCAGTTGGTGCACAGATGAGCATATTTTCATTGGTGTTATAAGCGGTTTCAAAAACTATGGACTGGATACGGTTCAGCCGTTTGACGCCCTTGAAGACCAGCTGTCCAATCTGATAGGGGAAAATATACAGAAAAGTAAGAGATAAATAATATTCCATCACAAATTGAACGATACAAGACAGCAGTTCAGTATAAATCTCAGGAATGGAGCTGCTGAAAGTGTGAAAAATAGGATGAGGAGATAATCCATGTTGCAAATCCAATTAAATGAGTTTAATATGACATTAAGCCTCAACAAAAAAAAAAGTTATGCTAATTGTATTAAAATATAATCATATGCTAAGCTGGTCGTGTGTGTGCTCGCAACTCTACAGGAAATGTGAAAGAATCAGAACTTCACTCAATTTTCTATGGTTGTCAAGTTGGTGGGCAGATAGGAACAGCTTACATAGCAATAATCTGTACATAGAAAACCAGCACCAAGTCATCTGCAAGTAATGGCTAGTATAGAAAGGAAAATGCATTAATCTCATGTAATGTGAACAAACACCAAATGTCATTATTTAATGAAGCACTCCCATCAAAGTTTTTATCCTCTTAACATATTGCAATTATCATATTATATGGCACTGTGTACTTACTATTGCTCATTTTGCATTTCTACCCAGCTAATTCTTCTCTTTTCTTTGCACTATGTAGAAACGGGAAGTATCTTGTCTATTCCCACTACAACTCCTGACCCAACTGCCAGAGATTTTAGCAGTGACTAATGAGTCATACAGAGAACATTGACCTTCTGTTTCTACATAGAGCTTAGAAGGATTCAGCTAGTCAAAATTAAATGGGTAGTAAGACAAAATGAGCAATTGTAAGTACACAGTGCGATATAATATGAGGATTACAATATATTAAATTGAATCTGTCACCACATTTGAACTATATAAACTATTGATATTTACAGCTGGGGGCTGGTATTCTCAGGCTGGTAAGGGGCCATGGATATTGCCCACCCCCCCAGCCTAAAAATAGCAGCCCGCAGCTGCCCAGAAAAGGCACATCTATTAGATGCGCCAATTCAGGTGCTTTGCCCGGCTCTTCTGACTTGCCCTGTAGCGGTGGCAAGTGGGGTTCATATTTGTGGGATTGATGTCACCTTTGTATTGTCAGATCACATCAAGCTCATGGCGGATTGGCAAAAATGGGGGGACCGCACGCTGTTTTTTAAATTATTTATCTAAATAATTAAAAAACAGCATGGAGACCGCTCTATTCTTGATAACCAGCCTTGCTGAAGCTAACAGCTGAGGGTTGCAGCCCCCAGCTGTGAGTTTTGCCTGACTTGTTATAGAGAAAACAGGGGAACCCAAGCAGGATTTTTATTTATTTATAGAGCAGGCAGCATTTGATGAATACGCCCATCAGCCACTCCTGCTATCACTGTAATTAGCGGCAGCAGGTGTAGGCTGATGGGAGTAATAGTCCCATCAGCCGCCGCCTGTTCTCATTCTTATCACTTGATTATAACTCATCATTCTCCCCTGCTTGCGCTGATCCCCGGCAGAGTAGGGTAGAATGATGAGAGCCGTCTTCAGAATGTGTCAAACAGATGACATCCCAGTGTGTCATCCATGCGTAGAATGTTTTGCGGCCCGTGGTTGCCGGGAAAAAACGGACATATCTACGTGTGGGTCACACGAACACATAGTCCGTGGAAATATACTGACATGTGCACAGCAACATAGATTTCAATGTGTCTACGTGTGTAAGTGTTTCCAGTACGTGTGAAAACTGTTACAACACGTATCTGAGACATTGACATCTGAAGGAGGCCTTGTAAAGTGTCTCTTTCTGAAGAAAGCGCTGGGAACCTGTGAGTTCTGCTTTTCCCCAAACACATTATGTGTTTAACAGCTTAAGTATTTAGCATGAAGGGAGAGCTGTCAATCATTCTGTGTGGATGAACAAGAATATTACTGCTATAACGACTGAATGAATACTTTTGTAAAGGCGTCATAAATAATAGATACAAATCAGCCAAACCCGCACGCTCCGCTCCCAAGTCCCGGTGGCACTGCCGGGTATTACCATGCAAGACTCGGCCGTGTTTCTCGCAAGTGAGTATGAGCTCTTAAGGTAACACTTTATGCAGGACGGTGAATAGCATCAAATTTTAAATATGAAACAAAGGCAGAATTGTTGTTTTTCTCCCATTCCTCCCCCATAAAGACTTAATAACATTTAAAAATAAGTTATATGCATCCTGAAATAGTGCCATGGACAATTACAACTCACGTTGAAAAATAAAAGACTTTCACATGGTAAGGAAAACATAAATAAATAAATGGAAACATTTAAAAAAGCTGCAACAAAACAACGAGAGAAAAAAGGCTCATAAATGTCAGCATAAATGTCCAAAAGAGGCCTGTCTTGAATAAACTATCCTAGAAAACAAGCTGCATATTATATTAAAAATGTGACACATACGTCTCTCATAGTATATTATAGTAAATGTGTATATATTTATACACATACACAAATTCATCTTTGAGTATGAGCCACTAGAGAACAACTGGTAATAAAATTAAATAAAATATGTTCCATAAAGTACCATGTAAGGCTGTCTGCTAATCCCCTATTCATCGTGTATTTTCAAGCTACAAGGTAAAAGAATCTGAAAAATCCAATTCACAGTAAGAAATTCAGTTCTAAAGAGTCAATGGTGACCATTCAATATAAAGAGTCGGAACTTTCCTGGTTCTCGCATAATGGTGTAGGATGCCCTGCTGTTAACATGAAGTCATTCAATACATTGCACTGAGAAGCATCGCAACAGAATCATAATCATCTCATACAGGAGGAATGTGGAAGAAAACAAAAATCGGAATAAAAAAATAAATACTTTCTTACCATCAGTACCTTTATCAAAAGAAACAACATGTTAGGACATTAAATATATTTTAAAAATTTAAAAAACGGTTAATCTTTTATCTGTACATTGCGCTGCATTGTTTTGTTATCCGTTTTATACATGAAAAGCTAAAAACAAATCATGGAAAAAAAAAAAATAAATACAAATACAGTTTCCTATGTCATTACCTGCGATGGATCCATAAAAAAACAGTAGGCACCAGGATGGTGTCAGTATGGCATCCATTTTTCTTACTACCCCACTGACTTGCATCGGTCCGTGTGTGCCCAGATAGGAGAACAGTGATCGCACAAGAGGTGATCGCTACAATATGGATGGCACTGTTTGAGGGCAGTGGCCATGGTGGCCACAGTATGTGGCACAGTATAAGACCATTGCGGCTTGAACAGTTATGAGGACAATGAGGCACTATAAAACAAGCCTCATTGGGCAGCACGGTGGCTCACTGGATGAATCCCACCACGGACAACATCTGTAAGGTGTTTGTATGTTCTCCCCGTGTTTGCGTAGGTTTCCTCCGGGTACTCCGGTTTTCCTCCCACACTCCAAAGACATACTGATAGGGAATTTAGATTGTGAGCCCCATCGGTGACAGTGATGATAATGTATGCAAACTGTAAAGCACTGCGGAATATGTTAGCTCTATATAAAAATAAAGCTTATTATTGTTATTATTATTTGATTCAGAACCAAGCTTTCAGGAGAAAGCGTGTAATTTATGTTTTTAGGACCCTGCAGTTGACATTACCTACTTACGATCTGGTCCATTTCGGACAAAGATTTTTTTTTTTTTCCGTGGTTCCATTGTTGCATTACTGGAGCCATAATATACTTCACATATATATTTTTCACATTATAAGGCAAAAATTTTTTCCCCAAAATTTTTTGGGAAAATGGGAATGCGTCTTATAATCCGAAGGTAGCTTATCGGCTGCGGTGGAGCGGGGTCCCAGGGTCGCTGCTAAGGAAGCTTCTGGCGGTGGCAGGAGTATGGCGATGCTGCGTGTCCAATGCCAGTTGGAGGGAGAGTTTTCAATGTGGTAGACTCCCGAGAGAACAGCCGCCGGAGGTGGCACATGCAAAGATTGAGATAACGGCACCGAGATCTCGTCTCCCAAAATCTCACATGTGCATTTTCTCAGAGTCCACTGCATTGAATAGCATGTAAAGTGTGGGGGCTCCGGGGCTTTCACAAATTGTCAGCGGAGACTCTGCACCGCCGAACACCACCCTTCTTCCAGTCTGGAGCCCGTAGCATCGCCCCATTCCTACCTCTGCTGAATCCCAGCTCCTAATACACTGGGGCCAGCAGCATCTCCGCCGCCAGCGACCCTGCCACTGGGACCCGGCTCCACCGCCTCCCAGGTAAGCTGCCGTGAAACAGGATTAGACGGACCACCATTTTATTAAAAAACAATCTGCTGTACGAAGGCTTGTTTTTTTTTCTGGGATCAGATATACTTATTGGTTATACCATTTTGGGGTACATATAACTTATTACGAAACTAACTGTTTATGGTGAGAGAAATGACAAAAGCAGGAATTCTGCAGTATTTTCATTGTATTTTTTTTAAGTTTTAAAGAACCTCTCCAGCAGGTTTTTTTTTTATTTTGGTGCTGGAATAGTGCTACTAATGTAAGGTCACTACCCCAATATTATAATCACCACCAGCTAATTCTGGCGTAGCTCCGGACCAGCGGCGCCATCTTGTGACAGCAGCTTTTGACTGACCAGAAGTCAGAGGTAACGGTCACAAGCTCTCAGGGTAAGTCTATGAGAGTCTTATTCTGGTACTCATAGACTTGCATTGTAAAGCGACCTCTGGCTCGTGCAGCAAACACTGGAGAAATCAGAAAGGTCACAAGCTGCTGTAGACCGAACGGAGTGGCGTGGATAAAAGATGAAGATGGCGGCTGCTCAGTATAAGACTAGTATCAGCAACATTAGTAGCACCACTCCACTGCTGCAATAAAAAACAAAATGCTGGAGTGGTGCTTTAAATTTCGCTCTATTCACATCCCACATCACATCCCACACACAAAGTGGTAACTGTAATTTGTCGATGACTCTGATTGCGGCTATACCAAATTTATATCGGTTTACTAATGCTTTACTACTTTTGTACTATATGTGAACAGTTTGCATTTTTGCAAGACACATTTGGTACATATGACTTTTGATTACAGTACTTTTAGTTACACTTTTTAGGATGTGGAGTGTACAGAACAAAAAAATTCTGGAATAGTTTTTTTTTTTTAATAAACACTTCACTATTCAGTTTAACTGACATGTTAACATTATTGCTCAAGTCAATAAGATAATGACAATACCCAATGTATGTATTTTTTTTTTGTGCATTTTACCATAGAGGAAAACATATCTGGCTGAGCACATACAGCCAGTGTCTGATACATGCTGTGCGTGGATTAGGCAGAAGGAATCAGCTGCCGGGTTCACTTTAATCTACCTTTTCCTCTTCAGGAGGTTCTGCAACAGTGAAGGTGACCTGTACGGTACACAGAAGGGTCATCGCATATTTGTTATGCTGCACGCTTGTAACAGAAACCACACCACAGTGCCAATTCAGTCTGTTGTTTTGATAGAATCTTTGATGGAAGTTCCTAATGCTGGTATCATCATGGCTAAATAAATGAATAATCAAATAAGAACTACAAGTTCCACTTACAGTAAGATTATCGGGTAAACAAGTATTTTTTGGAACGCTCATTTCACAATATCCTGCAGTCTGAACAGGCGAATGAGCAAAACTCTAAGCAGGATTCGCACCGGTGGGAACAACGGCAGCCTATGTGCACTGAATGATCAATTACCGATCAATCAGTGATCATCTGAAGCTGGGTCGGCCTGTGTTATTAAAATACTCCATCGTCAATCAGCTGATCAGCGGTTGTTTAGCGCCCCAGGTCAACCCGTGGAAATGCACACGAACCCTAAGGCCGCGTTCACATGATCAGTATTTGGGCAGTAAGTACTTGGAAGCCAAAACCAGGAGTGGAACAATCAAAGGAAAAATATAATAGAAACACGTCACCACTTCTGGATTTATCACCCACTCCAGGTTTTGGCTCATAAATACTGATGTAAAAAACTGGCCAAATACTCAATGTGAACGTGGCCTAAGGCCGGTTTCACACATTTGACATTCCCGGTTCAAGTATGGTCCTCATGTCCAAAATAGCCACAGGTCTCCCAAAGTCAAGAGCCTCATTGAAACATATAAAGCTATCATCAGGTCAGGAGACGCATGGCCACCCCAGACCTTAAGGTCTTTCCTTGGATCATGTAAAATCGACCTAAGGAAAACATAAACTACTCAAGGACATTAATAATGCCTGTAGAATTCTGGTAAAATAAGAAGATAAAAAACCCCTGCGCCCCATTTAGAACTTAAAGCCCCCGTTACACATAACGATGTGCCAGCGATCCCACCAATTATCCGACATGATGGGATCGCTGGGACATCGTTAGGCTGATCACTGGTGAGCTGTCACAAGACAGCCCCAGCGATCAGGCCAGCGACGCTGGACGCTGGTTTCTAATGTAAACATCGGGTATCCAGTAGCCACGCGACTCCTGGATACCCGCTGTTTACCTTGGAAACCGGCGTACACGCTGTTTTCCAAGGTAAACATCGGGTAGCTAAGAGCCGCGCGACTCCTGGATACCCGATGTTTACATTAGAAACCAGCGTCACGGATTGCTGGTCTCTGGCTGCCACACGCAGCGATGCGTGCTGGGCAGCGGGAGACCAGCGATCGAAAAACGGCCCAGGCCGATGCTGCACGATCAGCGATAACCGGCAGGGGGGGCCGGTCGCTGATCCCCGTCACACACAGCGATCTCGCTGTGGCGTCACAAAATCAGCGATCTCGCTAGAGGCTTTAATTCTTCTGCCACTATTATTTTTAGTCACCGCACAATTTACACTTTTTAATTAGCCATTATTAATGATTACATGCACCTCTGAGCTCAGAAACAAACAAAAGGATAAGGTTTCCAAGCCAACCGTTAACATTTTATCACTGCGGCTACATACAGCTGCTTCAATATATATTTTACGTGCTCTGCAGAGGTGGTAATTAGAAGACTAGGAACAAATAATTATTTAATCCATCTCCAAGCCATCCCAGAATGTTTACTGATACAATTGGTAAGGTTTCATTAACAATGAGATACCGGGCAGAACTGAGGCTGCAGCTGCACAATTCTCCACTCAATTCTACCATAATGGTCAGAGATTAAAACTTTTCTTAACCAAAATGAAGCCTTTCAGTGATATCACGCTCTCTTCAGAGAATTGTAAGCACACATAATAAACCATGATTTTCTGAGAACGTAATTTAAATGTCCTTTTATGCTGAAGTGACAGAACCATAATTTCCGGCTTGATGTTGAAACATCTAAAATATCATATGCTTCTAGCTACACTGCCAGAGGAAAAATACCTTAAACAGACCGGTAAATGTCATCTGTAATTATGTAATAATGCAGCAGTTTGCTGTAAATAGTTCATAAATATTTTTGCAGAAATGCGTGTTATGTGTACTTTGTGTAAATTACACTGGTGCTCCGCTGGGTTTTTTTCTTATACTGGTTTTATCTTCACTGAACAATAAAAGAAAACAAGAACCATCTAGGAAATAGGTTGTACTCAAATCATCAGATCATGTCTACATGCCCTCACAAACAGTAGACTAATGACAGTTGAACCTACCAATATCAATGTTTTCTGGCGGACACTCTAATGTGTACGGGAGACCTAGACAGTTTTTGTTGGGGGGGAAAGTCCAATGTCGGACTTCTGTTTAATAGTTCTCCCAAAGATAAGCTGCCCCAGACATGGCTGGAAACGGCTCTCGTTGAGAACCCGATGAACGCGGACCAAGATGACCGTCAGCTGACCGATCAATAGCCATCTCATGTATATCGGTAGCCTGTAGGCTTTAACCTAAGGCGTCTATCTCAAAATTAATGCAAATGGCGGATGGATGAGTTGGACCTTTACAAAAAAGCCTTTTAAATCTCATTAGCTCTCATCTTTGGAAAAGAAGAAAGAGACAAGTGGACAGAGGGTGATAACATCTAGTACAAGGTGGCATGGGGTGAGAATGATGCTCATCTAGTTGGGTTGTGTGCATCACACCAATGAAAACCCTTAGTGAATAAGCTGTTGCTGTCGCGTCTGCAAATAAAAGATGTCCTTCCTCTGCATGTAAATTGAAGAGTAGTAGAAAGGCTGACATTTGGATGACCATGCTGCTGAATAGATACAAGGGTTCCACGCATATACAGTAGATGAGCTTCAAATAGTCTTTATTATGGCGTTTTGGGGCTGTTCAGATCCCTTTCTAAAATAAAACTACAAACCTAGATTTATAGCTTTACTTGGAAAAGGGACCTCTTTATACCTGAAATTCATAATAAACACTACCTGAAGCACATCTATATGCATGGAACCCTTGTATCTTTTCAGCAGCACGGTCATCTAAATGTCAACCTTTCTACTTTTCTTAAATCTCATTGCTTAGGAAATGCTCTACTTTTTTGCCGGATCTCACCCTTTCTCTTCTTTATAACTTTCTTCATTCTTACAGTTCTAATGAGACTGCCTTACAGTCTATGTTCTCTTAGGCCATGACAGCCAACATAAAAAGGGAAACAAAAGTAAATGACGATCATAGGAGCGCAGTTTGTAGTTTACCATAACGCGTTTTGACGAAGACCCATCTTTATCGGGGGGGGGGGGGGGTGTGTGTTCATGAGTGGAGATGAGGGTTATTGTGGGGATGGGGGTTAATGCGTAGAGATGGGGGTTAATGTGGGAATGGGGGTTAATGAGTGGAGATGGGGGTTAATGTGTGGGGGTTAATGAGTGGAGATGGGATTAATGTGGGGATGGGGGTTAATGAGTGGGGGGGTTAATGAGTGGAGATGGGGGTTAATGAGTGGAGATGGGATTAATGTGGGGATGGGGGTTAATGAGTGGGGTTAATGTGTGGAGATGGGGGTTAATGAGTGGGGGTTAATGTGTGGAGATAGGGGTTAATGAGTGGGGGGTTAATGTGTGGGGGTTAATGAGTGGAGATGGGATTAATGCAGGGGGTTAATGAGTGGGGGATTAATGTGGGGACTGGAGTTAATGAGTGGAGATGGGGGATTAATGAGTGGAAATGGGGGTTAATGTGTGGAGGGGTTAATGAGTGGGGATGGGGGTTAATGTGTGGGGGGATTTGGGAGTAGGGACGAGGGGTTATTGAGTGGGGATGGGTGTACTTAATGTGGGTGGGGGGATTTGGGAGTAGGGACGAGGGGTTATTGAGTGGGGATGGGGGGTACTTAATGTGTGTGGGGGATTGGGGATGGGGGGATTTGGAGTGGGGATGGTATTTAATGTATGTGAGGAGATTTGAGGACACAAAATGAAGAGTATGTATGAGGAAACAGTATGGGGGATGGGTGCAGACAGTAAGGGGTGCGAACGGGTGAATGCATGTGGACACAGTATGGAGAGTCGGGGATATGTGTGAGCAGACAGTATAGAGAGTGAGGGGGTAAATATATGAGGAGACAGTATGAGGAAGGAGGGGGAATAGTGTGAGGAGACAGTATATTGCAGATATTTGTATTTAGGGGCATTATAATGACACTTCTATCTTTAAGGGCGTCGTGTGGGGATTTGCTGCAGAAGACCGGAGAAGATGGAAGTCTGCAGAGATGAGATGTGGATGAGAAAACTCATCATGGGGTCTGGACAAGAAGAAGAAAAGAACGACTGCAGAGATGACGTCATCTATAAGGTACCTGGATGTAAATGTTATTTGTGATACTGACTAATTCTCATGTTTTTATTCGTTAGGAACATTAAAGGGGTTCTACAGGTTTGTACGGAGTCTGCAGTCATTCTATGTGACTGCAGACTTCTGAATTCTCACAGTGCTCACTGCACACTGTCAGGATTCTCTCGTGCCGGTAATTTACATACATACGGTCACATGCTGACTAGACACGTGTGGCCTCACTCAGTGAAAATGAACGGAGCAAGGCCGGGCACGTCTAGTCGGAATGTGGCCAGTATATAAATCACATACTTGTGCTGACATGACTGTATATCGGCAAGGGAGAATCCTAAATGTGTGCAGGGCATTAGTTGTGAGAATTCAGAAGCTGCAATGTCAGGATTCAGCTCTGCAGGTTCCAGTACTCATCACATGGACACTTCACTCATATGCGATTTTCATAGTTATGGTCTTGTGACAACGAGCTTCTCTTCCTGCTTTCAGTTTTTTACTGAACATTGAGAGCATTAGGGAGAGCAGCTCGTGGGTACATGGCTAAGTGTGCAAGTCGCATATGTACTTGGGGGGGGGGGGGTTTGGGGCGCCGAACCAAATTCTTGCCCCGGGTGCCAGAAAGCCTAGATACGCCTCTGACCTAAAGAAATCACACTGAGACTCTCTGCCACTCTGTCTTACAGGCAGTATACTTACATCCTTCCTTGCATCCACCTTACCCCCATTCGGTATTCTCACATCAGGCCCTCCAACCACACTATCGTACTGCAAGCACTAGAGATGAGTGACTTTGCCTTTTTTAGGATCATGAAACCCGACTTTCTCAAAAGTCGAGTCGAACGAAATCGGCCGACTATCGTGGAAAGTCGAAGGTCCGACTGAAACACGAAACCCAATGCAAGTCAATGGGGAAGCAAAGTCGGCAGGGAGTGAAGGACAGTAAAAATACCTATATGCCAGACCGCTTTTTTAAAATGCGCGAAAACTCTCTCTCTCCCTCCTCTCCACTGCACATGTCATCTCGTTGCCCACAGTGTACGTCCTTGCTCAGTGGCTGAAAAAAGTCACGTGGAAGCATTCTGGGAAATCCGACTTTGGCACTCGTTTTGCCAACCGCATGGCCGACTTCACGCTGTGGTCGGGTTTCGGTCGGCGAAACCCGACTTTGCCATAAGTCGGTGACTTATGAATCTGGCCGACCTGTTTCGCTCAACTCTAGCAAGCACCTCTCTATATTGTGAGGTATCATCCAATCTACAGTTTACTATATTTATAGCTCTACCCCCTAGTATATGCATATCCAGATCTGCTCTTCTGTGTGCGGTTACACAGAAAAGTCACCATCTTGGATCCCGCTCTTCACAGCTGTTTGCTAAACTTGGCCATAACCCACCAGGATGGCAGACAATCGTAGGCAACAAATCATAGGCCCACGAGCCACAAATCATAGGTCCACAAGCCACAAATCATAGGCCCACGAGCTACAAGTTAGAGACTCCTGAACTAGAGATTGTGGCAGCCAATAATGACTTCTGTGAAAGCTGCCTCCCCACCTGTGCCGCAAAAACAACTAAAGGGTCCTCACTAGTGAGTCCAGCCTCACAGTTTGATAATCACCGATCAAAGAAATGGAAAATAAGAAAAGGAGTAATGATCCAAAAAGCATACATGTATACTTTCACTTCTCTCCAACTAGCAGTTAGGCTGGGTTCACATCGCGTTAGGGCAATCCATTTAACGGGTCCGTTACTAAGCGGCACTAACGCAATGTAACAGATCTGTTACTAAGCGGCACTAACGCAATGTAACGGATCCGTTAACGCACCCATTGACACCCATTGACTTCTCTCAAACTGAACATGGACAAAACAGAATTCATCATCTTTCCCCCATCTCACTCAACCCCTCCACCAGACCTATCCATCATTGTCAACGGCTGCTCTCTTTCCCCAGTCCCGTACGCTCGGTGCCTTGGGGTGATCCTCGACTCTGCGCTCTCTTTCAAACCACATATCCAAGCCCTCACCTCCTCCTGCCGCCTCAAACTCAAAAATATTACTTCCCGGATCCGCTCATTCCTCAACCACGAAACCACAAAAACACTAGTGCATGCTCTTATCATCTCCCGCCTCGACTACTGCAACCTCCTACTCTCTGGCCTCCCCTCTAGCACTCTGGCTCCGCTCCAGTCCATCCTACACTCTGCTGCCCGACTAATCCACCTGTCTCCCCGCTATTCCCCAGCCACCCCCTATGCCAGGCCCTTCATTGGCATCCTATCGCCCAGAGGCTCCAATTCAAAACCCTAACCATGACATACAAAGCCATCCACAACCTGTCTCCTCCATACATCTGTGACATGGTCTCTAGGTACCTACCCGCATGCAACCTTCGATCATCTCAAGATCTCCTTCTCTACTCCCCCCTTATCTCTTCTTCCCACAACCGCATACCGCATACAAGACTTCTCCCGTGCTTCCCCCATACTCTGGAACTCCCTGCCGCAACACATCAGACTCTCACCATCAACAGAAACCTTCAAGAAGAACCTGAAGACTCACCTATTCCGACAAGCCTACAGCCTGCAATGATCCTCGGTCTACTGAACCACAGCACGACCTGCTCTACCCTCTCCTACTGTATACTCACCCATCCCTGTAGACTGTGAGCCCTCGCAGGCAGGGTCCCCTCTCCTTATGTACTTGTGTGTCCCTTGTCTTACACATGTTTACTATACTTGTCTATATTTCCCCTTTTCACATGTAAAGCGCCATGGAATAAATGGCGCTATATAAATGCATAATAATAATAATAATAATTACGGTGTTAGAGTAACGCATCCTAATGCATGCCATAATAGGCATTCGTTAGTGATGGTCCATTATTTTGTGACGCACCTTCGAACGCTGTCTACTGCGTTTTCGGATACGTTACGGCGAACGCACGCACAGCGAACGGAAGCGTTCGCGCTGCATTGAATTCTATTACTAACGCAGGCCTACGCAATGCAACCATGCGTTAACGCGATCGCAAAAAAATAATAAATTTGGGGCTCATAGTTAGCGCATCCGTTTAACACATCCGTTAAATGGATTGCCCTAACGCGATGTGAACCCTGCCTCAGATATAGGCAGCTGTACTGAATATGGTTAGGAGGCAGCTTGCTGCTGAATGGATCTTCCCTCCACTAAAAGCAGATCAGTAAGCAAACTTCCAACCTATTGTCCTCTCTCCAAAATGGAAGGAAAGATTTTTATTTTTAGGTTAATTAATAATGACATATCATAGAACATTATTTTAAAGGAATTATCCAGGACTATGTTATTTTTTTTTACGGCGGGCCTAAGAACCAACAGGCAAGTACCGCAGTTGCATGTTGTGCCCTGTGCAGATCTCTGCCAGCACAGATCAGTCACTGAACGTACCTGTCAGTGATTCTGTGGCTTCTGCTAACGTCACATCGACATAAACCACCTTCACTTTGCTCTACCGACTGCTGATGTCATGGTCATTGATAGCCAGCTCCCAGCTGCATAACTGCAGGAGGCCGGCTGTCAATCAGCATGAGGTCGCCAGTCACACCCTGTCGACAGAGCAGCTTGGAAGAAGAGCTGATGGAACAGCCTAAGAGCCGACAGGAGAGGTCAATTAACGTGCTGAGCCGCACCGGATAGAGCAGTTGGAAATAACCTGTCGGTTAGTACAAAAAGAAAAAATGTAGTCGTGGATAAACCCTTCAACTGCCAGCAATCTGGTTTATGAGTAGCACACTTTATTTACGACACGATGATCCAATCTACTTGTAACTTTCTGATATAATCACTGTCATTACATAACCCGGCTGTTCTAAAAACACTATTTGGGATGGACTACATTAGTGTGCGCAGGCTTTTGTAAAATTATAATTTATGCAATAAAACATTCAGCAGAACAAAAATGAACCATGTCATGAATCTAGAGTTCAAACATAGGTGAGAAAGTAAAGACATACACTGAAGAGAAGCTGAAAATTCTGCAGCATCCTGAGTAATCACAGCTAGCACACAAAGCCACAGACAAAAAGTACAGACTTCGTGTTTTAACAACTCAGACCCTTAAAAGCATCGGAAAGATGTTGTGTGTTTTTTTCCCAAGGGACGGCGCTGACCTTTCCTATCTGAAGTCTAATCCCTTTAGGTCTCAGCACTTTTAGAAATTGTAATATCCTAGAAATACACCAACGCGCTGTATTAATTGGGAGAAAGGAGACCAAGTGTAGCATAATGCACATGTCGCACTGATAAGCCCTTGTAGTCCCAGGTGAAACTTTTTTAATTGCCATCTTTTTATATTGTCAGAACCAAAAACCGAGCACAACATCACATTTTTCATTGTCAAGTAACTAGTAAAGGTTGTTGCCTAACGGACTGTTTGTGCATTCCAAAAACTGTGCGGCACGTCTCCAAAGCGCGGCAATCCCTAGTGTCTGCGATGTTACTCCATGCCTCAACTTCACTGGAGTTTACAAATATCTGGCTATGTGTTGTGCAAATCCACTCGGATAAAAGGATTTTCTTCTGTGCACCAAAGAAAGGTTGGCTTGTTTAAAACGTATCACAATCCAGCTTTGTTAAACTAAACATTTCAAGCAAGACGAGAGAGGCTGGAAAATGGAACACTTACTTTTAGCAGGACTTGGAAGAATTTGCCGGACATATACAGTAATAAAAGCTTGCCATCTACAAGACTTATATACTCAGCCTATTATGGTGGTATACACTGTTACGGGACTATTTGCTAATTTAAGTAGAAAAACACAATAGCTGGAAAAAGCAAGATAATAAAAAGCGGCATTTCTTCACAGTTTATAATCTGTCACTCTGTAATTGGTATTGTCTACGAAATATAAAGTTTGTTAGGAGCAAAAATAAATAAAATATATATGGATACTTAAAAGGAGGAATAAAATACAATAAAAATCTGGCAATTACAGTTGCTCCATTAAACCTTGGCTTTATTGTGCTGATAAACAGCATTTTATTTGTTTGTGGGTTTAATTAGTTCTTTTTAAACTTCGAAGAAAACTTATTAAAGAAGTCAGCGCTCATAACATTCTATATTCACAACGGGCTGCAAAAATATCTACCAGTATCA
The DNA here is from genome assembly GCF_039654945.1 of Dendrobates tinctorius. Lineage (NCBI taxonomy): Eukaryota > Metazoa > Chordata > Amphibia > Anura > Dendrobatidae > Dendrobates > Dendrobates tinctorius. Next base: position 6,161,598 of record NW_027361779.1, on the reverse strand, counting down.
GACCATATATCAGAATCATATATTCTTTATAGGTAATGAAAAACTCAATAACACAAAAAGGGATGTGGAGAACAATAAATGATGTAGAGGCAGAAAGCCTAATTCCAGTGATGTGTCATTTACAAGGCTGTGTATTGCTGTTACAATAAAAACAGTGTTTTATCAGCAGGAGATTATCACTAAAAATACAGCTCTGGCAAAAATTAAGAGACCACCACATCAGAACCATGTCATGGGCAGTCCATTCTCCAGACCTGAACCCTATTGAAAACCTCTGGAATGTAATGAAGAGGATGATGGATGGTCACAAGCCATCAAACAAAGAAGAACTGCTTACATTTTTGTGCCAGAAGCAGTGTGAAAGGCTGGTGGCAAGCATGCCAAGATGCATGAAAGCTGTGATTAAAAATCATGGTTATTCCACATTATATTGATTTCTGAACTCTTCCTGAGTTAAAACATTATTATTGTTGTCTCTAAATGATTATGAATTTGTTTTCTTTGCATTATTTGAGGTCTGAAAGCACTGTTGTTTCTTTTTTAATTTGGACCATTTTTGTCAGAAAAAAAATACAAAATTTATTGCTTAGAAATTTGAAGACATGTTGTCAGAAGTTTATAGACTAAAAGAACAATTTACATTTTACTCAAAAATATACCTATAAAGAGAAAAATCAGACAAACTGAACATTTTGCAGTGGTCTCTTAAGTTTTGCCAGAGCTGTAGGTGCCTGGTGCCTTTTAAGCAACTCCTCTGTGTAACCATAAGCCCACCAATGATTGGAAGCTTTCTGCCAATGCCCAAAGTACAGACACAGAAACACAGAAAGTACACAGAAAGTTGCCAAAAAGTGAAGTAGGCGTTGTAAGCACTGCTAGATCTACAGCAGAGAAAACACGTATATTACTTACCGGTAATGTGTTTTTTCGGAACCCATGACAGCCAACGAGAGAGGAGATCCACCCTTCAAAACAGGAAATCTTCAAGAAAAAAAAAGCGGTGCCTCTCTCTGCATCAGTGGATTACAGAGCATGAGAGGACCTCCAAGATTAGTGCACACAACATAAAAAGCCAACTTTAATACTATATGCACTTTCCCCACACATGACTGAATTAAACCACCCTCAAGGTGAACCTTAGTTAAGAGAATAAAAAGTGGGAATATAAGCGTGCTGTCATGGGTTCTGAAAAAAACACATTACCAGTAGGCATTATACGTGTTTTTCTGTCACCCATGACCGCACAGAGAGATTTACAGAGAACCTGTGCAATCTAGTGAGGAACTACAGCTTGAAGAACCCTTCTTCCAAACGTGAGGTCAGAGGAGGCGGACAGATCCAGTCTATAGTGCCTATAGAAAGAAGAAGGAGAGGACTAAGATGTAGCCTTGCTCGATGGACACTTCTGCCCAGGAGGCCGCCATTGCTCTTGTAATGTGGCTTTTGAGGTTTTCAGGTACCGCTCTACCCGCCTCTGTGTAGGCTATCCCGATGGCTTCCCTTATCCACCTTGACAGTGTACCTTTGGAAACCTTGGAACCCTTTCTGGCCCCCTGGAAGGAGACGAAATAGCCCTATCCTTCCTCCATGATTCTGTGGCTGCTATATATTGTAATACGGCCCTCCTGACGTCTAATGAGTGAAATCTTTCCTCTTTCGGATTTGTAAGGACCGGACAAAAGGATGGTAATGTTACCACCTGAGATCTGTGAAACTTTGATACAACCTTAGGTAGGAAGGCCCGGTCAGGCTTCAAGATTATCCTAAGGTAAAGGGGAAATCTGCAGATAGAGCTTGCAAGTCACTCACCCCACGTGCCGATGTCAAGGCTTCCAGAAGTATGGTTTTTAAGGTAATCAATTTTGTGGAGCTTGAACTCAGTGGCTCAAAAGGAGATCTTGTCAAGGCCTCAAGCACTAAGTTCAGGTCCCAAGGTGGAACTCTTGACAGAGAGACTGGCTTAGCCCTATGATATGCCTTTATAAATCTTGTTACCACTCTGTTCCCTGACAAGTTGCCGTTGCATAGTGCTCCCAGGGCTGACACCTGAACCTTTAGGGTACTGATTGAGAGCCCTCGTTTTAGCCTCTTCTGGAGGAACCTGAGGATCTCTTTGACGGGCAACTTTCTTCCTAAAGCTAAACCAGTGGGTGATAGGAATTTCCTCCAGGTCCTACCATAAATCTTTGTAGTCACTAGTTTCCTACAGTCCAGAAGGGTGGAAACTAGGCCTGAGGAGAATCCCTACCCTTTAATAACGACCACTAAAGTTCCAGGCTGTTAAATGTAGGCCCTTCACTTGAAAATGGAATATAGGCCCCTGAGATAGAAGGTCTGAGGTCTCCGGGAGAATCTAGGGCTCTGTGAGAGACATCCATCTGAGCCAAAAGAACTAGAGTCCCTTGGGCCAGAAGGGAGCTATGAGGATCACTCTCTCTCCCTCTTCCCTGATCTTCCTCAACACCGCTGGGATCAGACAGACTGGAGGAAAGGCATATGCTAGATCAAAGTCCCAGTTGATCAGAAAAGCGTCTACACTGTGAGGGTTCTCTCTCGGGTTCAGAGAACAAAACTTACGGACTTTCCGATTTATCCTGGCGGCAAATAAAAATCGATTTCTGGATGACCCCATCTGATTGAAAACTGATGCTTTTAGGGACCATTCTCCCTAACGTAGCTGCCAGCAGCTAATAAAGTCTACCTTGACATTCTCCTTCCCTTTGATGTGTAGGGCAGACGACTGAATATTTGCTTCTGCCTGCGTGAAGATTCATCCTGAAATTCGCATCAAAATTCTGGAGCAAGTACATCCCTGATGGTTGACATATGCCACCGCGAAATGGTAGTCTAAAAGCACCCTTACATGTTGGCTTTGCAGGGATGGTAAAAACTTCTATAGTGCTCTCTCCACTGCCAAAAGCTCCCACACATTCGAGGACTCCTTTTCGGCTGGTGACCAATTCCCCTGGACTATCTGGTCATCTAGATGGACCCCTCACTGTTGTGAGTTCATTTTCCCCTTCGTCACTGAGGTCTGGTGAACTCCCTATTCTGTTAAAGGAAGGTAATGAGCCTGATTATCAGGCACCTGAGCCTAATGAGGATGACTGGCTGAGTGGAGTCACGGACTGGATACAAGGCTGCCGACGCCCTTCTGCCCTGCGGGTGATTTCTCTGTGGACCTCTAGGACACCAGTTTGATTCCTGCTCCTCTAAAGCTAAGTTCTCTGCTTTGCCTGTTAGCATTTGTGTTTGATTGTTGTTTTCCTTGCTTTTCTGTATTCTGCCATTCCCTGCTGGGGTGAGCTGAATCTCCTTTTGCCTGTAGCTCTGTCTTCAGAATATTCCTGAGTACTGACATAGCTTTTTAGAAGCCTAGCATCTTCAGGGCCTTTTTCACTGTCAGTTTGTTGGCTCTTATTTCCATAGGGTTTTTCACAGATTGCAGACAGCAGCCTTCCTGTCCTTTTCTATCTAGTTAGTTTGGGCCCCGTCTTTGCTCTGTCTATTTTTCTGTCTGTGTTAGTGTTTTCATCTTGCTTCACCGTCATTATATGTTGGGGGCTGCCTATTGCTTTGGGGTCTGCTCTGGGGCAGTTTAGATTTCCCCTTTCTTTCTTTAGGCCTATTTAATTCCCCGGCTGTGATCGAGGGGTCTAGGGCATCGTAGGAACCCCCCACGGCTACTGCTAGTTGTGTTGATAGGTTCAGGGGTCTGCAATCCGATAGCTGCCAACTTCTCTGGTTTTCTGGACTTAGCTAGCATTTCTGTTTTTGCCTCCTACGGTGACTCAATCATAACACCTCACCCTCTGGGACTGGCATCTATGGTAACACCTTGGAGATGTTGGGAACCCAAGGGACACCTAACTGGGCTGAGTCTATTCTCTTCCACCAGTGAAGGGAGTGTATCACCTGCTGAGAAAGTACCAGACGGCTTTCTAGGTTCCCTCATAAGGTTCTTGTGTGCTCTAGGATGAACCATTGTAATTCTCTTGAATGAGATTGGGCTCACTTCACCACTGGGATACAAGAGGTGAGAGCTCCACAGGGACATTGATCCTCTGAGGGTCATTGCTGTTTTCTGTATTGCCAGTGACACAAGACCAATTATTTTTTCTTGCTTCTGCATTGGTATGCACCACTCCTGGTGGTCGGAGTCTAGGATGAGCCCTAAAGAAGGTCTGTGATCTTTCTGGGTTCATTCTTGATTTTTCCCGATTTAAAAGCCATACTAACCTCTTCAAGGTATCGCATATTGCGCTCACTTGATGCCGACAGTGACTGTATGAATTCCCCACTATGAAGAAGTCATCTAGATAAAGAATGACCAGTTTGTTCTTTTGCCCTGAGGTGGGCCATGACTTCTGATATCAACTTTGTGAATACCCAGGGCGTTATTCCCAGGTCAAAGGGCCCTGTACTGGAAGTGCCAAGTGACCCCCTATTGTCACTGCAACCTTGAGAAATTTCTGGAAGCTCCTGTGTATTGGCACATGATAATATGCATCTTTTAGATTGAGCACCAGCATATAACACTGCACGCAGAGAAGACTCACTGCTAATTTTATTAATTCCATTTTGAATGTGAGGACCTTCAAAAACCTGTTCAAATTTCTCAGGTTGATTATAACCTTGTAAGAACCATCTGGTTTCTTTATCAAGAATAGTGGCAAATAGACACCTTTCCCCCACTCCTTCGAAGGAATCTCTAGCAGAGTGTTTTTGCTCAGTAGGGTCACGAGTTCCACCTCCCACCCTCGCTGTTCCAGTGAAGATGCCCTTGGGGATGTTACAAATTTCTCTGGGGGATGCGTGAGGAATTCCATCTTTAGGCCTGATTTCACAATCCTGAGGACCCAGGGACTGGAGTAAATCTTTTCCCAGGCTGGAAGGAAGGGAGAGAGCCTCCCACCCACCAGGGGGGGGCTTCTGCTCTCCCATTGGGAGAAACTGCCAAACAGGAATCTTTTATATCTTTTGGACCTATCATCCCATCTCCCTTGCTCTCTGAATGGTCACCTCCGGAAATTCCTTTCTCTGAAAAGGCTGCTTACAGGCAGAAATGGGGGTCTGTGGAAACTACTTCTTATAATTTGATTTTTCCAATATAACATCCAGGGTGGTGCCAATTAGAAAGCCTCCTTCACATGGCAGAGAGCACAACTTTCTTTTTGCTTGTATGTCCCCTGGCCAGGACTTTAACCAGACGGCTCTGAGCCCAGAGTTGGATAAGGCTGCAGCCCTGGTCGCCGATCTGGCAGAGTCTGCTGAGGCGTCTGACAGGGATGCTGATGCTCCTTTAATAACCAGGAGTACAGCTAAGATGGAATCTTGAGGAGTGTCATTCTTTAGCTGGTCCTCTAACTTGCCCAACCAGACCATCAGAGAATTGCTGCAATGGCCGGTCTTAATGCTCCTGCAGCCGCCGACTCCCATGTACCTTTCAAGAAGGTATCAACCTTCCTATCCAGAGGGTCCTTTAATAACTCTGCATCCTCAAGGGGTAGAGAGGATTCCCTTGAGGTTATGGAAACAGCCACATCTAATCTGTGTGCCTTGTCCCAGAACATTGTTGCCTCCTCCTCAAAGGGGTGCTTCCTCTTAAAGGCAGATGGAAGAGGGCCCTTCTTTTATAGTTTTTCCCACTCTTTAGAAAAACGGTCCAGTATCCGCTCATTAATGGGAAGGTTTTTACATCTCTTTTGGTCCAGAGTCCCAAACGTTATGTCTTGGACAGATTTTTTAGCCTTCTGTTTGACTAACCCCATCATGGCTCTAACTGTTTTTACAAGGTTATCTAATACGTCCAATGTAAAGCACTCAAAGAGGAGATCCCAAAAAGCGAAAAAAAAAAACCCACCTGGCTTCCGCGCTGCTATACTTCAACCCTCAAATGGAGGAAATCCAGTCGATTCTAGGAGTAGGTTCCAATATCAATGCTTTATTTCATGGTACATACAAAGACAACGCGTTTCGAGGTCCATTCCATGACCTCTTCCTCAGGTCGGTTGAAGTATAGCAGCGCGGGAACCAGGTGTTTTTTTTTTTCCCTTTTTGGGATCTCCTCTTTGAGTAATGGAAGCAGACGTTGTCTGTCTACACCCTCCTGCTGCAGCTTCATTATATGGGATTGAGCGTATTTAGTAGCTGTGGTATTACACAACCTCTGAGGGTGAGTAACCTGTACAATTCAAATTTTACTCATTATATCTGGTAAAGCCCTATGGGTGCGCTTTTGTGGTTTCTTTTATCTCCAATGGAAAGCAATGACCAGTCCCTGTGTCACTCTCTGACGAGGAGTCCGAGGCAGATTCCTTCAAAACGCTCTTGTCTGAGTATGAAGACAAAACCGGAGATCTTTTATGGCTTCGAGACATCTTCCCTGAATGGGATATGGCTTCAAGGGAGCACTGCACCTCTGCTTTAATGAGGGACCTAAGGCTGGCCGAGAAGTTAGGAGACTCTTCCAACACTGTTAGCTCAATACAGGACTGACAACTTCTTTGGCCAGGCTTTCGCTAATCCCTGACAACATAGAGGACAGGTTCTACTTGACTTTATGGTGCATTTTCTAGGGACATCCTTTAGATATAGAGAAGAAGAGGAAAGGGATAGAGAAAGAGAACACCTCATTAACAGGCTGAACTTTCTTATAGATCACTCACCACTCAGAGGATCAAAGGAAGGTACCAGAGCTGGCGGCAGGATGTTATCCGAAATCTCTTCTCTGGAGAAAACGGATTCTTCAATCCTGCTGGAGCTGTACTGACTGGACCTGAAATCCTTGGAATCCGTGGTCCTGCGTACTACACTGGAGTGACCACTTCTCTCTGGACGTGGTTGCTGACTACTCCGGGGATGCTTCTACTGAGATTGGAGCATGGAATGCTGCTGCTGAACAGGGGGCTGTTGTGGCTCCACTGGGACCCAAGCTCCCCTGCCCGACCAGTGATCTTCTTAAGTACCACATGCCCAGGATCTGCTGGCCGGCATGCTCCTGCAGCTTCCGGTCCCGCTCACAGGAAGCTTAGTTCCGGGTGCAAAGTCCCGGAACGCATCATCAGGGTGCGACTTCTAATGTACATCTCAGTGACTGTGCATCCAGGATGCACGGTTGCTAGACCCCATCCTGTGATGGCGCCGCAACCCACGCTCCATCAGACAGACAAGACCCCATCAGTCCCCCCATGGCACTTCCAGGCTCCTGGCGTCGTCATGGCAGAGACTGTGTTGTGCCTCACAGGAACACCGGACGGCCCAGGTCTGGGGACGCATCCATTCTTCTCCCTTCGTCAAGAAGGCTTCCCCCCTCGAGATCAGAAAACCACTGATGCGGAGAGAGGTACCGCCCATTTTATCTTGAGGGTTTCTTGTTCTCAAAGGCGGATCCCCTAGCTCATTGGTGCTGTCATGGGCGACAGAGCAACAGTGAATTTATCAAAAAGACAGTTGCAGGCCAGCAAGTGACAAATCACTGTAATCAGTATCTCAGCTCCCACCTCATGCTGTTCTCAGATTACATAGCAAAATCCTGGTGACAAATTTCCTTTAGTTTAAAAGAAAGTATTGGCATCTCTTAATAACATTGTGTTTTATTGAGAAAAATCACTTTTTACAATTCAGATTCTGTGATGGAATTAATTAACACAATATTAAATGGTTGGTCCAGAAATACAATACCGATGACCTATACGTTGAGTACATCATAAATATAAGATTGATTGGGGTCCAACACCCGGCTTCCCTATCAATCTGCTATTGGTAGGACATGTGGCAGTCAGAAGCAGAGTTGACCTGCAGTAGCCAAGAATGGTCACGATACAATGTATGGAGCTGTGGTTTTCTGGATCAGTGAAATGTGTTTTTTCACAAGGGAATCTTTGAACATATAATCAGTGGGTTGTCAGGTAATAGACCACCACTGGTCTGATATTTATGATCTCTACTAAGGAAAGGTCATGAAAATAGTATTCCAAATGAACCTCTTTAAGCCAAATTGTCCTCCAAGAGTCGTCTTTTTTTTAAATCAGAAATAGGTGGGAATAGAACCCCTTCTTTCTTTTCCTTAAGGGAACTTCTTCCAGTACGCGCTATTCAAATAACGATATTATTTCGTTGTCAAGGACCTTCTGTTTTTGTTGAGAAGGTTGCACCGGGTTCTCTATATATCTTTGTGGCGGCAGATTGTGGAAATTAAACTCTAAGCCCAATCCAACAATCTGCAGAATCCAGGCACTGGACGAAATCCCTTCCCAGGCTGAGAGGAAATGAGAGCGCCTCCCTCCCACCAGGGAAAAAGTCATTGAGGGGGCTTCTTGGTCTCTCTTGATGGTTTCCCAAACTAGAAACCTCTCCCTCCCATGGACTGCTTGTCTGGTCTGTCCCGTTCTCTGTATGTCTGTCTCCTGGACCTGCGACCCCTCCGAAAGGATCGCCGAAAGAATGGAAAGGGAGGTTTCAGAAAACCTTTCTTCTTATCCCCTGTCTTTTCTAGTAATTCATCTAGTGATGGCCCAAACAAAAATTTTGCTTTGCAAGGAAGAGAGCAGAGCTTGACCTTGGCCTGCATATCTCCAGGCCAGCACTTCAGCCAGACTGCCCGATGTCCAGCATTGGCCATTGCCACTTATCTGGCTGCCAATCTTGCGGAGTCTGCTGAAGTATCAGCTAAAAAAAAACCTGCTGCTGCTTTAATGGTGGGAACAGCTTCTAGAATGGTTTCTCTTGGGACTCGCTGCTTTAGCTGTTCCTCAAGGTTATCCAGCCAAACCTTCAAAGACACAGCCACACATGTAGCTGCAATGGCTGGCCTTTGTGCTCCTGCCGAGGACTCCCAGGCTGCTCTAAGGAAACTGCTTTTCTATCCAGCAGTTTCTTCAATGAGCCCAAATCTTCAAACAGGAGAGATTTCTGAAACTGCCATGTCCAGTCTTGGGGCTTTATCTCAGGAGGAGGATGCCTCCTCATCAAATGGGTATTTCCTCTTAAGGGAGGTAAACCCCTGTGTCTTTCTGTCTCGCCTTTCCCATTCTTTTTAATGAGGCTCTGTAATTGTTTAATTACAGGAAAGGCCCTACGTTTCTTCTTCTGTAGGCCGCTAAACATAAGGTCCTGAGCCAACCTCTTCATTTTTTCATCCACTAGCCCCATAGTGGACCGTACTGCTTTTACAGTTAGGTCCATATATATTTGGACAGAGACAACTTTTTGCATTGATGAGTTCACCAGTGCTTTCTTTCTTTCTCAGGATGTACCAAACTGTAGATTTTGCCACTCCTAATGTTGTAGCAATTTCTCGGATGGTTTTTTTCTGTTTTTGCAGCTTAAGGATGGGCTTGGTCCACCTGCATGGAGAGCTCCTTTGACCGCATATTTCCTTCACAGCAAAACCTTCCAAATGCAAGCACCACACCTCAAATCAACTCCGGGCCTTTGCTTAATTGAGAATGACATAACGAAGGGATTGCCCACACCTGTCCATGAAATAGCCTTGGAGTCAATTGTCCAATTACTTTTGGTCCCTTTAAAAACAGGGTGGCACATGTTAAGGAGCTGAATCTCCTAAACCCTTCATCCAATTTTAATGTGGACAACCTCAAATGAAAGCTGAAAGTCTGAACTTCAACTGGATCTGAATTGTTTTGTTTAAAACTCAATGTGGTAATGTCTAGAACCAAAATTAGAAAAATGTTGTCTCTGTACAAATACATATGGACCTAACTGTATCAATTTATCCGTTGCTTCAACTGGAAAACCGATCTCTTCCTCTGAACTGCTATCGGAGAACTCCGTTTGAGCCAAATCCTCTGGCTCTGCTACCGTAGACCCCTCCTGTGATGTAAAAGATGGTCTGGATCTCGCTTTCCCCTTACTGCCACTGTCTGTCGGGGTGTGCAGGGCGCTAACTGACCTACGCACTTCAGACCGGATTAAGAACCTCAGACTGGCTGAAAAACTAGGGGATTCCTCTGAAATCATCCGCTCTATACAGCCCTGGCATAACTTTTTAGCCCAGGTCGCTCCTAGTTGTCGTTCACACAGAGGGCACTGCCTATTCTTCAGTTTAGCCTTACTATTCCTAGGGACTCTCTGCTCTCCATCACACCAAAACAAAGAGAGAGAGAGAGAGAACGGGAGAGACACAGGAAGAGAGAAAGAAAAACCAGACATTAGCATACTGTACTTTCTAGTAGCTCACTCACCACTCGTACCCTTTATACGGGTACCGGATCTGGAGGTTGAATGATGTCAGTAATATCTCCTCCAGAGACTATGGACTCCTCCTTCCTAGGGCCATGATGATCTGCCCGTAAACTACCCAAGTGGCCCTCACTGCTACTGCAGCGTAGCTGCTGGTGATCTTGCTTCCTTCAATCATCAGGGCGCGATGGGTGCTTCTCCTCAGGCATCTGGGGCAGCTCATGCATCTCCTGCTGCGCTGGATGTAGCTGCTCCGGTGAAAGAGATTTTATTTTGCCAGCTCCCTGCTTGCTCGTGGTCGTTTTAAATGCTCCTGGGAACCGCCGACCAGCTGCTAAGGAAAGGTACCACCCCTTCCTGTGTGCCTCCTGGTCCTGCGTGTCACCAGAATGCGACTTTCGGTGCGCGGCCCCAGCATTCAACTTCCGGTTTGCGCCGCGTTGACTTCCAGTATGGGCTTTCTGCAATAACGTCCTGCACACATGCGCTCCGACCACGCTCCTGCCAATGGAGATTCCTGCCTCCGAAGCATGGCGAAGGAGCTGTAGCGACTGTGAGGAGCCCATGAGAGAAGGGTAAGTGCAGGAAATCTCAGCCCTGCATACTGTTCCCCAGCTTCACCGTACAGCCCCACTGCAGAAGCTGTCCTCACTTGTGCTGTCAGAAAAACAAGGCCTGGACACTCCACTCTGCATCCAGCTTTAATCACTCAGGGATGAGCAGGGAAAAAATTTGGCCTCCGTGGCGGTACCGAAACTCTGGCTGCGGCCGTATCAGGCCTAAAACTGCCCAAAGTCGACCGCCCCAGGCATTCTTGTCCACCGACTTTACCCTGGTACCGATGTGCTCCCGAGCTGCGTGGCCTGGCATAAAGCCTCCCCACGCTCGCTCAGGGAGGGCACGAAAACATGGCCTCTGAGATGCTACCAGCACCTGACGGATGCAGCACACCCATGCCTGCCAAACCCATCCGCATCAGGCATCCTCATCCATTTCCCTGACTTCATCTTGAGGGTCCCCCATCATTAAAAGGAAACTGATGCAGAGAGAGGAGCCTCTCTTTTTATCTTGATGGGCAGCACGGTGGCTCAGTGGTTAGCATTGCAGCACTGGAGTCCTGGGTTAAAATCCCACCAAGGTCAACATCTGCAAGGAGTTTGTATGTTCGCCCTGTGTTTGCGTGGGTTTCCTCCGGGTTCTCCGGTTTGATCCCACATTCCAAAGACATACTGATAGGGAATTTGGATTGTGAGCCCCATCAGGGACAGTGATGATAATGTGTGTGTAAACTGTAAAAGTGCTGCGGAATATATTAGCACTATATAAACATAAAGATTATTCTTTTTATTCCTGTCCTTGAAGGGCAGATCCCCTCTCTCGTGGTGCCATCATAGGTGACTGAAAAAAATTCTTATTTTCTGAACGCTGAATGGTCTTCAAATCTTGAAATTGTAAACCAAAGCTGTGTTACATAATCACAAAGATTTATTATCTGACGACTGAATGTATAAATTGCTTTATTCGTGCATGTAGTGAATCCATCTCTGGCTTTTTTTTTTCTTTTTTAAACAAGTTGAAAATTAATCCTCTAATGTAAATTTAATAATTTCCTACATCTATGGGAAATAAGAAAGAAAGTAATGGGGGAAAAACAGATCCGAGCATTTGCCACCTTTATTGCGTCGGAGGGATTATATGAGTTTTTCTATTTTATCTTTATTTAATGATAATTTTGTTTGTTTGTTTTCCGTGGTATCGTGGGATATAATTTCTTACTAACTGTTCTGCTATACAAAGGAGAGAGAAATAGTTTCCATTAAAAAGCTACAAACCAGCAGCGAATCTCCAGGGAAAACAAATGACAGCCAATAACCGCCAGAAAACTACTCAATGTAAAATGTAGAGGGCGAAACGTCAGAAGCTTCAAAAGCGTCATGTGAAAGTCAAGTAAGTTTTTTCCCCCTTCTCTTCAAGATTTGCAATGTTCATGATGTGATATATGATAAGCAGCTTGCAGCTCATGATGAACAGCAACGATAAGTGAATTTTGAAGAAAAAAAAAAAAGAAAAAGAAAAACCCGAGAGGCGAAACGCATCAAAGCAATCAAGACCAAAAAGTTATTGTGTCGGGAGAGCAGTAGCGGCAAACCTCAAGTATACAGACGGCTGGAAAGAGGAGATAAAGAATATGGTAGGGTAATTTATCTCTCTTTATTCCCCAGGTACTTCTCCCTGATGAGGATTTTTATTGTTCACAAAGATTACCAACACTGCAGGCACGGATCATGCATTTTAGGGACCACCACATATCGCTTTTATTTTAGAAATCTGGGATAAAAACAGAAAATAATATGCGGCGAGCGGATGCCTTGGACATGTTTAATGAGTCACTCTAATAGTTGAGAATAAATAGAATAGTAATAGAATTTTTTTCTCCCTTTATCTGAAGAGAATGTGAGAATCTGCCTGATTACATACTTTGTATTCCGTTTTGCAAGGCGCAGCTCCATGTTTGCTATGCAAATTAAGCGAAAATTGGATTTCAAAACAAATTCTCCAAATGCTGAACATGCTTATTATATTTATTAAAAATATTAATACTGTGCTTCACGCAAACATGATTCAAGGTATTCAAGACTAGGAACAAAACGGCAAAGTGGGTAAGAAAAAAAAAATGCTATAACTATTAGCAGAAGAGAAAACAACAGCTAAAGCCTGATTTTATTAGCGTTTTATCTGTAATCAGCCATATTCAATAAATGGAAATAATAGCTCTGAATTTAATACAGCAACTATCAGAAGGAAAATGTGGCTACTCCAACCGTATGTGCCCATTTGTCCCAATCACAGAGAAAATAGCATTAAGTCTTTTCATCTAGGCAACCACAGCTCTACAAAGCTGAAAATATTTATTTCATATATTGTAGCAAATAGAGCCCCCTTCCACTTTCTAAGCCAGAGATTCCCAACCTTTTATAGCGCCATTGCCGAATATGACGGATGAATGAATATTAAAAAGGGAAAGAAAGAAAAAAAAAAAAACAACCAATCGTATCAGTCCCCTCACCTGTGTGTCATCTATGGAAATCGGTCCACTGGCCAAAATGAAAAATGGTGCCGTTAGGCTAACAGTCCAGCTGGTGATGAGATCCCCAACATTGCTGAGGAGCAAGATGACAGCGCTGTCTCTTCTGGAAGTGCTCCATTTGTACTAGAGTTCCTGACAGTGACAAATAAATGCAATTCTACCATAACAACCAACACTCGTCAAGACTCTCTCTGTAATGCACCATGATTTACAATAGGTGGCAGGATGTACTACGGCCATGGAAGGCTGAATTTGTGAGCTAAAAGATGCCCTCTCATGCACGGTGACATTCAGGTGCATTCATAGCTCTATGGACTAAGGTAGACAATGTAGAAAAGAACCAGAAGCATAATGTCATCACATTGGTAGAAGTGTCCAAAAACAATAGAAGAGGGGACTCCGATTCTTTGAAAAGTGACTACTGGACCTGTTTTGCACCTGTGGAAAGGAGGTCCCTACGTGACCAGGACTAGTAGGAAGACCTCTGAAACCAGCTCCGTCAAAAGCTTTCATTATAAGGACAGAGGTATTGTTATGGAAATATATATGTATTTCATATAGATCTCACTTACCTGCTATAGGCTATATACTCATGTACCCTGCTATAGGCTATATACTGCTATATACTCAGATATACTGCACACAGATGCATACTCACAGTTAGAACCTTGTAAAATGACCTACTGCCCCCCCATGAAAGAGTCTGGGGAGCAGATGGTATCTTATGATAGCATTGTCTTGTGATATTTGTCCCAGACATAGAAAGAGGAAGTTTAGGCCAGATGTGCCAGCCGATACCAGAACATGCTGACACTGTAGAAACAATAGGCTGTAAATTATATATTGCTAGAATCAGCTTTTTGGTAAACTCTTCCATATATGTTCATGTATTCAAACTGACCAATTACACTAGAAGGTCAGCCTTTATGTTAATGAGTAGCCACTCCTTTTCTGTACAACTGATAAAACCAAGTATATTCAATAAACTTCCAGAGTTTTGCTGGGAGGTATTGCTGCCACCCAAGTCTGGCATCTTTCCTTCTTTGAGTGCTCAGTAAGACTCTGTCTAATTTGGGCAGGCCACAGTACGCACAGGGGTAAATTTACCCAACTATAAATTTCCACATCAGTATAATACAGAAGAGATTGAGCAACCAACAAGATATTGTGCTAAATGGGCAGCACATTCCATTTCTTCCCACAAACTTGCAAGGAACCACGACTACAGTAGGATTCACAGCTACCTGAAGACAATCATTATTATACTGCACTCTAGCTTTATCCCTTTAGCAAACAACTTGCCCTTCTGTTACAGCCAAATAAGTCACATTTTGACTCATCGGTCCAAAGCCCCTGCTGCCATTTTTTCTGCATAGATTTAATTGGCCTTGTTTCCATGTCAAAGGTATGATTTATGTCTGCCATTTTTCCATTAAAACCACTTCTAGCCAGACTTCTCTAAACATGGAAACAAAGATTGAATCCCTAGCAAATAATGCTTATAGTAATTTAAATAATTATATAATAATAATAATAATCTTTATTTATAAAGCGTGAACATATTCCGCAGTGCTTTACAGTTTAACATTATATAGTCCAAAAAGACAAGGAAATTAAGCACAGAATCTGGACTCCGCTATAACGGAGATACCATAAAAAGAGGCGCAAAATTAACAAAAGTACAATACTTTATTAGAAGTGGTTAAAAAGACAAACACTAAATTAAAAAATGCCAATACGATGCATGGTGATGAGTGGCACCACCAGATGGCAGGCAAAAGCAAAATATAATCCTAATACTGATGAACAGTGTAGTCAAAATGAATAACGCAACTAGGCACCAACTTTAATAAAAATTGTATCCAGAGGAAAGAAAAACCATTTAGCTATACTTCTATATCTCTACAAATTATGGCTACAGTGCCTGCAATACACACTGGATAAAGTGCAGGAACATAGGTGTGGAAACCATTAAATGCCACATTGACATAATGAGTGTGATAAAAATAACAGCATGGTGCCACTTCCCCTGCGTGCGTTTCAGTGGTATGCCTTCTTCAGGGGGATACCATTTTTACTAATGTTGGTGCTTAGTTGCGTTTGTCTTTTTAACCACTTCTATTAAAGTACTGTACTTTTGTTCATTTTACGTCACTTTTTATAAGACTTCTCTAAACAGTAGATGAGTGTAGGTGTGTCTCGGTAGTTGCTTCCAGTTCAGACCTGACAGCACTTTCGGACATGTTCCTATATAGTAGGGAAGTAAGCAGGACTGTGTCTGACATCATGTGCTGCACTAACATTCTCAGGCTAACCACTGCATGTACAGTTTTCAATGTTGTTCATTTCTTGGTGTCTTCTGTTGAGTTCATTCAAAAACTGTGTGCACTTGTACCTAGAAGAACTGATGTGTGGATTACTCATCTGGTATGAACCTGTGAGTTCACATTCTCAGGCTTCATAAGATGGCCAATGCCGCATGAGTATTCAGCTAGTTGGCATCCTTACTGCTAATATGCATTGGTGCCAGCTCTGCTTGGATAGTATGACATATGACAATTTCTTATCCACATCAGATGCACCTTAATATATACCTGCCATTTCGTTACTGGAGCTTCCGTGTACGGGGAAGTCCCAGTAACTTGCCGCAGCCTGCGCGGAAGATACATGAAGCCAATGCCCATAAAAGGGCAGGGCACTCAAGTGTAGCGACGGCAGTCAGAATGCGCAGGCGCGAGATTTCCAGTGGCACACCTGACATCACAGGGACGGTGACGATGTGGGAGGAGAAAGATAGGATAATGAAGCGAATGGGCAGCGTTATCTTCCAGAGCCTGGAAGAACTAATTTACATGAAGCGATAAAAGCCGATTTTTCCACAACAATGGAATACAGGTATGACATTTTCAGCAGTCTGTAACCTGTATGCCCATATTAATATGACAGATTCCCTTCAATACTGGACGTTGAAGGACTAAGAGAACCAAATATCCCCCTCTTAAGAACTACTGTACATCGGCTGTTCTATCTAAGCTGCAATTGGCAAAATGCCACCAAAAGCTTTATTAATAGAATGAAAATGGCATTTGTTTAATAAAAGTATCATATTAAAAAAAGATATTTTTAAATTCCAGCATAAAAGGGTGGAACGGTTCAGTGAATTGTAAAAAAATAAATAAATTTACGGTTGCTGAACTGCGGCCATGAAAAATAAAGAGGCGAAAAAATGTGCCTCCATAGGAAGCAATGAAAACATATTTTATATTGCATTTTATTATCCTAGGTGACAAAGCTATTTCAAGATTTCATATCAAGCTTCTTTTATTATTCTATACTGGTTACAGCTGCTTTCTACTATTTTTTGTAGTACAAGTTGCTGGCAAAGATTTGCATTTGGGACTTAGTGTCAAACCCGCAGAAAATTAAGAGAGTCAAAACAAGAAGCCCCTGAGTTCAATTTCTTTGCCACCAGCCGGGCCTTTCAGAACTTAAGAGTTTGTGATCAATTCCTTTACATTTCTTTCTCAATGAACCGTGCAATCCGACAGTCCCAAGCATAGAGCGCTACTAGCTTTGCTTGAGGCTCTCTTAGTTCACACGGCAGGGAAACCGAGAACTACAGCGTGACCCCATTGTGTTGTTGAAAAAGCAAGAAAAAAAAAAGACTGCAGGTGGCATGCAGTTCAACTGACTGTGAAGTGGACCAACACAAGAGAATTCAGGATTGGATTCTAGAATACAAGGCAGGTCAGCTTCATAAAGTCACTGCTCACTGTCATACATGCTTCACGTACAGTGCCCTTACAAGACATCCATCACCAGGGATATGCCTCCCACTTTGTGGCCTTTTGCTATAATTTTGAATTATATCACTATTTTATATGCTAGTCCTCTCAATAATAAGCTCTGATTGACAGCTGCCAAGGATAGCCAGAGCTCATAAATATTGAAAACTTCATAGCAGGGGCTAATCATTGAGAGGACTAACAGAGCTGCAGCAGGTAAAACAGTATTTGATAAAACCACAGCAAAATGGATTCTGCCAAAAAACAGTCAGAAAAGGCGCTAAAAAAAGTGAAAGAATTAACATATGTCCAGCAATGTAACAACAACTTGCTGTGCACGTGTTCAGTCTATAGCAACTTCTTTTAACATCTTCAAAGCTTAGAAAGCCATGAAGAAACTGAAAGGAGTGACCTGACCAGTCTTCAGGTGGCTTCAACTTATAAACTGACAATATCTTATATGCAAATTTTAGGGACGAAAAAAAAAGATGCCAGCAGCAAAGCCATCTCAACAGTAAAAAAAGAAGGCGCACTTCAAGAAAAACTCTGCCAGTATTTACATGATACGTCTTTAGTTTGTGGGTATAAGATGCCATATGCACATATCCCTAGACTTATGGTCTCTCGCCTACTTAATGCTGCCTGTATATGGGGCAGTAAAAATCTGATGACAGGTTAAATTCATCACTCACTGGTATTCTGCCGCCATGTTTGAGGCTACATATATTGCATATAAGCTGTTTGCTACAGTCATGACCTCAAAGTGAATTTCTTGGCAATCACAAATGTTTCATCGCAGGTCTTCCTTTTATAAACTATAGCAGATTTACATCTCAAAACAAGACAGATTCTGAAGAAATCAGAGCCACCCTAGTTGTCAGTCACTAACTTGAATAGTTGTTGTTAAAATACAGCATTTTTTGGCAGAAATGTGCCAACACTGTAAACCCTTTTTTTCTGTTTTCACAGTTTCATAAGTCAACTTTCATATAATAGTAATGTCAAGACTATGTTGACGGGTGTCCCAGGATCAGGGGCTCCGTCCCTGTCCTTAACGCTAGGGGCGCCCTAGCTCACCCTGTTCCACGGATTTCTTCTGATGGTGAAGATGCCGTGCCACATACCTTGCCTTAGCTCCTGAATCAGCCCTCAGTCTGTACCCTACCCCCACCTAGGAAAGAGGTGAGAAGTAGTGTACCATAGTACACCAACCAGACTAACAAGGTAATACGAACAGGGATAACAGAAACTACCAAACATACAAATATACACACAAAAACAAATGAGGAATGCAATGGGGAGTGGAGGATGGGGCTAAATCTAAGTAGGAGAAGTAAAGGAATTATTACACACTCAAAACCTAGCAACTGTCACAGATAAACCCACCAAACACCTTCACCAATAATAACCACCAACAACCTCCAGCAATGCAATATAAGGTTTCTGACAAATATTGCTAGCCAGTGTCCAGATTATATAGGAGATGGGAGTGGCTGGCAGTGAACAGCTGAGCCTTAATGCAGGAAAGCTTCTAGGAGCTCTCAACTGAGCAGATTAACCCCTGCACTGCTAAAAGAAACTTATACCATTTAATATGAAGGTGAAGTCCTTCTAATCAGTGCAGGAGTTGGAAAAATCAGACACTGCAGTCTTCTGGCTCCTCTCTGTCTTGGTAAATCCATGAAAAGTAGTGTATCTGCGTGCATGCAAATCCATTCCTTATTTAACAGAACTGGTCTGAATATCCCACAATCATATTTGAGCTGACTGGTGTAAGTTCTAGGATATTTTGTTTTTAGAGCTAATTAAAAGGGTACTTCTGGCTCATGCACAAAAATAACCAAGCAGGCTTCCTACAAATAAGTATGATGTAAAAGTGCTACTTCATTCCTAAAAACATGGATTTTTGTGATAACTCACTGTAAAATCCTTTCCTCCGAGAAGCTCATTGGGGGACAGATACTGTGGGTGTATGCTTCTGCTGCTAGGAGGCTGACACTAAGTGAAAAAAAAGAGGTTAGCTCCTCCGCCGTATACACCCTCGCCCCTATTGTGGGCGGAAATCAGTTTGGTGCCAAAGCAGTAGGAGTACAACAAAATCAGCTTTAATACAGGTACAACATGTCCAAAACACCACCCTTATATCAAATTAGTAAATGCATATAAATTTAAACAAAACGAGCCAACTGGCTAATAGGGTGGGTGCTGTGTCCCCCAATGAGCGTCTTGGAGAAAAGGATTTTACGGTGAGTTATCACAAAAATCTGTGTTTCTCCTTCGCCTCATTGGGGGACATAGATACTGTGGGACGTCCTAAAGCAGTCCCCGGGTGGGAGATTGACTCACCGATCCAAGCTACATGCACCTCTTGTTTAAAGGTGCACCACCGCTGCTTGGATAATCCTTCTACCCAGGCTCGCATCCGCTGAGGCCTGAGCATGAATATTATGTTTGGCAAATGTGTGCAGGCTGGACCAGGTTGCTGCCTTGCAAACCTGTTCCGTCGAAACCTGGTGCCGAAGCGCCCAACAGGTGCCCACTGCCCGAGTAGAGTGCGCTCTGATCCCTGCTGAAATTGGCGTGCCTCTAATGCGGTAGTACTCCTGAATAGTCAAACGAATCCATCTGGCTATGGTCGATTTTGAGGCAGCGAGTCCCTTACTGCACCCTTCGGGGAGCACGAACAGCGTTGTCCGTCTGACGAAAGGGTGCCGTCCTCGACACGTACCTCCGGAGGGCTCTTACCAGGTCTAACGTGTGAAGAGCCTTTTCCACGGTGCACCGGTGCTGGACAAAATGAAGGCAAGACAACATCTTCATTAATGTGAAAAGAGGACACGACTTTCAGCAGAAAAGGAGGGGCTGGTCTGAGCACCACCTTATCTTTATGGAAAGTGAGGAACGGGGCTTGGCAGGATAGGGCTGCCAGTTCTGAAACCCGCCTGATAGAAGTGATGGCCACTAGGAACACCACTTTCCAGGAAAGGTACCTCAAGGAGATATCCTGAAGCTGTTCAAATGGAGCTTCATGCAGAACACTTAGGACCAGGTTAAGGTCCCAAGCATCCATAGGTGCCTTATAGGGAGGTACCAAGTGACTCCCTGGATGAAAGTCTTCACCTGCAGATTGGTAGCAATTCTTCGCTGGAACAGTACGGATAAGGCCAATATTTGTCTCCTGAGGGAACTTGGGGCTAAGCCCGAGTCTAGGCCCGACTGGAGAAAAGTCAAGATGTTGGGGATCGAGAATCTCAGCGGAGAAACACTGCGGCCTCGACACCAAGCAAAGAACACCTTCCAGGTGTGGTGGTAAATTCGTGCTGAAGCAGGCTTCCGGACGCTAATCATTGTAGCGACCACCTTGCTCCCAAACCCTGCCTGGGTTAGAATCCAAGATTCACCAGGTGGCAAATCGGCCCTTGAGAAAGTAGATCTGGGCGCTCTGGCAGGCGCCAAGGAACGCCGGCGAGCAGCTGCATTAGATCTGCGTACCACGCTCGCCGGGGCCAGTCTGGGGCCAGCAGAATCGCCGGAACCCCTTCCGTCTTGATCTTTTTGATGACCCTCGAAAGTAGTGGCAGCGGGGGAAATAGATATGGGAGGCGAAACTGGTTCCATGGCAGAACCAACTCGTGCACAGCGATTGCCTGCGGGTCCCTGGCCCGAGCGACATATGTGGGCACCTTGGTGTTCACTCTGGATGCCATCAGGTCCACTTCCGGAGTTCCCCACAGCTGACAAATCTGTCGGAAGACTTTGGGATGTAGAGACCACTCTAAGGACGCAAGACCCTGCCGGCTGAGAAAGTCTGCTGCCCAGTTTTCCACGCCCGGGATGTGGACAGCCGAAATCACCGAGTGGTTTGCTTCGGCCCACTACAGAACGTGCCCCATCTCGCGCATGGTTGCTCTGCTGCGGGTGCCCCCTTGGTGATTTATGTAAGCCACCGCCGTGGCATTGTCCGATTGAATCCGGACAGGGCGGCCTGCTAGAAAGTGATGAAACTTTTGCAGAGCCAGCCGAATTGCTCGTATCTCCAATAAGTTGATCGGGAGGCATGCCTCCTGTGGCGACCACCGTCCCTGGGTCGTGTAGTGGCGAAATACCACTCCCCAGCCAAGGAGACTGGCATCGGTTGTCATCACCAACCAATTGTCTGGGGGGAAAGGTTTCCCCTGGGTCAGAGAGGAACTGGTTAACCACCATCCAAGCGACTGCCTCACTTGAAAGGACAGTCGGCACTGCCGATCGAGCGTGAAGGGATTCTTGTCCCAAGCTGACAAAAGGGCATGCTGCAGGGGGCGAAGATGGAACTGGGCGAACAGTACCACTTCCATTGCTGCCACCATTTTCCCTAGGCTCCTCATCCCGGATAGGATGGTATGAGGGACTGGTTGACGAAATGTCCGGACTCCCTCCCGGAGCGCTAGCACCTTTTCCTGAGGGAGAATTACCAACCCTCGGTGAGTGTCGAGAATCATTCCTAGGAAGGAGATCTTTTGAGCTGGCACAAGGGATGACTTCGCATTGACCAACCACCCTAAGCGGGCAAGAGTATCTAGCGTGATGTTGACATTTTCCTCGCATGCCCGTATTGAAGGGCCTTTGACCAAGAGGTCGTCCAGATAAGGCAAGACGACTATGCCTCGAGAATGCAGTATGGCCATGACAACTGCCATAACCTTTATGAACACTCTGGGAGCCGTGGCTAGCCCGAAGGGTAGTGCTAGGAACTGAAAATGTAGATCGCTGATGGCAAAGCGTAGAAACCTCTGATGAGGAAAAATGGGAATATGCAGATATGCGTCCTGGATATCTATTGAGGCCAAGTATTCTCCCTGCTCCAAGGCCGATATGACTGATCGGAGAGACGCCATCCGGAAATGCCTGATCCTGATGAATTTGTTCAGAAGCTTCAGGTCCAAAACAGGCCTGACAGACCCGTCCTTTTTGGGAACCGCAAAAAAGGTTGGAATGGAACCCATGATTTTTTTCGTGTTCCGGCACTGGAACAATGACTCCGTTGTGCTGGAGCGATTTGATAGCTCCCAATAGAGGCCTTGCCTGGGCATCCACCCTGGGAAGCCGGGAAAGAAAAAAACATCTTGGAGAGTATCTGACAAATTTTATTTTGTAACCTGAGGCCACAAATCCTTTACTCATGCGTCGTAAGCGACATTGACCCAGACGTGGAAAAACCAGAGTAGGCGTCAGCCCACCTTGCTGGTGTCGTCTGGTAAAGGCCTCGAGTCATTTGGCCGACTATCTTTGGGATCTGGATTCCCTCGATCTGGGCTGCTGAGTACGCATTCTCCCTAATGGGTTGGCTCTATATGAGACCTGCCACTCCCTATCCTGGTTGGGGCGGCCTAAGGCGGCAGAATTGGCCGCTGTAGTCCACCCAGTGTTGTGAAAGGCCTGAAAACGTGCCTGAAATGGGTGACGAAAAAGCGGTTTGACCTTTTGTTGAGGGAGAAACCTGCTCTTTCCTCCTGTGGAGTCGGAGATAAGTTGATCCAACTTCTCCCCAAATAGGCGGCCGCACTGATAAGGCAGGGAAGTCAAGGACTTCTTAGAAGAATTGGCTCGCCATGTCCTTAACCATAGGGCTCTTCTGATAGAAATTGCATTAGCGGCAGCAAGTGCTGAGCAATTGGCCGCATCCAAAGACGCATTGATTACATAGTCTCCGGCCATCGCCATCTGACCTGCGACCTCCGAAATCTCTGCAGGTAGATCCTGCTCCTGCGCGACCTTGTTTAATGTTTCTGACCATGATATCATAGCCTTGGCTACCCAAGTTGCTGCGAATGTGGGAGCGAGTGCTGACCCTGACACCTCATATACTGAGCGAGCAGGGTCTTAGTGGCTAGGCGCGAAACCGGAGGATCCACCATCGGGGATTCCATCCATCTTTTACGGAGGTCCGGAGCAAACGGATACCTTGTATCGAGTGCCTTTTGACCCAAGAAATGCCTGTCTGGACGTTCTCTGTGCCGCTGCACTATGTCCTCAAACTCCGGGTGAGAGGAAAATAATTCTGTGCGGTCGCCTCACTCGCTTAAATGCCACTTTATGCCCCGCAGTCACTGCGGGATCATCCTCGATCCCAGGGTCTGATTGACGGCTTCTATGAGGCTGTCCACTGTTTCACGTGACCCTGGAGTGTTCAGGTCAAGGGGCTCGTCTGAGTCGCAATCTGAGGTCGGCTTGTTATCAACCACTGGTGACGGGGAGCAAGAAGCAGAGCTTACGGATGCCAAGGCACCGGATGGACTGGGAGACACCGTGTGGATTTGTTTCCTCAGGGTCGGCCTGGAGTGAGAGCGGCCCCTGCAGGCCGGAGGCTTTTGTGAGGTGGAGGTTCCCTCTAAGGCCGGCGAGCCATTGTCCCTGCCCCTATCTGGGGCTTGAAGGGACTCTATTGCTCTCGTAAGCGACGCCATGGACTGTGACAGTGATAGGGCCCACTCCGGGGGATTTGACACATTGGTCACAGTCGCAGGGGAGGGCTCCTGGGCGCGTTCGGATTCGCAGGCTTCGCATAATCGCTTGCTCTGCGCCCGCAGAAACGCAACCCGACAAGAGATGCATGCAGCGTAAAAGAACGTGTGCGTCTTTGCTTTTTTGGACATGCTGTATCTGTCCGCTGCTGCGGATGTGGGAAGGAGGTAGCACCTCGTTTTCCCTGTAGCACTTTCCCAGTCCTGCACCCCCCCCCCCCCCGTCCTGGCTGCTTCCTTGAAATCGCGCACCACTAGCTGTGGGAGTGAGCCAGCATGTAAAACCGCTTTAGGGGCGGTGCTTCCGTTCTGCGGCCTAGCCGCGCTCCGAAGCCGGGGCCTAAATTTCTGCGCCGCCGACCAATTCGGGCGGGCCGCCGGAAGTGACGCGGCCCCAGGTGCGGGACTTCCGGCTGTGGCCTAGCTCCGGCTGAAGCCGCGGCCTCAATTTTTCCCCTACCCGACCGGGGGGCACGGTACACAAAAAATATGACGCCATTAACTGTGCGGCGCCGCCTGACGGATCCAGCCACCCTCAGCCTTGCATGGCCGGTGGCTTCCGCCAGCTGGGGCTCCAGCCCTGAGATCTTTGCAGGAGCCCTCCCAGACCCTCTCCTCACCAATGATCTTCTTCAGCCTGAGCGCAGGTATGTGAGGGGTCCTTGATAAAATAGGACGGTGCAGGCACCCTAGCTCCATCTAACCCCTTCAGGGGGTGAGGAGAGGGACCGTCCGCCATCTTGCAGCACCGCAGTCTAAGCATTGGTGGAGCAGTGGGGGCCGCACGGACTAGTCTTGTGCCTCTGTACAGCCCATGGTTTCAATACCTAGGGGTGGTCAGAGCTAAGTCCGGCATTGAGTCCCACGACGTGGGAGAGGATACGTGGAGGGACACTCGCATGTGCTCGCCCATTGTTGGTTTGGGGAAATCGGACCATTTCAATAGGATCCGTTGCCCCTGTCACATCTTCATGGGAAAAGACGAAAAAAGTCTGGAGAAAAAAAAACAGACGTGTGCCTCCACGGACACTAAGCAACAAAATTGATTTCCGCCCGCAATAGGGGTGAGGGTGTAAACAGCGGAGGAGGAGCTAACCTCTTTTTTTCACTTAGTGTCAGCCTCCTAGCGGCAGAAGCATACACCCACAGTATCTGTGTCCCCCAATGAGGCGAAGGAGAAAGGTTGTTTCTTTAACAGCATAATTAAAAGGACCCTTAAAAGGGGTTTCTGGCGGGAACAAGTTATCACATCTTCACAGGATAGGTGATAACTTATTGATGTGTAAAAGTCTGACTGCTCGGACCTCCACCAATCGAGAAAATGGGGAACTTTTATTTAATTAGAATGGAGAGGCAGTTTGCATGTGTGGCCTATGCTCCCTTTACTCCCTATGGAGCTGTGGAGTGCTGAGATCTGTTTTTTTTCCAGCAGCCCATTAGAAAATGAATGGAGTGTAGGTTGGAGTATTGACATTGCCACTCCATTTTTGTAATAGGGTGTAAGGGATCAGTGTTCTTTGATTGCCATTATTATACACACAGGCAACGTCTCTGGGTCCAAACAAGCAGAGGTTTATTCAGTTCACAAACTCCAGCAGTCTCCAAAGAAAAGCAGCCATTTTCCAGCATAAGGGTAAAATAAAAAACAGTTTGTACAGCAGTAAGGGTTCAACCGTTTAGTTACAAGTCCAACTCTCTCCAGATAAAACATATCTCAGAGTCCTTCCCACCTCCCACACACAGAACCGTGAATAAGTCAACGCAGCTGCCTTTTAAATGTTTTTTTTTTGTCTGTAATCGTGATAAGATCTCATCCTTGCTCTCAGTTTCTGTCATGTATCTCCAACCTAGAGACCCCAATAGGACATATCGTGCACAGAATTAGGTACATCACATTGGAAGAGGAACATGTGACTGTCCCGGGAATATTATAGTCCTGCTGTGCACTGTGGATCTACATCCTGACTTTGGTCTCCACTAGGGATGAGTGGACTTGTGGAAGTTCCGGTTCTAGTACCTGACTGAACTTTAATCAAGTTCAGTTTGGATACCAGGATTGTACCTGAACTTGAACCCGAACTCACTCTCTCTCAGACTCACGAACTGTAAAACGAACTTCCAGGAGAAGTCTGTGTTCGGAGTTCAGCACCAGACACTAGATGTCCATTACGAACCCTGAACTTTACAGTTATTTCACATTGCAATGCTAAGTTCCTCTTGGTTTACCAGAGGGCACTAAACTTGGGATCATGATGTTTCTTAAATTAGGAGTTTGCTTGTAGCACAATGAGGGAGGGTCTTTGAACATAGTTTTTAACAGTGATTCTTGTGTAGTATATGGTGAAGTTTTTTACCAATTTTTCTCAGTACCTCATGCTGTGTGTTGTAGATCAACACACGAAGTACACGATTATTTTCCTTTTTCTGCTAAATGTTTTAGCACATGCATGTTTGTTTTAGCAAATTTAGTACCTCTGTTATGCCTCCTGGAAATATATGAATACATTGAAAATAGGTATTAGACCTACCGGTAATGATGTTTCCAGGAGTCCATCCTGACAGCACCATGGAGGACGTCCTCCTCCTCCTTACAGGGACAGGAAAAGCACACGAGAGGTTAAAAGGTCATGTCCCACCCCCTTTCCCTCAGTGATTTAACAAGTACCACAAGGTGGATGATGCTAGTAACAGTTTAATGAAACAATCATATTTACAGCATATGACATATCGTAAGATAACATAGTATAACGTAACAGGGAGGGAACTACCCGTGCTGTCAGGATGGACTCCTGGAAACATCATTACCGGTAGGTCTAATACCTATTTTCCAGGACGTCCACCTGACAGCACCATGGAGAGTACCAAAGCACCTCCTCAGGGTGGGATTACCGCCTGGAGAACTTTCCTCCCAAATGCGGTCTGTTGATCAGATAACACATCAAGCTTGTAGTGCTTGCAGAATGTATTAAGGTTGGCCCAGGTTGCTGCTCTACAGATTTGATCAACCGAGGCCCCCGCCCGTTCCGCCCATGAGGCCGATACCGCCCTCATAGAGTGGGCCTTTATGGAAACTGGCGGGCTGGCGCCTTCGGCTTGGTAGGCGTCAGAGATTACTGAGGTAATCCAGCGCGCGATGGACGCCTTAGAGGCCTTTTTCCCTTTATTTTTACCCCCAAAAAGGATGAACAGGTTTGGGTCGATGCGCCAGCTATTGGTGGCCTCTAGATAGTCTAGAACTGCACGCCTCACGTCCAGCGAGTGAAGACGCTGTTCCTTTTTATTACGGGGATTGTCACAGAACAATGGTAACACTACCTCTTGGTTTAGATTCTTTGCGGAGGCTACCTTTGGGGTAAATGCCGGATCTAACCTTAGGATTATATGGTCATCTCTTATCTGAAGATATGTGTCCTTAGTGGACAGGGCCTGGATCTCCCCTATTCTTTTGGCCGTGGTAATGGCTACTAGGAAGGCCGTTTTACGAGTGAGAGCAGGGATGGATATTTTCTCGCTGAGGGTGTAGGGTTCTGTACAGAGGAACCTGAGTACCAGGCCCAGGTCCCAAGGCGGGGTGAGCTGCCTAATCGTGGGGCGCAGGCGCTGCGTGGCTCTTATAAATCTGATTACCCAGGGATGTGAAGCTAGCTGGTAGTCGAAGAAGGCGCTCAAGGCTGAAATCTGGACTTTCAGAGTGCTGGGCTTAAGGCCTTTATTAAAACCTGCCTGCAGGAAATTTAGTATACTAGGGAGGTCGGGGGTGCCCGCCCCGAGATCGGACCTGCCACCTTCCAGACAGAATCTTTTCCATATCTTTTGGTAGATTGCGGATGTCACCGGCTTTCTACTGGCCTGTAGGGTGGATATGACCTGATCCGACAATCCCTTTGCCTTTAGGATGTCCCGCTCAGGATCCAGGCCGATAGGTGGAGTCTTGCTGGGTTTGGGTGGTAGATCGGGCCCTGGTGGATGATGTCCTTCCACAGGGGTAGCTCGACTGGGTTTCCTACTGCCATGGCTCCTAGAAGGGGAAACCAGCTTCTCTTTGGCCAGTATGGGACGATCAGCATCACTCTTGCGTGGTCTTCGCGTATCTTCCTGAGCACTGCCGGTATGAGAGCTAGTGGTGGGAATGCATAAGCGAGGGATTCTCCCCAAGTCTGGCTCAGAGCATCTACGCCTTCCGGCTGGTCCGTCGGATTCAGGGAATAGAATCTGGGGACCTTCGAGTTTTTTCGGCTTGCGAAAAGATCTATACTGGGGGTCCCCCAACGCTGACAGAGATGGTCGAAGATCTCTTCGTTCAGTTCCCACTCTGTCGGGTGGATCCGTTGTCTGCTCAAGTAGTCTGCAACTTCGTTCTGAGAGCCTTCTAGGTGTACTGCGGTCACAGATCGGACTGATTGCTCCGCCCACGCGAATATCCTTCCCGCTAGGGCCTGTAGCGGTTGATGTCTGGGTCCTCCCTGGTGCTTCAGGAATGCCACTGTTGTCATATTGTCGGATAGTATGCGGACGTGACGATTCTTTAGTACCGACTGGTTTCTCCGCAACGCTTCCCAGACCGCGAAGAGCTCTCTGAAGTTGGAGGATCTGGACCTGATGTCTACTGGCCATCTCCCCTGGAAGATCTTCCCTTCTATGTGGGCTCCCCAGCCCCACGCGCTGGCGTCTGTGGTGACTACCACATATGGAGAGGTTGTCCAAAGTACGCCCATCTGAAGGTTTCTGGACTGTGTCCACCACCGAAGGGACTCCCTTACACGTTCTGGCAGCCTTAGGGGTCTGTCTAGCGATGCCTGACTTCTGTCCCACCTCGCGAGGATCTCCTTCTGTAATGCTCTCGAGTGGAATTGGGCCCATCGGACACACTGAATGCAGGCCGTCATGAGGCCCAAGACCTCCATTGCCTCTCTTATGGAGCATTGACGTCTCAACAGGTCTCTGGTTCTGGCTTGAATGGTCCTCTGCTTCTGCTCGGGTAGTCAGGATATTCTGTCGGCTGAGTCTAGAAGGACTCCAAGAAATACTTTCCTGGTCTCTGGTCTGAGGTCCGACTTCTCCCAATTGATCACCCAGCCAAGGAACTCCATTACAGTAATTGCTCGGTTTGTGTCACGAATGAGCTTTTCTTTGGATCTTGCCACCAGTAGGAAGTCGTCCAGATATGGGATGATCACGATACCCTGATCTCTCAGGTAGGCCACCACTTCTATCACCAGCTTTGTAAAGATTCTGGGAGCTGAGGCCAACCCAAATGGAAGACACTGGAACTGGAAGTGGCAGGTCCGGGCCGGTAAACTGACCGCGAACCTTAGTAACCTCTGGGATGAGGGATGGATAGGGACCTGGTAGTAAGCCTTTTTTAGGTCTAGGGTACACATGACGGCGTCCCTGTCTATTAGGGGGATTGCGGATCGGATCGTTTCCATCCGGAATCTTTTGTACCTGACCCAGGAATTTAGCGGTTTCAGGTTTATGATGGTACGAGCCTCGCCCGATGGCTTTGTGATTGAAAATAGGGAAGAGTAGTGCCCTCTTCCTCTTTCTGTGGGGGGAACTGGTACTATGACCTTTGAGTCTACCATGTCCTGTAGATCCGTCCACATTGCGGAGTCCTCCAGGACAATGGTGGGGGTAATATATCTCTCGGGGGGAGGAGAATAAAGTTCTATGCTGTAGCCTTCCGCGATGGTTCTGAGGACCCATTGATTGTGGGTGACTCGGGACCAGTTTGTTGCGAAGTCTTCCCCCAATACCTATGGCGTCATTGCCTCCTCGATCTTGATGTTGACGTGAATGGGTGACTCTTGTTCCTCCCACCTTGGCTGAAGGAGCTCCTATAGGAGCTTCTATTGGACCTTGCCCGACCTCTGAATTCGGTCTGTCTGCTAGAAAAGGAGCCTCTCCGAAAGGGCTGGGGCCGCCTGGGTTTTTCCTCTGGGAAACCTTTATTTTTATCGGACACCAGCTCTAGAATGTTATCTAGGGCTGGCCCGAATACTCTTAGGCCCGAGAAAGGGATGGAGCATAGCTTAGTTTTAGAAGCACTGTCCCCCGACCAGGATTTTAGCCAGACTGCTCTTCGGGCCGCATTAGAGAGGGAGCTGTTTCTGGCTGCAAGCCTTACTGATTCGGCCGACGTATCCGATAGGAACGCCGTGGCCGATTTCATGAGAGGAAGAGAAGCTAGGATCTCTGATCTAGGGGTCCTGTTGGTTAGGCCTTCCTCCAACTGCCCCATCCACAAAAACATAGACCTGGCCACCGAGGTGGCTGCTATGTTGGCTCTAATAAGAGCCGCTGACGTCTCCCATGCTCTCTTTAACAAGACGTCCGCTTTCCTATCCATCGGGTCTCGGAGACCTGATGAGTCTTCAAATGGAATGGCCATTTTTTTGGTAACCTTAGCGACCGGGACATCTATTTTAGGGACTTCTCCCCATGCCCGGGTTTCCTCGGGATCAAAAGGCAGTCTATTTTTAAAGTCTCGGGAGAGTATCAACCGACGCTCTGCCTCCTTCCACTCCTCCTGGACCATCGCTTTGATGTGTTCACTTACGGGGAACACTACCTGTTTCCTGGCCACTAGTCCTCCAAACATTAAGTCCTGTCTGGACTGCGGTTTAGGGACTTCTTCTATTTGCATAGTGTTCCTGACTGCCTGGACCAACTCGTCCGTGTCCTCCAGTCTGAACAGGTACTTTCTGCTCTGATCCTGTCTATCCCCCAGGATCTCGCCTTCTTCCTCCTGATCTGAGTCCCGGAAGTCAGACTCCTCACTAGGGCTTGCTTCCGACTCTGGGTCTGCCTCCCACCTTGGACGTTTGCGACTCGGCCCTGGGCTGGGGGACTGACGACGAGCGCAGCTGGCTGTAGAGGCCCGGACTTCCTCCCTTATCAGCGATCTCATTTCGGCAAGGAGGGATGGCTGTTCCTCGCCTATGACCCTTGAGGTACAGGGTCCGCACAAGGTCTTGTTATAGGTGTCTGGCAGCTTTACCCTGCATATGGGGCATCGGACTGATTTGGAGGTGGCTTTGGCCGGGTCCTTCACCCCCGAGGGGGATTCAGCCGGGGTTCCCTTCTCCTAATAATACAGAAGGGGCTCTACTTAGATCTGGGTTGTGGGGATGGATGGGGGAGGGTGGTCTGCGCTATGCGCACTTACCCCTCCACCTGCTGGAGCATTTCCTTCCATCCTGGCGCGGGGTTCTGTAGAGCGCTGTGGGCCTGCGAAGCGTGCGCTGTGGGCCTCTGAAGCGCGCGCTGTGCTGTAGCGCGCTCTGTGGACTCCGTAGCACGCTCTGTGGACCTCGGCGGCGCGCGCTGAGATTCAAGGCCGGCGTGTGACGTCACCGGATGTGACGCGCGACCTCTCGCGATAGGCCGCCTCTCCACTTCCTGCCGGGCCCTGCGCGCGGCCCCCGCCTTGTTGGAGCCGTCGCTCTTCTCTCGGCGCCGACCGCGCCGATCTCCTGTCGGTGCCCCCCCGGCCTGTCGCTGCGGGGAGCCGACCTCCGCCTGCTGCGGCGGTCTGCTGCTCCTGCCACGGGGCCCCGCCGTTGCTCGATATGGCGGCCTGCCGGAGGCCTCTCTCCTGCCTCCCGGCCTCCATTCTTTCGTCGGTGCCCGTTCGGCCAGCCGCCTACGGGGAACCGACCATCGCCTGTATGGCGGTCCGTGCTGGAGCCGAGAGCCTCCCCTAGGGAGGAACGGCTCCCTCCAGGAGCGTCGTCCTGCTCCTGGCCTTTGGGGCAGAGGGACTCCCCCTCGGAGAGTTTCGGCCCCGGGACCTCTTGACAGGGGAAGGCTTGGACTGGCCGCACGATCCCCTGAGCCCCTCCGGTAAGTCTCTCGTGTGTCCCTCCATGCAGGGACAGGAAAAAACACTGAGGGAAAGGGGGTGGGACATGACCTTTTAACCTCTCGTGTGCTTTTCCTGTCCCTGTAAGGAGGAGGAGGACGTCCTCCATGGTGCTGTCAGGTGGACATCCTGGAAAATGGGAATACCAATCCATTTAAAAAAGGGGCATGTTCCTACACAGTTTCTCAGTAATCGGTACTCACAATGCGCACACACACACTGGATAGATCTTCTTTAACCCCTGGAGACAGGTTTTGTTTTTTTTTTACTATGACGATAATGGAAAAAGAAGAATTTCAATATGAACTTTCAACATGTGAGATGTCTCAAATACTTCAAGCAGATATTAAGATTAACATACAGTAGTCTGTGGGGAAGAACATTTTCCTTTTAGTTTTACAACCCCTATGTTTTATTTCTCTGTGTCCAGAGGAGTGATTCTATTCCCATGTGTATAAATACGCACACACGTTTTTTTTTTTAATAAAGGCAACACCATTTCCCTAGCTGATAAAACTACTTATAACGTACTATGTACGTAGTGAAAATAAAGAAGAATTCCTAGCCACAAACTGAGAAATATAGATGTTCTAGATGCTGTAAGAAATCCTCATTTTACAGCTATGAATATTTGATAGGTTGGTGTGGAGGGAATATAAAAAAAATGGTGACACCTGGTAAATTTGCCTAAAACAATATCCGAGACGAAAATGATTTGGAGATTATTATTTCTCCATTCATGGTTGAAACTGACTTTTTCCATAAATATGACAGCCTTTCCACTTAAAAGCTCTGTGATTCGGCTGCAAGGAACAATTCCTAGAAGACTTTCAGCTTTAAGTAATAGACAGTTCAAAGGCTTAGTTCTTGCTGTCCAACCACACTACCGGAACCAATGCTTTGTGATATTCTTTACGGCATCTCAAAAACGAGCAAGTCAAAAGTCAACTAATTGTCCTATGGCGAGTACCAGGAGACGACAAGTGCAGAAACATTTATACAGATCTTGGGGAGAATTATGGCCGCAGAAGCATATTTCTATTAACTGTTAAGCTTTCCATCGGACGGTATAAACATGGTAATTTATGCACTAATGTGTCTAACTTCACCCGGCCATGCTTACTTGGTAAAATTATAAAAGCAACAAAACATTACTGAAAGAAAGAGCTTTATTGATTTTGTAATAATTCCTATGCATTAAGCTGAGAAATCCACTTTTTATTTTGGTCATTAATTATGTACTGTAAGTAAAAGGAAATGGAAATGGCATGTAACAAAGAAATAAATCCTACCTCAAGAACCCACTTTAGGTAAAAAGCTTGAGCCATTTATCAGGGATAGTGATTCTCAGGAGTGATTTTTTTCTTCTGCCTTATGCAAACTCAACCTGCCTAAAAGCAGTCAATGAGACACTTGGAAGTATATTAAAAAAGACGTGGCACGTAAGGATGGAATTCCTATATGGCTGGAGTCTGGGTTCAACGCTAAGAGCCTACGGTAGCAAGCTGTAATGATTGGCAATATTACAAAGAACAGACATTTTTACAATACAAGAACAGAAATGTATAAAATGAACAGAAATTGTAACTGCTTAGCTCTGTGTTATCTGCTTTCATAGCGATCCCCTAAGTCGAATGGATAAGATCTTTCCAGAATGCTCTGTTGTCTTTTAGACTTCAGAATCCTCAACAGTTCGTTCAGGACTTTTGCTATTATATATGCAAGTAGCCTCTTAACCGAAAGAAAGGGCAGGGTCTCCAGTGCAAATGTACAAAACGCCTAAAAGTCAACAACCCTTTAAAACCCCCACACAGGTCTCATAAGATATAAAGGTGCTGATGGATTTACCTTTCAACCTGTTGCTACTTTCTCCAAAAAAATTAGTGGTTTACCATAATTTGCATGGAATTAAGCGCTATGGGCATGAGAGAGCACTTAAAGACACTATGGTTCCCAAAATTGTTTCTCTACCTAGTACCAGCCTCTTAACTATGGGTACCGTTACACTTAGCGATGCACCAGCGATCCCGACAACGATATGGATCGTTGGTGCATCGCTAAGTGGTCGCTAGTGAGCTGCCACACAGGCAGATCTCACCAGCGACATAGCAGGGGTCGGGGGTCGCTACTTACCTGTCAGAAGCGGCGATCCTGACTGTTGTGAGCTCATTTTCGGATTTACCTCTGGCTTCTGGTGAGGGTTATGGAGCTGGCTGTGCTGACAGAGGAGTAGTGAGTTCTCTATCTGGACTCCCTCTGTTGGTGAAGGGAGGTAATGAAGCTGATCTAAATGGCAGAGACCAGTTACCTGAGGAAGAGGACTGTGATTGGACATCAGGAATTTCTGATTAGATTTAAGGCAGCCGACTCCCTAGTTTCTTGCTGGTGATTTCTCCTGACTGTGGCTTCTGGTTTCCAGTTTGGTTCCTGCCTTCTTAAAGCTAAGTTTTCTCTGCTATTGTTCATGAGTTTTTGTCTGGTTTACTTAGTTTTTGTGTTCAGCCAGCCCTGGCTGGGACTGGGCTGAATCCCCATTTTGTCTCTGATCAGTTGATCTCTTTTGCTCTGTCTTCAGAATATACCTGAGTGCTGATATAGGGAATTGAAGTCTAGCGACTTCAGGGCCTTTTTCTATCAGACGTGTTGGACATTTTTTGGCAGGGTTTTTTGCGTGATTGCAGACAGCAGCTTTTCTTTCCTGTCCTTTCTAGTTAGTGAGGGCCCCATCGTTTGCTCAGCCTATCTTTCGATCTGTGTTTGTGTTTTCATCTTGTTTCACCGACAATACATGTTGAGGGCTGTTTATTGTTTTGGGGTCTGCTCAGGGGCAGTTTAGATTTTCCCTTTCTTTCTTTAGGCTTATTTAGTTCTCCGGCCGTGACGAGGCGTCTATGACCACCGTAGGCATGCTCCACGGCTACTGCTAGTTGTTGTGGAAAGGATCAGGGGTCTGCAATCCGCTAGTCACCAACCTCTCCTGTTTTCTGGGCTTAGCTTGCTTTTTGTTTTTTCCTCCTCGGTGACTCATTCATAACACCTGACGTCCTCCCGCCCACCTCCAAGCGTCGCTTATCGGCGCCACAGGAAGCCCAGCAGGAAGCGCCCGACGAGAAATGGTCCAGGACGTTCTCACGCGATCAGCGATGAGTAGCGGGGGAGCCGGTCGGAGGTAGGTATCAGACATAGCGATATCGCTAGTAATATCGCTGCTACGTCACAAAATCGGTGACGTTACAGCAATATTGCTAGCGATATCGCTATGTGTAACGGGGGCTTTACTGTCTGATTGATGTCAGTCACAGAATTCAGCCAGTGAACTATCAATAATACTAAAGATGTTGTTGGTGGGCCTGGAAACAATTTCAAGAGGCAGAGGTTTCAGGAAGTGCTCTGTCAGGCCTAGAGCACATAAAGGGTCATTTACATTTGAATTTAAAAGCTAATCTCATAGGAATGTAGCATCAGACAGAAGATATAAAAGTGTTGATGTCTTTACATTACATAAATCTACATGTCCATATATGTGATTTGGAGAGCGGATTAATCTTACTGACAGATTCCCTTGAAAGAGAACCAGTCAGCGCTCACTATCACTCGCCCTGCCCAGATGACTGGAAGAGAGTGGGTTGATGGAAAAACACAACTTAATTTTCTCCCTGCAGCCATTGGTGTCTAAAATATTATTTACCTGAAGATTACAATTGTAAGAATAGGTTCCCTTTAAAGAACTTTGCCACATGACTCAGGACTTGAAGCCAAAGCAAAACTCCATTTGCAGACATGTGTTTTGGCTTTTTTTTGCCAAGTAGGAGAGCTGGTTTGTTAGACCCATGTTAATGCTTTTCACCTATGTGGTAAAGTTTCTATTGGTGATGGGCTTCACATTAGTGTAGGGAGACTAAGGGTACCGTTACACTTAGCGATGCACCAGCGATCCCGACAACGATATGGATCGTTGGTGCATCGCTAAGTGGTCGCTAGTGAGCTGCCACACAGGCAGATCTCACCAGCGACATAGCAGGGGTCGGGGGTCGCTACTTACCTGTCAGAAGCGGCGATCCTGACTGTTGTGAGCTCATTTTCGGATTTACCTCTGGCTTCTGGTGAGGGTTATGGAGCTGGCTGTGCTGACAGAGGAGTAGTGAGTTCTCTATCTGGACTCCCTCTGTTGGTGAAGGGAGGTAATGAAGCTGATCTAAATGGCAGAGACCAGTTACCTGAGGAAGAGGACTGTGATTGGACATCAGGAATTTCTGATTAGATTTAAGGCAGCCGACTCCCTAGTTTCTTGCTGGTGATTTCTCCTGACTGTGGCTTCTGGTTTCCAGTTTGGTTCCTGCCTTCTTAAAGCTAAGTTTTCTCTGCTATTGTTCATGAGTTTTTGTCTGGTTTACTTAGTTTTTGTGTTCAGCCAGCCCTGGCTGGGACTGGGCTGAATCCCCATTTTGTCTCTGATCAGTTGATCTCTTTTGCTCTGTCTTCAGAATATACCTGAGTGCTGATATAGGGAATTGAAGTCTAGCGACTTCAGGGCCTTTTTCTATCAGACGTGTTGGACATTTTTTGGCAGGGTTTTTTGCGTGATTGCAGACAGCAGCTTTTCTTTCCTGTCCTTTCTAGTTAGTGAGGGCCCCATCGTTTGCTCAGCCTATCTTTCGATCTGTGTTTGTGTTTTCATCTTGTTTCACCGACAATACATGTTGAGGGCTGTTTATTGTTTTGGGGTCTGCTCAGGGGCAGTTTAGATTTTCCCTTTCTTTCTTTAGGCTTATTTAGTTCTCCGGCCGTGACGAGGCGTCTATGACCACCGTAGGCATGCTCCACGGCTACTGCTAGTTGTTGTGGAAAGGATCAGGGGTCTGCAATCCGCTAGTCACCAACCTCTCCTGTTTTCTGGGCTTAGCTTGCTTTTTGTTTTTTCCTCCTCGGTGACTCATTCATAACACCTGACGTCCTCCCGCCCACCTCCAAGCGTCGCTTATCGGCGCCACAGGAAGCCCAGCAGGAAGCGCCCGACGAGAAATGGTCCAGGACGTTCTCACGCGATCAGCGATGAGTAGCGGGGGAGCCGGTCGGAGGTAGGTATCAGAC
Organism: Dendrobates tinctorius; assembly: GCF_039654945.1. Taxonomy (NCBI): domain Eukaryota; kingdom Metazoa; phylum Chordata; class Amphibia; order Anura; family Dendrobatidae; genus Dendrobates; species Dendrobates tinctorius. Next base: position 6,125,064 of record NW_027361779.1, on the reverse strand, counting down.
ATAGCGATATCGCTAGTAATATCGCTGCTACGTCACAAAATCGGTGACGTTACAGCAATATTGCTAGCGATATCGCTATGTGTAACGGGGGCTTTACTGTCTGATTGATGTCAGTCACAGAATTCAGCCAGTGAACTATCAATAATACTAAAGATGTTGTTGGTGGGCCTGGAAACAATTTCAAGAGGCAGAGGTTTCAGGAAGTGCTCTGTCAGGCCTAGAGCACATAAAGGGTCATTTACATTTGAATTTAAAAGCTAATCTCATAGGAATGTAGCATCAGACAGAAGATATAAAAGTGTTGATGTCTTTACATTACATAAATCTACATGTCCATATATGTGATTTGGAGAGCGGATTAATCTTACTGACAGATTCCCTTGAAAGAGAACCAGTCAGCGCTCACTATCACTCGCCCTGCCCAGATGACTGGAAGAGAGTGGGTTGATGGAAAAACACAACTTAATTTTCTCCCTGCAGCCATTGGTGTCTAAAATATTATTTACCTGAAGATTACAATTGTAAGAATAGGTTCCCTTTAAAGAACTTTGCCACATGACTCAGGACTTGAAGCCAAAGCAAAACTCCATTTGCAGACATGTGTTTTGGCTTTTTTTTGCCAAGTAGGAGAGCTGGTTTGTTAGACCCATGTTAATGCTTTTCACCTATGTGGTAAAGTTTCTATTGGTGATGGGCTTCACATTAGTGTAGGGAGACTAAGGGTACCGTTACACTTAGCGATGCACCAGCGATCCCGACAACGATATGGATCGCTGGTGCATCGCTAAGTGGTCGCTAGTGAGCTGCCATACAGGCAGATCTCACCAGCGACATAGCAGCGGTCGGCAGTCGCTACTTACCTGTCAGACGCGGCGATCCTGACATCCTTCCGCCCGCCTCCACGCCTCGCTTGTCGGCGCCACAGGAAGCGCAGCAGGAAGTGGCTGACGAGAAATGGTCCAGGGAGTTCTCGCGCGACCAACAATGAGCAGCGGGGGAGCCGGTAGGAGGCAAGTATCACATGCAGCGATATCGCTAGCAATATTGCTGCTACGTCACAAAATCGGTGACTTTACAGCGATATTGCTAGCGATATCGCAGTGTGTAACGGGGGCTTTACAGACCAAGCAATGATCCCTCGGAACATAAGATATACTTTTTAGGATTGCTACTAACAATAAGTGGCACTGTAGAACCTGTCCTTTTACTCTGTGGAAAGGATATTTGCATATATAAATTCCGAGGGGATGATTGCATGGTAAGTCTGTGTTTTCTACAACGAGAAACTTTACTCCTTAGATTTTTTTTTTTATTGTAAATATCTAAGTCTTTTATTATGACCAAAAAATTATTATGACAATACATTTACTGGCTACATACACTTTAGTAGAAAGGCACTGTATATCAAAACATTTTATATCTCAATACATGCATAGTTTCTATTATCTATTTCTTCATTTTTTTAATCAAAATATATATATTTTTTAAATCTGTTTGGTAATGTGGGGTCAACAAACTATGGAGACGACTCATTATATATGGAGTAAAACCTTAATAAATTGCAGTATTTTTGCACAACTTGGCACAAAAATATTGTGACTTTTGGTGTTTACAAGCCAGTCCTGGCCAGAAACATCAATATGGGAGTGGCATGGGGTACTGACCGCCGATAAAGTTCATCCTAAACTACGCCACTAGAGTGGCATAACATTCTTGAAGTGTAGTTAGCCCCTGGGACTGGCATACATTTCTCGTGGTACCAGATGCTGTGTATCAGACGCGATGGTTACAGTAGGTGGACAGGTTGTTTAATGAATCAGGTGAGGGTACTCTACCGAAAGCTTCATTAAGACTGGTGTGCACTCCCTATGTCTTTTTATCTAGAGCTAAGGAACACAGGATCATAAGTATATTTTGGGAGGGGACCTCTCTCCTTTGATCTCATTGTTAGTATGTGTAACTACTCATGAAGTAAAATACCATTTACAATGACCCACCAGCGGCATGATACACCCGTTGTTCGGTAAACTTCTACCGATCGGCAGTCGTTTGAATCCCTGTTTACACGTTCCAAAGCAAACGATGGACACTGAACGATCTATACTAGATTGCTCAGTGTGCATAAGTTGTCTTTGTTCTCGCCAAGAACCATGATCTCTTTTGCTGCATAAAAGATCATTTCACCGGATGAACAAGAGTTTTGCTCATTCATTGGGTGATCGGCATCTTGTTTACATGGCAAAATAATTGTGAAACCAGTGTCTTTAACAATGGCTCATGCACAATAATCTTACAGTGTGTAAATGCCCCTTACGTGTTGTGAAAAATTTTGCATCGGTATAAAGAGTCACATATGGTACACATCAGGTACCAGAGTCGCCAAAAATATTTGTGAGTACAGCACAAAGCCGGGGACATTGCCTATGCATTAATATTAATTATGAAAAAAAATGACTTCACCCTTAAACCCTTTGGTTTAGGATTCTCTATTTAGCGAGCAGTCAGAGCAATTCACTCGTTTATCATTTGCTGTATGCAGGCACCATTTTAGGTGATATCACAGGCAGCAGAATTCTGTGACACGTCCTTGTTCATAAACCTTAATGGGATTAATCTCCATGGATAAAAGTGCACTATCCTAGAGAACAACAAACCAAATAGAGAATTTCAGCCAGGAAGGTTTAATGTTGAATATTAATTGCCAAGGTAAGAGGAAAAAGAAAAACAATCATGCCAACAGTCAAGTCATATCAATAGGACACAATAAATCCTAATCCCGGTATCAAACAGTATGCACACATAAGTACTTCCAAAGCTCGTAATTAATTTATAAGACACAGTTGGTTTTGTGCAGCAAAAAAAATTCGACCCTCGATGGGTTCTAATGAAATTTTAATTAATTTTGTAATGATATTTTTTTAAGAAAGTAAAAGTTGTATGCAGGCAGAAAGTATTCAACTCTAAAGGTAACAAACAGGCTACTCACTAAGGCTGAGATCACACTGGTGTTCGGAACTGCAATATTCTCTGTAGTCATTGGTACAGACAAATGACACTCAAGGAGGAGATGGATTTGACCCATGGCACCAGACAGACCTCAATTATTGTAATGAGTTTTGTCGGGTTTCCATTATGGTGTGCTTAATTTTTACTGAAAAAAATAGTGCAGGATGCTGCATTTTTCCTTTAGATAAAAAAACGGAACTTGTCACGAAACCTCGGTGGCTCCAAGGCAAGAATGAACTTAGGCTAAGCAAGTGATTCTATACTGTAAATATACATCTCGCTTTGTTGGTCTTTACCCTTGATGTATAGGCAGAAGAGTTCCATGTAGGTGCATATAACGCCCATTGACTCACAATATAAAACATGACCAATCTTTGGCACACATTGGTGTACATGTAAGAACATTTCAGGGATGTGAAAACATTAGTAAATCGAGTTTGCTGAGGGTCCATGGCAGAGAGGAATGTCGGCTGAGCAATGTATGCAAATTTCCCAAAGAAGCATTGCATGCTAAGCCTTCTCACACTTGCATGCCAAGCACGTCACTCTCCACAAGCAGAAAAGGTACCCCTTGGATTCCTAACTGAGCAATGTATTAATGCCATTATAGGTCTCACATTCCTGCTATAGAGCCTAGGAGCATCTCCAACCTCTGAACCACTTCTAGTTATTCTACTGGTTTCCCAATCAAATAAACAGTCTTATGAAAAATTAGACTGTACTACTAAACACTTATTGGGTTAATAGCGAGTCTAACATTGTAAGTATGGGCTACAAGCTAAAGTTTGAATTATCTGCTAAACAGTACATTCAGACAAACATAGTTTTGGTTTGTGTGAACCAGGGCAAGACTGCGCAACTGTTGAGAGTTGTAACGAAGCACAAAGTTGCTGACTCCGTCACTTACCCCAGCAGGCCACAGGAATCATTAGAAATATTGGTTTTGTAGTACATCTTGCTTTCTTCCATCCAGTGTAATATTAGTAACATATCCCATTTAGTGCTTGGGGACAGGAACAGCATGGCCCTGTGTGATTTCAAATGCCAGGGCTGAATTTCAGCCCCAGTCCGTATCTGGTGTGAACATATGAAGAATGTATAGCAAACATACCAAATATTGGCCTATTTATAAATTCACATGGGATATATTTCACACAGACCCAATGTTAGCTTATGCACAAATTCACATGGGATATATTTCACACAGACCCAATGTTAGCTTATGCACGAATTCACATGGGATATATTTCACACAGACCCAATGTTAGCTTATGTACGATTTCACATGGGATATATTTCACAAGGACTCAATAATGCTCTATATATTAATTCACATAGGCTATATTTCGTCCAGACCAAATCTTAAGCTATGTACTAATTCACATGAGCTATATTACACTCAAAGCCAATGTTACCCTATGTACTTATTTTCATGGGATATGTTTTACAATGTCCCAATGTAGGCCTATGAACTAATTCCTAATGCACATGGATTATACAGTATTTCACAAGGATGCAAGGCTGGCCTATGTATTAATTTTCATGGCCTATATTTCATACAGACCCAAAGTTAGCCTATGGACAAATTCCCATGGGCTACATTTCACACGGAGCCAATGTTAGCCTATGGACTAGTTCGCATGAGCTATATTTAACAAGGACCCAGTGTTGGTATATGTATTAATTCACATGAACTTCAATTTCAGGAAGGACCTAATGTTGGCCTATGTATTAATTCACGTGGGCTATTTTGTACTCTTCAATGCATGTAAATAGCAAGCAGCCCTTGCATCCATCCATTACATGAATGTGCACATAGAGAAAGTCACATCTGCAATTTGCAGACATGACTGGTCGGGTCAGTTCAGTGGACGATATCAGACTAGTCTAAAGCTACCAACTCATTGAAGCCCCTAAAAGTGATGAAGTATTGTACTGTAATGGGGACAACCAATCAAATAAAAGCATTTCTTAAATCATTAGCATAGCAGTGATCCACAATCATTCTAATCTGGAGACCCATATTCAACTCCAAGAAAGGGTTACGAACCCCATCCAGACCTCTTTCCATGGAGTAGTGGCATCCTGCTCCCATTAAAGTAGCGACATACAAAGCCCCCATTACCAGCGTCATGACAAGCAGTATTCTTAACATTCAGGGGTTCCCCCACCTTACCCAGATTCAGTATTCTCGCATCATGCACTCCTACCATGCTACCAAAGAGTAGTTATTAATGGTGCATACTCAGATTGGGCCAGGGTTACTAGTGGGGTACCACAGGGTTCTGTATTGGGACCCCTACTATTTAATATATTTATTAATGATCTAGTGGATGGCTTACACAGTAAAATATCAGTATTTGCAGATGATACAAAACTATGTAAGGTAGTTAACACAAAGGAGGACAGTTTGCAACTACAGACAGATTTGAGTAAATTGGAGAATTGGGCTGAAAAATGGCAAATGAGGTTTAACACAGATAAGTGTAAGGTTATGCACATGGGAAGGAGAAACAGATGCTACAATTACTTACTAAATGGGAAACTGCTGGGGAAATCAGACATGGAAAAGGACTTAGGCATCTTAGTCAATAAGAAGCTAAATTGGAGTGCCCAGTGTCAGGCAGCTGCCACCAAAGCAAATAGGGTCATGGGATGCATTAGAAGAGGTCAGGGGACAGGAGATGAAAACATAATTCTCCCTCTGTACAAATCACTCATCAGACCACACTTGGAGTATTGTGTGCAATTTTGGACGCCGGTGCTCAAGAAAGACATTACTGAACTTGAAAGGGTTCAAAGGCGGGCTACTAAAATGATAAATGGAGTTGGTTCACTACAATACCCAGAAAGGTTATCAAAATTAGGTCTATTTATTCTAGAAAAGAGAAGACTTAGGGGAGACCTAATATATATGTACAAGTATATCAGACGGCAATACAGAGATCTCTCCAATGAACTGTTTGTACCAAGGACTGTGACAAGAACAAGGGGGCATTCTCTTCGTTTGGAGGAAAGACAATTTCTGCACCAGCATAGAAGAGGGTTCTTCACGGTAAGAGCAGTGAGGCCCTGGAATTCTCTTCCTGAGGAAGTGGTGATGGCCAACTCACTGAATGAATTTAAGAAAGGAATGGATGCTTTTCTTGTGAGTAACAGTATAGAAGGTTACGAATAACATAATATTATAGGTAGATGGTTGACCCAGATTAGGGGAAGGAATTTTTTTCCCTATGGAGAAAATTGGCTTCTACTCTGTGGGTTTTTTGCCTTCCCCAGGATCAACAATGCAGAACAGCTGCACTAAAAATAGGCTGAACTAGATGGACATAAGGTCTTCCTTCAGTCTTCAAAACTATGTTACTATGTTACCATGCCCAGCTTCAAGCACCCCCTCTATCTGGCAGCATTAGCCTATCTCCAGATTACTATACTTAATTTATCTCTGAACCCCCAAGATTAGTATATGCACATCCAGTTCTTCTCTTCTGCTCCTCATGCACCATACTGGCAGACAACCGCGAGCCACAAATCAAGGGCTCGCAAGCCACAGGTTGTGGATCCCTGCATTATAGCATGGTTAATGACACATTGAAATATCTAAAAATTGTGACTCGTTAAGACATATAGCTAGGGTTCCATACACTAATGTCTAATACAGAGAGCAAGGTATCCTTGCAGGTTGCCAAAACTTATACACAAAGCCCTCTCTCTGGGCTAATCCTCACCTCATGCGTAAGCATTGTGAAAGCTGACCTCCAGTTGGCAAAAGGCTTAAGATCTATGAACCGCTCCTGTAGATTTCAATACATTCAACACGTTATATAGATAAATGAGATTTATGCTTTAGATTGGCTCAAATTCTCAAACTTGAGTGAAATGTATTTTTAAGTTAATAATACTAATAAACTAATCTAAAACATTTGATTAAATCATGTTTCTAATGACTGATATATTCAGTGGGAGTAGTAAGCTGCTTAAACATTAGTTTACCGATTCATCAAGAATGGCGAGCTGCACGCTGATCTTGACGAAGAGTCTCGCTGCGGTAAGATGTGCCAAATATGAAGGCTTCCGTGTGGCAGCATCAAACGAGAACAGCAGCACATTTCTGTCATAATCTCCTCTACTTTTGTTATGTTACATTTTTCAAAAAGTTGGCGGAGATGGCGGAAAACGCCTAAGAAATGGTTTACGTCAAATTTCTGGAGTGCAACGTTTGATGAATGGGTGTGTGCCAATCAGAGCAGATAGGCAACACGATGCCCAACAAAAACCAGCACGAGTATTTACAACAAATATTTAAGAACAACTGTAAAATATCATAAAAAAGCCCATAATAACATACTTAATGCAACAAACCTACCTTACTCGCTCAGGAAGGGTAGTGGATAGCGAGACAGACAGACCTAGTTTAGCTTTGCACCAACAGTTTACCCTTATAGATTGGGTTTAATGATGACGAGAATGTGGGTCAGCAGGAATAACAACAGGCCTCCTGAGACATCATAAAAGCGGTATTATGAAGAAGACGGCACTAACCTACTAATTTGGCTTGACGTCTGTGTATGAGCAGATTCCTTGCACACACAAAGCAATTTCAGGGTGATTCGGAAAATGTGCTAGGCAATCTCCTGTCCATGTATGATATTCTGCTCCCTGCTCCTAATCAATTGTTTGCAAATGAATTCAGAAGCGGAAATTTGATAGAGAAAAGGCTATTGCAGATGTTTCGTCCGCTCACATACAGTCCTATACTGTCATTTTCAAGCTCAAGGACATTTTAGTAAAGCTTGTGAATGAAGAAAGCGAAAAGCACAGTGCTGAATCATTACACACTGTATAGATTTCAGAACTTTCTTTTATTCATAAAATAAAAAAAAGATTAAACAGCAATATTAAAGGTTTAATACCTATTAAACCTAAAATATTGTTGTTTATTTATTCTATTTGGTTTAATTTTTTTCAGCATAGAGAAAACCATTGTGCACACCAGGGCCGGACTGGGACTAAAATTCAGCCCTGGCATTTGAAGTTACACAGGCCCACTAGTCACATGGTGACTATATAATATCTTTGTACACTTGTAGTTTACAAGAAGTGAGAGGAGATTAACACGACTATATAACATGTAGTCACAGCTGTGTCCAGTATTTCAGCTCAGTCCTATTTATTGCTTTTAGGTACAGTCCCCTTTTGTATGCATGATTACAGAATTCCTGGCAGAACTGCTCTCTATTGGGCAACCAGACCCCCTGGTCATAGCCGCCCCTATCATACCTCCCAACTTTTGAAGAAGGGAAAGATGGACAAAGACTGCGGCGCGCACAGCGCGCCACTGCAAATTTTGGCCACGCCCAGCCACACCCATTTCACAACTAGTCACACCCATGTCCACACCTAATCGCACCCATTTAGCACTGCTGATCACACTGACTGGTACTGAGGGCACAGTGGCTGGCATTATGGGCACACTGACTGGCACTAAGGAAGAGAGAAAACAGAGAAAGAGAGAAAAAAGAAAACAGAGAGAACGAGAAAGAAAGGGGAAAGAAAGAAAGAACAGTGAGAGACAAAGAAAGAACAGAGAGAGACAGAGAAAGAACAGAGAGAAAGAGAAAGAACAGAGAGAAAGAAGTAAAGAAAAGAAAGAAAGAACAGAGAGAAAGAGAGGAAAGAAAAAGAAAGAAAGAGGGGAAGAAGGAACAGAGAGAGAAAAAAAAAAGAACAGAGAGAGAAAGAAAATGAGGGAAAGACAGAACAGAGAGAGAAAGAACAGAGAAAGAAAGAAAAAGAGAGAAAGAAATAAAGAAAGATTCTACAAAGATACTATAGCAGCCCGGCTCCCATTGTAGTGCCCACCTGAGCCTCCCGGTGCAGGACATATCATGATCCGCTCACATGGCCGACATCCCCGATTCCAAGGCGATCCTCCTGTCTGCGCTGTCGGAGGAGGACACGTGATGGATCTGAAGCATTCCTAGTTCCGTCACAATCTCCTCAAGAAATTATCTAATTTCCGGTCAGCTTCCAGCACATGACTCCTCGGGGCTCCGCCGTGTACTCCTGTGTCCGTGGGAAAAGCCCGCTTTGTATGCTTTGTACACACTTGGCTCCGCTCCGTACATCCCGTACACGCGCGGCTCCGCTCCGTACATCCCGTACACGCGCGGCTCCGCTCCGTACACCTCGTACACGCGCGGCTCCGCTCCGTACACCTCGTACACGCGCGGCTCCGCTCCGTACACCTCGTACACGCGCGGCTCCGCTCCGTACACCTCGTACACGCGCGGCTCCGCTCCGTACACCTCGTACACGCGCGGCTCCGCTCCGTACACCTCGTACACACACAGCTCTGCTACATCCACACTGTAAATCCTGACCCCACACATACTTACCTCAACCAGCACCATGACAACAGCAAAGCAGAATCTTGCAGACGGTAGAGGCAAGGCTGAGCGCACAGGACCTGTGATGAGGTCACAGGAGGGGCGGAGTCAGGGGTGACATGTTCGGGGGTCTGGACAAAGGCTCCTGATCATGTGACCCCCCCTGACTCCTCCCCTCCTGTGACCTCATCACAGGTCCTGCGAACAGAGCGAGCAGGCAAGCGAGTGCGACGCTGTGAGTGGCTGCGGGGGGGGGGGAGGAGGTCTCATGCTAAGGCGAGGATGGGGTGCGTGGGGGGGGGCGTGGCGGCTTATCTCCCTGCAGTGGGGGAGGAACTTGAAACTATCACCGCCATGCCCGCAGAGGGCCAGCGGCAGGAGCAACAGTGGCCGCAGCAGCTGGCAAGCGGCCAGATGATCAGGCGCTGCCGCCCGCGGCCCACGTGACAGCGGCCCAGCGGGAAAATGCCCGGTTGGTTATATTGCCAATCCGGGCCTGGTGCACACCATTGTTTTATGAACCCGCAGATGTAGACTATTTATTTACAGTCCCATTCATACCCATGAGGGCATCATACATTTTTCTGGGAGGAGTTTTTTGGGAGATTTTATAAAAAGGGAAAAAAGGCTACTTAGAAAACACAAAGAAGGAAAACATATTTCTGTGTTTCCTAATATGTGAGTTGTGATACCTATACCAGGACAAGACAGCTTGTCAGTGCCCCATTTTATTTTTTTTACATATACTCCTGCCTAATGTTCTAGGAGTCTCCCAAACACTGCCAAAAACTGGTCTGACCTATAAAGGCATGGACTCCAGAGATGCTCTGAAGATGTCTGGTTTTGTCTAGCACCAAAGTGTTAGAAGCAAATTAAACACATATTTATTAATGACATTAATATCATTCCCTGGGAGTAAGCACAATAGGCCCAGAGCAAGCGCAACAGGCCCAGAGAGCAAGCGCAACAGGACCAAAGCAAGCGCAACAAGGCCCAGAGTAAGCGCAAAAGACCCAGAGCAAGCGCAACAGATCCAGAGCCAGCTATGAAGGGGGACTATGAATAAATATTGCTAATTTAAGGTATTATGGTGTCAAACCCAACTGAATTTTATCTGCAGATAATAATAGTAATGTAAATAACCACACAAACCTCATCTAAGTCTTTAATGAAGATAGGTTTCTCTTCCAAACCAATAGGCATTGGTTCAGTGACGGGGATCTTAACTTCTTCATACATTTTGTTGTTTTCTCTTTGGATACCTTCTGGCAAAAGCAGCTAAAAATAGTAAATATATCATTCCATTAGTCAAATAGTCTTTTTACAAATTGAGGTAGAAAAAATAGTGTAAAAAAATGATACAGGAGCTGTAAACATGCCTTTGCTCCACCGACAAACGCAGATGTTTTCATGGCTTCAGCATACGAGTCATAAACATGTGGAAACACAAATCTTTCACCATAGTCCCTTTCTCTTCCCAGAATGGGCACAATCCGGGCATTCAAAAGTGCCTGTTCCCTGTAGAAAAAAAAAGAACCATAATAAAGGAATTGTGAGCAACACAAACTATGGCTGGGTCTGGAACAATGAATAAAAGATTGCATATAAAAAAAGAATAAAAGTACACAGAAAATATGTGCTGGAAAAAAATAAACCTTGAGAAAAAAATAAAAAAGAACATTTTTCAGCACCTGCAAGCCACACAGATTTCAGCTGTGGCCTGATAATAAACTGATCTTTCTGCACCGAGTTACAATTTTGCTCAAAGGAGAATACATCTGAAGAGGTAGAAAAGCCCAAACAAAATGCAATGTGAGCCGGCAAACCCTATTATGTGAGCATTTTTAGCTGCTTGGCAAACTCCAGGATATTCAGAGATTCACAATGAGACAGAAAGCTAGTGAATGATATTAAGGCAGAAGTATATTTTTGCATAGAATGAGGTCTCTGGAGTGACCCTAACAAGATCAAGCGCAGGGAAGAGGTGGAAGTTTATGCAGCAGTCTGGTGTCAGTGTCACAGTCAATTTAGCAATTCACCTGCTTTAAGACAAAGAGGTCAGCGAGCGAGTATGAAAACGCGCTCCCAATACCAATTGCTGCAAATTATAGGCATAATTTGTAGGCATTGGCAACTCAATAACCGCGGGAGACGCTCTTATTTACAGTGCTGTTGTCCCCACTCTCCGACACATAACAATGTAGAGATCACACGTTTTATGGGCTCAATATTTAAAAAGCCAACAAGGCTAGGGTTTTTTTTTCCTTCACTGCAGCAATGCAACGCCTTATTTGCTTTCCCTTTTTTCCCTATATTTCAAGATGACAACATAGAAAATAGCTACCATTAATCTCCAGAGGAAAAACCAGATAGTTTCAATGCATTTAGTACAGACTTCATAAATCTTAAACTAGTGGTGTGTACAGAGCACCTAAGGAAGATAGCTTACCTCCTTAATCTGCATTTCTAAACCGCGTGAAAGCGACCAAGCAGATTCTAATTAAGCAGATCACTGCTTCCTTATCCTGGAAAATTAGGTTTTCAGAGAGGAAAAAAAAAACATTCTATACTTGTGCTAAGACGTGACCTGAAGTTGAAATCGTATAATCTCCAAAAGCTGAACTTAAAGAAAATAAATGATTAGGATACCTTAAAGTACCAATTACAGCTGAAGCATTTTTCAGCTTTTGGCATTTATTACCTTTGCATCCGCAGTTCCTTCGGATCAAAGCCTATTAGTCCTTCACCAGAAATCTCTCCTTCGTCGCCTACTCGCTTTTCTCGCTTGGCATGGCGTTTTTCTTCTCGACGATATTGCCTCATGAGCTGCTTTTCCTGTTCGGACTGGACAGTGACTTGACAGCCATAGTTGGGTTTTCCGCCATCAGTAGCATTTTTTTTGTGGAATTCTAACGAACAAAAATACACACATTCAGTAAACTATGGAAAATAATATTAAACAATTCAGACTTAATGTAATTTTTAGATTAAAAAAAAATGTCCGACAATGAACTTTATTGAAAGGCTAACCTGCCCAGTTATACATTCATACATCTACAGTGACCTCTCATTTCATAACCATTCAGGAGCTTACAGGGAGTCTGTCACCCCGAAAAGCCAAATCAAACCATTAACACATTCATACTCATACTTGTAGTGTAGATTTTACTTATTGTGCTTTATATAAAAACGGTTTTATTAGATATGCAAATTAGGGGGCTTCGGTGTGCTCTTGGCGGGGCCAAAGCCTCAGTGCACCAAGTCCGCCACCTAAATTACAATCCTCCACAACTACCCTTGTGTTAATTAACAGCACTCACTCTGGAGAGCTGCATGAATGGAGTTCTCAGTCCTGCACACACTGACGGAGCCATGAACACAAAAAGTATCATTGTGTGCAGGTGCGATACTGGGTGATGAAGGAGGCCTAATTGTCAATGTATTCATTAATAAGCACATTTTCCACACAGAGTAAGGGTTCATCTCGGTCCGATCATGGATCACAATGCACAGCCCAGGCCTGGCCAATCTCATATAAATATATGAAACTGTCATGTTCCGGTGGGGAAACCCATGGTCAGTCCAAGCATTGTGGTCTGTGATCGGACCGAGATCCACTGACATCTGGATGAGCACAAAGAGTGACAATTGTGGGGAAAAGTGGGCCCCGAAATTACATAAAAAAGAAAGCTTTAAAGCACTGTTTTTGTTTTTTTTGAGTCACATTTCAGATAATCTTTAGATACACATGTTTTTCCATCATTCATAACGGCACCACGAGAGAGGGGATCCGCCCTTCAAGGACAGGAAACCTTCAAGATAAAAGGGGCGGCTGCTCTCTCCGCATCAGTTGGTTTCCTGTCCTAGATGGGGAACCCTCAAAATGAAGACTCTTGAAGATTCCTGAAGAAAGAAGAGGATGCCTGGGCCTGGGTCGGATGGTTACTGGCAGGCACGGTTCTGCTACATCCGTCACCAGGTACTGGTAGTCGCCTCGGGGGCCATGTATTCCCATGCCCCTACTGAGCGAATGCATGGCCACAGCCCGTTAGAAGATGCCTGGGTGAAGTTTAGAGCCTCGGAGGCCACATGGCGTGTACCCTCCCTGATGCCGACATGTCCCATGGAAGTCCTCGGAGGCAACTTTTTGTGCACCCTCCCTGTTGAAGTATGGTGGTCATGCAGCCTTGTGAGGCACATCGGTGCCCGGGCAAGATTAAAACTCCTCGGAGGCTATGTTTGGGTACCCTCCCTGTTGAGCCAGGCGCTAAGGAACAGTCCTGATGAAGAAATACCTGCAATCGGTGGTGGCAGTGCTGATGCTTCTCCCGGTGAGACCAGGCCGCAGGTATGACGAGCGACAGCAGGGTTCTCAGATCCGATATCGCGTCCTTGCAGCGCTGTGATGAGGGTCATGGCATCGAAACGCCGGGAACAGGTCGCAGGTACGCACCGGAAGTGTTCAGAGCGTGTACCGGAAGTGACCCGGACACGCACCGGAAGTTAAAACCGGGTGCGCGCAGTGAGTATGCCTGGGACCAGAGGAAGCGTACAAGGGGGAGCGCAGGAGTATGAAGACCCGGGGACACGAGCAGATCCTTAGGGAACACGCACTGGACAGCACGTACCGGAAGTGGTTGCCAGGTGCGCGCGCACGACCCTCGAGCCGGTATACCCCGAGGTAGAAGATCAGGTGCGCACTGGATGTGGTTGCCAGGTGCGCACACACATAAGACAGTGCACATGCGTGGGGATTAGAGCAGGAATCGCAAGAGGCCGGCAGGTGCAGGATCAACCAGGTGATCCATTAATCAAAAAAAATAAATAAAAAGGGGGACATAATGCTGTTATTTAAAGGCAGCAGGAAGTGCTGGCAGGCGTCACCAGGCTATTGGGTTGAATGTGACTGCTCTAGTCAGGAAGCAGCAACAGCAGCAGCTAAGCAGCTTGTGGGATGGAGAGCCTTTCTCCAGAGCACTTGCAGCCACGCCAGGAGGTGCAGGAGAGGCGGTCTCACTCAAATGAGAAGAGCCAGATGCGCCGCAGCAGCAGTGGGAGCCGCTCTGGTAGCGCACGGGCGGATCATCACGGTTCCAAAAAGGAGGGGTCCATAGTCTCTTTGGGAGACAGTGAGAAGACCAGTCAGCCTCCAGATCCAATACCCGTTCTGTGAAGCGTCCGAGTGGTGAGTGAGCTTCGAGAAAGTCCAGCACGCTAATGTCTGTTCTATTTCTCTTTCTCTCTTGTCTCCTCTCTCCCATCTTTTTACATACATTGGTGGGGTGGAGTATAGGAGGTCCCTAAAAAGCATAGATCAAAATCTAAGAATAAGGAATGTCCCTTATGCAATAGTTCCTTAGGAGCATCCTGGAATAAAAGATTGTGCCAGGACTGTATTAATAAAACAGTAGCGGAAGAGACACCCTCTTTCGCTGATAACCTGAGATCCCTGATTCAGTCAGAAGTCAGTAAATCAGTAAGGGCTGGATCTCATCCAGCACCTGGATCCGGCAAATTGTGGGGTCAGGTCTGGTGTTAAGGTTCCACCACTGGCCGCCACGAAGGTACATTCAGACTCCAGTACAGTCCTCTCAAGAAAAGCAAGACAGTCTGGAAGGGGAAGCAATCTCGCTCCTAGACAAACATGTCCTGGAAAAGGTTCCGGTAGAGGAAAGAAAGGAAAGTTTTTACTCCTCCCTATTTCTTATAAAAAAAACCAGACAATTCCTGGAGGACAATTATAAATCTAAAAGGCCTCAACAAGTACCTGATAATCCTATCATTCAAGATGGAAACAATAAGATCGGCAGTAAAGATCCTCTTTCCTCAGTGCTATATGGCAGTCCTGGACCTCAAGGACGCTTATTACCACGTCCCGATCCGACAACAGGATCGCAAGTTCCTCAGGGTGGCGGTCCAGATGAGGTCTCAGTGGCGTCACTTTCAGTACAGGGCTCTGCCCTTTGGGGTAGCAATAGCCCCCCGAGTTTTCACGAAATTAATTGCAGAGGTCACAGCGCATCTCAGAGAAAAAGATACTCTGGTGATACCATATCTGGATGACTTCTTGATAGTGGGAAGAAATCTCTCACACTATCAAGAACAAGTCAAAATAGTGATGGAGACACTTCAGATGCTGGGGTGGCAGCTGAACCTCAAAAAATCCAAACTATAACCAGCAATGATACAGAATTTCTTGGGGTTAACAGTAGACTCGGTGGAGCAGGAGTGTTGCCTCCCAGAGGAGAAAGAAGAAAAGATCAAAAAACTAATCGTAACAACAATAAAAAAAAACAGAAGTGACTCTGAGAAGGGCCATGTCGGTGTTGGGGTCCCTAACCTCCTGCATACCGGCGGTGAAATGGGCCTAGTTCCACACAAGGGACTACAATGGTGTGTGCTACAAAACGACCTGAGACTTCAGGGACAGTTAGAGCAGAAGCTCACACTCCCGACCCAGTACTCCAGTCACTCAGGTGGTGGTTACAGATAGAGTCACCTCTGAGAGGAGTACCCTGGACATACACAGCCTCCAGGGTAGTCACAATGGACGCCAGTCCTTGGGGGTGGGGAGCCCATCTAGATCCCTGGGCCCAGGAGGAAACAAATCTATCCTCAAACGATTGGGAACTTCTAGCAATCGAAAGGGCACTAGAAGGGTTGTTGATACACCTACAGTCATATGTAAAAGTTTGGGCACCCCTATTAATGTTAACCTTTTTTCTTTATAACAATTTTGGTTTTTGCAACAGCTATTTCAGTTTCACATATCTAATAACTGATGGACTCAGTTATATTTCTGGATTCAATTAGGTTTATTGTACTAACAGAAAATGTGCAATCTGCATTTAAACAAAATTTGACCGGTGCAAAAGTATGGGCACCCTTATCATTTTCTTGATTTGACCACTCCTAACTACTTTTTACTGACTTCCTGAAGCACTAAATTGGTTTTGTAACCTCATTGAGCTTTGAACTTCATAGCCAGGTGTATCAAATCATGAGAAAAGGTATTTAAGGTGGCCACTTGCAAGTAGTTCTCCTATTTGATTCTCCTATGAAGAGTGGCATCATGGGCTCCTCAAAACAACGCTCAAATGATCTGAAAACAAAGATTATTCAACATAGCTTTTCAGGGGAAGGATACAAAAAGTTGTCTCAGAGATTTAACCTGTCAGTTTCCACTGTGAGGAACATAGTAAGGAAATGGAAGAACACAGGTACAGTTCTTGTTAAGCCCAGAAGTGGCAGGCCAAGAAAAATAACAGAAAGGCAGAGAAGAAGAATAGTGAGAACAGTCAAGGACAATCCACAGACCACCTCCAAAGACCTGCAGCATCATCTTGCTGCAGATGGTGTCACTGTGCATCGGTCAACAATACAGCGCACTTTGCACAAGGAGAAGCTGTATGGGAGAGTGATGCGAAAGAAGCCGTTTCTGCAAGCACGCCACAAACAGAGTCGCCTGAGGTATGCAAAAGCACATTTGGACAAGCCAGTTACATTTTGGAAGAAGGTCCTGTGGACTGATGAAACAAAGATTGAGTTGTTTGGTCATACAAAAAGGCGTTATGCATGGAGGCTAAAAACAACAGCATTCCAAGAAAAACACTTGCTACCCACAGTAAAATTTGGTGGAGGTTCCATCATGCTTTGGGGCTGTGTGGCCAATGCCGGCACCGGGAATCTTGTTAAAGTTGAGGGTCGCATGGATTCAACTCAGTATCAGCAGATTCTTGACAATAATGTGCAAGAATCAGGTACGAAGTTGAAGTTACGCAGGGGATGGATATTTCAGCAAGACAATGATCCTAAGCACCGCTCCAAATCTACTCAGGCATTCATGCAGAGGAACAATTACAATGTTCTGGAATGGCCAACCCAGTCCCCAGACCTGAATATCATTGAACATAAGTGGGATGATTTGAAGCGGGCTGTCCATGCTCGGCGACCATCAAACTTAACTGATCTGGAATTGTTTTGTAAACAGGAATGGTCACAAATACCTTCATCCAGGATCCAGGAACTCATTAATAGCTACAGGAAGCGACTAGAGGCTGCTATTTTTCCAAAAGGAGGATCTACGAAATATTAATGTCACTTTTATGTTGAGGTGCCCATACTTTTGCACCGCTCAAATTTTGTTTAAATGCAGATTGCACATTTTCTGTTAGTACAATAAACCTCATTTGAATCCAGAAATATAACTGAGTCCATCAGTTATTAGATATATGAAATAGCTGTTGCAAAAACCAAAATTGTTATAAAGAAAAAAGGTTAACATTAATAGGGGTGCCCATGATGGAAAAACACAGGTATTACATACCTAGTAATGTGTTTTTTCATGAGACATGACGGCACCCTTATATACCCTCCCTACTGATCACATCATTAGTTGGGTGCATTATTAGCATTATACACTCCCTTGGGTGTTGGAAATTTAGTAGTATAAAGGATGTATTATTTATCTGTACACTAACCTACGGAGTTCCTCTCGTGCTCTGTAAAACAACTGATGCGGAGAGTGGAGTCACCCGTTTTATCTTGAAGGTTTCCTGTCCTTGAAGGGCGGATCCCCCATCTCGTGGTGCCGTCATGTCTCATGACAAAACACATTACTAGGTA
This sequence comes from Dendrobates tinctorius, assembly GCF_039654945.1. Taxonomy (NCBI): domain Eukaryota; kingdom Metazoa; phylum Chordata; class Amphibia; order Anura; family Dendrobatidae; genus Dendrobates; species Dendrobates tinctorius. Next base: position 6,107,044 of record NW_027361779.1, on the reverse strand, counting down.
TGTAATACCTCTGTTTTATGTACTTATATTTCAAAGAAAAAAATTATATGATAGTATAAATATAGATTTAAAAATATAATTTAGAATGTAGATTTCCAAATTTCCGCCAAACAATTACGAATTATTCATATGTGCATAGAACACCATTGGCCATATATTCCTGCCATGAAAAAGATAAAACAATAAATGAAGCTATATGGCAGAAAGATGAAAATAACAACTGGCAATGCACTCGCTCATGAATGCATGGAGAAAAACGACACATGAAGATCTCTGAAAACAACATTTGCTTGGGCGGAGAGCAATGAGAATGAAGAGGCAGCTAAGGGGTGCAACATTAGAGGGTGGTGAGCAGGAAAGGGGAAAAAAGAGCCAAGCACTGCCTTGCACAACAGCTTTTTATGAAGAATGAAACCAGCAGAGATACAATATAGTTCATGGACAAGCAGAAGTCAAAGAGTAGAGTCAAAGGAGAACAAATACAAGAGCAAGAGATAAAAGCGTTCTTCCCATTTGCAGGTCAAAGTGGCATAACCTTCTCCCGCTCTGGCATCAATTACGGTAAATTGTTAGAATTACTTTTTGATAATTACAGACTGTACAGGGCTAGCCTTGGAAATACATTTAGAAGCAATACAAACAATTCACCTTTCTTTAGCAATGTGAATAAAGGGCTAGAGATGTGAAAGAAACATGACAAGAACTCGAGAGGCCAAGAACAAAATAAAATAAGATAGATTGAAAGGCTGAGGAAAGGTGAGTCAGAAGAATGGCAGAAGGAAGAAGAAAATGTACGATCAAATTAGTGTAAAGGAGGTAGTGAATCTCCGCCTGAAGGGTAAAACCGAAAGACGACAGCTTTATTAAGACAAAGGATAACTGACGGCAATGGGTAGAAAGGCATCCTAATGGGAAATCAAGAGGACATGATATACTGTAGCCCTGATAGCTGCAGATTGATTGTTGACACGAGTTGGCAGACGGAAACAGGTTTCCTTAACCGTAATCCAAATGCAAAGCAGCCTTCATCCATTACAGAAAGGCATACAAAGCACATCTGATTGATCATCTGGCCACACTAAAACTAAGTTAACTTCTTGCAGCCTTTAGGAATAGCTCTCTGACAAACACAAAGGCTGAAATACATGCAGTAGAAACATTTTCTTTTACATAGTACGATGCCCCAACGGTGACATCAACCTTTGGTGAATGTACTCTTGAGCACACTAATTCTTCACTGTCCATATCCTTGCACACTATGCGGACAAAACTACTTGGACACGTATACATTACACCTACAGGAGCGTTTTTGACATCCTATTTTAAACCCACAGGCATTAATAACAGGTTAGAGCTTCAACTCTTTTGGGAAGACTTTCTACAAGATATCGGACAGTGTCTGATTTTTTTCCAATTCATCCAGAAGATTACTAATGAGGTCAGACAGTAAATAACATATTGTCGTTTTATCTACTATAAGGCAGTACAAATAGTAATTAAAGAGGACATATCCACACTATATCACAGCAAAAACTTGTTTTACACATAATACAACTACACTGCAGAATGCAGCAGCCCCCATGGTAAAGGCGAGAGCAGCACACGTGCAAAATACTGATGTGCAACCATCACACTACTAACAATTTATAGTATTATAGGGCATGAATAGGGCATCAGTCACACAGATGACTATAGTGCACAGTATCTGGCTTTTAGTGACGCCCATACTATTATATCTTTTACTGTGTTTTGTTTTTGATTTTAGAGAAGGGACTCACAAGACAATGAATTGTTGTGCAATTTCTCTAGGAGGAAATAGAAAGCTAGGAGGGATAGCTAATACTAGAGAAGAGAGAGAGAGGATTCAAAAAGATTTAAATAAACTGGAGAAGTGGGCAGCAACTAACAGAATGGTTTTTAACAGGGAGAAATGCAAAGTACTACATCTGGGCAATAAAAATGAAAAAAGCATATATAGAATGGGAGGAATAGGGCCAAGTGACAGCACATGTGAAAAAGACTTGGGTATACTAATAGATCACAGACTGAATATGAGTCAACAGTGTGATGCAGCAGCAAAAAAGGCAAATGCAATTCTAGGATGTATTAACAGAAGCATACAGTCTAGATCACGTGAAGTCATTATTTCCCTCTACTCCTCTTTGGTCAGACCTCATCTGGAATATTGTGTCCAGTTTTGGGCACCACATTTTAAAAAAGACATCAACAAACTGGAGCAAGTTCAGAAAAGAGCGACCAGAATGGTGACCGGTCTGCAAACCCTGTCTTATGAGGAAAGGTTGCAGGATTTGGGAATGTTTAGTTTGCAAAAGAGAAGACTGAGAGGAGACTTAATAGCTGTCTACAAATATCTAAAGGGCTGTCACATTGTAGAAGGATCAACTTTATTCTCATTTGCACAAGGAAAGACTAGAAGCAATGGGATGAAACTGAATGGGAAGAGACACAGATTAGATATTAGAAAAAACTTTTTGACAGTTAGAGTGATCAATGAGTGGAACAGGCTGCCACGAGAAGTGGTGAGTTCTCCTTCAATGGAAGTCTTCAAACAGAGGCTGGACAGACATCTGACTGGGATGATTTAGCGAATCCTGCTTTGAGCAGGGGGTTGGACCAGATGGCCCAGGAGGTCCCTTCCAATTCTACGATTCTATGATTCTCCTGAACATGCAAGGCAGAGCTCGAAAGGAAAGGAGCGACATTTGACTTTTTGAATGTAAAATTTGCTGGAATAATTAGCGGACGCCATGTCGAGTTTAGAGAGCCCCTGATGTGCCTAAACAGTGGAAACCCCCACAAGTGACACCATTTTGGAAACTAGACCCCTCAGGGAACTTATCTAGATGTACGGCGAGCACCTTGAAACCCAAGTGCTTCACAGAAGTTTATAACATTGAGCCAAGAAAAAAAAAAAAACACACTTTTCCCATAAAAATGTTTTTTAGCTCCAAATTTTGTAATTGCATAAGGGTAAAAAAAGAGAAAATGGACCACAAAATGAGTAGTGCAACTTCTCCTGAGTTCACCGATACCTCATATGTGGTCGAAAACTACTTTTGAGGTACAGTGCAAAGCTCAGAAGGGAAGTAGCATCATATTACAGTGCAGATTTTGCTCCACTTGTTTTAGGGTGCCATGTCACATTGGCAGAGTCCCTGAGGTGCCAGAAAAGCAGAACGCCTCATAAGTGACCCCATTTTACAAACTAAACCTCTTTATGAATTCATCTAGGGGTGCAGTGATCATATTGAAGCCCCCCGGGGTGTCACAGAATTTTATACCATTGGGCAGTGAAGAAAAAATAATTAACATTTTTACCACCAAAATTGTGTTAACCCCCCAAAAAATTTTCATACTAGCAAATGGGTAAAAATGGCACTAAAATGTGTCCCACAATTTCTGCTGAATGTAGAAATACCCCATATATGACTGTACAGCACTACTTAGCCATACAGAGCGACTCGGTAGGAACGGAGTGCTATTTCCCTCTTAGAATGCAGATTTTCCTAGAATAGTTTGCATACTCCATAGAGAGAGCCCCTAAGTGCTAGAAAAGCAGAATTTCCCCTTGAGTAACCCCATTTTGGAAATTTTAACCCTTTGAGAATTAATCTACAGGTGTAGTGATGATTTTGATTCCATGGGTGTTTTCCAGACACAAACAGTAGCAGATGTTGCTGAGTGAAAATTGCAAAATGCCGTTGTAGTGACCAGTACGTTATGTCCAGCTCATGCTTCTGGAGACAGGCACCTATAAATTAGGCGGGCTCTCATCACTACAGAAATGCCAAACATGTAGGCACTATAGGGAGCCATGTGGTTTAGATACACTGGGGCTCAGAAGAAAGGGGACATTTGGATTTGGGAGCGGAGAATTTGCTGAATTTCTTTTGGGGGGTGAGGAGCCATTTTGCTTTTCCAGAGCCTTTATGCTACCAGTAATATGGATGCCCACTTTACGTTAACAGATGACAGGCCTGGGTGGGGACTTACTTTTTTTGTGGATTTAGTTGAAGCTTTTATTGGGAACATAACATTTGGGATTACATTTATCCTGCGCTCTGCGCTGAGCACTTATTTTAATGATCCACTCACTATAGGATCCACTCACTATAATGAGGCAGCAGAGTTACTCTAGATTCCATCTGGTCTCTGTTCAGCATTGTCTTTCTTTTCAGAAGTGCACAAAAATGTGGTGGACCTCACTTTTATGCGTGACTAAAAAGACGGAAACCTCCAGATCACAGGTGCTTTGGCATCCACAGTGCAGCCATTTTCTCATTATTGGGAAATCGACCAACGAGGGTTCCATCTGAATCACGTATTTCAGAGATTTACACAGAAACCCCGATGTAAGCACCCAGAGCAGAGCACAGGATAAAAGTGCGCCGAGCCATACTGCAATCTTTGGAAGGCAGAATGGAAAAAATTAACAGCGAGTGAAATATTGGTTTTATTTATTTTTTACTCCGTTCCTCATGCAGTATAAGTGACATAGCGACTTTATTCTTCAGATTATAGCCATACCAGATGTATATCGGATTTTTATTTCTGGCGGCTGTCACACACTAAAATAAGTTTTTTATTGCGAAACTAGTTTTTGCATCCCCATATTATGAGAGCTATAATTTTTCCATATTTCGTCCGAAAGAGTGACGTGATGGCTTGTTTTTTGCAGGACGAGTGGACGTTGTTATTGATACCATTTTCGGGCACATGACTTTTTTGATCGCTTTCTATTCTTATTGTTGGGAGGTACAATGAACAAAAAACAGCAATTCAGGAATTATGTTTTGGAACTTTTTTTTTACCACACGTTCCGCGTCTGGTAAAATTAATAAGGCAGCTTTATTCTTCAAGTCAGTAAGATTACAGTAATACCCCATTTATATTTTTTTTTTATGTTTTGGCGCTTTTACACAATGACAAAAAAAAAAATTTACATTTGTCTTTTTGATCGCGTTTTATTTATTTCTTTTACTCATTTATATAGCGCTATTAATTCCACAGCAGTTTACAAACATTATCCCTAATCCCTATCAGTATGTCTTTGGGGGAGGAAACCGGAGTACCTGGAGGAAACCCAAGCAAAACACGGGGAGAACATTTTATTGTACTTGTTTTTCAGCGGTATGATAATAAAGCGTTGTTTTTTGCTTCGTTTTGTTTTTTTTCTTACTGTGTTCACTGAAGTGGATAATTAGTGGGACAGTTTTATAGAACAGGTCATTCTTGTCACGGCAATAGCAAATATGTGAACTTTTATTTGTCTTGTTTTGTTTTTTTACATAAATAAATGCATTTATTGGATTAATATTTTTTCTATTTTTTGTTCTATAGTTGGGTTTTTAAAAAAAAATATTTTAACAGTTTTTAATAACTACCGTATATACTAGTGTATAAGCTGACATTTTCAGCCCATTTTTTGGGGCTAAAAGTCCCCCTCTCGGCTTATACACGAGTCATATACCTAGGGGTCGGCGGGGGAGGGGGAGCAGGGGTGTCAGAGATCATACTTACCCCCCTGGGGGCGGTGTCTGCAGCCCCCCCGCTTCTCCACGGTCTCCCTTCATGCCGGTCAAGTGGTACCGCTCATGAAACTCATGTATATGCGCATTTCAAGTGACCACCGACAGTATCAAGTGGTATCAAGTGACCACTGAAGGCAGGAAGGGAGACAGTGGAGAAGCGGGGCTGCAGAGACCGCGCCAGGAGGTGGTAAGTATAGCGATATTCACCTGTCGGGGTCCATCGCTGCTCACCGCTATCTGCTGCATCTTGTGTCATTGACGTTTAGGCAGCAGAGGGCGCAGTGATGTGGTTAGTGCGCGATGCGCCCTCTGCTGGCTGAACAGTCACTGACACAGGAAGCGGCAGACAGCGATGAGCAGCGATGGACCAGGTGAATATCTCAGGTGCCGGGTCTTGAGCAGGAGAGGTGAGGCATTTTTTGCAGCAGCAGCATATGGGGCATAATATATAAAGCATATTATGGGGGCAGCAATTGGGGGCATAGTCTATGGAGCAGCATATGGGGGCATAATCTACATTGTCCCAGGATGGGACATTACTGTATAGAAACAGATCGCTGATCTAATACTCTGCAATGCTTCTGCACTGAAAAACCAGCTGAGAATGGTGAGTAATATACCTGGTGGGGATAATATGTACCAATAAAAAAATGGAAATAAAATTACTGTATTAAAATCGCCTTTATTATACAAGTTGGCACAACATAAAAAATATATACATATATTATAATGCAATATTAATATAAAAGGCAATTAAACCGCTTTTAATGGGATCTTGCAAATGGAAGTAATAGATCCACAATTGTAACAAGGTAATACCTATACCTCAGGAGTCTGATGCAGGAGGAGATTAGAAGGCAAAAGGTTAGCAGCAATAAAGTGCAAAGACTGCAAGCAAGTGCAAATGTGTGTGGATATTTACTATTGCAAAAAATAGTCCAAAAAGTGCAAATTGCATGAACCTGTAATAAAATAATAAAAGTGAGCATAAACACAAAATAAATATCTAAAGGTGTGCAAAATATGCAAAAAGTGCAAAATAAGCAAAAAAAAGTGCAAACTGCAGATGAACCAGTATATATGGTAGTATAAAATTTGCAGAGGGCAAAGTATATGCAATATGCAGGATGTTACAGGATGAAATTGCTACAAATAATAATAAATATCGATGTGGGAATCACCACACACACAAAAAAATGCACTGACAGCCAAGCCTCGGAAGTAACGCTGATAATAGCGGTATAAAATTATACAGTTGTGGCCAAAAGTATTGACACCCCTGCAATTCTGTCAGATAATACTCAGTTTCTCCCTGAAAATGATTGCAAACACAAATTCTTTGGTATTATCTTCATTTAATTTGTCTTAAATGAAAAAACACAAAAAGAATTGTCCTAAAGCCAAAAGTATTGGCACTGTTCGAAAAATCATGTGATGCTTCTCTAATTTGTGTAATTAACAGCACCTGTAACTTACCTGTGGCACCTAACAGGTGTTGACAATAAGTAAATCACACTTGCAGCCAGTTGACATGGATTAAAGTTGACTCAACCTCTGTCCTGTGTCCTTGTGTGTACCACATTGAGCATGGAGAAAAGAAAGAAGACCAAAGAACTGTCTGAGGACTTGAGAAACCAAATTGTGAGGAAGCATGAGCAATCTCAAGGCTACAAGTCCATCTCCAAGACCTGAATGTTCCTGTGTCTACAGTGCGCAGTATCATCAAGAAGTTTAAAGCACATGGCACTGTGGCTAACCTCCCTAGATGTGGACGGAAAAGAAAAATTGACAAGAGATTTCAATGCAAGATTATGCGGATGTTGGATAAAGAACCTCGACTAACATCCAAACAAGTTCAAGCTGCCCTGCAGTCCGAGGGCACAACAGTGTCAACCCATACTATCCGTCGGCGTCTGAATGAAAAGGGACTGTATGGTAGGAGACCCAGGAAGACCCCACTTCTTACTCCGAGACATAAAAAAGCCAGGCTGGAGTTTGACAAAACTTACCTGAAAAAGCCTAAAATGTTTTGGAAGAATGTTCTCTGGTCAGATGAGACAAAAGTAGAGCTTTTTGGGCAAAGGCATCAACATAGAGTTTACAGGAGAAAAAAAGAGGCATTCAAAGAAAAAAACACGGTCCCTACAGTCAAACATGGCGGAAGTTCCCTGATGTTTTGGGGTTACTTTGCTGCCTCTGGCATTGGACTGCTTGACCGTGTGCATGGCGTTATGAAGTCAGAAGACTACCAACAAATTTTGCAGAATAATGTAGGGCCCAGTGTGAGAAAGCTGGGTCTCCCTCAGAGGTCATGGGTCTTCCAGCAGGACAATGACCCAAAACACACTTCAAAAAGCACTAGAAAATGGTTTGAGAGAAAGCACTGGAGACTTCTAAGGTGGCCAGCAATGAGTCCAGACCTGAATCCCATAGAACACCTGTGGAGAGATCTAAAAATGGCAGTTTGGAGAAGGCACCATTCAAATATCAGGGACCTGGAGCAGTTTGCCAAAGAAGAATGGTCTAAAATTCCAGCAGAGCATTGTAAGAAACTCATTGATGGTTACCGGAAGCGGTTGGTCGCAGTTATTTTGGCTAAAGGTTGTGCAACCAAGTATTACGCTGAGGGGGCCAATACTTTTGTCTGGCCCATTTTTGGAGTTGTGTGTGAAATGATCAATGTTTTGCTTTTTGCTTCATTCTCTTTTGTGGTTTTTCATTTAAGACAAATTAAATGAAGATAATAATACCAAAGAATTTGTGATTGCAATCATTTTCAGGAAGAAACTGAGTATTATCTGACAGAATTGCAGGGGTGTCAATACTTTTGGACACAACTGTACCTGCTAGCTCAAGACAAATGAGGGAAGCGGTGTGCCAGTGTAACGCGCCCCGATGCTAGTTTCGGAAGTCTCCTCCCTGTGCGATGCCCCGCAATGTCACTGTCACTATTGACAGCGGCATCAGAGGGTTTAAATGCCTGCGATCGGGATTAGCACCGGTCGTGGGCATTGCGAATGGGTGTCAGCTCTCACACAGAGTTGACACCCACTCCCAATCACGGAGGCGCACAGCACGAGTCGCCACGATCGTGGCACCGTAGAAATCCCTTTGCGGGATCGCAGCTCCTGTAGAGCAGTATATGGTCGGCGCATATCGGGAAGGGGTTAAGAGTCTGTTCATAATGAGTTTCTGACATGTTTTGGCACAGAAATTTATTTTTTTATTCTACATGTTTTTTGTTTTTTTTCTCCAGTTTCTCTTGCGGATTTTTATGCAGTGTTTGGCTAGGTTTTAGCTGTGTAAATGTGAAGAAAAAAAAAAAAAAAAAAAGTACCCTGGTAAACTCCATTACCATGATGAATATTTGGAGAGTTTTTGATGTTGCAGATTTGCAGCATCATTTCTGCATCCATTAAAGGGAACCTGTCACCAGGTTAGACTGATATGAGATACGGCCACCACTTTTCAGGGTGGATTTCCAGCATTCTATAATACTGTATATACAGTGCCTTGCGAAAATATTCGGCCCCATGGAACTTTTCAACCTTTTTCCACATATCATGCTTCAAACATAAAGATACCAAATGTAAATTTTTGGTGAAGAATCAACAACAAGTGGGACACAATTGTGAAGTTGAACAAAATTTATTGGTTATTTTAAATTTTTGTGGAAATTCAAAAACTGAAAAGTGGGACGTGCAATATTATTCAGCCCCTTTACTTTCAGTGCAGTAAACTCACTCCAGAAATTCATTTTGGATCTCTGAATGATCCAATGTTGTCCTAAATGACTAATGATGATAAATATAATCCACCTGTGTGCAATCAAGTCTCCGTATAAATGCACCTGCTCTGTGATAGCCTCAGGGTATGTGCACAAGTAGTGAAATCTGCTGCGTTTCCGCAGCGGTTTTGGCTCTGCAGAAACGCAGCAGATTCTGCTGCGTTGTTCAGTACCTTTATTTTCAATGCAAAAAAACGCAGTGCACATGCTGCGGATTTTTCCGCGCGGTTTTGCTGCGGTTTACAATCCGCAGCATGTCAATTGTTTGGTGCAGAAACGCTGCAGTTTTACACCTCATCCATTATGAGGTGTAAAACCGCAGGCAAAACCGCAGATAAACCGCAGGACTTTTGTCCTGCGGATTTACCTGCGGTTTTCTCTCCAAAATCCGCACACCCAAAAAACTACGTGTGCACATACCCTCAGGGTTCTGTTTGATGCACAGAGAACATCATGAAGACCAAGGAACACAACAGGCAGGTCTGTGATACTGTTGTGGAGAAGTTTAAAGCCAGATTTGGATACAAAATGATTTCCAAACCTTTAAACATCCCAAGGAGCACTGTGCAAGCGATCATATTGAAATGGAAAGAGTATCATACCACTGCAAATCTACCAAAACCCAGCCGTCCCTCTAAACTTTCATATTACACAAGGAGAAGAATGATCAGAGATGCAGCCAAGAGGCCCATGATCACTCTGGATGAACTGCAGAGATCTACAGCTGAGGTGGGACAGTCTGTCCATAGGACAACAATTAGTCGTACACTGCACAAATCTGGCCTTTATGGAAGAGTTGCAAGAAGAAAGCCATTTCTACAAGATATCCATAAAGCGTTGTTTAAAGTTTGCAACAAGCCACCTGGGAGACACACCAAACATGTGGAAGAAGGTGCTCTGGTCAGATGAAACCAAATCGAACTTTTTGGCAATAATGCCAAACAATATGTTTGGCGTAAAGGCAACACAGCGCATCACCCTGAACACACCATCCCCACTGTCATACATGGTGGTGGCAGCATCATGGTTTGGGGCTGCTTTTCTTCAGCAGGGACAGGGAAGATGGTTAAAATTGATGGAAAGATGGATGGAGCCAAATACAGGACCATTCTTGAAGAAAACCTGTTGGAGTCTGCAAAAGACCTGAGACTGGGACGGAAATTTGTCTTCCAACAAGACAATGATCCCAAACATAAAGCAAAATCTACAATGGAATGGTTAACAAATAAACGTATCCAGGTGTTAGAATGGCCAAGTCAAAGTCCAGACCTGAATCCAATCAAGAATCTGTGGAAAGAGCTGAAAACTGCTGTTCACAAACGATCTCCATTAACCCCTTCACCCCCAAGGGTGGTTTGCACGTTCATGACCGGGCCAATTTTTACAATTCTGACCACTGTACCTTTATGAGGTCATAACTCTGGAACGCTACCATGGATCCCGGTGATTCTGACATTGTTTTCTCATGACATATTGTACTTCATGTTAGTGGTAAAATTTCATTCAAATAACTTGCGTTTATTTGTGAGAAAAACGGAAATTTGGCGAAAATTTCGCAATTTTCCAACTTTGAATTTTTATGCCCTTAAATCACAGAGATACGGCACACAAAAAACTTGATAACTAACATTTCCCACATGTTTACTTTACATCAGCACAATTTTGGAACCAAAATTGTTTTTTGTTAGGAAGTTATAAGGGTTAAAAGTTGACCAGCGATTTCTCATTTTTACAACACCATTTTATTTTTAGGACCACATCACATTTGAAGCCACTTTGAGGGGTCTATATGATAGAAAATACCCAAAAGTGACACCATTCTAAAAACTGCACCCCTTAAGGTGCTCAAAACCACATTCAAGAAGTTTATTAACCCTTTAGGTGCGTCACAGGAATTTTTTTGAATATTTAAAAAAAATGAACATCTAACTTTTTTCATAAAAAAAATACTTCAGGTTCAATTTTTTTTATTTTACCAAGGGTAACAGGAGAAATTGGACTGCAAAAGTTATTGTGCAATTTGTCCTGAGTACGCTGATACCTGATATTTGGGGGGGGAACGACTGTTTCGGCGCATGGCAGAGCTCAGAATGCAAGATTGGCTGGAATTCAGATTGGACGCCATGTCACGTTTGGAGAGTCCCTGATGTACCTAATCAGTGGAAACCCCCTACAAGTGACCCCATTTTGGAAACTAGACCTCCCCCAGGAACGTATCTAGATATGTGGTGAGAACTTTGAACCCACAAGGGCTTTACAGAAGTTTATAACGTACAGCGGTACAATTAAAAAATCATATTTTTTCCACAAAAATGATCTTTTCACCCCAATTTTTATTTTCCCAAGGGTAATAGGACCCTAAAAGTTATTGTGCAATTTGTCCAGAGTACGCTGATACTCCACATGTGGGGATAAACCACTATTTGGGCGCATGGCAGAGCTCGGAAGGGAAGCAGCGCCATTTGACGCTTTTGGCTGGAATTGAGATCGGACACCATGTCGCGATTGGAAAACCCCTGATGTACCTAAACAGTGGAAACCCCCCACAAATGACACCATTTTGGAAACTAGACCCCCTAAGGAACTTATCTAGATGTGTGGTGAGAACTTTGAACCCCCAAGGGCTTCACAGAAGTTTATAACATAAAGCCGTACAATTAAAAAATCATATTTTTTCCACAAAAATGATCTTTTCACCCTCAATTCTTATTTTTCCAAGGGTAACAGCACCCTAAAAGTTATTGTGCAATTTGTCCTGAGTACGCTGATACCCCACATGTGGGGGTAAACCACTATTTGGGTGCATGGCAGAGCTCGGAAGGGAAGCAGCGCCATTTGACGTTTTTGGCTGGAATTGAGATCGGACACCATGTCGCGATTGGAAAACCCCTGATGTACCTAAACAGTGGAAACCCCCCACAAATGACACCATTTTGTAAACTAGACCCCCCAAGGAACTTATCTAGATGTGTGGTGAGCACTTTGAACCCCCCAGTGCTTCACAGAAGTTTATAACGCCCGGGCGTGAAAATAAAAAATTTGTATTTTTTCCACAAACATGATCTTTTAGTCACCATTTTTTTTTATTTTCCCAAGGGTAACAGGAGAAATTGGACCCCAAAAGTTGTTGTCCAATTTGTCCTGAGTATGCTGATACCCCATATGTGGGAGAAAACTACTGTATGGGCACACGTCGGGGCTCGGAAGGGAAGTAGTGACGTTTTGGAATGCAGACTTTGATGGAATGGTCTGCGGGTGTCATGTGCGTTTGGAGAGCCCCTGATGTACCTAAACTATTGAAACTCTCCACAAGTGACCCCATTTTGGACACTAGACCCCCCCACGGAACTTATCTAGATGTGTGGTGAGCACTTTGAACCCCCAAGTGCTTCACAGAAGTTTATAACGCTCGGACGTGAAAATAAAAAAATCATTTTTTTCCACAAAAAATGATATTTTTGCCCCCAATTTTTTATTTTCCTAAGGGTAACAGGAGAAATTGGACCCCAAAAATTGTTTTGCAATTTGTCCTGAGTAGGCTGATACCCTACATGTTGGGGGTAAAACACTGTTTGGGCGCATGGCAGAGCTTGGAAGGGAAGGAGCACCATATGACTTTTTCAACTCAGAATTGGCTGGAATTGAGATCAGACGCAATGTTGCATTTGGAGAGCCCCTGATGTGCCCAAACAGTGGAAACCCCCAATTCTAACTCCAACCCGAACCCCAACACACCCCTAACCCTAATCTCAGCCCTAACCCTAACCCTAGCCCAAGCCCTAACCCTAACCCTAGCCCTAACCCTAACGGAAAAATGGAAATAAATACATTTTTTTTAATTTTATTATTTTTCCCTAACTAAGGGGGTGATAACAGGGGGTTTGATTTACTATTTATGGCGGTTTTTATGTTTGGCAGCTGTCGCATGCTAAAAGACGCTTTTTATTGTAAAAATAGTTTTTGCATCACCACATATTGAGAGCTATAATTTTTCCGTATTTTGACCCACCGAGTCATGTGAGGTCTTATTTTTTGCGGGACGAGTTGACGTTTTTATCGGTACCATTTTCGGGCACGTGACATTTTTTGATCGCTTTTTATTCCGATTTTTGGGACGCAGAATGAACAAAAACCAGCGTTCCATGAATTTCTTTTGGGGGAGTGCGTTTACACCGTTCCACGTGCGGTAAAATTGATAAAGCGGTTTTATTCTTCGGTTCAGTACGGTTACAGCGATACCTCATTTAGGTCGTTTTTTTATGTTTTGTCGGTTTTATGCAATGAAAACTATTTTATATAAAAAATAATTATTTTTGTATCGCTTTATTCTGCGAGCTATAACTTTTTTATTTTTTCGCTGACGATGCTGTGTTGCGGCTCGTTTTTTGCGGGACAAGATGACGTTTTCAGCGGTACCATGGATATTTATATGCGTCTTTTTGATCGCGCGTTATTACACTTTTTGTTTGGCGGTATGATAATAAATCATTATTTTTTGCTTCATTTTTTATTTTTATTTTTTAAGGGGTTCGCTAAAGGGGTTAACTAATGGGACAGTTTTATAGGGCGGGTCGTTATGGACGCGGCGATACCTAATATGTGTACTTTTGTTTTGGTTTTTTTTTATTTTCAAAAAATGAATTTATTGGGGAATTTTTTTTTTTTTTTTTACTAATTTATTTAGCGATTTTTTTAAAATTATTTTTACACTTTTTTTTTATTTTTTTTTACTTTATTACATAGTCCCAGGTGGGACATCACTGTCCTGTGACAGATCGCTGATCTGTCACATCACAGATCACTGTGACAGATCAGCGATCTGTCACAGGCAGTGCCGAAGGCTTCCTCATGCCTGCGCTTTGCAGGCACTGAGGAAGCCAGCTTCCTGCAGGCCCCCGAAGGCCCCCGTCGCCATCTTGGATTCGGGGGCCTGCAGGAAAGGAGCCCCCCCGCAGCAGCGCTGCACATTGCGCTGCCGTGGGGGGCTCAGGGAAGCACGGAGGGAGCCCCCTCCCTGCCGATGCTTCCCTTTAACTCCCGGTACACCGCGATCGTGTTTGATCGAGGTGTGCAAGGGGTTAACGTGTCGGGGGCGGTCCATGACCGCCCCTGACACATTGTGCCGGGTGTCAGCTGTGATAATCAGCTGACACCCGGCCACGATCAGCGGCGCTCACCACGTGGGCGCCGCTGATCGCTGAGACGTACTATCCCGTCCATGGGCATAGGGGCCCAGGTCCCATGGACGGGATAGTACGTCGGATGGCAGGAAGGGGTTAAAACTCACATAGCTCGAGCTGTTTGCCAAGGAAGAATGGGCAAGAATTTCAGTCTCTCGATGTATAAAACTGATAGAGAAATACCCCAAGCAACTTGCAGCTGTAAGCGCAGCAAAAGGTGGCGCAAAAAAGTATTACGTTAAAGGGGCCGAATAATATTGCACGCCCCACTTTTCAGTTTTTGAATTTCCACAAAAAGTTAAAATAACCAATAAATTTCGTTCAACTTCATAACTGTGTCCCACTTGTTGTTGATTCTTCACCAAAAATTTACTTTTGGTATCTTTATGTTTGAAGCATCATATGTGGGAAAAGGTTAAAAAGTTCCAGGGGGCCGAATACTTTTGCAAGGCACTGTAAGCTCCTAACCTGACCTGCAAGACAAGAAAAAGGGCTTTTATTTATACTCACCTGCGGGGCAGTCCAGTCTGAGGGCTGTCAGGACAGAGAAGTACGCCGGGGAGTCTGTGTGGATGATGTAGGGAGGGCTGTCAGGACAGAGAAGTACGCCGGGGAGACTGTGTGGATGATGTAGGGAGGGCTGTCAGGACAGAGAAGTACGCCGGGGAGACTGTGTGGATGATGTAGGGAGGGTTGTCAGGACAGAGAAGTACGCCGGGGAGACTGTGTGGATGATGTAGGGAGGGTTGTCAGGACAGAGAAGTACGCCGGGGAGACTGTGTGGATGATGTAGGGATGCTTTATCCACACAAAGCAAGAAGGAGGATGGCATCGAAAGAAGATGGGAGGCGCTGGACCAAAACAATCGACGCCCCTCGGACCTGCCCCCTGCAGGAGAGTATAATAAATTGTCTTTTTCTTTTCTTGCAGGTCAGGTTGAGGGCAGAAATACAGCCTTATAGAATGCGGCATATCGGGCCTGAAAAGTGGTGGTTTACGTAAAATATGTTACTTGCTTTTTTTTAAAAAAAAAAAACGCACAGTAAAAAACTCACCAAAAAACAATTGTGGGAACTTAGGCTTATACCCATATTTGTAATTAAAACTGCATTAAAAAAACACACTAAAAAACTGTAAAATATCACATCAAATAGAGTTAAAAAAAACAAGCAAGTTCCTACAAACAAATGCACCAAAAGCAGTATCTTTTAAAAGCAATTTTCATGTAATACATGGCCATTTTTTTCTTTGTATATCTTCCTACCTTGAAAATTATATTGATCATCATTTTGCCAGTTAAGGGATTTAGCCACAATTTTTTGCCTGTGCTGCAAGAGAACTTTCATCAATGTAAATCCTTCAGGCCCAAGTAGTTCGAAGAGCTGCAAAACAAAGTACGGTAATATAAATTAACAAGCGTTATTTTAAAATATCATAACTCTTGTGTTATATATTATATCAGCTCTGTAAGCAAAAACATAAAGGGCAGTTCCATGCTGAGAAGGAATATTTTCAAAATTTTCAAATATTTTGGAAATAGTTAATTTTTTGTAAGGTGGTACTTCATTACACAAGGCATAAGGTGGCAACACTGTTTCTTTCAAATTCCATATATTTGCAAGATAGAAGTGGGTTGCATGTGAACACCTACTGTTCTTACTGGAATCATACAGGGGATGAAGCCGCATGGGTTGCGGCGATACGCGTGGGGTATGATCCTGGGTGTAGCACCCACTTGGTTATAGCTGTATTTTCACTGCGACCTTATTATTGGTTGCTCTGGAGTAATTTTTGTGTGGTACATTTGAATATTAGATTGTGGGCATTGGCCATATTGCTGTTCGCTTATTATGGCCTGTGTGCCCTAACCAGTGAATATTTAGGGACACATGCATGGAATTATTTCATGCAGTGATTGTGCAATATTAGGGCCCTTGGTCTCCATGAGCAGGTTTATGGGGTGGTTGTTGTGATTAATTGCAGTGAGGTTGGACCACATGGTTGATATACAGGTTATTACAGCATAATCTATAAGTGTGATATGCCATACTTCACTGTTATATATTGTGGGATGCTTCATATGTTTTTATTATGTTTTTAATTGTATTGCTTCATCAATAAAACATTGTTTTTGTACTGGTTCAGTGTGCGCTATTTGCAGTGGTTCTTTTTTTTCTCTTCTCCCATCTTCTAATGGTGACATCCTCTTCTTTTCTTCCCGTTGTGGCTCCTGCGCAGGCGCACTGCTCTGCCCTGTGTGCAGGCACCGGGAGAGGTCAGAGAGGACTGTGCAGGTTAATAGCATTGTGGACCTGCACGGCACCCCCACTTAGACCCCCGCTGCAAGGAGGAATTTAACTTTACTCCTCCCCACAGCGTTCCGGTTTCAGCATGGGGGTGGCGTGGGTTCAGTCACCACTCTGTGGCAGCGGGGCTCTACGTGCCGCCACCCGGCAGGTTTACAATGTGGTTATCCTGCAGATTAACCCTATATCTGAAGGCAATAGCTTCTTTTGAAGTGACAAATTTCTTTTAAAAGACATGTAATCTATTAGTAAGGCATACATTTTTATAACCATACACTCCTAAAAAAAAACTGGAAGCTACTATAGGGGTTTATGGTTTCTCTGTAACACATTGAAGCTTACATGAATACACCGTCAGTTGTGTTACATAGCAAGCTCCAAAACACCTGCTCAAGAAATGAAGGCACCATTGAGACGAAACCAGCATTATCCATCCAACTATGTTTTACCTTCCGTGATTTACATAAAACTACCCGTAGGTGGCGCGGTTATAGGACTATTATCCTGATCAAGGATCATCTATATGGGCTGAACCAAGCAAAGACAGGATTAAATCGGAGAACCGATCTACACGAGTGAACATGCTCACTGCCGAATAATGCCGAGCAGCAGAGGCAACCGGTCTGACGGTGCTTACTCCGAGTCACAAGAGAAGGAAGAGACATAGGTGTAATGTTATGTTCACATCACATTTTCTGCCACACGTCACTGGCACCATCATTGCTTCCATCCAAAGTTCTAAACAAAGGATTCAGGTGTATCCAGCAACAGGGTCATCAACTTTAATGAAGCATTAAGGAACGAATTTGCAGTGGACCACATTTTTGTCCCCACCTGAAAAAGGTGGATTAACTATACTCATTAAAGTCAATGGATACGCCTGAATCCCATTTTTCAGTGCTTCAACCAGAAACCCCGACAGACATGTGGCATGTACACGACAGTATACTATTAACTATTCACACCTCATATACAAGTGCAGTACATATTTCCATCTTCTACAACACCTACTATAGGTTGTTACTGAGACCTCATAACAAGAATCTGACTGATTACTGAGAAAACCCTAATGTGTTATCGCCGTCACATTGATCCAGGTTTCCTATTATTTCGGGGCCCCTCAGTACAACGCTACGCCTCCCAGTAATAAAGACACAAAAGTTCCTTTTACCCGACAGGGCACATACCACAGACTACTTTGTGGGCATTTGCATTTTCTCTCCTATGACAGAGTTTCTGTAGAATAGATGCAGTTATTTGCATTTTTAGTACCAAGGGGACCGAACGTCGGAATTTGATGCACAAAAAAAGAAAAATAGTTCCAGAATCAGTGGAGCAGAGCAGGCTGGAGTAGGAGGTACTCCTTTAAAAAAAAAATCCAGTGAAAGATCATTTAATTGTAAAGTACTGCAGAATAAATTAGTGCTATAAAATACATATATGTATGTATTATTTTTAAATGCTAAGCACACATATAAAATACTCAGATGCTTCTATGTAGTACTAAATCTGTGTAAACCACAAAGGCCCAGCAGCATCTAGCAGGTCACCTGTATATATGTGGAGCACCAGTTATACAGCAATATTATTATTAAATACATTCCTTAGTAGGTAAATGTGTTTGATTATAGGTATTACTGCCGGGTATAGTGGTGTTGTAATAGGTTTTATTGTAAAAGGCTTTTAAAGGACAGATATTTTTACTTGGTACAAGTTACACATATACTAGTATACATAGTTATCATTTATACGTGCGTACATGTATTATTGCTTCTGATCGCTGGGGGGGGCTCCTGCAGTCAGGCCCCCAACAATAGGATGCGGATAACCTTACAAACCCCTAGCGTCTGACAGCATCTCGAGAACAGAGCTCTTCTGTCTGAATGGCGCAGAGGTTACTTCCATTGGTGGCCACGTGCTGTACTCTGCTCCATTCTTTGCTCCGCAGAGTCCTGTTCTCACGATTACTGGAGGTCCCGGTGGTTGGATTTCCTTCAGTCCATAAATTATCCTTTATCTTGGTGTTAGGGTATAACTTAAAGGGAACCTGGGCCCAATCCACGATCAGGATGTATCAGGCACTGGATACATTATTTCAGCCATGTATGTTTACCTGGCTGCGGCATTTCCAAGAACAACAAGGTCTATAGCTGCTTGGGACTGAGGTGCACAGGAGACTGGTCAGATAACTGGATCCTTGGTGGCTTGTTCTCACCAGCTGCCCTGAAGTGACAGGTCTCTCCCTGTGTGCATATATGGGGAAATACCTGTCACTCCAGGGCTTCCGGACGGGAGAAGGTGCTGAAGACCAACCAGCTTGTCCAACTAGTCTCCGGTGCGGCACAGTCCATGGTGGTTATTGAACCAGTTTTCCTCTGGTACATCACAGTGTTAAACATATATGGTTGAGATCAAGCAGCCAATGCCTGATATATGCTGCCCGTGGTCCAAGCAGATTGTATCAACTGTCAAGTTTACTTTAAAACTTGGTAAAATACTTTTAATTGATAAACTTCACACAAAAGTACTTTAATCATTGATAAAGAAAAACAGCCCCATTTATGGATACCAAGTATATCAATTCAATATCCATGCAGGGAAACGTACAAGACGACTGCTACACTTGGGCTTCATATTTATTAAGCATCTTCACTTCAGAAAAGTATAACAGTTCTTTCAAGTTCTTAAACATGATAAGCATATAATCTGCATTAATCTTCTAATTAATGCTAGAAATAGCCATGTCACAAGACAGTTTTACCAGCATAGCGGTAATAAATATTCAAGAACATGCTCACCAAAACAAAAAATGAAGTAGAAAGTCAAATATGATTGAAACCATATTTTAAGACTCCCAGCTATATGATCATTGCTGCAAAACAAAACATCATAAAAAATATTCAGAATTTGAACAGCTACATATCTGCTGTAGCAGTGCCAGATAGGCTAGGGTTAAATCCTTGCTCTGCATTCTTTGATTAGTGCACCTAGCCAGGCTCTGCATATAACCAGACTAGGTGTTCACCTCAGTCAGTTGGGGGGAAGCTGACCAGAGTGGATTTGTGTTGGAGCTGAAGAGAGAAACAAGCCAAAATCCCTCTCTGATAAGAGATCGCACAGGCCACGTGCACAAAACTGCAAGTATAAGTGATTGCTATGGATGATAGCTGTTTTGTTACTAGATCATAGGAGTCTGAAGTAGCTAGGGTCTGAGTAGTTTAGCTAGAGTTTCGGCAAGACTTGAGATTTAGGTTTATGGTTTTGTATGGTACTATGCAACCTGTGAAAAGTAAATGTCACATTGTTTTGATACAAGAATCCGGTGCCTGTGTGCACGTTGCCTTATGCCGACCAGAGAGTGAATCCCTTCACTGCATATGTCACAATTTGATTTTTGAAAACTATAACAAAAAAACAATTACCGGTAAAAGGATTTTCCAAGAAATACATAAATCAACCATCCATGCCTAATTACTGAGTGAATCACTTATCAAGAGAAGGGGGTCCCAATTACTCATTCCTCCTCACTCACTTGATTGAATGGAGTGACTGGGTCTCCTATGACTGCTGCCAGTCAAATGTCTACGAGTCTGACAGAGGTAGCAGAGCACTTGGCAATATCCATCAGTCCTACAGTCATTAATGGAATTGAAATCTAGCATCCAAGATCTAATTGGAACAAGTGTGCATAAAGGGATACGTAACAATCACTAATAAGACCACACACTTGACCTCTGAGCCAAGAATGAGAGGATTTCAAGAAAAAATCAAATTCTACAAAATATTTATCCCTAAAGAGAATCTGTCGGCAGGATTTCACACTCCAAATTATTTATATTTGCAAGTAGCTCTTTAAAATGCAAGTCCAACAATACCTTTAAATGGTCAGTCTGTTCCTCCATTATCGAGAAATCAGCGTCTACTGATATGTCAATGAGGCTGAAGAACTATTTGTAGATCTGAAGCCTCTGTCAATCCAGCTCTATTCATCGTCCAGAACCACTTCTTCAAGCTTGACTGGTGGTTCCTTTGCCTGATGTCATACAGCATAGAAGCGGTAAGTCAAGCAGGAAGAGGAATAGAGCTGGAGTGACAGAGGTTTCAGATCTACCCACATCCATTTGAATAGCAAGACAATTACTGATTTCTCAATAACAGAGGAATAGACTAGCCATGGAAAGGAATTCCTGGACTTGTCTTTGAAAGTGCTACATGCACATACAAATCATTTGGGGGATGAAATCCTGTTGACAGATTCTTTTTTAAAGAGTTGTCCCCCTTTGGTAATTTTTTTTTTTTAACTTAAATGCATTAAGTCGGGGCTAAAAATAAGTGTTGCATTTAGGTTTCATTTAAAATGTTGCACCGCATGGCTTTCACAGGCTCTTAATTTCCCTGATCTTTCAACTTTGATGTGATCGGTGTTCACAAATCAGCTGAAAGGAGCTGAAAAGGGAGAGACAAATAAAAAGAGGGTCAAAACAAGCATACTTGCAGATTCTCAGTTTCCTCATTCTACAGCCAGCTACAGACAGTGTGACACAGAGGTTACAGAAGGCAAATGGTACAAACTTTGTAATGAAACATAATTTTAGCCCTAAATACATGAATTTAAAGGGAACTTGTCAGCAGTTTTGGCCGCTATAAGATGCAACTACCACCTTTCAGGGCTTATCTACAGCATTCTATAATGCTGTACATAAGCCCCCGGACTGACCTGAAAGATAAGAAAAATATGTTTTATTATACTCACCCGGGGGGCAGTCGGGTGCGGACCAGTCAGATGGGTATCGCAGATCCGGGTCCGGCGCCTCCCATCTTCTTGCTCATTGACTCCGCGGCATCGCGCTCCTGCGCAGGTGTACTTCTCTGCCCTGTTGAGGGCAGAGCTACATCCTGCAGTGCGCTGGGCCTCTCTGACCTTTCCCAGCGCCTGCGCTGCAAAAAGTTTTAAATAATGTATATGTTTGTAGGATTTTATGTTTTTGTACACGTTGCGGATTTGCTGCGGATTTAAATCCGCAGCATGTCACTTCTTTGCGCGGATTCCGCAGTGGTTTGGCACCTGCTCTATGACAGGTGTCAAACCGCAGGGGAAAACCGCAGATAGACCGCAGGTCATTTAGACAAATCTGTGCGGAAAAATCCGCAGCAGAATCTGCATCGTGTGCACACACCCTTAGGAGTCGAAATCGGATGTGTTTTAGTTTGAAATAAAAATCATTCTTTAATCAGAATATCGAGTTCCATCATCATCCTTCAGTAGAGCATATTGCTAGGAAAAACATTTACAAAGACTATGAGAAATAAGATTCTTTGGTTTGATGAGACGAAGATAGAACTTTTTGGTGAGAATTCTAAGTGGTATGTGTGGCGAAAACCAGGCACTGTTCATCACCTGCCCAATACAATCCCAACAGTGAAACATGGTGGTGGCACCATCATGCTATGGGCGTGTTTTTCAGCTGCAGGGACAGGGCAACTGGTTGCAATTGAAGGAAACATGAATGCGGTCAAGTACTGAGATATCCTGGATGAAAACCTGTTCCAGAGTGCTCTGGACCTCAGACTTGGCGGAAGGTTCACCTTCCAACAACACAATGATCCTAAGCACACAGCTAAAATAATAAAGGTGTGGCTTCAGGACAACTCTGTGACCATTCTTGACTGGCCCAGTCAGAGCCCTGACCTAAACTCAACTGAGCATCTCTGGAGAGACATGAAAATGACTGCCCACCAACATTCACCATCCAACCTGATGTAACTGGAGAGGATCTGCAAGGAAGAATAGGAGAGGATCCCCAAATCCAGTTGTGAAAAACTTGTTGCATCATTCCCAAGAAGACTCATGGCTGTACTAGCTAAAAAGGGAGCTTCTACTCAATAATGAGCAAAGGATCTGAATACTTATGACCATGTGATATTTCAGTTTTTCTTTTTCTAATAAATTTCCAAAAATGTCTACAGTTGTTTTATTTTTCAGTCAAGATGGGGTGCAGAGTGTACATTAATGAGAAAAAAATACCGTAAATATTTTGAATTCAAAAACAGCAATGAAAAAAAGAGTGAAAAATTTAAAGGGGTCTGAAAACTTTCTGTACCCACTGTGTATGTAAATATATATATATATATATACACATACATACACGAGTGTGTGTGTATGTGTGTATGTGTATATATATATATATATATATATATATATATATATATATATATATATATATATATATACATACATATACCAAACATTCAGATATTCAGATATACCGATATACCAATTAACCTTTGAGAAGGGAGATGCTAATGGTGAAAAAGCTCAGGAAATTATTGAAAGCGAGAGATGCTGTGAGGAGTGCTCATTTGCGAGAACGTCCTCCATTCTACCTACATTTATGTTAAGCCGGTAAATTACTTGTCAGCGCTACTCTGAGACCTCCAATATAACCAATTATGAAACAAATATGCCCAATAATGGGGAGAACAGGCAGTACTTGCAGCACAACAGTCAATCAGATGTGTTATTTGCTGTTTTCATGGATGCATTGAACCTAAAAGCTTTCTAATTATGAATCTCTTATCCGATGGACAATTGAGATAGATGCTTACTGTTCGGTTTGGTTACTACTTCCTTTAAAAGGATGACAAGTAACTAAAAATATATACTGAATGAACACGGACGTAATTGAAATGGACAAAAGAGCAAATGCTGAACAAGACACAGCACAAACCCATTAAGAATAAAAGTAGACACATTCCCCCATAAATGCGGAAGGGCGAAAAGGGGAGCGCCACAGGCATAAATTTCACTATAGCTGGAAAGTAAAATTAAATGGGCATTCGAGGACTCAGATTTTCATTTGTAATTTGTAGTTAAAGAATAACTAGTTTGTAATGGACTTTCATATTTCACTGCTCGTATAATTCCAACCAGATCACAGGGGGTCAGGGTCCTGACCCCATCAATTGCTCAAAAACTACCCCAAGGGGTGTGCAGCTCAGTAGATAGGAGCACACAGCTCATGGCTGAACGTGCCCAAAGTGAAGCATGTGCCTCACAGGTGTACTCCAAGCTGTGTGCGCATTTTCTGGGTTTCACGCTTCTTGGGGGATTTGACCGATCTGTACGGGTCTCAGAACCTGGAGCCCCACCACCGATCTGCTTTTAATTGTAAGTGCAAAGAAATCTGAAAATTCAGCACAAAAAAACTCCACAAAATGATAAAATTAAATAAGTTACTACTACACCACCCTTTTTTCTTGGTGCTTATGTTTTCAATAGAGATTTGGGCTGCATGGTGATACAGTGGTTATCAACGTAGCTTCGCAATTCTGCAGCCCTGGAAACAAATGCCAACGGGGACAACCTAGCAAAGCAACAGTGCTAACCACTCAGCCACCCTTTTATAAATACACTTCCATTCTTTCACTGACGAGACGCACAGTCATTGTGGAACATCACTTCCACCACACTGCATGTGAATAATATCTCAATGTCAGATTCTGATTATAGATTTCCCGCGGCAGAACATAAATTAATACTAAACTCATTATGGCAAAACTCATTTTTCACTTGGCATCAGAAGATCAGCATCGATGAAATGAAAGAGTGAAGTTCTCTACTCTGATACGTGAGAACATAATGTCTACCACGGAAAAGAAAGACATGGGAAGAAGTGCAAAGTGGTTTAACGGATCCTCACAGCTCTGAAGAAGTCGGTAAAGTGGACAGTTAATTGGGTCAGTTTATCTTCTCAGGGTAACAAACTCCTTCTGTGGAATGTTTTTCTCCAAGGTAAAATCTGGAGACACTTTGGTTCAGGAACATCACATCAACCTTAGTTTTTTGTGAGATAAACGGCATATACACTCACGTGACAAAAGTGATAGGAAGACGCTGCAACGAGATACGTAACCAGGCTACAGCCTGGGGAACGAGATAACAAATCCAATTGATTTCTTAATAGTTTTAGTCAAGATAAATTTACTTCTAATCGCCTCCTGACATTCACCAAATGGTGTAATCTGTCTGAGTCCAATGTTTTACCTTTTGGATAAAAAAAAAAACGGACAACTGTAACTGTAAATCTAACAAGTGAGAGATGAAGATTAAACGTCGCAAATAAAAAATCAGGTTTAGTGCAAGCTGGCATGTTCTTCAGGCAGTCTACCTCATAAAGAGCAATACAATATAACATACCGGTAATGGAAAAGAAACCAGATGGAATCAACGGATAAAGCCTCGCCTCTATCTCTACACGCTCACATGTCACTTTTCAGAGCCCACTGATAACGTATCTTTAGAAGTTGGAAAAACTAGAAAATAACATGAGCAGAGGCACAAATACATGAGAAGACATATATTACTCTACCTATAAGTAGCTTTCCTTACACAACCTTGGGTGCCCGAGATCTGAAGCACCACTTACAAGTTTAGATCTTACACTATACAAAGAAACTTTGCCGTCTTGTACAAGAGATCATGGAGCTTCGAGATCATCAAGGGCATACAAAAACATAATCCGATGAAATACAGATTGGAAAATAGAAAAATATTCAGGATTGAGAGTCCTCAGTAGTTGATACTTTTTAATGGCTAACTGAAAACATGGTAACACATTGCAAGCTTTCGAGACTACTCAGGTCTCTTCATCAGGCTAGACTAATACAAAATCTGAAGTCACATATTTATGCACAATACAGCCTAGAAAAAATGCAATAGATAAGACAAGTGACGTGAAGCAGAACTATCAATATGGGAGAGGGAGAAACATAAATATTGGACCAGTACATAGATAAGGAGTCCGGATGTTTTATGGTCCTCTGATTGGGGTCTAGTTCTGTGTTGTGATGCCCCCACGAGGTTTTAAAAGGAAATTCCTTAGTTGATGTAAAAGACATTGGTGTACTTAATTATTTGTACTAAATATCCAACTGGGGGTCTGTATGTGGGGGAGACAGGGCAAAAGCTTAGAACAAGGATGAATGCTCATCGTCACACAATAAGAGAAAAAAGAATGGATCTACCTGTGGCAAAACATTTCTGTATCCCTGATCACAGCAACGTGGATATGAAATTACTGGTATTGAAAGGTAACTTCAATTCTCAGAGAGAGAGACGAGTTTGGGAGTACAAATTTATGACGAATTTTGACACTCTCAGTGCTGGAATGAATGTGTCGCATGGATTTATGTCTTTTTACATCAACTAAGGAATTTCCTTTTAAAACCTCGTGGGGGCATCACAACACAGAACTAGACCCCAATCAGAGGACCATAAAACATCCGAACTCCTTATCTATGTACTGGTCCAATATTTATGTTTCTCCCTCTCCCATATTGATAGTTCTGCTTCACGTCACTTGTCTCATCTATTGCATTTTTTCTAGGCTGTATTGTGCATAAATATGTGACTTCAGATTTTGTATTAGTCTAGCCTGATGAAGAGACCTGAGTAGTCTGGAAAGCTTGCAATGTGTTACCATCTTTTCAGTTAGCCATTAAAAGGTATCAACTACTGAGGACTCTCAATCCTGAATATTTTTCTATCTACTGGCTAACACGGTACAAAGATATACATCTTTCCTGTATCAGATTGGAAAATATGTACTTTGTAAAGAGCGAGAAACCACATCATGTTCGCCTTGTACATGCCAGGAATACTGTAGACATGTAGTAAAGAATAGTATACGGTTGGTCAATACAGGGGCGCATACCTTTATGTGTAAACTGAGCATAAGATTTCTATAAATCTCATCCACTTGGCTGAAACTGTAATATGATGCACTGTGTGCACACGGAAATACGGAGAAGAAACAATGCACCAAATACTAATAGTGGAAATTTAGCCTTAAAGTCACAACATATTACTATTTTAGCAGTTAAATGTCTAAATAGTAGATAAGGGAAAAAAACTATATGTTATATATACACCTATTATATATATTTATATATATATATATATATATATATATATATATATATATATATATACACACACACATATATATATATATATATATATATATATATATACTAGCTGCTGGCCAGATTCTAAAGCATCGGGTACTCTAGAATATGGCCAGCGGCAGATTAAAATAAAAAATGTGATATACTTACCATCCGACGGCCTCCGGAATCTGTCCCTCCTCTCCACGCTGCCGGCATCTTCCGTTCCCAGTACTGCTTTGCGCCAAAGACTCGCGAGAGCACGACGTCATCAGTGGTATTTCGCGCAAAGCACTACTGGGAACGGAAGATGCCGGCAGCGTGAAGAGGAGGGACAGATTCTGGGGGTCGTCAGAAGGTGAGTAGATCACTATTTTTTAATTTTAATTCTATTTTTTACACGTTTATGGTACCGAGGGTCTGAAGGAGTCTCTTCTCCTCCGAACCCTGGGTACCAGCTAGCGCCGGGCATCTCTGGCTGCGTCGCCGCTGACGCCCGTGCGCCCGGAGATGACCCGCGGCAACCGCTGATCTCCCGACCGCACGGTAGCGGTGGCGTGCGTCCTGCTAATTGCGGACTGCGCCTGTTGCTGATTGGTAACGGCCGCAAGGCCACAACCAATCAGCGCAGCGGGATTTCGGTTACAGAAATGATAAGGCGTATATATATATATATATATATATATATATATATATATATATATATATATATATATATAAATAATAATTTTGTCAAGCCTACACCTTTTCCTACGGCAGCTTTTACTAACAAAATTATTTCAGAAGTTTGATAACCTTTTGCATTGTGCGTTGACATTTACTGAAATGGAATACTGGTAAAATTGCTTTGATCAATTTAATATAGATTCTAACCTTCATTAGACAGGAATTTATTTTTATTCTTTTGCTTTATAGTGGTGCCATAAATAAAAATATACCAAAATAGAGCTCTGGAAAATAAAAATCGGAACAAATGTCAATATCTGGATGCTGAAGCTGGCCTCTCAGGGATTCTGCCTGGGATCTCTTTTAAGAAAAGCTTGTATTAATAGTTTATTGAACCACCAGTCCGCACAGCAGGGCTCGACTTTCACTGTTCATTTAAATCTTTTTTTTTCCCACTTCCCCCAGCGGGCTAGCTCCAGCGAGGATGGACATTGGAAAATCAAAAAAACAACACACATTTTCTCAGTGGCTTGCAGTTCAGCCTTGCCAACATTATCTACTTCTGAGTGCAATGTTACCGTACTTTATATACATTACTTTGAAATTCATTCTTTTTTTTAATCAGATTCTTTTTATAAACCATTTTTCAAATAATTACAACCATGAGGAATATCGCCCCATCATATACAAAACCAGAAAAGATAATAACCCCGTTCCCCTCCCTTCCGAAACACAAGTCCTGGAACTGTTTGTATATAGGAAGATTAAAGAGTATCTTCTGTATACCGTATTAACACTTCCGTATATGCAAATAAGGCCAAGAGTAATTCCTCTGATTCAGAGTGTAAGCACATGCTATTTCCCATCCAGCAAATGTCCACTTCCACTGTTTATTACAAGCCTAGAAAGGAAAAAGTTTAGGATAGGGAGGCGAAAATATTTTCCAACAGAAGGGTTCCCATCGATAAACCAGGAGTCTCGATCTAAGGATCCCAGATATTGTCAAATTGAAATACATTCTTACAATGTAGGTATGTTTCATTATTTCATATCCCCACTGCCATTTTTCATTTTTTAGCTTTTATGTTTAACTCTTCTTCTAAACGTCCTAACTTTTCTAATTTTTCTGCTGACATAGATATATTATGAAGCCTTGTGTCTGCAGGACACAGTTTGTAAGTACGGTACATCATTCATTTTATCATGCAAAGCACTGGAAAACTAAGGCTAAACTAACATTCCTAAAGCACATATTTTGGGACTATAAGATGCCATTTTTTTTCCCATAAAATTTGGGAAGAAAATGGGGGTGCGTCTTATGGTCTGAATGTAGCTTACTGGGGTAGAAGGGGTGGAGCAGGGTCAAAGGAGGAGGTCACTGCTGCAGGAAGCTGGTGACGGCAGGAGTGGGACAATGCTGGGCCCCGGGCTAAGAAGAGGTGTTGTCCTAGAGGTGCGAGGCTGCAGGCCCCGGGCTGTCAAGAGTGGGAGAAGAGGGTTGCATTCACAATCCAACCAAATGGGCAGCACTTTGAACACATTTTATGAGTGGTCATAAACCAAGCACACCATTGTTTTTCTTGTGAAATTCTCAATAAGCTTGATGTGTCACATGACCCTCTTCCCATTGGAATAAAGTTGGATCCAAAATGGCCGACTTCAAAATGGCTGCCATGGTCTCCACCCATCATGAAGTTTCCCCCCTCCCATATACTAATGTGCCACAAACAGGAAGTTGATATCAACCAACCATTCCCATTTTATTTAGATGTATCCATATAAATGGCCCACCCTGTACACTGAAGAGAGCCTCATTCATGCACGGTCACCTCTCCGCACATCAAATCTTTTCTGGAGTCAGGAGACCCCCTTTCTGCTAATATCTGGGTGTTCCAGAGAAGGCCACATAGTGAACCATAGGTACTTATCTATCACTGCTCTGCACTACACCTCTACACTGCGTCAGGGACTATACATGTCAGAAGCCACCAGGCACATACAAACATGTCTATGCTGCACAGAATATAGCCACCGGCCGCAGGTTACACACTCCTATTTTAGAGAACTCAATCCTGCATTTTATTTGCTTGTTCTACATGCAGCAATACTAAGGAATGGCATCATGATGAAAGTAACGGGGGGTGTCCATGGATGCATAATACAGGAAACATATACTAGGCATGGTGTGGCCACAGCTTCCCAGCTCCTGAGCCCAATCCATACTTGTGGACACAATGTAGAATGGACTACTGCGCCCTATATCAGTAAAACAAATATGGGGGGCTGGAAGCACATTTCAAACTACCACATACAGTTCACATAAAAATAATTAGAACATATTCATAGCAGCAAAACAGGTGGAAAACAAATCACCTTTGGTCTCATATCGCATGCAAATTAGCTGGCAAGTGTCCACTGGGTGTGGCCTTCTGAGGAGAGTCCAGGTATTTTTGAACTATTTCCCTTGATGGCTAGTTTTACTGATTACCCTATGCCTGAGCCATGCGGTCAGGAGAGCAGTTAGAATGAGTTTAAAGGGAATTTGTCACTAGGATTAATCCTCTTAAGCAGGAGGCTTAATAAGCAACTGTTTCATAGTTGACCGTCACTAAGATAATAACTTTATTAATGCCTACCAAAAAAGCAGACACTATATGTGTAAATGTATAATGACTAGCGTTCTGTAGCTTACTCCAGTAACATACAGGGTCTTATCGCCACTATTCTTCCTGCCATTACTACAAATCCTGCTCTATATTATCCTTCGCTTAATTAAGTTTTAACGGAGGCTGGAAAAATTGCAAATCACAATTGTATGCAAAATCAATGCACTTAAATCTTAGCATAGACCCTACTGAGAAATCTGATTATTCACAAAGCCACCCGGGAAATAGGATTATGCATCACACATGCTAAACCCACCAAATTGAAGTTTAAAAACATTCTGATTCCTCTGCATTTTCAGGCTCTATTAAGAGTTTATTAGATTAGTAGCTTCCAGACCTCAATGTATTCTTACACAATATAGTTTGTTTTTTTATACAAGCTTTATCCATTAATTAAAGAAACAAAAAAAATCCTTGACTAATAAAAGCACAGAATTTTCAGACCTGCACAGCAACTCATTCAGGTGGGTTACTTGTGTGATGCCAATATGGTTAACGTATACCTGACACTATCACTTTATTTATGACCGCCAGTACGTCTTTTTACTGACCTGAGATATAGGAGACTAGCATCCCCATACAGGTGACAATCCAGCAGCTGTCGGCTATACACTATAGCTGACTACTTGCTGCATTACCCACGATCAGTGTTGGCAGCGTCCAAATCTGTTTAACCCCTTAGTCAATAGTGACTACATCATTTAAATGGTTAAAAGAGTGTGGGGGCTCCCTCTTTATCCCCATTGGCACCCTGAAATTATGATTGTCCTTAAATTGCCATGGCAAACATCAGGACCACACAAATAGCGGCCTTAGGGTATATGCACACACTGCGGAATCACCTGCGGGTTTTTCCCCGCGGAACCGCAGGTAAAGTGACCTGTGGTTTTCCTGCGGTTTGGCCTGCGGTTTTGCCCTGCGGTTTCACACCTCTACTATGTTAAAGGTGTGAAACCGCAGCGAATACGCAGAAACAATTGACATGCTGCGGTTTATAAACCTCAGCAAAACCGCGCGGAAAAAAACGCAGCGTGAGCACTGCGGTTTTGAAAAGCCATAGGGTTACATGGTACTGTACCATGTCTGCGGAACTGCTGCGGATCCGCAGGGCCAAAACCGCAGCGGAACCGCAGCAAAAACCGCAGCGTGTGCACATAGCCTTAGAGTCTCCCGGCTATAGCGACCCGTTCAGAAGTTAGTGGCATTTAGGTGGTAAAAATACACATTTTCATTCCTGTATTGTCACTTTGCATTAATACTTGAAAATCACCTGAAGGGTTAATAAACTACCTGACAGTAGTTTTCAGTATCTCAGGGGATGCTGTTTTTAAAATGGTATCACTTTGATTTTTTTTTCCAATATATAGGACCCCTAAAGTCATTTCAAACCTGGAAAGGTCCCTAAAGAAATAAATTTTGTACATTTTCTTGAAAAATTACTGCTCCATTTTTAAACCTCCTAAAATGCTAACAAAATAAAGTATCATTTTAAAAATGGTGCTGATGTAAAGCAGGCATGTGGGAAATGTTATCTATTAATCTTTTTCTGTGGTATGACTCTCTGGATTAAGGGGATAATCATTCAACGTTTGAAAATTGCAATCTTGTTTACACTTTTTTCAAATTTCGGATTTTTTTTATAAATAAACACAAAACCTATCAACCTAAATTTACCATTATCGTAACTTATCATGTGTCACGTAAAAACAATCTCAAAATCACTGGGATTTGTTGAAGCGTTCCAGAGTTATTACCACATAAAGTGACATTGGGTCAGAATTAAAAAATTGGCTCCGTCACTAAGGGGTTGAATAAAGACAGAGATCATCATTGGGAAGTACGGTAGTTCACATTACGTTGATTGCCCAGACAAGCAATTGTGCCGATGCAATGTCAAGGGGCTGATCTGGTCAGATATGCAGTGTGGGCCTGTGATCCCCCTTTAACAGCGCATCCTCCACAGATCCCACATGGTATGCTATGTGAGGACAGTGAAGAAAGCGACACCAGTGACTGAGCAACGGAGCTTCTTAAATACCTACAGTAGTGATGAGGAATTCCCGAGGATTAATGTTTCTCCTCACGTTATTCATAAAGCCCATCAACCTTCAGAATGTACAGCACCAACTGGAGTTTGCTGAAGGATGATGGGGATTGTAGCCATATTCAGAATAAACATCCCTGGGAGTGTGACTAGTCTACCACCTCCTTCCTCTTTCCGAACACACCCATATATACAGTAGTGGGTGTATTCTTAAGAATGAGGGGGGTGGTAGTTACAATATGACTACCTACCCAGTCATCCTTAGGAATACACATGTATACAGTACATGGATGTATTCCTAATAATAAGGGGGGCGGTGGTCAAAATGTCACTACCACCTCTGTCATCCTTAGCAATACAGTACGTGGGTGTATTACTACTAAGGATGAGGGGGGGGTGGTAGTCAAACAGGGACTGTACTGTACAGTAACTGGACAAAATCTTTACTGTATTTTAATATGACAATAACCCCCAGTCATCTTTAAGAATGCATACAGACATACGATAGGTGTATTTTGAAAATAGTGGGGGCCATAGTCAAATTTAATATATCGTAAACACTGCCCCAGCACTGTATTCCCCATAATAGTATGTCCTCCACAGATCCCCCCTAACAGTGGGTCCTCCAAAGATCCCCATAAGTGTGTCCTCCACAGATCCACATAAATGTGTCCTCCACAGATCCCCATAACAGTGTGCTGTTGTGAGTTCATTTTCCCCTTCACCGTTGATGTCTGATGAACTCCCTCTTCTGGTGAAGGAAGGTAGTGAGGCTGATTACCAAACACCTGATCTGGTAGATGATGGCTGGGTAACAGGAACTGCTGACTGGATATAAGGCAGCCGACGCCCTTCTGAGTCGCTGGTGATTTCTCTGCTGGATTCTTGGAGACCAGTCTGATTCCTGCTTCCCAAAGATAAGTTTTTGCTCTGCTATTGAACTTATTAGTTTTGTTTACCTTGTTTTTTGGAGTTCAGCCATCCCCGGTCGGGGGTGTGCTGAGTTCCATTTTTGTCTCTGATCAGTTTGTCTCTTTGCTCTGTCTTCAGAATTTACCTGAGTGCTGATATAGTCATTTTGAAGTCCTAGCGACTTCAAGGCCTGTTTTTCCTATCAGACAGTTGGGTCATTTTTCGGTAGGGTTTTTTGCGGATTGCAGACAGCAGCTTTTCTATCCTGTCCTTTTTAGTTAGCTTGTGCCCCATCGTTTGCTCAACCTATCTTTCTATCTGTGTTAGTGTTTTCATCTTGCTTCACCGTCATTATATGTTGGGGGCTGCCTATTGCTTTGGGGTCTGCTCTGGGGCAGTTTAGTTTTCCCCTTTCTTTCTTTAGGCCTATTTAGTTCTCCGGCTGTGATCGAGGGGTCTAGGGCATCATAGGAACCCCCCACGGCTACTGTTAGTTGTTGTGGATAGGATCAGGGGTCTGCAATCCGATAGCTACTAACCTCTCCGGTTTTCTGGACCTAGCTTGTATTTTTGTTTTTTCCTCCTTCGGTGACTCATTCATAACAGAATCAAAAATGGAACTCAGCACACCCCCGACTGGGGATGGCTGAACTCCAAAAAACAAGGTAAACAAAACAATACTAATAAGTTCAATAGCAGAGCAAAAACTTATCTTTGGGAAGCAGGAATCAGACTGGTCTCCAAGAATCCAGCAGAGAAATCACCAGCGACTCAGAAGGGCGTCGGCTGCCTTATATCCAGTCAGCAGTTCCTGTTACCCAGTCATCATCTACCAGATCAGGTGTTTGGTAATCAGCCTCACTACCTTCCTTCACCAGAAGAGGGAGTTCATCAGACATCGACGGTGAAGGGGAAAATGAACTCACAACAGTGTGCCCTCTACAGATCCCCATAAATGTGTCCTCCACAGATCCCCCATAACAGTGTGCCCTCCACAGATCCCCCATAAATGTGTCCTCCACAGATCTTCTTTTAATAGTGTGTCCTCCACAGATCCCCCTTTATCAGTTGTCCTCCACAGATCCCACATGGTATGCTATGTGAGGACAGTGAAGAAAGCGACACCAGTGACTGTGAGCAACTGAGCTTCTTAAATACCTACAGTAGTGATGAGGAATTCCTGGGGCTCCCTGACAACTAGGAAAGTGTTGTACCTGAGGATTAAAGTTTCTCCTTAATTTTTCATAAATATTGTTCATGTTTCTTACAAGGCTGATGTTGACTGCTGTTGAGTCTACATTGCTAAAATAATATTATTATTTTATATTTTAGACTCCAGGGCTGTGGAGTCGGAGTAGTGGAGTCAGAGTCAGTGTCCATTTCAGTGGTTTCGATATAAATTGGACCGACTCAGACTACTGAATTATACAATAAGGGTATGTGCACACGTAGTTTTTTGGTGGTGCGGATTTTGTAGTAAAATCCGCAGATAAATCCACAGGACTAAAGTCCTGCGGTTTATCTGTGGATTTGCCTGCGGTTTTGCCCTGCGGTTTCACACCGCATAATGGATGAGGTGTGAAACTGCAGCGTTTCTGCACAAAAGAATTGACATGCTGCAGATTGTAAACCGCAGCAAAACCTCAGCATGTGCACAGCGTTTTTCAGTTCACCATTGAAAACAATGGTACTGTACAACGCACCTAAATCTGCTGCGGACCCGCAGGGCCAAAACTGCTGCGGATCCGCAGCAGAATCCGCACCGTGTGCACATGGCCTAAATTGGGTTCAGTAGTTCAGTGCAGGATGTGCAGTAAATGTTTCCATAATAATTTGGGAAAGTTATGAAATTTCCTATAAATGTCTGTTATGTTCCTGATCTAAGGATCTTGGCTTGTAGCTGAGATGAATTTGTGCTGCACTTTATGTACATACTCAGTAGTGATCAGTGTTATGGGGTAGGGAGTCAGAAGTCTGGGAAATTGAGGAGTCTCAGCCAGAGTCGGAGTCTGACGTTTGGCTCGCAGACTCCATAGCCCTGCCTGTGGAGAGATCTTAAAATTGCTGTTGGGAGAAGACATCCTTCAAATATGAGACACCTGGAGTAGTTTGCAAAAGAAGAGAGGTCGAAAATTCCAGCTGAGAGATGTAAGAAGCTTGTTGATGGTCATGGGAAGCGATTGTCTGCAGTTATTTATTCCAAAGGGTGTGCAGCCAAATATTAAGCTGAGTTTTCCAACAATTTTGTCCGGCCCATTTTTGTGGTTATGTGTGAAATTATGTCCATTTTGCCTTTTTTCTCTGTTTTTTTTTTTGTGTTGTTCCAATACACACAAAGGAAATAAAAATGTGTAATTGCCATAATTTTCTGAGAAAAACACTTCATTTTCTGGAACAATTTAAAGGGTGCCAACACTTTCGGCCATGACTGAATATGAACTAAAATCATCACCAAGCTTCGGATGGTAAGGTACAGCAGTAAAGAAACGGAGAAGCCATGCTGTAGATTGAAATGAACCTTTCCAGTCTGTCATTCACCAAACTTACCGTATGTTTATTGTACTCATACCCAAACCTTTTTTTCACATGTACAGTGCCCTGGAATAAATGGCAATATAAAATAACAAAAAAAAATCTAATATATAGAATTTATATTAAATACAATCTATCTATATATTGTAAGACAGCGCTTACTGAGTGTGTTGTGGGACACTCGCTTGGCAACGGGATTAAAGCACGTCGGCACATTTTTCTCACACAAACAGTCTATCTGGTATATTTCCAGAGCATAAACCGCACCACAAACAGTTCATTATATACATCAACGGAACATAATAACCACCGACAGTCTGATCCAGTTGCAGATACTTCTTCCCCCTTGCTGGAGTTACGTTCCTGGAGCTCCTGCTCCACACACTGACTCCTGTCAGTCCTCTCTCCTGGGGAAGCTGTCCTACTGGGTTCACCGTCCTTGTGACCGGGGCACTCCCGACAGTTCAGACCCTCAGAAGAACGGTAGCTTCCCGAAGCAGTGCCGTCACGGACTGTGCACATACGGCCTCTCCATATGCTTTTCAGGAAGTCCACTCCTAGGGCCTTCCAACACACAGGCCTTCAGGTCCAAGACCTCTCCATGTGCTATTCAGGAAGCTAGGACCTTCCAACACGCAGGCCATCTAGGACCTTACACACTGACCATTCAGGTGCACACACACTAACCATGTGACCAAAACCTTGGTCATATTATGTAGCTGTAAACAACCCCATAGGTGGGCGGTGTATGTGTGGTTAATCAGTCTCGCCCAGCTCTCTGACTAACCCTGTAAGCCCCCCTAGTAAACTTCGTCCTTAGCCCTGATTTCCCGCTTTCTCCCTCCACAGCCCCGTTCTCTTCCTTCACAGCCCTTCTCTCACCCGTCCACAGCCCCGTTCTCTTCCTTCACAGCCCTGCTCTCCTGCCTTCTCCCTCTACAGCCCCGCTGTCTTCCTTCCTTCACATCCCCGCTCTCCATGCACCGCACGCGGTGACGCCGGGACCAGGAGAGAGAGGTTTGCAGATTGTTCGGCCAGAGTGGGCGGAGCTAGAGCGGAGCTGCAGCGCATGTGATTGGGCGGCTTGCAGGGGCGTGGCCTAGTGTGGGTGGTCGGAGTGGGCGGAGCTTGTCAGAGTGGGCGGAGCTAGAGCGGAGCTGCAACGCGTGTGATTGGGCTGCCTGCGGGGGCATGGCCTAGCGCTGTAGTAGGCCTCAGTATAAGCCAGTGACTAAAATTAGGCCGGGAAGCTGCAGGGGAGAGGGGGGATAGCGCAGTTGGCGATGGGGAGCGCTGACTGAGCCGGGACAGGGCTGGGAGGGTGCTGGCACTATTTGGCCCCTGTCCTGAAGACTGTCTTCCTCCACAGCCCTGCTCTCCATGCACTGTCCTGCTGTATCCGTCCTCAGCCCCGCTCTCCATCCACGTCCCATGCTGCTGCTTCGTGATTGGTTGGTGTCCTACTCTGCTGCTTCGTGATTGGTTGGTGATACACACACACACATTCAGATTTATATATAGAGATCGTCAAAAGACTGGACCAATCCACCCCAAGTTTGACACATAAATCAAGTATTTCAGAAAGTTTTGCACCATGTTTCGGAGTTCTAAACCTACCAATAAAGACCTTCACAAAAAAAAAAGAAAGAAATGAATCACAAATGCAGATCCCTGAACCAATCTGCCCCAGTTTGAACATGGGTAAATCAGCCACTATGGAAAGTGTTACAACAGGTTTCAGCTCTCTATTTAGACATACCTAAATGACAATTCGGCACCAAATTTGGCACATAGGTAGATCAGACACTCCGGATGGTACCAGACCAGTTTTTCAGCTATGCTGTGCCTACCATTCATGATATTGGCCATTTGAGAAAAGCGGAACACAAATGCAAATATTAATTTATAGCCAAACAACTGGACCAATAGATAAATCAGGAACTTCGGAAGGTTCTACTTTGGCCTTCAACTCTATGTCCTATTATTATTAACACAGTTACAAAAAAATATAGTATAAAAGCATTCAAGATATTCACCCTAAGAAAGCAAACACAAAAACTACCGTAACATTAATTTACAGCCAATCGACTAAATAAATTTGTCCAGATTTGTAATGTAGGTAAACCAAACACTTCAGAAGATTTTTCACTAAGTTTCTCTAGGACCTACCATTTCTTGAGATATTTGCCAAAACAAGGAACATGCAAATATTTACAGTCAAACAACTGGACCAATCTATCCAAACTTTGCCGTAGAAGTAAATTAGCAATTTCGGAAGGTTTTACTCCAGGTTTCAGCTAATTTCTACTATTTTTCTTGAGTTAATTTGCTAGAAAATGGGAATACGAAAGCAAAAAATACTAATTTACCGCTAAACAACATGACCAATCTGTATAAAATTAGTCATATAGGTAGATTGGGTGCTTCCAAACTTTCAAAAACAAATTTCACCTCTCTTGAACCTGACGTTCTCAAGATAGTCTCCAAATAATATAAAACACAAACCCCAAAGCAAATATTTATTTACAGCCAAACATCTGAACCAATCTATCCAAAATTTGCCACATAAGTAAATCATGCACTTTGGAAGGTTTTAACTCTCTTGGACTGATCAGTTGGCTTTGTTTAACCATACATAATAAGCTGAACCAAAAGATGGTGGTGAAGCCAGATAAAATACCAGTAGTAATAGTTTTACGCCTTGTACTTCAAATCTTTCTTTGCTTTTTTCTCCCCAATGATCCCTTGTAAATCTGCTTTGTGTCATGGTGTTCCTAAAGACTTCTCCAATAGTTACCTCTAGGTGAATGCAGTACTTTGTATCGTATGGGAGTATATAATACGGTGCTGCAATACAGAGTCCATTCGCACAGTGTCGCCATGAGCATGAGCACCAACTAGTATTTTTTTAAATATCCAATACTGCTGTCAATTTTTCTTAAGTGCCATATCAGTATTCATTATTCTTCACAAGTATACTATAGCAGATATGGGAACATATGATGAAGAAGGCACTTCAAAGAAATTAAAAGAGAGCAACACACAAGGCTTCTGAGGCCTGATCTAAACACTCGCACAAGAAGCCCCCTCGGGAGGCCACATATAAGCCTTGTGATTACTGATAGATACACGGAGAGGAAGACTGTCTTGCGGTTTCCTTTCAAATCAATTTACTTGTCTAATATGTACTGAAACAAGTTATAAGCTTCAATAATAACACTTTATCCCACTGAAATTACAACCGAGAAATTGCTTCTCTGCAGCGATGCAATCAAACCCAGCGTATGCCCTCAGCATAGGTAACCTGTCAATTAATGTGCTCACTTGTGAAAGCGAAATGTCGAGTGAGCTTTTAAATTCTCAAGTACCTGCTTTTAACCTTATGTACAGCCCACTGAATTAATTATAGCATACAGAAATAAATAATCCTCCCATTACAAGCAGTCTTAATTAAGTTGTAAAGTGACCTTGGCTTTGGCATTGTAAAAGTAGTTAACAAATAAGGTGCCTCAAAAGAAAAAGCTATTAATTACTCCCAAAGCTATTACCTCCAAGAAAGAGCACCAACAGTATTTTCTTAAGATGAAGATAAAGCACAACCATGCGGTCCATCCACATAACAAGAAATCCACCAATGCAGCTTATAATTAAACATAAAATGGGTTTACTGGGTGCCGAAACTATAATTCATTTTGATGTCCATTTTTTATCTCTACTCTGATTCCAAGAAACATAAAGCAGGGCGCACCGACACTGCCGTGTTCATTTCCAATCCAGATTACAAGGAGTAATGATGTAGAGAGAAAAACCAGGCTACGTGACCATACAAAGTGATTACATTACATCTTCAGCCACTTAACATAAGCAAGGCCCTGATGTCCTGTATAATATTTCCTATTTTTTTCATGTACAGGTGAAACAACTATAACTTTTTAGTGTTATTAAGTTGTTAAATTGAACTTAGACCTACCTGTAGGACAAATAAGGCGTAAGCTTCAATTTACCTTTTCTTTCTGCCTTCAGCAATACTGACCTTTATGTTACGAAAAATAAGCATAAATATAATATACAGTTTGTGCTCAAAAGTTAACATATCCTGGCAGAATTTTTGCTTTCTTGGCCTTTTAGCAGAGAATATGGATGACACCAAAACTTTTCCTCCACTCATGGTTAGTGATTGAGTGAAACCATTTATTGTCAAACTACTGTGTTTTCTCTTTTTAAATCATAATGACAACCCAAAACATCCAAATGACCCTTGATCATAAGTTCACATACCCTGGTGATTTTGGCCTGATAACATGCACAGAAGTTGACACAAATGGGTTTGAATGGCTACTAAAGGTAACATCCTCACCTCTGACAACTGCCAGGAAAATTGTTCAGATTGCAAAGAAAAACCCACAAATAACATCAGCTGAAATACTGGACTCTCTGAAAACTAGCGGTGTGGCTGTATCAAGATGCACAATAAGGAGGCACTTGAAGAAAAATGGGCTGCATGGAGGAGTCGCCAGAAGAAAGCCAAATGACCCTAATCAAAAGTTCACATACCTCATTTCTTAATACTGTGTATTGCCCCCTCTAACATCATTGACAGCTGGAAGTCTTTTGTGGTAGCTGTGGATGAGGTTCTTTAATTTCTCAGATGGTAAAGCTGCCCACTCTTCTTGGCAAAAAGCCTCCAGTTCCTGTAATGTCCTGGGCTGTCGAACATGAACTGCGCGCTTAAGATCTTCCCAGAGAGGCTCAATGATATAGGTCAAAAGACTGAGATGGCCACTCCAGAACATTCACTTTGTTCTGCTGTAGTCAATGACGGGTCGACTTGGCCTTGTGTTTTGGATTGTTGTCAGGTTAGAACATCTAAGTAAGTCCCATGCGCAGCTTCTGGGCTGACTGCAAATTTGCCTCCAGTATTTGCTGATAACATGCTGCATTCATCTTTCCTTCAACTCTGACCAAGTTTCCTGTGCTTTTATAGCTCACACATCTCCAAAACATCAGTGATCCACCTCCGAGCTTTACAGTAACAATGGTGTTCCTTTCATAATAGGCCTTGTTGACCTCTCTCCAAATGTAATGTTTATGGTTGTGGCCAAAAAGTACAATTTTGGTCTCATCACTCCAAATTACCTTGTTACAGAAGTTTTGAGGCTTGTCTCTGTGCTGTTTTGTGTATTGTAGGCGACATACTTTGCAGCATTTGCACAGTAATGGCTTTCTTCTAGCAACTTGACTATGCAGCCCATTTTTCTTCAAGTGCCTCCTTATTGTGCATCTTGAAATAGCCACACCGCTAGTTTTCAGAGAGTCCAGTATTTGAACTATGTTTGGCATTTTCTCCATGGGTGTCTTTCTAGCCGGAACCAATACATGATTACATATATATGTATGC
Organism: Dendrobates tinctorius; assembly: GCF_039654945.1. Taxonomy (NCBI): domain Eukaryota; kingdom Metazoa; phylum Chordata; class Amphibia; order Anura; family Dendrobatidae; genus Dendrobates; species Dendrobates tinctorius. The sequence continues at coordinate 6,066,056 of NW_027361779.1, read as the reverse complement.
ATAAAAAGACAGAAACAATCAAAAAGAAAGTCTAGCAGAGTGTGCCTCTTAAAAAATCAGAAGCCTTGTACTCCACCCAGCCTCACATTAGAAATGGCATGTGCAGTGCTAGAAATATCAGAATCAATGAGACCGATTCATCAAGACTGGCGTGAACAATGAAGAGGTGCACGCCTCTTTATGAATCAGGAGCGCCAAGAGAGTGATGTATGTGTTAGGCGTCGGGTTCCTGTCGCTGCACAGCGGGAATCCCGAGCATTGCTTCCGGCGGTCTCCAAATCCTCTTCAGCAGACTCGTCGGTCCCGGCGCTCTGCCCAGACTAGCTCTGCGGGTTTGGTTGCTGCTGCCACCTCTGGTCCAGCTATAGCAACGCATGCTGGTCAGCAGCGAGCTACTCCAGGGACTAAGTCCTCCATTCGGTCCACTGAGCATGGCTGTGGGACGATCTCCCATTGGAGATCGGAGGTCACGTGCTCAGGTCCTTCTCCAGCTTGGATTGGACCATCAGGAAGGTCCCAGAAGGACGCTGCTATAAAAGGGTTGCATGGCCGCTCGGCCATGCGCTAGTATAGACTGCATTACCAGACTATGAGGAGTGAGTGTTGTATGCATGTATGAATATCTCTGTTGAATGACTCGTTAAGAAACCCCTACCCTTGGTACGCATGTGTTGTGGAGCCTAGCCTGTTAAGCGCCCAGGCTTAGGTGTAGGTAGAGGCAGAGTCTGAAACTGGCATCAGTGTCCATCGGTGGCTCTGCACACCATGGTGCACGTGCTCGACACTCCACCATAGTCAGTGTCTATAGTGGGGTCCGCAGGTGCGACGCAGCGCGCTGAGAAGGTCTAGAGGGACTCTGACCCAGTGTCCTTAGGGCAGAGTTCTGTGACCGCATTCTGTGCGCTCCGTTGCCGAGCTCTGTGAGCTAAACAGGCTCTGGCATTTATGTTCTGCGGTGGTGCGGCTCTGTGAGGTAACAGAGTTCCCCCTGTACACACCGGGTGACGTTCTTCCTTTATACCGCCATATAGGGTCCACCATTACCTAGCAGCAGCATACCACGTCTGCACGGTGGACCCCGGGTGGCGATCGCACTTTTTCATATTGTATATTTAGTGCGATCCGCAACCCTAACAGTATATCTCTGTGTGAACTTCGCCATAAATCCTACTCTTCCCCCTGCTAGAGAAAGATTTATGGCGTACTGAACACTGCAGCTCATCATGAATTTGAAAACTGGCAGCCATTACATCCCAGTCTCACTCTCACTCCAGTTACGTTGATTTCGGTGGAGTTGGGATAAACTGGCGTGAAATTTTGCAACTTTTAAAAGCTTTATGCCAAAATTCGGGTGTGAAATCTTTGTTTAGTCAGGTAGGGTAAGTGCAGAATTTCATTTTCTGTAGAAGGACTTCTAGGGCCCCAGAAGAAAAGCTACTCAAGTTTTTTGTTTTGTTTTTTTCATAATGTGCTCAAGAAAATAACTATAATATTGGAATGGCTAAGAAATCTGCAGTATTGGGGTGGAGCATTTTTGCTTTGCAGCGCTAGGGTCTCGAGTTCAAATTCCACCATGGACAACATCTGCAAGAAGTTGATATGTTCTCCCCAAGTTGGCATGGATTTCCTCCATTTTCCTCCAAAAAGACATACAGTGACTTAAGAAAGTATTCGGCCCCATGGAACTTTTCAACTTTTTCCCACATATCATGCTTCAAACAAAGATACCAAAATGTAAAATTTTGGTGAAGAATCAACAACAAGTGGGACACAATTGTGAAGTTGAACAAAATTTATTGGTTATTTTAAATTTTTGTGGAAAGTCAAAAACTGAAAAGTGGTGCGTGCAATATTATTCGGCCCCTTTACTTTCAGTGCAGCACACTCACTCCAGAAGTTCATTGTGGATCTCTGAATCATCGAATGTTGTCCTAAATGACTAATGATGATACATATAATCCACCTGTGTGTAATCAAGTCTCCATATAAATGCACCTGCTCTGTGATAGTTTCAGGGTTCTGTTTGAAGCACAGAGAGCATCATGAAGACCAAAGAATCATAGAATCATAGAATCATAGAATCGTAGAGTTGGAAGGGACCTCCTGGGCCATCTGGTCCAACCCCCTGCTCAAAGCAGGATTCGCTAAATCATCCCAGTTAGATGTCTGTCCAGCCTTTGTTTGAAGACTTCCATTGAAGGAGAACTCACCACTTCTCGTGGCAGCCTGTTCCACTCATTGATCACTCTAACTGTCAAAAAGTTTTTTCTAATATCTAATCTGTGTCTCCTCCCATTCAGCTTCATCCCATTGCTTCTAGTCTTTCCTTGTGCAAATGAGAATAAAGTTGATCCTTCTACAATGTGACAGCCCTTTAGATATTTGTAGACAGCTATTAAGTCTCCTCTCAGTCTTCTCTTTTGCAAACTAAACATTCCCAAATCCTGCAACCTTTCCTCATAAGACAGGGTTTGCAGACCGGTCACCATTCTGGTCGCTCTTTTCTGAACTTGCTCCAGTTTGTTGATGTCTTTTTTAAAATGTGGTGCCCAAAATTGGACACAATATTCCAGATGAGGTCTGACCAAAGAGGAGTAGAGGGAAATAATTACTTCACGTGATCTAGACTGTATGCTTCTGTTAATACATCCTAGAATTGCATTTGCCTTTTTTGCTGCTGCATCACACTGTTGACTCATATTCAGTCTGTGATCTATTAGTATACCCAAGTCTTTTTCACATGTGCTGTCACTTAGCCCTATTCCTCCCATTCTATATATGCTTTTTTCATTTTTATTGCCCAGATGTAGTACTTTGCATTTCTCCCTGTTAAAAACCATTCTGTTAGTTGCTGCCCACTTCTCCAGTTTATTTAAATCTTTTTGAATCCTCTCTCTCTCTTCTCTAGTATTAGCTATCCCTCCTAGCTTTGTGTCATCAGCAAATTTAATCAGTTTACCCTCAATTCCTTCATCTAAATCGTTGATAAAGATGTTGAACAATACAGGGCCCAGGACAGAGCCCTGTGGTACCCCACTTGAGACATTCTTCCAACTGGATGTGCAGCCATTTACGACCACTCTTTGGGTCCGATCACTAAGCCAGTTATGAATCCACCTAACAGTTGCCTTGTCCATTCCATACTTAGTCATTTTTTCAATAAGGATTGTATGAGAGACTTTGTCAAATGCTTTGCTGAAGTCAAGATATACTATATCTACAGCATTTCCTTGATCCACCCAATCAGTAATACCATCATAGAACGAAATTAAATTAGTCTGACATGACTTATTAGTTACAAACCCATGCTGACTCTGTTTAATCACTTCATTCTTATCCAGGTATTGACATACATGTTGTTTAATAATTTGTTCAAAGATCTTTCCTGGTATAGAAGTCAGACTCACCGGCCTATAGTTGCCTGGGTCCACCTTCTTCCCCTTTTTGAAGATAGGAACAACATTTGCTCTTCTCCAGTCTTCTGGCACTTCTCCTGTTCTCCAAGAATTTTCAAAGATTATGGAGAGGGGTTCAAAAATTTCTTCTGCTATCTCCTTCAGTACTCTGGGGTGTAATTCATCTGGACCTGGAGACTTGAATACATTTAGGTTAGCTAAGTGTTTCCTCACTATCTTTCTGTTTATAGATATCCTGGATTCTTCTATTCCCTTAATAGGACAGTGAATAACAGTTGATGTTACATTTCCTTTCTGAGAGAAAACAGATGCAAAATAGGAATTTAAAAGTTCAGCCTTCTCAACATCCTGTCTTACCATTTCATCATTTTCATCCTGTAAAAATCCTATAGCATCTTTGACTTTTCTTTTACTTTTGACATATCCCCAAAATCCTTTATTATTGCTTTTGACATCTCTTGCAAGCCTCAATTCATTTTCAGCTTTAGCTAATCTGATTTGTGCCTTGCAGGTTCTGCAGACAGCATTATATTCTTCTTTAGATATGCCTCCTTCTTTCCATTTTATAAACATTTTTTGCTTCCTTTTTAGCATGTGCTTAAGTTCTGTGTTCATCCATCCTGGTTTCCTTAAATGCTTCCTATTCTTCCCTCTTTTCGGAATTGTTAACAACTGTGCTTTGAGAATTTCATTTTTCAAGATTTCCCATCCTTCCTGGACATTTTTGTCTTTAAGGATATCCAGCCATTGGATCCCTCCAATTCTCTTTCTGAATCCCTTAAAATCTGCCTTTCTGAAATCTAACCTTGACGTCTGAGTCTTCACAGGTCTTCCGCCTCTAGTTATCCAAAATTCTAAAATAGCATGGTCGCTACCTCCTAGGGTCCCAGCCACTTTTACCTCCTCAACCATTTCCTCCCTGTTTATAAGGATTAGATCCAAGGTAGCAGTTCCCCTTGTTTTCTCCTTTACCTTTTGGAAGATAAAGTTGTCAGCAAGAGAGGATAAGAATTTCCTTGACCTGTTAGTTTTGCCTGAGAGAGATTCCCAACAAATGTCTGGATAGTTGAAATCTCCCATGACAACTATGTCATATTTTTTGGAGAACTTGGCCATTTGATGCATAAAGAGTTCATCCATATCTTCAGCTTGCACAGGCGGCCTGTAGTAAATGCCTACAATGGTGTCCTTTCCATTGTTCTGTCCTTGTATTCTTACCCAGACAGTTTCCACAGAACTCCCAGTCTCTGAAGCTTCAATCTCTGTGCAGATATACGCATTTCTAACATACAATGCGACACCCCCTCCTCGTTTATCAAGTCTGTTTCTTGCAAATAAGTTGTATCCTTCTAGTCTTGTATTCCAATCATGTGTATTGTCCCACCAAGTTTCAGTGATTCCAATGACATCATATTTCTTTTCCTGTGTTAGTAGTTCCAATTCTCCTTGTTTGTTGCCCATGCTTTGTGCATTAGTATAGAAACATTTTAGTTTGTGATTGGTTTCCCTTTCTCCAATATTTTTTTTAATTAGATTCTTTCGTCTTTGTTCTTCCTTTCCACTTCTAATAGCAGAGTTCTCAGTAGCATTTGTCAGGTGTATGGCTTTTTCTGGTCTTTTGCTTCCCTTCCCATGTTGTTCTAGTTTAAAGCTCTCCTTACAAGTGTAGCAAGGCGACTTCCAAATACCTGCTTTCCAGTCTTCGTAAGGTGCACCCCATCTCTAGCAAGTAGTCCATCGTATAAGTAGTTCACTCCGTGATCCAGAAATCCAAATCGTTGCTGACGGCACCATCGACGTAGCCAGTTGTTCACCTGCAGAATCTTATTCCACCTCCTTGTTCCATGGCCATCCACTGGGAGGATGGAAGAGAAGACCACCTGCGCTCCCAGTTCTTTCACTTTCTTGCCTAAGTCTTCAAAGTCTCTGCAGATGGTTTCCAGGTCGTTTCTTGCGGTGTCATTTGTCCCCACATGTAGTAGCAGGAATGGGTAGTCATCTGTAGGTCTGAAGAGTCCTGATATCCTGTCAGACACATCTTTAATTTTTGCACCTGGAAGACAGCACATTTCTCTTGAAGTTATATCCGGTCTGCAGATAGCGGCCTCTGTTCCTCTCAACAGGGAATCCCCCATGACCACCACTCTCCGTTTCTTCTTCACAACATTTTTCTTTCTCCATCCAGGAGGACTCTGAAGGCGTACAAGGTTGCTGTTTGTTGGCAAAGTCTTATCCTGATGTATTTCTTCATCGTTTTCCTGCGTGAGAGCCTGGTACTGGTTTCTGAGCAGTATGGGTGCTGACTGCCTCCTGATCCTCCTGCTTCTCTGGGTCACATGTCTCCATTCCTCTGTTTCTTCAGGTGCACTTCGAATTTCTTCTCTTTCTGTAACATGAAGAGATAATTCTGCTCTGTCCAAGAACTCTTCACCTTCCTTAATGATCTTCAACGTAGCTAACCTCTCTTCGAGATTTTGCAACTTTTCCTCCAACAGGGTCACAAGCTTGCATTTGTGGCATGTGAAGTTTGGCTTTTCCACTGGTAAATCTGTGAACATGTAGCAAGAAATGCAGCTCACCAAATGGCTCCTGGCCTCTTCCATCTTGAGATTTCTTAAAAAGATGAAAGATGAGCCAAAATTCGCGCGCTGACAGGCGCGCGGTTTCTCCGATTTCCTCTTTTCAGCTGCAACGGCCAAAACCCAGTGATCGTTGAGCTCGCGGAGACTCTTCACTTATCCCAGAAGGCACTGGGAATATGCAAATGATCTCCTCAAGACTCTTCCCCTGGTTTCTCCGATTTCCTCTTTTCAGCTGCAACGGCCAAAACCCAGTGATCGTTGAGCTCGCGGAGACTCTTCACTTATCCCAGAAGGCACTGGGAATATGCAAATGATCTCCTCAAGACTCTTCCCCTGGTTTCTCCGATTTCCTCTTTTCAGCTGCAACGGCCAAAACCCAGTGATCGTTGAGCTCGCGGAGACTCTTCACTTATCCCAGAAGGCAGTGGGAATATGCAAATGATCTCCTCAAGACTCTTCCCCTGGTTTCTCCGATTTCCTCTTTTCAGCTGCAACGGCCAAAACCCAGTGATCGTTGAGCTCGCGGAGACTCTTCACTTATCCCAGAAGGCACTGGGAATATGCAAATGATCTCCTCAAGACTCTTCCCCTGGTTTCTCCGATTTCCTCTTTTCAGCTGCAACGGCCAAAACCCAGTGATCGTTGAGCTCGCGGAGACTCTTCACTTATCCCAGAAGGCACTGGGAATATGCAAATGATCTCCTCAAGACTCTTCCCCTGGTTTCTCCGATTTCCTCTTTTCAGCTGCAACGGCCAAAACCCAGTGATCGTTGAGCTCGCGGAGACTCTTCACTTATCCCAGAAGGCACTGGGAATATGCAAATGATCTCCTCAAGACTCTTCCCCTGGTTTCTCCGATTTCCTCTTTTCAGCTGCAACGGCCAAAACCCAGTGATCGTTGAGCTCGCGGAGACTCTTCACTTATCCCAGAAGGCACTGGGAATATGCAAATGATCTCCTCAAGACTCTTCCCCTGGTTTCTCCGATTTCCTCTTTTCAGCTGCAACGGCCAAAACCCAGTGATCGTTGAGCTCGCGGAGACTCTTCACTTATCCCAGAAGGCACTGGGAATATGCAAATGATCTCCTCAAGACTCTTCCCCTGGTTTCTCCGATTTCCTCTTTTCAGCTGCAACGGCCAAAACCCAGTGATCGTTGAGCTCGCGGAGACTCTTCACTTATCCCAGAAGGCACTGGGAATATGCAAATGATCTCCTCAAGACTCTTCCCCTGGTTTCTCCGATTTCCTGTTTTCAGCTGCAACGGCCAAAACCCAGTGATCGTTGAGCTCGCGGAGACTCTTCACTTATCCCAGAAGGCACTGGGAATATGCAAATGATCTCCTCAAGACTCTTCCCCTGGTTTCTCCGATTTCCTCTTTTCAGCTGCAACGGCCAAAACCCAGTGATCGTTGAGCTCGCGGAGACTCTTCACTTATCCCAGAAGGCACTGGGAATATGCAAATGATCTCCTCAAGACTCTTCCCCTGGTTTCTCCGATTTCCTCTTTTCAGCTGCAACGGCCAAAACCCAGTGATCGTTGAGCTCGCGGAGACTCTTCACTTATCCCAGAAGGCACTGGGAATATGCAAATGATCTCCTCAAGACTCTTCCCCTGGTTTCCACAACAGGCAGGTCCGTGATACTGTTGTGGACAAGTTTAAAGCCAGATTTGGATACAAAATGATTTCCAAAACTAACGTCCCAAGGAGCACTGTGCAAGAGATCATATTGAAATGGAAGGAGTATCATACCACTGCAAATCTACCAAGACCCGGCCGTCCCGCTAAATTTTCATCTCAAACAAGGAGAAGAATGATCAGAGATGCAGCCAAGAGGCCCATGATCACTCTGGATGAACTGCAGAGATCTACAGCTGAGGTGAGACAGTCTGTCCATAGGACAACAATTAGTCGTACACTGCACAAATCTGGCCTTTATGGAAGAGTGACAAGAAGAAAGCCATTTCTCAAAGATATCCATAAAAAGTGTTGTTTAAAGTTTGCAACAAGCCACCTGGGAGACACACCAAACATTTGGAAGAAGGCGCTCTGGTGAGATGAAACCAAAATCGAACGTTTTGGCAGCAATGCCAAACAATATGTTTGGAGTAAAGGCAACACAGCTCATCACCCGGAACACACCATCCCCACTGTCAAACATGGTGGTAGCAGCATCATGGTTTGGGCCTGCTTTTCTTCAGCAGGGACAGGGAAGATGGTTAAAATTGATGGGAAGATGGATGGAGCCAAATACAGGACCATTCTTGAAGAAAATCTGTTGGCGTCTGCAAAAGACCTGAGACTGGGACAGAGATTTGTCTACCAACAAGACAATGATCCCAAATATAAAGCAAAATCTACATTGGAATGGTTCACAAATAAATGTATCCAGGTGTTAGAATAGCCAAGTCAAAGTCCAGACCTGAATGCAATCGAGAATCTGTGGAAAGAGCTGAAAACTGATGTTCACAAACGATCTCCATCAAACCTCACTGAGCTTGAGCTGTTTGCCAAGGAAGTGTGGGCAAGAATTTCAGTCTCTCAATGTACAAAACTGATAGAGACATACCCCAAGCGACATGCAGCTGTAATCGCAGTAAAAGGTGGCACAACAAAGTATTAAGTTAAAGGGGCCGAATAATATTGCACGCCCCACTTTTCAGTTTTTGAATTTCCACAAACATTTAAAATAACCAATAAATTTCGTTCAACTTCACAATTGTGTCCCACTTGTTATTGACGCTTCACCAAAAATTTACATTTGGTATCTTTATGTTTGAAGCATGATATGTGGGAAAAGGTTGAAAAGTCCCAGGGGGACGAATACTTTCGCAAGGCACTGTAACACTAAGGAATTTAGATTGTGAGCCAAAGTTGTGAAGTGATGATACCATCTGCTAAACAATATGGAATATGATGGTGCTAAACAGTTTTTGTGTCAATGCTTCCAACCTAGAAGATGCTAATCCCACAATTTTATTTATAAACATATCCCATAGCACTTTACAATTAAACGAGTCAATATGCTCATATATATATATATATATATATATATATATATATATATATATATATATATATATATTATAAAGTATTATTATATAGCTTTTTCTCATACACCCTGATCTTCCCGATAATAAAATACAGGCAATGTAGTGCACAAATTTCCCTTCTTATAATTTCGATATTCCCTTGGTCCAACAGAGATCTTCGCGGGATAGCTTTCAATGCATAGCTACATCTGCAGCAGCACACTTAACTGGTATTTTCTTTTGCTCTCATGTGTATTGTGTACTAAAGTGAAATGTAAAAAGACCCTAAAATCCAATGTTTCTTGAAGAGGCTTCAAAAGCTGAATGATTTATGCAGTGTCTCTGGGGATCAATGGAACAAGTGCCTAAATTAAAAAGGCTTTGTTTTCTGACACATCAGAATAGAAAGGGAACACATAAGCAATTACATTCAATTATAAGCTACATTTCACTTACACGTTTTATAGTATTGTTTCATTACTTTCAGGGTTCTGCACAGTCATTTGCTACGATTCCATCTTTTCTTAATACTTCTTAATTAGATAATAGTTGATATGGTCTCATTTAATGCCATTTTCATTTCATGTCTAGTCTGTCCAGCAGATGTGTTCAAAGTAGTGGAAACGTTATGTTTTCCATTCTTTTATGTCAATTTCCTGGGGAAAAATGGTGACTGGCAAGGTGATCGGAAAAAGGTGGGTGGGGGACTGACAAGATTTCTACCCCCGGAACACTGTGTTACAGTTCCCGCAAATATTATGTTTAGACAATGGGGTTATATTTAAAGCCACGTCTCCTAACAGCTAGAGGCTGGGACCAGGAGCCCGAGTTGGGAAAAAGTTGGCTGTGTCCCCAAACTGCATTTCATCTCATAGATTTGAGTTGTTGCCTCATAAAGACTACCCCTGTCCATACAGCACAAAACGGCTCCGGGCGGACTCTAGCTGTCCTTACATTGCAAAATGATGCCCGCACACTTGAATGGCAGCCATGTAATACCAAACTTCACCTGCAGGGAGAACAAAGCTTGGCTGTGGCTTTCATTTGTCAAAAGCAAGCCAAATTAAATAGCTACAATCAGCAAGTTGTCTCCAATAAGTAACCAGTTTTAAGAAAAGTTACTTCTTTAAAAAGGGAACTCTGCTGTTCAGAATTTCTTTGTCAGTGTAGAGACAAGTGGTGGAACAAGCTTTGAAATCCAGGCAAAGATTTCATATTTCACCCCCATACTGCCCCAAACTACGGGCAATAGCTGACATCATTACAGGAGCTTGTGATATATTGGGGACACACAATTTGTATAACAATAGCATTAAACAAGGAAGAAATATGGTGACTAGTCCTGCAAATTCAGTTAAGAAACACACACGTGCTCCACCTACATATACATTACAAACCAGTATAAGCCATACACACAAATTCTGCACACACATGGTACCTCAATGCCCTCTGCCACATTACTCAGCCATGCTTGTACAACCATTAGGCTTTACACCAAGTGATAAGGTGCATACTCCATTGTCGATCCATGTATACTAGCAGTGATCTGCAAGGGAAGACGAGCCAGGGTGCACCATTCTTGGTGTTGGGGGGTAGGCAGCAATGACTGTTATCACCTATCCAGTGTAGAGAGGACAATCGATTCTGGCCAAAATAGCCATTCAATAATGGTAGTGCCCTGTTCTAGCAATCCGCACACATGCTAGTTTCATGCATTGTACACCTGCACACACTACAGTTTCAAACACTGTATACCTACACAACCCACTTTCACACATTGTACACCTGTACTTCCTACCAGACACATTCCAGTTTCAAACACTGTACGTCTGCACACACGAGCATACATAATCCAGTTTAACACACTGTACACCTGCACACACTCCAAGCTTGCACGCACACACACTGCACAGACTGCCATCTGCCTGTACTAAGGGTATGAGCACACGTTGCAGATTCGTATGCGGATTTTTCCGCGCAGAATCTGCAGAATCCGCAGGTCAAAATGTCTGCGTTTTACCTGCAGATTTCGCCTGCATTTTTACACCAGCGGATTCCTAGAATGGAAGAGGTGTAAAAAGGCTACAGAATCCGCACAAAGAACTGACATTGGCAGAAAATAAACCGCTGCGTTTCCGCGCTGAACTTTCCGCAGCATGTGCACAGCGGTTTTTGTTTTCCATAGAATAACATGGTATTGTACATCCCTTGGAAAACTGCTGCAGATGCACAGATGAATCCGCAACGTGTGCACATACCCTAAGGCTATGTGCCCACGTTGCATCTTTTTAACGTTTCTGCTGCGGAAATGCTTAAAAAAATGCATCCCTATGCAATCCTATGGGATTCCGCAGTTGCTGTGTCAATGCTGCGGATTTTACCTCTGTGGAACCGCATAGCGGTAAAATCCGCAACATGTTCATTATTTCTGCAGAATCGCAGCGATTCCGCCGCCATAGGATTGCATTGAAACGCTCACTTTACTATGCCCACCATGTGTAAAGTGAGCGCTTTATGTGCGGATGGTACCCAGGGTCTGGAGGAGAGGAAACTCTCCTCCATGCCCTGGGTACCATATCCCTGTAAAAAATAGAATTGAAATAAAAAACAGGGGTATACTTACCCTCTGATGACCCCCGGAATCCTCCCGCCGATCAGCCACGCTGCCGGCATCTTCCGTTCCCAGGGATGCACTGTGCGAATGACCTCTGATGATGCTGCGGTCTCACGAGGCTGAGAGGCGGGAGAATTCCAGGGGCCGACAGAAGGTAAGTATATCCCTATTTTTTAGTTTTTTTATTATTTTTTACTACTCATGCTATAGGCAGCATCAACAGTAAAAAGCTGCTCACACTAGTCAAGCGCTGTGCTTGACAAGTGTGACCAACCTGTCAATCACTTTTCCAAGCGATGCTTCAAATCGCTTGGAAAAGCACAAGCTGTAAGCTAAAAGCGCTTGCAAAATGCTTGTGCTTTGTGCGAAAACGCATGCGAATTCCGCATATGTTTTACCCGCGGCGGGGATTTGCGGAAATGCTGCGAACATTTCCGCGGCATTTCTGCAACGTGGGCACTTAGCCTTTAGGTTCTTGTGCACACTCATCACTCATGTGCCAACTACAGATACAGTCATACATTACAATCTAGAGAATTACAAAGATCTGCTAAAAGGTGGAGGGGCAGCTGTAAGGGGGAGACAAGGCAGGGTTGTGAGTAAGGTGCACATCTGCGGTGCGGTATAGAATACCAATTCCTGTAACCTCCACTGTGTACACGGCACCGAAAAGCTCCTAGGAGGCAGCAGTAATGACTGAGCAGTACTCGTCGGTTCCTTCAGTGTTTCCTGAAGAGAGGTGTCATTATTCATATGTAATTTTGGTAAAGAGGTTTCCGTTCAGCCGGTCCTTACTGTGCACACGCATAGTGTTGCACACAATGATACCTGTGTGATGTGCTCCTGCAGTTCTCGGCTTGTGCCCATCACAGTGGCTACCACTCTCTACAGCCAATGAGCCCTTTTCTGCAGTGCAGAGGGAGAGCTCATCGGTTTGCACTGTATAACAATGATTTTACATCACAGACCGGCCGAAATGAAGGTTTGGCATCTTCCCAATGGGGGGATTTCTTGAGTTTTGTTGTTTCCTCTACTTTTTTATTTTTCTGCTGGCACAGATGTACAAGGGCTCGTCTGTTAAAGAGGAGTTGTAGTTTTCAATCACACAGTTCATTTTACCATTCAAAGTACTTTAAAATAGGAAAAATATTTAAAAACCCAAACCACGCTATTGTGTTTTTAAGCCATTCAATGTGCTTTAAAATGACCTAGCAACACGATTCTCGAGGTCAGTACAATTACAGCAATACCAAACTTGCACAGCTTTTTTATTTAAGTGGTGAAAAAAAACGTAAGACATTTGTAAAAAAAAAAAAAAAAAAAGAAAATGTATCGCCATTTTCCAAGATGTGTAACCTTTTTATTTTTACATCAATAAAGGTGTGTGAGGGCCTTTTTCTTTAGGGAGAACTGGCATTTTTACTATTGCATAGGTACGACATGCGATTGCTTTTCATTGTACATTCGGGCAAAGTTGTGGCAACTGAAAACCGCAGATATGAGATTTCATTTTTTGTTATCGAATTTACTGATTAGGTTACATTGATATTCTGATAGACAAAAGTTTTACCGATGCAGCAACACCACTTGTTTATTCTTTCAATTTATTTCTCATGGGGGAAACTGGGATATTTCAAATTTTTTATTTTTTTACTATATTTTTTATTCCGTTAAGGGGACTTGAACCTGTGAGATGTCCCTAACATCTTGCACCCACACAATTAGCTAGACTAACAGCTTTCTTTGTATGTGTGTGGATAGGGACGCCTGTCAGCCTAGCTGTGTAGGTAAGGGTCACCAGTAGTGATCTGCGGCTGCTAGACAGCCTGAATACATGCGGGGCTGCCTGTTTGTTAGGATATCCCCACATGTATTCAGCCTGTCTAGCAGTCGCAAATCATGCAGCTGCCTCGACAGAAACTAAATCTCTGAGCACGCCAAAATTCCCGGAGATCACCCGAGCAATGAGTATACTCGCTCATCACTAGTCATCAGTCGGGACTTGCCTGTTAGACTAGTCACGTTATTCCCTGCCTGCAGAGAATCAATCACAGATATTTAGACCTCACTAACCAGTCGCGCGTTCATTTCTGCCCATTCAGCAGAAATCAGCTGTTTCCCTTTAAAGATGATCGGTCACTGATTCTCGTTGTTCCAGAGTATTCCCTTCTTTTATTTAAATTCACCATGATACTGTATGTTTCCAGAGTAGAGGCTTTATTCATTTAGTGCTTTTATGGTCTTTATGAAATAGCCGTTGCTCACAGGGTAATTACGCTATGTACAGCAGCCTATAGACACATCCCCAACCCCACTTCCCCGAGAATACAGCCAGATAGGTAACCTTTGTAGCTAGAGATGAGTGAACTCGAACAGTACAGTTCAGGGTGTGTCCGATGCCGAACAAACTTCTCCTGAAAGTCCGTTTTACTGTTAGGGGGAGAGAGAGTTTCCAGCTCCAAAGTTCGGGTCACCATTGATTTCTATGGGGTTCAAGTTTGGACATAGTTCTGGTACCCGAACCGAACTTTGGACGAACTCGAACTTCCACTGGTCCTTCCCAGTACAGACCATGAAAAAGTTGCAATAAAACGGCTCATATTTCTGGAGCTGCACGGCGGATTAAATAAAACAGCAGCATACCCTTGGGGAAGTGGGGATGAAATAAAAGCAAAACCTGGCCACTTTTGAACTGGCGAGAGGTCTTTAAGCAGAAGCCATTTTACAGTTTGCTTTTTTTTTTGCATTTTGAGCTAAAGGGCGATTTTTCAATAAACTAAATAATCTGTTCAGGTCTGCATAATCTTTTCCAATTATAAAACTAAATATACTATACACACTGGAATATAAAAATATTAAAAATAGCATCAAATAATCCTGAACACAACTACAATGTAAAATGGACTCTAGCAAGAAAAATAAAGCTGGCCAGGCATATTAAGTGTTATGCCAGAGTCACACTGGCGTATGGCATCAGATGCGATATGCTAATGATCCTCGACTCCAGCTCTGCTGCGAGAGGGAGCCGAGTGTCATGCTACTGCACTCCATCTCCTCTGCTGGTGTCGGCAGGAATTGCACTGCGCTTGGGTGATATCAGAGTGCAGTGCGACGTTTCACTCGCACCTATAGACTTGTATGGGTGCGAGTGAGCCAAGTCTCGTGCCAATCGCAGTACACTGTCGAATCGGCATGAGAAAATAATCGCAGATCTGAGCTGCCCCATAGAATAACACTGGGTTGAATAACGTGCAATGTTTTATCGCATAGCACCCGGCCGTGTTATACCGTAGTGTGACTCCGGCCTTACCGGCACACTCAACTAAATTTTTGAAGAGAAAAGCAGAACTCCAGTGCCTTATTTGCCTCCTCCATTGAAAGAATATGCATGCTCAATGAAGCAAAGGTTCAATGATTTGCAGGAAAGCCTGATAATGTTCAGGCACAGAGATGGGAGCGGCACAGAGAAATGCCACTTAAGGTACTGTCACACTTAGCGATGCCCCAGCGATCCCGACCAGCGATATGACGCGGTCAGGATCGCTGGTGCATCACTAAGTGGTCGCTAGTGAGCTGTCACACAGGCAGATCTCACCAGCGACATCACTGGGGTCGGGGGTCACTACTTACCTGTCAGACGAGGCGATCCTGCGTCCTCCCGCCCGAATCCACGCGTCGCTCGTCTCCACAGTAGGAAGCTGACAACGAGAAACGGTCCAGGACGTTCTCGCGCGATCAACGGGGGAGCGGTCGTAGGCAAGTATCAGACACAGCGATATCGCTAGCAATATCGCTATAACGTCACAAAAAACAGTGACGTTATTGTTACAGGCCCTTTAGGCTAAAGGCTCATTCAGATGTGTGCTGTCCAATTTTTGATCGTATAGCACATGGACAGCACACTGACCGATGTTATTCAATAGGGCTGTTCATATGAACACTTTTTTTTCTCGGCCCGACTGTCCAGGAAACTGATAAGACTCAAATGCTACTCAAGTCTAGTCAAGTCTGTCTGTGGGTGTTTAAGAAAAAAGTGGATTGCACGCAGAACATCCAAGCGGCAGCCGATTTTTACAAATACATTGTTATTACAAAGAAACTGTATTTGATCAAGTATGTGTTTTAGCGTAGATGTATCAAAACGGATTGCGCACTGTTAACATACGGACATCACATGGACGGAAAACACAAACACACAGATGGTACATGGATGAAAATCGGAAAAAAAAATGTCGAATTTTCTGCATGAAACTGACGCAATTGCTCATACGCTCGTCTGAAGGGGCCCTAAAGTCGGATTCACCCATCTATATTTCGCAGTCTGAAAACGGGCCATGACGCATGGATCAGCTGCGTGTCTCTCACACATCTGTATTTTGCAGTCTGAAGACGGACCATGATGCACGGATCAGCTGCGTCTCTCACACATCTGTATTTCGCAGTCTGAAGACGGACCATGATGCACGGATCAGCTGCGTGTCTCTCACCCATCTATATTTCGCAGTCTGAAGACGGACCATGATGCACGGATCAGCTGCGTGTCTCTCACACATCTGTATTTTGCAGTCTGAAGACGGAGCATGACGCATGGATCAGCTGCGTCTCTCACACATCTGTATTTCGCAGTCTGAAGACGGACCATGATGCACGGATCAGCTGCGTGTCTCTCACCCATCTATATTTCGCAGTCTGAAGACGGACCATGATGCACGGATCAGCTGCGTGTCTCTCACACATCTGTATTTTGCAGTCTGAAGACGGACCAGTTTATTTCACTTATATACAAGTGCTTCTCACAAAATTAGAATATCAAAAAGTTAATTTCAGTAATTCAATACAAAAAGTGAAACTCTCATTATATAGAGTCATTACAAACAGAGTGATGTATTTCAAGTGTTTATTTCTCTTAATGTTGATGATTATGGCTTACAGCCAACAAAATGCCAAAAGTCATTATCTCAGTAAATTAGAATACTTTATAACACCAGCTTGAAAAATGATTTTAAAATCTGAAATGTTGGCCTACTGAAATGTATGTTCAGTAAATGCACTCAATACTTGGTTGGGGCTCCTTTTGCATCAATTACTGCCTCAATGTGGTGTGGCTTGGAGGCGATCAGCCTGTGGCACTGCTGAGGTGTCATAGAAGCCCAGGTTGCTTTGATAGCAGCCTTCAGTTCATCTGCATTGTTGGGTCTTGTGTCTATCATCTTCCTCTTGACAATACCCCATAGATTCTCTATGGGGTTAAGATCAGGCAAGTTTGCTGGCCAATCAAGCACAGTGATACTGTTGTTTTTAAACCAGGTATTGGTACTTTTGGCAGAGTGGATAGGTGCCAAGTCCTGCTGGAGAATGACATTTCCATCTCCAAAAAGGTTGTCGGCAGAGGGAAGCAAGAAGTGCTCTAATATTTCCTGGTAGACAGCTGCGCTGACTTTGGTCTTGATAAAACGCAGTGGACCTACACCAGCAGATGACATGGCTCCCCAAACCATCACTGATTGTGGAAAATTCCTACTAGACCTCAAGCAGCTTGGATTGTGTGCCTCTCCACTATTCCTCCAGACTCAGAGACCTAGAATTCCAAATGAAATGCAAACTTTACTTTCATCTGAAAACAACACCTTGGACCACTGAGCAATAGTCCAGTTAATTTTTTCCTTGGCCCAGGTAAGACGCTTCTGACGTTGTCTATTTGTCATGACTGGCTTGACACAAGGAATGCGACACTTGTAGCTCATGTCCTGGAAACGTCTGGGTGTGGTGGCTCTTGAATAAATTACTCCAGCAGCAGTCCACTCCTTGTGAATCTTGTGAATTGTAAGGAAAAAAGTATACTGAACATTTGGATAACATTTTCTGATCTTGATTGTCTCATGGAAAAAACAGCATCCAGACAAGAGAACACTTGATTTTTGGGGGTTTGTTTTTGCTTGACAATGGAAGTGAATGGAACCACAATCTAATTGCATGTTCCAGCAGTTCAAATAAACTAAATGATCTAGATCACCCTTTCCAAAATAATTCCAGTTAGTGGGGAAGCCCCAAAAGCACGACACTGCACGGCGTTTTGAGAAAATACTTCCAAGAGGGGTAAATGGATCCAGCTTTAAGCATGTATTTTTAAAACATCAAATTTTATTAAATCCACTAAAAAGGTGAAAAAGTATACATATTTCCAAAAGGCTAAAATAAATACTCTTCATAAAAAAAACAACGCGTTTCGAACACTATAATAGATTTGGTATATGGTGAGTGAATCAAGGCTGAAGGCGTCATACCTCCACTTATACACAAGTGGGCTGTCCAGCACAGGTGGAATATGCATGCATAATTAAATATACTGCTGACCACCTAGTATAATGAACAAATTCACCTCACCTTTTTGCAAAGTATATATACTTTTTCACTTTTTAATGGATTAAATAAAATATGACTTTTTTTGTAATATATATATTATATGCACACACACACGGGAAGCTGGATTCTTTACCTTTATTGGACATATTCTAGAAGTACGGTATCTATCTTTTGGAGTATGTCAGATCCCTCAAATGTATAGGAAAAACATGCCATAAACCTAGCTTCATGTATCTCCTGATGTGATTAATCCTGGGTGTATACATCAATATGCAGTTAACTCTGTTAAAGTATCTCATACTATTCTTATTGAAAAAATGACCATGTATGGGATTGACAAGGCTACGGTTGATGGATTCATAACTGGCTCATTGATCGTACTCAAAGAGTGAAAAAGACTTGGATATACTAATAGATCACAGACTACACACGAGTCAACAGTGTGATGCAGCAGCAAAAAAGGCAAACACAGTTCTAGGATGTATTAAGAGAATCACAGAGTCTAGATCACATGACGAAATTATCCCACAATACTCCTCCTTGGTCAGGCCTCATCTGGAATACTGTGTTCAGGGCACATTTTTTAAAAAAGTAATTGAAAAACTTGAGCAAATTTAGAGAAGAGCTACCAAAATGGTGAGCAGACTACAAACTATGTCCTACAAGGAACGGTTAAGGAATCTGGAAATGTTTAGCTTGCAAAAAAGAAGGTTAAGACAAGACTTAATAGCTGTCTACAAATATCTGACGGGATGCCATAGTGTAGAGGGATCATCCTTATTTTCATTCGCACATGAAAACACGAGAAGCAATGAAATCTGTCTGATATGGTTTACTGAATCTTACATTGAGCAGGGGGTTGGACACAATGACCCTAATATGGTTTAGTGAATCTTACATTGAGAAGGGGTTGGACAAAATGACCCTGGAGGTCCCTTCCAACACTACCTTTCTATGATTCTACACTAGCACTGGATTTATATAGCCATAATTTTATCAATTGTCTGGTATACGTGTATACTTTTGAATATGATGGAAATAGCTCTCAAATATGGGTAGAAATACCTGCCTTTACATTTTTTTTGCATTAAGCAAACACTACGACACAGCTAAAACTGTATAAGTGCCAATTTTTTATGCTGTATGAAAAAGAGCGCTGACTGGTATCTCTTTGAACTGGTGCCTAAAATGCTAAAAACACAGTCGCTATATGAAATGAAGCCAACGTAGTAAAATACTACGATTGTATTTTGTCATAAAACTGGGTGCACTGGGTTCCCAATTACACTTTGTCCAATAAAACTGGCTGGTGATACTGTAAAACATCTATTACAGTAGCATTTAGCGCTCCAGCAGCTTTTACGTGATGCACACAAGTTGCTCTTCTGTGTGCTGTTATCTTAATAGATTCTGACTGCTTTTTAGCCCTCAAGGGCTCTATTCTGCAGCGTTTTATATACATGTAAAACTGCTGTTTATCTATTATTGTTAATGGGAAGCATCCGGAATAAAGTAACTGCAGTTACACAGCATTACGTATTCTATTTTAGAGCAATTTTGGGTTTTTGATTAATCTGGGACAAACCAAACTGCTGATTGGGAGATAAGAGGGATAATTGATCCAGAGGGAAACTTGTCCATCACAAAGACTTGAATTTTGCTCTATAAAAATAGCTATTCACAGATGTTGCCAGTGTTCCAACTGGTTCCCTGGCTTCCATTGGACTTTCTAAAGACACATACATATGCTTTTATTCCATCAGTTGTTATAACAAACAATAAAAGCCAGGCAAAGCTGAGTGGCAATAGAGTACCAATTAAAGGGATTACATATATAATTAAAGCCTAAAGCCCCCGTCTCACATAGCGAGATTGCTAGCGAGATCGCTGAAGCGTCACAGATTTTGTGACGCAAAAACGACCTCGCCAGCGATCTCGCTACATGTGACACGCAGCGGCGTCTGCCCCCGCTGGATATCGCTGATCGTGCCCGAATGTCCTGGGCCATTTTTTCGTCATCGGCATCCCGCTGGCCAAAATGCGCTGTTTGACGCCGACAAGCGACCTCGTTGGCGACGCAGAACTCAGGGGCGCAGGCGGGAATCGTTTGAAAAGCTGCTGTGTGACAAGGTACCAACAACCGGCGAGGTCGTTATATGGATCGCCGGATCGTTGTTGCGTCACTGAAGAGATCTGCCTGTTTGGCAGCTTACTAGCGACCATTTAGCGACGCACCAGCGATCCTTACTAAGTGAAACGGGACCCTATGACACAAGCAGATATTGCTTTCAAATAAATACCCCAATAATCATTATTCACTTATAGAAACCCCTGCTGCCTAAGCAGCACCTCCTCGCTGCTGCCGATGCTCTTTGTTTGCAATCTACAGCTGTCATGTCTACAATGTGATCACTGCTGCCAATCAATGACCTTAGTGGTCTGGTGCTGTCTACTTTGGGATCACCTCTGAGCCAAGTGATTAGTTGCAGTGATGACATATTGTAGACAACACAAACAGTCCATTTAATATAAAATAAAAAATGTAGGACATAAAAAAATCTGCTACCTACATGCTGTGCAGAGTCCTGGCACCGCTCTGCCTCAGGAGAGGACAATCAGTTTGCAATTTAAACGGGTTGTCTGTGTAGTTGTATGCATACAGTACCAGTCAAAAGTTTGGATACATCTGTTCATATAATAGTTATCCTTTTTCTTATTTGAATGTGAACATCACAGATTCAGGCTGAAAGCATCCAAACCACAAATGAACACATAGAAACAAGGAGCAAAGAAACTGATGTGACGAAAACCAAAATATACAGTTAGGTCCATATATATTTGGACAGAGACATTTTTCTAATTTTGCTTCTAGACATTACCACAGTGAATTTTAAACAAAACAATTCAGATGCAGTTGAAGTTCAGACTTTCAGCTTTCATTTGAGGCTATCCACATTAAAATTGGATGAAGGGTTTAGGAGTTTCAGCTCCTTAACATGTGCCACCCTGTTTTTAAAGGGACCAAAAGTAATTGGACAATTGACTCCAAGGCTATTTCATGGACAGGTGTGGGCAATCCCTTTGTTATGTCATTCTCAATTAAGCAGATAAAAGGCCTGGAGTTGATTTAAGGTGTGGTGCTTGCATTTGGAAGGTTTTGCTGTGAAGGAAACATGCGATCAAAGGAGCTCTCCATGCAGGTGAAACAAGCCATCCTTAAGCTGCAAAAACAGAAAAAACCCAGCCGAGAAATTGCTACAACATTAGGAGGGCAAAATCTACAGTTTGGTACATCCTGAGAAAGAAAGAAAGCACTGGTGAACTCATCAATGCAAAAAGACCTGGGCGCCCACGGAAGACAACAGTGGTGGATGATCGCAGAATAATCTCCATGGTGAAGAGAAACAGCTTCACAACAGCCAACCAAGTGAACAACACTCTCCGGGAGGTAGGCGTATCAATATCCAAATCTACCATAAAGAGAAGACTGCATGAAAGTAAATACAGAGGGTTCACTGCACGGTGCAAGCCACTCATAAGCATCAAGAATAAAAAGGCTAGACTGGACTTTGCTAAAAAACATCTAAAAAAGCCAGCACAGTTCTGGAAGAACATTCTTTGGACAGATGAAACCAAGATCAACCTCTACCAGAATGATGGAAAGAGAAAAGTATGACAAAGGCGTGGTACAGCTCATGATCCAAAGCATACCACATCATCTGTAAAACACGACGGAGGCAGTGTGATGGCTTGGGCATGCATGGCTGCCAGTGGCACTGGGTCACTAGTGTTTATTGATGATGTGACATAGGACAGAAGCAGCCGAATGAATTCTGAGGTATTCAGAGCCATACTGTGTGCTCAGATCCAGCCAAATGCAGCCAAACTGATTAGTCGTCGTTTCATACTACAGATGGACAATGACCCAAAACATAAAGCCAAAGCAACCCAGGAGTTTATTAAAGCAAAGAAGTGGAATATTCTTGAATGGCCAAGTCAGTCACCTGATCTCAACCCAATTGAGCATGCATTTCACTTGTTAAAGACTAAACTTCAGACAGAAAGGCCCACAAACAAACAGCAACTGAAAACCACCGCAGTGAAGGTCTGGCAGAGCATCAAAAAGGAGGAAACACAGCGTCTGGTGATGTCCATGAGTTCAAGACTTCAGGCAGTCATTGCCAACAAAGGGTTTTCAACCAAGTAAAAGAAATAAACATTTTATTTACAATCATTTAATCTGTCCAATTACTTTTGGTCCCTTTAAAAACAGGGTGGCACATGGTAAGGAGCTGAAACTCCTAAACCCTTCATCCAATTTTAATGTGGATACCCTCAAATGAAAGCTGAAAGTCTGAACTTCAACTGCATCTGAATTGTTTTGTTTAAAAGTCATTGTGGTAATGTCTAGAACCAAAATTAGAAAAATGTTGTCTCTGTCCAAATATATATGGACCTAACTGTATGTTAAACACTCAAACAGCAACATCAGGTAGGCACCTAGAATAGCTGCCAAAGAACAGGTGTGCCTTGTCAACAGTATTTGTGGAATCACCAGTCTTCAGAAAGTGTTTGTGACCATTAGATATGATTTGCAGAGGCAGTGCTGGCACACAGTTTATACAGTACTGAGCACTGTTCCACAACTGTCCCAGAATATGGCAAGAACGACTCAACTAAGTAAATAAAAACCACAGTCCATCATTAGTTTACGACATAAAGGTCAGTCAGTCTGGAAAATTGTTAGACCCCCTGATGGTTTCAATTCAAATGCTGTTCTGAAAACCATTATGAGAGACTTGGCTATCATGGGAACTACGCTAGGGAAGGAAGACGAAGAATTACTTCTGTTACAGAGGATAAGTTCATCAAAGTTACCAGCCTCATAGAATGCAAATAGACTCCACTTCAGATAAAAATCCTCATAAATAAGTAAAAGACATCTAGACGCAGAAACATCTCAACATCAACTGTCTAGAGGAGATAGCGAAAAGCAGGTCTTTATTTGTGAACATATTGAAAAGATATCAATAATAAGTACCAAAACATAGAGAGATTTATTTGGGCCAATCAACACAAGGTTTGGATATTAGATAAGGGAAAATCTGTACCGTGGTCTGATGAGTGAAGATTTGAAAATTTTGGCATCAATCGCTGTGTCTTTTCATAAAATGAACATGATTTCTACATGTGTGGAGCACACTGTGAAGCATGAAGCGAGGAGTGAAGGTGTGGGGATGCTTTGTTGTTGACACGATTGGTGATTTATTACAAATTCATGGCAAACTTATTTATTTTACTCATTTATATAGTGCCATTAAACTCCTTGCAGATGTTGTCCTTGGTGGGATTTGAACCCAGGACCCAAGCTCCGCAAGGCTGCAGTGCTCACCAGTAACCACTGTGCCACTTAGGCTTCTTTCACACATCCGGTTTTTGTAATCCGGCACGATGCGGCGAAATTTTTCATAACCGGATCCAGCACCGGATCCGGTTTTGTCCCATAAGCTTTCATGGTCGCCGCATCGTGCCGGATGGTTATGCGTCGTGTCCGGTTGTTGCCGGACACGGCAAAAATTAGCCGTCCGGCATCTGCAAAAAACGTTCTCTGCAACGTTTTTTGTCAGCGCCGGACGGGCTTTTTCCACAGCGCATGCCCGGACTCTGTGAATGTTAACCCCACAAGTGCCCGGCGAGAGAGAGATCTCTCTCTGTCACCCAGACACTTGTGAGAGATCTCTCTCGCCGGGCACTTGTGGGGTTAACACTCACAGTGTCTGGGTGAGAGAGATCTCTCTGTGGGGTTAACCCCACAAGTGCCCGGCGAGAGAGAGAGATTCTCTCGCCTGGACACTAAGTGTTAACCCCCCATGTCTCTCTCTCCACCCCCTCTCCTCTCCTCTCCCCTCTCCTCTGTCTCCTCTCCTCCTCTCCCCTCACCTCCCTTTCAGCAGCTGTCTCTCAGCGGCTGTCTCTATCCACCTCCTCCTGCGGCTCCTTAAAATCCTGTCCGAGCCGTATGTCTCGCCGCATACACATCCGGTGTCACGGCTGCAGGTCGGATCCGGCGGCCCGGCTTTTCGCCGCACGCCGCCGGACCCCACACACCGGATGTGTGAAAGTAGCCTTATCCATCACAGTACAGTATTCTACAAGTCATCCCATCTGGTTTGTACTTAATGGGGCCATCAATTTTGTTGCAACTGGTCAACTACCTAAAACACAACGAAGAATTTGAGGGCTGGAGTGCTGTGGAATATAACATTGTCTCAAATTAAGAAGGTTTGGGATGAGTAGGACTACAAAGACAAAGCAGAGAAAACAAATGCTCAGCACTACTAGGAAAGCCATAAAGGCTGTTGGAAAGGCATTTCCAGGCGGCGAGTACATGACTACGGTAATCTGCTTGAGCGAATGCCAAGGGTGTGTAATACTCTCTTCACTGTCATCAGACTAAAAGGGGGGTACATGCAGAATATAAGGCTTAACACATATTCTGGTTTGATACCTATGTGTTTCTATAGTCCTTTTTTTACATATTTGTCCCTTCATGGTTTTGCTGCCTTTAGTCTAAATATATAATGTGCACATTCTAATAGGAACAAGGAAATCCATTGCATGAACAGATGTGTCTAAACTATTTACTTTTACCATATTATATAGATATATAATATTTATCAGAAACATTGTCCTTGTTAACACTTTCTTCAGATATAATAAGAAGGTAAGGAGATCATTTTCTGGCATTGCTAAAATTCAGTAGAAATAGTTTTTTTTTGCCACTATAAAATATGAAGCAGCAAACTTTGGGAAAACCAACATTGTCAGTCTTGAACTTTGACAACTAGCACCCATGATGATCAGCTGTTCTTGGTGTCGATGGCCGAAACTGCTCAATTGCAGAGCTGCTCTTTCTTCTGATAGTGGCTGTGGCAGCTTACTACACATCTGCCTCCTACTGATTTGAATAGGAGGCTGATGTGTACTACCCGGCTGCGGTCACTATCAGAAGATGGAACAGCTCCGCAATCGAGCAGTTCAGGCAGCAGCCGCCGACACTGAGTATAGCTGGTCGGCAGGGATGCAAGGTGTCGGACCCCGACTGATCAGATAATGATGACCTATACTAAGTAGTGGACAACCTCTTTAACTTTCCTCTCATATAGTCAGGAGAAACAATGTTCTGTACTTAAATAAACAAAGTACTGACTTCCAATAATGTATAAAGTCCTTGAAACTAGATGAAGACTGTGCAATATAAAATCTCAAAGACAAGTCAGGAACAAACAAAGTATGGCTGTTCAACTGCATTCACAAAAAAATTGCTTAAGCAGACTGTACCATGGAAGACAACCACTGACAATTCAACAACATCCCGAAAAAAGATCAATTTGTGCAAAAACGTATCATAATGATAATTGTTGAATGTAAATGGACCTTAATAGCTTTGTTGAATCGACAAAAACAAGAATGAGGCTAAGAACTGATGTGCGTAAGATTGTCTGCCCTCAGTAGTTACTCTTAATGATTTAGTAATATCCTATGAAAGCAACATTTATACTGGGACCGTATGCTTGATGAATTGGGTACAATGGCCGAGCAGCTGCACACTTACATGAGATTACTATGTGCCAAGCACCAGCTGGAGTGCTGAAAAGGACATGTCCATTGACCTCTGAAATAAGCTACACTTTATCATCTGACTAACAAATCTGTGAGGTGTGGGTGTTAGATATACACTTTTTGTCTGAATGTATATTGTCAAATTTAAAAGGGATCTGTCAGTAGGATCAACTTTCCTCAGCCGAAAGTTGAATAAAATGATACTTTGATATGATGTTTTATTCCTGAGAAATCCAAGTTGAACAAGAACAAATGACTCAGCAAAAAAGGACCTGGGGAGTAAATGCAGAGACTTTGGAAAATGAAGGAACTGGAAGGGTGGGTCGTCATCTCGTCCATCCTCCCAGTGGATGGTCATGGACCAATGAGATTGAACAGGATTCCACAGGTGAACAACTTGGCTACATCGATGGTGCCGTAAGCAACGTTTTGGGCTTCTTGACCATGGAGTAAATTACCTGTATGATGGACTACTTGCTAGAGATGGGTTGCATGTTATGAAAAAGGAAAACACATATTTGGTAGACACCTTGCTACACTCATCAGGAGAGCTTTAACCCTTCACCCCAAAGCCTGTTTTCATCTTCCTAACCGGGACAATTTTTACAATTCTGACCACTGTCATTTTATGAGGTCATAACTCTAGAACGCTTCAATGGATCCCACTGATTATGAGATTGTTTTCTTGTGACATTTTACTTCATGATAGTGGTAAAAATTTATTTTATATGACTTGCATTTATTTATGGAAAAAAACGGAAATTTGGCGAAAATTTTGAATATTTCGGAATTTTCAACTTTTAAGCCTTTAAATCGGAGGGTTATATCACACAAAATAGTTAATAAATAACATTTCCCACATGTCTACTTTACATCAGAACAATTTTTTAAACAAGCTTTGTTAGGAAGTTAAAAGGATTAAAAGTTGACCAGCGATTTCTCATTTTTACGAAAAAATTTGCAAAAACAATTTTTTTAGGGACCACTTCACATTTGAAGTTACTTTCAGGGACCTATATGACAGAAAATACCCAAAAGTGTCACCATTCTAAAAACTGCACCCCTCAAGGTACTCAAAACTACATTCAAGAAGTTTATTAACCCTTCAGGTGCTTCACAGGAATTTTTGGAATGTGGAAGGAAAAAATAAACATTTACTTTTCTTTCACAAAAATGTTCCTTTAGACCTAATTTTTTTTACTTTTGGAAGGGTAACAGGAGAAAATGGACCATACATTTTCGTTTTCAATTTCTCCTGAGTGCGCAGATATCCAATACATGGAGGAAAACAATTGTTTGGGTGCACGGCAGGGCTTGGAGGGGAAGGAGCGACATTTGACTTTTTGAATGTAAAATTTGCTGGAATAATTAACGGATGCTATGTCACGTTTGGAGAGCCCCTGATGTGCCTAGACAGTGGAAACCCCCACAAGTGACACCATTTTGGAAACTAGACCCCTCAGGGAACTTACTGTATATAGATGTGTATTGAGCACCTTGAGCCCACAGGTGCTTCACAGAAGTTTATTACATTAAGACGTGAAAATAAAAAAAAAATCACTTATTTCCTGCAAAAATCTATTTTAGCTCCAAATCTCGTATTTTCAAAAGGGTAACAGGAGAAAATGGACCACAAAATTTGTTGTGCAATTGCTCCTGAGTTCACAGATATCCCATATGTTGAAAACTACTTTTGAGGCACAGTGCAAAGCTCAGAAAAAAAGGAGCACCATATCACAGTGCAGATTTAGCTGCACTTGTTTGAGGGTGCCATGTTACATTGGCAGAGCCCGTGAGGTGCCAACACAGTAGAAACCAGTATAAGTGACCCCATTTTACAAACTAAACCTCTCAAATTCATCTAGAGCTGCAGGGATTATATTGACACCACATGTGTGTCACAGACTTTTATACCATTGGGCAGTGAAGATAAAATAATTTACATTTTTACCACCAAGATTGTGTTTTAGCCCCAAGTTTTACATTTTCATACTGGAAAAGGGGTAAAAATGGAAAATGTGTCCAACAATTTCTACTGAATGTGGCAATACCCCATAAGTGGCTGCGAATTACTACTTAGCCATACGGAGAGACTCGGGAGGGACAGAACACAGTTTGCTTCGTGGAGCGCAGATTTTTCTAGAATAGTTTACGGATTCCATATATAGTCCGCACACAAGAAAATGGAATGCGGCACAGCCCTTGTATACTCCGTGATAACAAGTACCGCACAAACTACTACTACTGAGAGACACCTATCTCAAATAGACCGGGTGCACATCTACAAAAAGTCCATAGTTTTGCAGCATACATATGTGAAAAAAAGAGAGTAGATGGCACTCAACGTCTTAAAATTCCAATGCTTCGGACATCTTAAAATAGCAGAGGCAGGAGAGTTATTGTGCTGGATCCTGCCTCTGCTATTTTAAAATGTACGAATAAAGCATTGGAATTTTAAGACGGTGAGTGCCATCTACTCTCTTTTTTTCATATATGATTCCATATAAAGAGCCCCTAAGTGCTAGAAAAGCAGAATCCCCCTTCAAGAGACCCAATTTTGGAAATTATAACCCATTGGGAATTTATCTACCGATGTAGTGACGATTTTGACTCCATAGGAGTTTTCCAGAAACAGGCAGCAGTGGATGTTGCTGGATGAAAACTGCAAACTGCCATTGCAGTGACTAGTACATTATGCACAGCTCATGCTTCTGGAGACTCATCACTACAGAAATGTCAAACATGTGGGCGCTATATGTGGTTTAAGCACACTGGGGCTCAGAAGAGAGGGGGTGGCATTTGGTTTTGGGAGTGGAGAATTTGCTGAATTTCTTTTGGGGGGTGAGGAGCCATTTTGCTTTTCCAGAGCCTTTGTGCTACCAGTAACGTGGAAGCCCCTATACTTCCGTTAACAGATAATGGACCTCAGTGGGGGGCTTGCTTTCTTTGTGGATGTAGTTGAAGCTTTTATTGGGAACAATGTACATATGTGCATTTATGATCATATTTGCCCGACGCTCTACGCTAAGCACTTACATTGGGGTTTCCATCTAAATCTCCGAGTGACGTGACAGATGAAACCCCCGATGGGGATCCATTCACTATAATAAGGCAGCAGAGTTACTCTGGACTCCACCCTGGCCTCTGTTCAGCGGTGTCTTTTGCAGAAGTGCACAAAACTGTGGCGGACGGCACTTTTATGCAATCCCAAAAAGACGGACACCTCCGGATCACAGGTTCATATGGTGATCACAGTGCCACCATCCGCCTCTTATAGGGAATATTCCGCGGGGGTTTTGTCTGAATCATGTATTTCAGAGATTTACACAGAAACCCGATGTAAGAGCTCAACGCAGAGCGCAGGATAAATGTGCGCTAAGCCTTACTGTGATCTTTGGGAGGCAGAATGGAAAAAATAAAAGCATGGGAATAATTGGCTTTATTTATTTTTTATGCCGTTCCTCGTGCGGTATAAGTGATTAGGCAACTTTATTCTTTGGGTCAATGCGATTACAGCGATGCCAGATTTATATCGGGTTTTTATGCTTGGCTGCTGTCACACACGAAGAAACTCTTTTTAATGCGAAAACTAGTTTTTGCATCACAATATTATGAGAGCTATAATTTTTCCATATTTCGGTCGACAGTCATGTTATGGCTTGTTTTTTTGTGCTACGAGCTGACGTTTTTCTTGGTACCATTTTCAGGTACATGACATTTTTTGATTGCTTTCTATTCTGATTTTTTGGAGACAGAATGAACAAAAACCAGCAATTCAGGAAATGCTTTTTTTTATTTTTTTTTTTTAATACCGTTCTGCGTGTGTTCAAATTGGTAAGGCAGTTTTTTTCATTACGTCAGTACGATTACAGCGATGCCCAATTTATGTTTTTCTTATGTTTTGGCTCTTTTATACAATAAAAACTATTTTACACAAAAAATAATTATTTTTGCATTTCTTTATTCTAAGAGCTATAACTTTTTTTATTTTTCTACTGATGGAGCTGTATGTTTTCCGGGACAAGATGAAGTTTTCAGCGGTACCATTTTTATTTACATTTGTCTTTTTGATCGCGTTTTATTGCACTTTTTGTTTGGCGGTATGATGATAAAGAATTGTTTTACGCCTTGGTTTTTATTTATTTTTTTACGGTGTTCACTGAAGGAATTAACTTTTGGAATAGTTTAATAGAGCAGGTTGTTACGGATGTGGCGATACCAAATATGTGTACTTTTATTATTTTTTATTTACATAAATAAATGTATTTATTGGAAAAATACAAAATATTTGTTTATTTTTTTTTTCTTTTTTTGTGGATTTCTAAAATTTTCTTTGACACTTTAAATTTTTTTTATTTACATTGTCCCAGCATGGGACATTACTGTATAACATCAGATAGCAGAACTGATGTTCTGCAATGCATCTGCACTGCAGGGCATTAGACCAGGATCTCACAGGCAGGGAGGAGGTGTCTCAGGTCCTGCTCTAAACAGGCACTGACACGCCACCTTCCCTGAAGGATCCCGCGGCCATCTTGCATCCGGGATTATCCATGGAGACCATCAGAACAACGTGATCACATCGCATTGTCCTGATGGAAGTGCTCAGGGAGCCCCCTCCCTGCGCGATGCCCTTCTATGTCACTGTCACTACTGACAGCAGATTCAGAGGGGTTAAATGGACTTTGCTGCATGTTGTCAGCTGTCACATACAACTGACACCTCAGTGTCAGGCCGTGTCATCGGTGCGCCAAACTAGAGCAGTACTAGTATGGAGCATGTCGGGAAGAGGTTAAACTAGAGCAATATAGGATGGGAAATATACAGCCAGGAAAAAGTATGCAGCTAATGAATTCTTTTGAGAGTGGAAATAAAGAACAAAGACAACAAATTCTGAATGAAAATAGAGGAGCAAGAGAAACTGATTACAAACTAAAATGTGTCTAAACAAATGCTCAGAGCATGGGAAACAAACAAGGATAATTGGAGCTGCTAACACGGGAAGAGAGATATGATGTCATAGGCATCATTGAAACTTGGTGGGATGATTGGAATACAAATCTTAAAGGCTACAACTTATTTACTAGAAACAGGATTAACAAGAGGGGAGGAGGTGTTGCATTGCATGTTAGGCAAACGTATAACTCCACTGAGATCCAAGCTTAAGAGAATGGTAGCTCTGCAGAAACTGTTAGAGTAAGAATACAAAAAGACATGAAAAGAAAGGACAATATTGTAGGTGTTAACTATAGGTCTCCTGGACAAAATGAAGATATGGATGAACTATTTTTACAATATATGTCTCTGTTATAAAAAAAAAAAAAAAAGTACAACATAGTGATCATGGTTGATTTTAACTAGCTAGATATTTGTTGGGAATCTCATGCAAAAGTAAAGGGTCCAGAAAATTATTATCTTCTTTTTCTGACAACTTTATCTTTCAAAACGTAGATGAGAGAACAAGAGGATCTGCAATCTTGGACCTAATTCTTACCAACAGGGAAGAAATGGTTGTAGAAGAAAAGGTGGCCAGAAATTTAGGAAGCAGCGATCATGCGATATTCAAATTTTGGATTACAAGAGGAGGAAGACAGGGAGGACTCAGACTTTAAGGCTGGACTTGAGAAAGGCAGATTTTAATGGACTCAGAAAGAGGGTAGGAAAATTCCAATGTTTGGAAGTTCTAAAGGACAAAAATGTCCAAGGATGGGAGATTTTGCCAACTGAAATTCTCACTGCATAATCTGTAACAATCCTGAAAAGAAGGAAGAATTTAAAGACACAAGTATGGATGAACACAAAGCTTGAACACTTCATAAAAAGGAAAAAAAGAAGTGTATATTAAATGGAAAGAGAGGCATATCTAAAGAATATAATGCTGTCTGCAGGGAATGCAGGGCAAGTGTAAGAAGAGCTAAAGACAGTAACAAAGTGAGTCTTGCAAGGGAGACCAAAAGCAATAAAAAAGGATTTTGAGGATATGTCAAAATCAAAACAAAAGTAAAAAATGCTATTGGATTTTTACAGAATGAAAAGGGTGGATAAGAATACAGTAATTAACCAGAGCGAGCATGGGTTTGTACTAAACAAGTCATGCCAGACCAATCTAATTTCCTTCTATGACGGAATCACTCACTGGGTGGATCAGTGAAATGCGGTAGATATAGTATGTCTCGATTTCAGCAAAGCATTTCATAAAGTATCTCATACTATCCTTATTGAAAAAATGACCATGTATGGGATTGACAAGGCTACGGTGGATTCATAATAGATCACAGACTGTACATGAGTTAACAGCGTGATGCAGCAGCAAAAAAGGCAAACAGTTCTAGGATGTATTAATCGAAGCATAGAGTCTAGATCACAGCTAGATCACGTGAAGTAATTATCACCCTCTACTCCTCCTTGGTCAGGCCTAATCTGGAATACTGTATCCAGTTTTGGGCATCACATTTTAAAAAATACATTGAAAAACTGGACCAATTCAGAGAAGAGCAGAGGATGTTGAGTGAACTGCAAATTATGTCCAAATGTGCAAAAAATGAAGGCTAAGAGGAGACTTAAAAGCTGTCTACAAATATCTGAAGGGATGTCACAGTGTAGAGGAATCATCCTTATTCTCATTTGCACATGGAAACACGAGAAGCAATGGAATGAAACTGAATGAGAGAAGATACAGATTAGATATTAGAAAATACTTTTGACGGTGATGGTGATCAATGAGTGGAACAGGCTGCCATGAGAGGTGGCGAGTTCTCCTTCAATGAAAGTTTTAAAACAGAGGGTGGACAGACATCTGTCTGAGATGGTTTAGTGAATCCTGCATTGAGCAAGGGTTTGGACATGATGACCCTGGCGGTCCCTTCCAACTCTAATATTCTATGATTCTAAAGTTTTCTTAATAAACAAATGAGCTCTTAGATTTATGGGCTGGACATAGATCTCACTGAGAATCTGACTTCAGAGCCTATCTTAAATAAAATGGGGTGTTACAAGAGTGAGACATGTAATCACTGTTAGTCCGCTTTCATCAGCTACATGACAGTTCCACACTGGTAACACCACCTTTCAAATAAAATAAAGTCTGGAGGAAGATTTTCAGGGAGATCAGTGCCCTGCCCATAGATCCTAACAGCTTATTTAAATATTAAGAAAAACATGGATTTCTTGGGACTAAAACACTAGATCACAAATATCAATATATCATTTTGTTAAACTTTCTCTGACCTGCATGCTCATATTCATGACTTAGAAGGGTTTATTCTACTGGCAGATTCCCTTTAAGGGTAAATTCACACTAGGTGTTTTTTTCTGCAGCAAAACCTGATCTTTTGGCAGGAAAAAAGCAGCAGAAAAAAGCAGGTTCTGCTTGTTTTTTGTTTCATTTTTTGCTGTGTTTTTGGCATGCTAGATTTGTCTCTTGTGCGTGCTGATAAAGTTTAGTGCAAAAAAAAAAGTCCTATTTTACAGAATCAGGTTTTGGCACAAAAGAAAAGCAGCAAAACCTAATACCTGCGTTTTTGCAGCGTATTTTCAGAGATTTTTTACCACACATTCATGTCAAAGGGTGAAAAATGCTGAAAAAACGCTGAAAAAAGTGAAAAGTGACATGCTCTTTTGTGCAAAAAAACACGCAAAGCACAAAATACTGATGACAAAAAAACCAAGGTGTGTGCATGAGATTTCTGATATCTCATAGACATAGCTGGTACTGTAAAACGAAGCTGAACATTTGCATTAAAAAAACGCTGAAAAAACGCCAGGTATGAACTTACTCGAAAGTTTGGGCGTGAACTAGAAACTCACTTCTCTTAAAATTATCTAACTAGCTCATAAGGCAAAAACGTATTTTCGCCATAATAGACTTAAAACTTTTCTTTTTTTAAACAATTATTTTCTAAATAAAACATTAATCTTTTTTTTATACAAGTAAAGAGAAGGGCGGATCGATTCTCAGGACTTCGATCCGTCAAACAAGCCAGTAGTCTCTGGCCTCTGGACAGCAGGCTCATAAATATCTTACCTTCCGGGATCCGTGGCAAGTCTTTTCATTAGAAAGGAATGGCGGAACGTCATGTATATATCACGCCGCAATGATGATGTCACAATAGCCCGGCTTATAAGATCTCGGAAGGTAAGGGATTTACTAGCCTCCCGTCCAGCTGTCATGGACTCCAGACCACACTGGTTGGCTGGAGTCATGCAAATCAATCTGCCGATATCTAGGAAATATACATATACAGGAAGTATACTATAAAATTCATAAATCTAACTTGTCAGGCATAATCTAGTCCCAAAACAGCTAGACAATTCACTGAAAAATTAATTAAGGGTCTGTTAAAATACAATCTTTATTTAGTGTCCTTAAAAGAGAGGTAGCCCGAGCGCCATCAGATTTACAAACAATAACATTTTTTATTATACATCGTTATTGTTTGTAAATTTGATGGTGAATTGTCTATTAGAAATATTTTGGGGAATATTTTTATTCATTTCCAGTGAAGTGATTCACAATACATCTGGACACAAGAAGGACAAGTGCCTTGCCTGAAATGGATCTCACGGAAAGCTCAATAAAAGCTTATACTGAATGCTGGATCCACCTCAGTTCTTTGTGAAAAAGAGTTCAAGGAGAAAGTGAATTTGTAGGTGTAAAGTAATTTACCATTACTCAGGTTAAAAATTACAATAAAATTAGACTGTAATGCATGCAAGATCAATAGAAAGTAGTTTTACATATACATACAAAACTGTTCAAAACTGCTTGATGAATCGGTGCCATTATTTTTTTGTCTATTGAATGTCAGATTATTTGTCCATGATATCACACTGGATATAGACTACAATGTAAGCTCTAGATCTACATGTTCCTTGCTATGCACTTCATTCTTTCTGCACTTTCAGCATTGCTACACAGAACACTGGATTTTGAGTTCAGCCATGTTCGAGGCATTGGAATCTTCTCCCCTGCGGAGAACAGGTCACCTGAAACATAATCTGTTAATTGTGCTCAACAATAGGGACATACATAGTAGATGGAAGTACCTACCTTTTTCCTAAATTCCAGCACACTTACATAGGCTGGAATTAATATATCTCCATGGAATGAATAACATCTTTAGGATATTCAGCCTAGAATACGGTGTAATATACAAGTGCTACACTAGTTACCTCTCACACCAGGAGGAATTTGGCTCCATCGGGTAGTGGAGCTAGAATAAGCACTTCATTTATCAAATGAATATATGTGTCTGTCTTTTGCACTAGCACCTTGAGTTGTGCAGCCCGTTCAGCTTGATTATTTTAATAATTATTAATAAAAGTTAATTTTTATCCCAATTGCTATATCTCACCCTAATTTTCTGGTGGGACACCATATTATTGCTACCTACAGCAATATTTATTACAACTCTTACTTGTAGATGGAAAAATCTTACACTTTTACTATATTATTTGGCTATTTTTACTTGCTAGGTGGGTTGTATTGTATCATTCTGCAGTCCATATGGTGTTTTTGTGTGGTTTTGCATGGTTGTACAATCTTTGTACTAGGGTGTGTCATTTATATCTTTATTTTATTACATCTTATCTGCTTCTGGCTGAGGTCCTAGTTTTTGTGTATGGAAAATAAAGAAAATGTCACGGGTTTTCCATGACAGAAAGAGGCCAGAAGACAGCGGTGTCTGATTTCTCCTACTCCTGCACTGATATAAGCACTTCACTCTCATATTAAACAGTGTAGTTTTCTTAGAGCAGTGCAGGGCTTAATCTATTTAGCCCATGGCGGACTCTGACAGCTTTGGGCCCCTGTGCAAGTATTGTGTCTGGGCCCCCTCCCTGCCTGGCATGCTGCTTATGATGAGGGCAATTTGGCTCTGAGCAATAAGCCAGATTACCCTCATTATCAAAGCCCTGGTTAAGATTTGGTTCTGATGGCTCCAGTGCAGTCAGACTTGCAGTCAGGTAACAACTAGTGCCCGCTGTCAGTGAATAGAACACTGCAGACATGGCTGAAACTCAAGTTGGCACATGACCGCAAGTGTTCAAAGCGCCTCCTTGTGGTTATGTGATAACTGCTGGAATCGGCAAAGCTCGACCATGTGTATATTATACAACATTAAATGTCTGGTATCGGGTAGTATACTACAAATAAAAGTATGGAATAGTGTAGTAGACTATACTACTCCATACAACAGTATCCTGTAAAAGACATACTACAGGGAGAGCCCGCAAACAGCTCTCCCTATACACAATATTTGCTACCACATAGCCTCTGTAAGGTAGCGCTTGTCATTCGGGTAGGGGATACTTGCTAGGTAGCCGATAAATCAGGTCCGGCACAGGTTTCTCAACATAACTCAGTCCGTTCGGTTTATTATGCAGCATAAACCAAAGCACTATGCAACAGAAAGTTCATATCCAAACAGCATAACGTCCATGACAGAGCTCCGCTCGGTTATCCCTGTGGTCACACAGGCTTTGTTATGTCAGGTACTCAGGCTCTCTAGCCTCACCGTTATTTCCCCTCTCCGGGTTACCGCATAGCTGCTTCTCAGTCCTGACGTTCATTCCCTGTCCTGGGAACTCTGACACATGCAGCCATGACAGTGTCCCCACGTGCACTCAGAAAGGCAGACATCTTCCTAGCAGTCGGTCTGACGAGACCTTCCATACGGACCAACCGGGTCCAAGCATTCACTCATGTGACCTACCCTGGTCACCTTATATGTCCGTAGCCACGCCCACCGGATCACATGGCTATGACCTCATCAAGGTCCTAAAACCATTCACATACATACACTTTACTATGGCGATCTAGACACACTCCCCTGGGTGGGTTTGTAGGTGATTGATCCCACCCGTCTCACCAATCACCTGAAGGCTTCTCCCTAACACATTGGTACAGAAGATCAGCAGTAGCTCTGCTGATCAGCACATAATCAAGCCTCCATCCCAAGGCCACCCACCTTGGAATACATAAAGGTCTTTTAGCACCCTACTTCTGTTACCACACTGGATGTGCCTGTACACCCTTCTTGGGACACCCACAGAGCCCCCCCGTAGCAGACACAGTGGTCACTACACCACATACCTCCCCCTCTGTTCAAGCTTGTTGGGTTGAACACACAATATCACCCCGGGATCTCAAGACCGGGCACCCATGTCACCTTGCCCCACAGGTCGAGAGAACCATCTCCGTCTGTTTTGTCTGTCATATGGCCTCATATGTACATTAGGCCTCCCCCGCCCCCAGCGGTCAGAATATCGGCCTTGGTCTTTGGCATTCCAGTCACAGTCTGTCTGTGTCATCAGACACTGTTTAGTTTCCATCCTCTCCCTGTCTGTTCCGTTCCCCGACCGGCTCTCCCGGTTGGTGCGGTCATAAGTCTTAGTCAAGCCTACTGTCTGGCCTGAGTCTGACTCATTCAGTGTCTCACGGTCTCTCAGTCTCGTACTGCCCGTCGAAAGGCCACTTGCAGACTTTTGATGTCCTGGCGTTGTTGACATTCTTTGGCCACCTGCCATGTCACTATTTGGAGGGACCCTTCGGGTCTTTACATCTTGGGTTGAAGGCGGCCACCCCTGATGTTCCGCACCTCTTTATTTATCTGCAGTCGGTCCAGCCTCAACTGCTCAATCTCTTGCAGGTACACCACCCGATACTCCAAGAGCATCCAAAAGTTTCTCAGGCTTTCCATGGAGCCAACCACCATGACGAGAATCACGCCCTCTTCACCTGATACCTGGACTTCATCATCCGGAGGGATCCTCACCATCGCCACACCGGAGATATTTACAAGGTCTTGCATTACCTTCCCGAGTCTTCCAATGATTCTCCCAATCAGACCTTTGGGTACGGGAATTATATCTTCTCCCAAGCCCAGCCGTTACTTTGCTTCCTTTGCTAACTCTAGGCGTCGAGCAGCCTTCATATTACTCTGCCTAAACATCTGCTTAGCGTGGAGACATTGCAGATGCATATTTTTCAGGACAGCTACCCGGTTTGCGGTGTCTTCCCTGGCTGATATTATCACCAACTGTCGAGTCTCAGGTGCCCAGTGCACCTTACACACTTTGACCGCTCTTTTAAAAGCCTCATGTACACCTTCCTCAGTACAGGCTTCTTGCATGTCTTCGGGCACGTCAATCACAGACTTGAAGGTTGTGGTCCTGCTCTCTTCCTGGACAGAAGGCTCTGGGTTTACCACAAAGACTTCCCTTACTACAGTTGTCCCGACAGGGTGAGTATCTTCTTCAGCCCTTGGCTCCAACTCTTCATGAAATTCAGCCTTTTCGCGACCCGTTGCCAAGATGGGTACTGGCAGTTCCGTCTTGTTATCACGCGCGCTCGGCCGCTGTACGTCTTCGTCCAACTTCCTCTCCCGTAGAAGACCTCTTACAGTTTCTGTTAGTACTCCTACCTCTTCTCTGAGGGTCTTATTCAGACCTTGCCACGTTGCCAGGTGATCTTTGAGCTCGGAGACTTCCTTCTCTAGCTCTTCTAGTCTGTGCTCCCTTTCTCTCTCAGAGCCACAGTCACCCCCAGAGACTGAGTCACCCCGATCATCAGAGTGAACCCTCCAGTTACCCTCTGACCGTGTGTCCGCTCCAGTCGTCTCATCTCTCTGTCCACCATCCGTCATGTCACGAAACGTCAGGTCCGCAAGTTGGGCAGATGTACCCCTTTTTCCGGTCACTTCTTCAACTGACTTGTCCACTTTAGGACGCGTCACCGTCTGAATGTCTGCTAGCCCCACATTAGAAACTTCTCCATCCCACCGCCATATATCATCAAACAAGACAAAGTCCCGGCCCCTCTCAAAGGCATACACTAAGTCGGGTGGTATCCCGCCACCTTGGCACGCAACGCTTTTGGACCCCTCAAACATTACTCTGTCTACCGCATAGTTCACCATGACCCCATGTTTGCAGCGAACCTGGACCTTTTTCTCGGTCAGACAGAAAATGAGAGGAGTTCCTGTCAGAGTCACCTGACTCTTTGAGTCCAACCGCCCAGAGACTCCTTCCCGGTGCAACATCACGGTACACACCTGCGGCCCGTTGTTATCCGGTAAGAACGTCCCACATTCTGAAAGTCATACACTCACACTCCCGTTCCCCAGACATGTCCACTGAGGTAACCAGTGCTGCCCCTTCTGGAAACTCGGCCCTTTTCTAGACCACCCCGATTTGGGTCACCACCCCCTTTGGGACTCCCCCCCCTTTTGGGTTACCACCCCGATTTGGGTCACCGCCCCCTTTCGGGATTTCCCCATGTCCTTTCTACAGGTCTCCTTAGACCACAGTTCACACCAAAAGAGTCTTTTACAATACCACACCAGCTCCTGCTGGCACAGCTCCTGCTGTCACCGATCACCGACACCTCCGGCTGCCGCTCACACACAGCTGCTGGTGTCATCTTCATAACCCTGCCGAGTTACAGCAAGCCGCTTGTCACCTTCGTAACCCCGCCGAGTTACAGCAAGCCGCTTGTCACCATCTTGACCCCAATGAGCCACCGCAAGCTGACTTGAAAGGGAAAAGAAAAAAAACACCACACAAAAGCACACGTGTCCTGTCTGTGTGCTATTCAGGACGTCAGTCTCCTCCTGAGACCGTCCAATACACAGGGCAAACCGGGTGCTATTCAGGGAGCCGACCCTCCTCCCAGGGTTTCCCAACACACTGGCCTCACCAGGTCCAGGGGCTCAGCTGGTGCTCTTCAGGACATATGTCTCCGCCTGAGACTGTCCAACACTCACCTCACCAGGTCCAAGGTCATAGCATGTGCTCCAGGGATCCGATTCTTCTCCCAGAACCTCCCAACACTGACCTTTGACCTTCCAGGACCTTGCACACTGAACCCTCCAGGTATACAGTCTTTCTCACTGACCCCGGTCAGTACACCACAGACTCCTGTCTGTTACCTGCTGACATCAGCCACACAGGTTCTCGGACGCCTCTTCTCCTCAGGGGTATCCACAATTTATCCAGTCTCTTTTCTCTGACCCCGGTCAGTATGCCACATGGTTTTCACGACAGTCATCTGCCGGCCACGCAGGTTCACGGACCCCTCTACCGCAGAGGTGTCCTATAAATCTCTTTCACTGACCCCGGTCAGTACATCACACGGTTTTCAAGACCGTCCGCCCTCCTGGCTCATCGTTGCCAGCACTGCAACATGTGCTTTTGGAAACCGTTGCCCTTAGCAAATGAATTTTGCAAACCTCGTCTGTTGCCCCTAGCAACAAGGCTACAACACTGCCCTTCGCATTCTCCACCAATTGTAAGGTAGCGCTTATCATTCGGGTAGGGGATACTTGCTAGGCAGCCGATAAATCAGGTCCGAAACAGGTTTCTCAACATAACTCAGTCGGTTCGGTTTATTATGCAGCATAAACCAAAGCAATATGTAACAGAAAGTTCATATCCAAACAGCATAACATCCATGACAGAGCTCCGCTCTGTTATCCCTGTGGTCACACAGGCTTTGTTATGTCCGGTACGCAGGCTCTCTAGCCTCAGTTATTTCCCCTGTCCGGGTTACCTCATAACTGCTTCTCAGTCCTGATGTTCATTCCCTCTTCTGGGAACTCTCAGACACATGCAGCCATGACAGTGTCCCCACATGCACTCAGGAAGGCAGACACATCTTCCTAGCAGTCGGTCTGACGAGACCTTTCATACGGACCAACCAGGTCCAAGCATTCACTCATGTGACCTACCCTGGTCACCTTATATGGTCCGTAGCCACGTCCACAGGATCACATGGCTATGACCTCATCGCAAGTCCTACAACTATTCACATACATACACTTTACTATGGCGTTCTAGACACACTCCCCTGGGTGGGTTTGTAGGTGATTGATCCCACCTGTCTCACCAATCACCTGAAGGCTTCTCCCTAACACATTGGAACAGAAGATCAGCAGTAGCTCTGCTGATCAGCACATAATCAAGCCTTCATCCCAAGACCACCCACCTTTGGATACATAACGGTCCTTTAGCACCCTACTCCTGTTACCACACTGGATGTGCCTGTACACCCGTCCTGGGACACCCACACAGCGCCCCCTAGTGGACACAGTGGTCACTACACCACACCTCCTATATACAGTATGAGCACCCACATAGTTTCCCTATGTAGGGCATGATCTCTCACATAGCCTTTGATATACACTGTGAGCTCTCACATAGCCTCCTATATACACCTTGAGCCCTCACAGAGCCCCGTATATAAAGCAGGAGCCCTGAAATTCTCCTATATAGAGCAGGAGCCCTCACAGAGTCTCCTATATACAGCAAGAGTCCTATATACAGCAGGAGCCCTCAGAGTGCCCCCTATATACAGCAGGAGCCCACACAGAGCCCCCTATATACAGCAGGAGCCCTCACAGTCTCCTATATACAGCAGGAGCCCTCACAGAGCCTCAATATGTAAAACAGGAGCCCTCACAGAGTCTCCAATATACAGCAGGAGCCCTCACAGAGCCTCAATATATACAGCAGGAGATCTCACGGAGTCTCCTATATACAGCAGGAGCCCTCACAGAGTCCCTTTTATACAGCAGGAGCCCTCACAGAGCATCAGCATATACAGAATATACAGAAGGAGCCCTCACAGAGCCCCCGATATACAGTATGAGCCATCATATATCCACTATATAAAGGAACAAATCACACACAAAAAAAAAAAAAAAAAAAAAACATACTCACCTCGCTCCCATTCCTCGGCGCTCTGCTCCAGTCTTAGTCTTTGCTGTGTGCGCTGACTCTCCGCACAGCAGAAGTGATGTAGTTACATCATTGCGTCTGCTGTCTCAGTCACACACACTGACTGTTGTAAGGAATCGGTGGTTCTGTCCTCCACCATTATATTCATCGCTATGCGCATCCTGAAGATGTAGACGACGGTGAAATCTGGATGCAGGTCGGCCATATGGTGCGACCCGCGGACAGTGTTTTCGGGCATTTGGCTATCACAGATAGCCCGGTCCGATTTCCACATTTTGCCCAGGTCTGTTATATATGAGCCATATACTAATCTGTGTACTGGGTGTTATGTACTATACTATGTGCACAAGTACAGTGTTACACACACTGACCAGGCTGCAGGACCTCACATTATAATGTATATCTGATATATAATGCAGGATGTCCTGGAGCTGGGCTCAGAGACACACTCTGCAGTCTCTGAGGATCACTGTGAGTTATTGCTGCAGATTGAGCTTACATACAGATCGGGAGACGCTGGAGTCGGTGACCCCACTGACAGAGCGACTCGATCTGTATGTAAGCGTAAGATGGTGTAACACATCTCACAGTGCAGATAGAGCCTCTGCAGAAAGCAGATAAGAAAGCAGGAATCTGATGAAGCCCCGCCACATACCTCCTCCTGCCCCGGCCCCCTGGCTCTGCTGACCTCATCTCTTCTCTACGGCAGAGTGAAACAGGCGCATAGGTGACGGCAGATCAGCAGACACACAGCCTGCAGCATCTGTAATACGTGGCCTGCCGGTACTTGTACACATCTAATACAGTGCCGTCACACTTCTACTGAAGCAGCAGAAAGCTGGGCCCCTGGCAATACGGCCCTGCTTACAGGGCCCCCCCTTCAGCCCTCTACCTCCAAGCCCTGGTGCAGCTACACTGGTTGAAACGGCGGTAGGTGCGCTCCTGTATTTTAGCTGACAACCCCTGGAAGCTTACCTGCTTGATGCTCTCTGCTGTTCAGTGTTGGCCACTCCCCTCTCCTATATATACTGGCCTCTAGCAAGCAAGCATTGGCAGAGTTAGCTTCAAGCTGCATTGTTTTTTGAGCTGGAGTTTTGTTGTTTGAGGTGTTTGGTGGATTTATCTAAAGATTCTTGCTCGGATTTGGCTGTGTGCAAATCCTCTTCTCCTACTTTGATATTCTGTTCCTTCAGTCTCCGGTGTTCCCCCCTGTTGTTCGTGAGTGCATATTCATATGATTGGCATTTTCCTTTATTCCTGTATGTATTCCCTTATTAGTCTAATTGGTGTGTTTCCATATACTACTTGTACTACTTCCTAGTTCCCAGGGTGGGTAAAGGGAACAGACTAAGGGTGGGTTAAGGAGCTCAGCAAGATACGTGGAAGTAATCCGGGGAGCAGGGATAGCTAAGGCGTTCTTTAGAACTAAGGACAGGGAAGGAGACCCTGGCCCTGGGATACCCAACAGAGCTGTGACAAAAGATAAAAAAACAGAAAGAACAGAACCTTGTGCAATAGGTTTCGAAAAATAAGTTTGGAAAAAGATGTAACCAAGGGTGCTCACCTTTTAAGTGTTGTTTAAAATTCAACTAAAGTACTCCATGTTTTTTACATGTACTACTAATTTATTTTATTTTCTTACTGCACGGTATCTATTTATTGCTTATATACTAGGTTTTGTCTGATAATGCCTACTTAATCTGCACCTTGAAATTATAACTACGGTATACTAACAGGAATGCCAGCCCATGGTTTTCATTTGCTTGAGTTTCTTGGATTGGAATATTTGGGGTAGGGGGTGCTTCCCTTTGGGCTGGGTACCTTTTCTATTTAGCCTTCCACAGGCAGGTGCAAAATACATTCAAGTCCAGATCCTACTTTGCCCTCCATCTGGTTTGAGGCCTCTTGGTATATAGCGAGGATTAACTAGAGTTAGGGACCACCTTGAATTAGGTACATCTTGTTGCAGTGAGATG
The DNA here is from genome assembly GCF_039654945.1 of Dendrobates tinctorius. Lineage (NCBI taxonomy): Eukaryota > Metazoa > Chordata > Amphibia > Anura > Dendrobatidae > Dendrobates > Dendrobates tinctorius. The sequence goes on along the minus strand of NW_027361779.1, from coordinate 6,022,715 downwards.
GATTTTATTATCTTTTGATAAAAATAGTGTCAAATGTCCAAGAAGAAAGAAGAAAATTCGGCACCACTGCCGCCACCTTGTTGTGCACTATAGTGCGGTACAAACACACATCTGGGCTGCACGCCAGCTACCCACAGAACGGGTGCTCAATCCAAAGAAAAACATGCATGGCTACGTAGTATGAAAAAGAACAAAAGGGATGGCACTCACCGATCTGAAGAAGTGAATTTATTTTCAGATAAAAAGCATAGGCTCAGGAGAGAGGTGTGGACAGTGCACAGTCCACAGTCCACAGATCTCTCCCGAGCCTATGCTTTTTATCTGAAAATAAATTCACTTCTTCAGATCGGTGAGTGCCATCCCTTTTGTTCTTTTTCATACTACGTAAAAATAGTGTCAACTAAGTTCCCCATATTTTTCACATATATAACTGCATCTTATTTACTTTACTGCAGAGTATCTGTTTATTGCTTTTTTTTCCCCCAAATTGCATCTCACCCCATTACGCGGTAGGAGGAACAGTACTGACTGATAATACCTTGCGTGTTTTCCTTTTCATCAAACAAAAAATTTGCATATAGTAGAAAAAGACGCTAAACTGGCACTCTCACACCCACAAAATGTATCATGAGACGAGAGGTAGCGTAAAAGATGCCATCTTATTTATACAGTTCTTTAAAAGACTTTGTCTCTTTTGCTTTAATTGGCATTCTTATATACACTCAGAACTCTGCTTTTAATCTGTATGGTGGTGCCCACTCTTCCAACTTTCAAGGATACTGTAAAATGGACATTTTATGGTAGCAGAAGAACCGATGAACTCTAGGCAGTAGAATAAACACTCAATAGACCTATCTGTATGAGAATAAAACCAGAATGTGACTCCCACTATTAACAGGTCAGGTGAGCTGCATCTGACCAGGGTACATGATAGTCTAAAAGAAGTTGTCTCATGAACGGTAACAAAAAAAAAAAAAAAAGGCCAGTGATCACATTAATTATATCTTCTCGTACCCCCCTCGCTGCTGTTATACATTTTCACTGCTCAAAACACAATTTTACTAAAAAAAAAAAACTATCCATGAAGTGAGGTAAAGTGATGCGAGAGCAGTTTTAGGTTCTGGTTCACAAATGGTTGTCTTGATCAAAGAACACAACTAACTTTCATATGTCCCCCGCCATTTATTTTTACAATACTTTTACATAGCCAGTCCGTTCTTCCATTAGTAAGAAATCACCACATGAAGTGATATGCAAATTGGGATGAAGGGTTATGGTAGACCTAAGCCTCTGTCACTCCAGCTCTATTCCACTCATCACCACCTCCTGTTCGACTGACTGTTCCTTTGCCTGATGTCAAACAGCATGGAGGCTGTAAGTCAAGCAGGAGGAGGCGACTCAGAGGGGAAAAGAGCTGGAGTGACAGAGGCTTCAGATCCACAGACTTACATGTCAAATAAAAAGCTAATTTCTAAGAAATAGATTGGCCATATAAAGGTATTACTTTATCTTTGAAAGAACTAAATGCATATATATATATATATATATATATATATATATTTGTAGAATGAAATGCTGCTGACAGATTCCATTTAATAATGCAACATACATTGATATTCTAGAGACTGGAGTGCACCCAGTTTTCTGGCAACAATCTACACTTCATCCAAAAATGAACAATACAACTTTGCAAGATTGAAAGGCATTACATTAAAACCTTCCAAAGTACACTGATAAATTCTCAAAAATGTTTCATCAGTATGCATAATGCAAATGACTGCAATGCACACCGAGAAGGAAAGGTTAGTGCATCCTCGATAATACATTAGAGCAATCATAGTCACAGCAGACGTAATTGGTTTATGGCGCTTCCACGCCATATAATAAATGTGGAGCAGGTATCTTATGCACACGTAGGCTCCTGTACAACAGATCTACCTAGTCTTATGATGGTTTTATAAAATACGGCAAGAATACATACCGAATTTTTAAAGTGGCACTTTCCCTTGTAGCTAAAAAAAAATCTTAGCAAAAGAGATTACTCTGTGATCCCTTGAGGCAAAACCATGCATGGCATAAGGGAACTTTTAATTTCCAGGCAGTATGTTTACATGTTGGGGATTTGCTGCAGACACTGCACAGCAAGACTGCAAGTGTCAATGGTTGGGTCCATACTATGTGCTCAGTTTTGGGTGTTATGCTCAGGAGGTACACACTCGACAGTGGGCAAAGTCAGGATCGATGCCGAGGTATGACTCTAGCACAGATACTCACTGTAAAAAGGTATACACCACTAGATTCACAGACTGTACACATAAAATCACTGCTTATTAGTATCAATTTAAAATACAAAAAAGACCAATAAAAACAAAACACAAAAAGAAAATCCCCAGTCAAAAGACACTATATCCAAGATGTTATACACTATATCCATAGCTGTTGATAGAGGTGGGAGGGCAGTCACCCTGTGCTATACCCCGATCTCTACACGTTGCATCCTCCTGGATGCAAATGGCGCCCCCGCTCCAATTAAGTATGTACTTCTGAAAAGCCTATTTTGAAGATTAACGCATCGAGTGCTGCATACTCTGCATTTTTTATCATATCATACTGTTCTGGTATATATGTTCTATGGGTCTTACATCTCTAGGAGTAACAGTTGGTTCATATTTCAGTTTTGTGTTGTTACCTGTTGCATTACTTTGTTGTTTCTCAGCACCTTAGTACGATCATGGTATGATCAGGCACTTATGGATACCCTCCACATGAGGAATCACATCTACTGATTATTGGGATTTTTTTTTTCTTTGAGAGCATCTATATATTAAACATATATAGGGACCCGTTGAAGCGCTCGAGCAGCGCGAAACGGCCGTTGTCAGCCTTTCTTGCACTCCTTATGTCACTCCCCCGACTTGACATGTTTATGATATGTCAATAAATCAGTGAAACTTCCATCTCGATGAGTGCGACCTTTTCTCTTTGCATGGATTCCCAGGATTGACTGTTTCCAGGTCTGGCACCCGAGATTCCCAGCTGCTGGGCTTCTGTATGCCGCACATCATTTGAAGTCACACGGTAACAGCGGTGCCGTCCGCTTTTTATCTTGAGTTTTGTGATTAAACATATATATGTTCCTTGATCATACCTATGCTGCACATGTCAGCTTGAACTATAGTCCAGTGGACAAGGCTCGAATATCCGTTTAGAGATGTTTTGAGGTTGGCTTTCTCTTTCTTATTATCATGTCACATCAGTAGGGCCTTACAGGGACCCTCAGGGAGAGCTGTAGTGGTGCGGGTGCCAACCTCCGTTGACAGGTAGGGACGAGATCAGGGTATAGCATAGGGGTCCCTGCCCGTCCACCTGTATCAGCAGCCTTGTTAATCATGGATATAGTATCTTTTCACTGGGGATTTTCTTTTTGTGTTCTTTTTAATGTTTTTTTTATTGGATTTTAAATTGATGGTATACACTTCTCTTTGCAGTCGCCCTCTGCACTGGAAAGGGCAGTATGCTGTGCTTGTTGTTCTCTTAGTTAAAGAAAGGCTGTGTCGGCCCATACTATCCAGACACAAGCCAAACGAACACACTTTCACCCTTCCTTACTATGAAAAGGTGACAATATGTCTGGAAAAGCTTATAAAGACTTACCTGTATACTATAGGCTAGGTGTTCAAATGTAGTGTGGTCTTAGTCTTACTGCTGATTCCCCTGTGGTCTTATGCAGCACCTTAGAAAAGATTTGCCATAAATATGTGTTTTTTACCTAAGGTAAGTGTGGCTATTCTCCTGAATCTGGTGTGTTTTGTTTATTTTTTTTCATGCACGTCTCCGTTGCTAAACATGGTTATCTTCCTGGTGTCTAAATCTAATCTGGTTAGCCAAAGGGCCATGGTTCTTAACCCCTTAATGTCCAATGACATGCACAGTCCGCCATTAGACATCTCCCCTGCTTTGATGAGGGCTCCGGCGCTGAGCCCGCATTAAAGCTGGGACATGTCAGCTGTTTTGAACAGCTGACATGTGCCCGCAATAGGCGCGAGCGGAATCGCCATCCGCCCGTGCGGAATCGCTATCCGCCCGCGCCTATTAACTAGTTAAATCCCGCTGTCAAAGCTGACAGCGGGCATTTAAATAGCACTTCTGGCCACCAAACTTTGGCCCTGAGGAAGTGGCAGATTTGCCACGAAACGCGTTGGCACAATAAAGCTTTGAAGAATAATCCTGTCCTTGTGTGGTCAGCGTGGATACATTGAAAAAAACGGTCTTTTTTTTTTTTCCTCCTTTGTGACTCTAGACTAGTTTGCAGACAGATGCCTGATTTCCCTAGGTGATGCCTTTATGAAATACATGTGTGACCACAATTTCACCTAGAGATAACCAATGAGGGGATTCTAGAAACAGGACCTGCAGGTACTGACTGCTTTTTAGAAAAAGGCAGTTTTAAGAAAAAAGGTTGTCTTTATGAGTTAATATCTTTAAACAATACAAGTAACCAAAAAACCATAAATGTGTGGAGGTCTCTTCCAAAAATCTGAGTCAACAAGGGACACGATCCAGTGGTCATGAACAAAAAACAAAAGTATCTTGCAGGAATGTAAAAATATGAAATAGAATAATGAATTTAAAGGGGTTATCCGGGAGTCTTATTATTGTGTTTGGGCCTAAGAACTAACAGGCAGGTATTTGCTAACTACCTGCCTGTTCTGCACGGGATGATCTCTGCTTACTTAGTGAATCCCCTGCTTGCTTTCACCTCTTGACAACAGAACAGCACCTTCTCTTCCGCTTTGTCAATGGGGCATCACGCTGAATAAAAGCCGGCTCCCTGGAGTTGGGTAGCGGGGAGCTGGCTTTCATTCAGCATAACATTAGTAGAGACGCCCTCTCAACAGAGCAAAGCAGAAAAGATGCTGCTTTGTCGATGTGACGTCAGGGGAAGCCGCAGAATCGCCGGCAGGTGAAGTCTGTATCTGCTCTGAGCCAAAGAGATCGGAGCTGGCAGAACAGGCAGATAGGTACCAAACATATGTATGTTATATCTTAGCGTCTTATGAAAAAATAATAAAAGTCCATGATCTTCCCTTTAAAGGGGCATTTACACTGCACAATTAATTGTGATGGATAATAGCGAAGGGTAAACGAGCTTCTGATCATTTTTGACAGGCTCAACAGATCATCGTTATCGGCAGCATATTGTCCTGTGCTGCAGAGAACACTGGCAGCCTATGCACACTGAATGAATATGTTCAGTGCATATCTAAAGCGATATCGGCCTGTTGTGAAAAAACTTGTATACCATGGCTCACTGTCGAATATTTACTGATAAATGCCGCAAAAGAGTTAACTGTAATGGCTCCCTCAAAAGCTATCTGTAGAATTTCTCCTAACAAGGAATTTCTCCTGGCAATTTCCCTACCGTGCACACCAGTCAATCATTACGTGGCTTCATCTGATCAGTTTACGATGCAGAGTAGTATGAAGTGCCATGTAAACTTTCACCTTCCTCAATCATTGCAGAGCTCACACCAGCAGATATATTGCTATATAGTGTAGCTAGCAGGTATGGTACACATAATAAAACTAGAGCCATTACAACTCACTTTATTAACAATCTCATGAAGTTGACTTACCAGGTCAACAAGTTATTATACTTGAGACTCTTCAAATTTATTAATGTAATTTGCAAAGTCTAATGTTCCCCAATTCTTGACAGTTTCTCAGATAGATATTTTAAAATGAGCTAGGCAGAAGCCTAAGCACCAACATTTGCATTTCACTTGCATGCTGTAATATATCATATCTTGCTGTAAAATGACACGGAGTCACACACTCCAAGAGGCATAATGCTAGGCTGGAAAATGCGCCAAGCAATAATAACAACACCTTAAGCAAGTCATCCAAGACGAATCTCGGCACAAACTATTCTGTGAGTTACTTATCTTGTGTACCATAGAAGAAGACGTTATTGATTAGACAGTAAGCCTGTCAGACAACGCTCAGCGCGATCAATTGCTCCATGTATTTAGCAAAAAAAAATGTAAATTCTTTAAAAGGCTTAAAGACAGAATTCCCATCAGATTGTTAAAAGTGTCACTGCAGACTGAAGTAGGAATATATTAAAAAGAAGCATAAAAAATGCCTTAACACAATGTTCCTACTGTTTTAATTAGCTACAGGATAATTCACATGTAGATCTCATCTCCCGAGATCTTGGTGCCGAGCTCTCCATCTGCGCATGCTCCGCCCCCGGCAGCCATTTTCCCGGAGGCCACCGCATAAGAAACCATGCAACTGCGGGGGCTCTGGCCTTTCACAAAATGTTGGCGGAGCCCACTCAGCACGGAACACCCACAGCAGCACACCGCACATCCGGACACCCCCTCATACCAGCCTGCGGCCTTCAGCATCACCCCACTCCTGCATCCTCCAGCAGAGACTCTGGGACACCGCTTCACCGCAGCCATAACCCTCGGTAAGCAATAAGACGCAATGATTATAAGAAGCACCACCATTTTATTAAAAAAAGTTTTTTTCCTATTTTCTCCTCAAAATTTGGGGTGCGTCTTATAATGCGAAGCATCTTATAATCCTCAAAATACGGTACTTGTTATTACAAATCCTATGTTCTCAAGCATGGAGGGATTTATCATTTTATAGTTTAATGCTCATTGACTGGGTTACTGCAGTCTATCAGCAGTGAGCAGTCTGCTAGGCAGGAAGTGCAGCGCTTCCAAGATTTTTCTATAGAGCTTGCAAGCACTGCTATGAAGCTGACCAACTGTCCAAATCACAGGATCTGCCCAGCTCCAGTTCTGCAGAGGCAAAGCTGCCTCTGCTTGAAGATTCAGAGTCAGCACGGTGCCAGCAAGCGATGCAATGATGCTGCTGGTCCGAACTGTCATTCAGTCAGCAGTGCTCTGCCGAAATAAAGAAGCTGGAAGGCAGTGGAACAGTGCGCTCCTGGAAACAACTGAGACAACAACAAATTTGAGGGAAAAGACAAATATTCCCGAAGCAATTATTAGGGAAATATGCTCCTTTCTTTAGAGACATGCTATGATTGTTCTGCTAATTTATACGGGAAAACAGATCTCAGTTGACTGGACAGAGCCTCTAGTAGACTGGGCAGAGACTCTAGCAGACTGGGCAGAGACTCTAGCAGACTGGGCAGAGACTCTAGCACACTGGGCAGAGACTCTAGCACACTGGGCAGAGACTCTAGCACACTGGGCAGAGACTCTAGCACACTGGGCAGAGACTCTAGCACACTGGGCAGAGACTCTAGCACACTGGGCAGAGACTCTAGCACACTGGGCAGAGACTCTAGCACACTGGGCAGAGACTCTAGCACACTGGGCAGAGACTCTAGCAGACTGGGCAGAGACTCTAGCAGACTGGGCAGAGACTCTAGCAGACTGGGCAGAGCCTCTAGCAGACTGGGCAGAGCTTTAGTAGACTGGGCAGAGCTTTAGTAGACTGGGCAGAGCCTCTAGTAGACTGGGCAGAGTCTCTAGTAGACTGGGCAGTCTCTAGCAGACTGGGCAGAGCTTTAGTAGACTGGGAAGATTCTCTAGTAGACTGGGCAGAGTCTCTAGTAGACTGGGCAGAGTCTCTAGTAGACGGGGGCAGAGTCTCTAGTAGACTGGGCAGAGCCTCTAGTAGACTGGGCAGAGCCTCTAGTAGACTGGGCAGAGCCTCTAGTAGACTGGGTAGAGCCTCTAGTAGACTAATCGTTTATAAGAAGATTGAGCAGGGTCTCTAGTAGACAGGGCAGAGCCTCTAGTAGACTAGGCAGAGCCTCTAGTAGACTAATCGTTTATAAGAAATAGCTTTGCAGTACCAGTTGGCTTGGTAATGAAAGCAATTGATAGCAGTAGAGGTTTGATAGCAATTATGAATTATAGCACCTCCAAAAATCTAAAATCTCTGCATAATGTGAATATGGCAGTCTTTTTCTTTTGAGTTTCCAAGGCCATAACTTTCTGATGTTAGGAAGAAGGAACTTCTTATCATTTCTCTCTCAAATAAAGCCTAGCAGTCTATGACTGTAAGGAGAGTGACCTTACAGCCATTCCTGGAAATGTTGTATACATGCGTATAGCCCACATCGCCTGCATCACAGCACCTGTATGTAAGGAGACTAGCTTTACAGATGATGTTTATAACTCTAAATGCATGCTGTCCACAGTGCCTATATGTAAGGAGAGTGGCCTTACAGACCATGTCTATAACTTTTCCTATATGCCTATTGTCCACACTGACTGCATCACAACACCTGAATTTAAGGAAATGACCTTACAGTCCGTGTCTGGAAAGTTTCCTATTGTGCACAGTTCATTTATGTAAGGAGACTGGTCTTACAGTCCATGACCATAACTTTGCTGATATGCATATTGCCCCCAGTACCTGCATATATGGAGAATCGCCTTACAGACCATACCTGGTACGTTTCCTAGGTGAATATTGTCCACAGTACCTGTATGTATGGAGACTGGTCTTACAACCTTAAAAGGGGTTATACGGGACTATGTTATTTTTTTTTACTATGGGCCTAAGAACTAACAGGAGGGTAACTGCTAACAGTGGACTGCTTCTGCAGGCGATTCTGCTGCTTCACATCAAGACAGCAACTCTTCCTCCTCTGAAATGCTCTGTCGACGGGGCGTGATTGCCAACATCATGCTGATTAACAGACAGCTTTCCTCAGTTAGACAGTGGGGAGTGAGTCACAGGAAAAATGAAAGCGGAACAGCATCCAATCTTGAAAAAGACCACGATATGGTCGAAACGTTGTATTAATGGCTGATTAAACTATTTCTTCACCTGGATTGGATGCTGTTCCACTTTCATTTTTCCTGTAAGTTATGGTCCCTATTGGGTCCTGGGACTCTTGGAACGTGCATCCTAGTGAACATTCTGTGTGCTGTTGGCTGAAATTGCTGTCTCTAGTGTGGAGTGAGTTGTCAATCAGCATGACAATGGCAGCAATGCACCGTCAACAGAGCAGAGCAGAAGAAAAGAAGCTGCTCTGTCACCATGACATCAGTGGAATGCACGGACCTGCCAGCAGGAGCAATCCATAATCGCACTGTGCCAACAGAGATCGGCGGTGGGCAGAACATGCAGGTAGTCAACAAATACTTGCCGTTATTTCTAAGGCCCATTGTGAAAAAATAAAATGGTCCCCAATAACCCCTTTAATACAGCCTTACCCACCAGACCAAACAAGAATATTTACAATGAGAATTAATGCTTGTGAAAAACTCACTGTATACTTGTACTTTAGTATGGCCTTTTCAGCACTACAGTGGCGGTTGATTATCACTTACCCTTAGAATGTGGATGCTGCTCTCATTTTATTTTGTTTTTTTGTCTTCTATTCTGCTTTTGATAAATGTGCACAAAAATGTTACCGTGAAGGACATGTTGGAGGCTGAAGCGAACTGATGAACTAAAGTTCCCATTCAAATACCAAAGAAATAAACAGAATCTACCTGCTGATTCTACACGATCATTTTTTTTTAATTAACGTGCAAAATTTAGGGTGTCAGTAACGTTGCATATGTTATTAGGAAAAAAGTTATAGAATATGGGGCATGTAGATCCTTCTTATGGAAGTTATTAAAATGTGTCAAGCAAACAACAGTGAAAAGAAACACAACTAGAAGTTTTATTGTGGAACCCATGAATCTTCTACCTAGAAAATTGTGTTCAGATCACTGGGAGGGAGTAAGAATAAAAAAGCCAAATTAAAAACAAAGAATTCAATCTGAACCAACTCTGAGAATCTGATGGTATTAATCTCTTTGTGCAGAAAAAAAATGTCTTAAAAAGAGCCTTTTTTTTAATGTTTTAAATGTCTTAAAAAACTGATCACTAGCAAAAATTTATCAGCTCTGAAAAAGACATTTACAAACCTCATTCTGAAGCTCATCGCTGCTTTTCGAAGAGGCCAGCATCTCGAATATCGTGTTGCACAAATCTTCCACCGTGTGACCGCCAACAGAACTCTGGACAACATATTTTTCAACTTCTTCGTAGAGCAAAGAGCCATCGTCTTCACTGCTGCTGACTTTTTGTGTGGCTCGGGATGGATCTAGATAGCCGTCTTTAAGGCCATTTTGAAGTTTCAAGAAGTTAAAGCTTAGATTATCGTCAGTCTCAAGTTCACCGTTTAAAGGCATGTCTTCTGTCTCCTCCAGCTCGTACATTTCTAGAGAGAACTTCACATTTCTCCCAAATGATGCTGTATCTCTTGCAGAGTCCTCCTGAACCATCGGTGTAAGTTTCTGACGCTGCTCATCAGTCAATAATGACACGATTTTATAGGAGGCGTCACAGGCTGCTGCTGCACATGTCGATGGAAATGGGCCAAACATCTGTTTAATAGCTTTAGTAGCTTCTTGATTGACACAATCCTTGTCATAAAAAGTCCTGAAAAGGAACACGGCTCCACTTTCGATTGCTTCTTGCCCATGGTCTGTTCCAACTGTAAGAAGACAAGGCAATGGTTTTGGCATACCGCATGTGTTTGATTTAAATCGCCTCTAAATAAATGTGTGCTATCTCCCCCTGTAATAGCTTAAACCTTTCACTCCAAATCATAAGCACTACAATAAAAATGACAACCTGGGAGAATTACAGCCCCCAAAGTCACCCTTATGTAAATATATAAGACTGAATTATTGAACCAAGGATCAGTAGATTGAAAGTCACTGGCTGCAGAACAATCAAGTGAGCTTCTCCTCTACTCTGACTAGCCAGGTGAAAAATTACCAAGTTGAATTCACAGCACATCATGAATTTCAAAGAATTTGTCTTTAACAAAAAGTAATTTACCGATCCGTTTTGCAGCCTGTAATATTTCTTTTAGGCCCTCGTTTATTGCTTCATGCTCCTTGTCCACAATGCCAGTGACAAATTGAGTTATTTTCCTCCAAGTAAGGTCAGATTCCAAAACTTGCTCACGCAACTTCGATCTTTTGTTCTGCAAAATGAATGCAGTATGAGTAGAAGAAATGTATCTGAAACAACTAAATGTCACAATCAAAGAAAGCAGGAGTGCGCCTCCAAATAACTATTAACGAATATTAGCAAATACAGGCAGAGGTTTTTTCTCCTTCTTTGTTCCGAACTAAAATGAAAGGTCAAAAATATTTGAGCCGTAGTAAAACCAACAAGAACTTTCGAGATGAAACAAGATGTCACGTGATTAATATTATAGCACTTTCGTTCTGGAACATGGCATAAAATAATAAAAGGGGCATAACGGCTACTACTTTATCGCAATTCCCTTGCCCATTATTTGTGTTGATCCTTGACAATCCTTAAAAAGAATTGGTTTGTAGGATCATACCATCTAAGGCCGGTTTCACACTAGCGCATTTTCAGCGCGCGCACGGCCGGGGGTAGCTCCGCCCCCGAGCCGGCTCTCTGCCCGGCGTGCCCGCCCCTTGCCTGTAGCGCCGCCTCCTAGCGGACGGCGGCGCCTGCGATCGGCGCACCCTATCTTTAGCATAGGGTGCGCCGATCGTGCGCAGGCCGTGCGCTAGTTGCGCTTTGACCTGCGCTGCGCACTTTTGACGGTGCGCCGTGCGCGCCAAAATCCGAAAAGTTTGATTTTGGCGCGCACGGCGCACCGTCAAAAGTGCGCAGCGCAGGTCAAAGCGCAACTAGCGCACGGCCTGCGCACGATCGGCGCACCCTATGCTAAAGATAGGGTGCGCCGATCGCAGGCGCCGCTGTCCGCTAGGAGGCGGCGCTACAAGGAAGGGGCGGGCACGCCGGGCAGAGAGCCGGATCGGGGGCGGAGCTACCCCCGGCCGTGCGCGCGCTGAAAATGCGCTAGTGTGAAACCGGCCTAAGCCATCTATATGGTCATGTAGGTCATAGGGAGTTGAATAAAATGATACTTTCTTATCTGCCATCTAATGTCTTATTCCAGAGAAATCCACATTTTTCTTAATGTAAATTAGCTGTTAACATCTAGCAAAATGACGGCGGCGCCTGCGAAGTGGCAACTATCGCAACGCGATAGATGCTACTGTGCAGACAAGGCCGCCGGCCTTTGATCAAGATTATTTTTTGTTTTTCCCCACAATACTATATGACTAATTCATAAATGAATATATTGCATATTCTCCAATACATCATGCTACAGCAAAGGCGCTGCCGCAATGCTTGCATGATGTTAATTTTTTTTCCCACACAATATTATATGCAGTATGTAAAATAAGGGTCAGATCACTGAGGGATCAGTGACCGGTTATAAGCCATACAGATGCATATGTAAGCAGAACACCACATAAAGCCACCCACCACAGTCCCGCCCCAGAGCATGAGAATCTCAGTAACTGAAAACTACAAAGAAAGATTAAACAACAACCATAAGACGGACTTCATCAACCAAGGTATAATTTTACTCAGTATAACGGCGCCGACCTGACACTGTCTGTAGTTTACTGAGCAGTATCCTGCTGACAGGTTCACTTTAAGATCTATGGGCTGGACACAGATCTCCCTAAGAATCTGCCTCCAGAGCTCACTTTATATTTAATGGGGCTCTACCACTGTGAAACATGACAGTCTGCTCTCCTGAACTCACTGCTGACCTGTGTGTGATTACAGCTCACACAGTACTGAGCACAATCCTGATGACAGGTTCACTTTATGGTCTATGGGCTGGACACAAGTCTCCCTCAGAATCTGCTTCCAGAGCTCATTTTCTATTTAACTGGGCTCTACCACTGTGAGACATGACAGTGTGCTCTCCTGAACTCACTGCTGACCTGTGTGTGATTACAGCTCACATAGTACTGAGCACAATCCTGATGACAAGTTCACTTTAACAGCTTTTTCATACATTAATAAAAATGTGGATTTTTCTGGAATAAGACAACAGATCACTTTATTCAATTTTCTACGATCTGCATGTCCATATAGAAAGACAATTTTTCATTTTTTGCCTCCTGAATAAGTTAATTTGCATAACGTTTACCATTTTTTTCTGGCTACAAAACTATTTAAGGTCTTGTTTTTTGCAGAATACAGGCATATATAGTATGGTTGGCTTGACGCTATATGATTTTTTTACAGCACAATGGATTTCTGCCAATGTGTTGCACATTGATCGCTATTTGTGTTAATAGATGTTATTACTTCTTTGTTTTGGGCATCACAAGAACATGGACAGCTCTTAAAGGGAAATCGTCTTAAGCCGGCTAAATGGTCATGTTGGTCTTAGGAAGCTGATACCTGCAGTCTGATGTCTAAAGCTGGAGTCACACATAGCGACTCACCAGCGATCCCGACAATGATATCAACGTGTCAGGATCGCTGGTGAGTCGCTATGTGATCGCTGGTGAGCTGTCACACAGACATCTTCACCAGCGATCAGCACAGCGACGCCGAGCGCGCGGCGTCGCTGTGTACGTTAGTTACCAGCGCGCTGATGCAGGGAGCTGGTAACTAACGTACACATCGGGTATCTAAGGGACGCACGTCCCTTGGATACCCGATGTGTACATTAGTTACCAGCTCCCTGCATCAGCGCGCTGGTAACTAACGTACACATCGGGTTTCTAAGGGACGCACGTCCCTTGGATACCCGATGTGTACTTTAGTTACTAGCTGATCGCTGGTCTCCCGCCTGTCACACGCAGCGATGCGTGCTGGCCAGCGGGAGACCAGCGATGGAAGAAATGTCCAGAGATTTCCAAGAGCAATCAGCGATATCGGCAGGGGGGCCGGTCGCTGATCGCTGTCACACACAGCGATCTCGCTGGTGAGATCGCTGTTGTGTCACAAAACTTGTGACTCAGCAGCGATCCGCTAGCGAGATCGCTATGTGTGATGGGGCCTTTACTCCAGAGATACCCATGTGTTCTGATAGGTAAATAAATTGTTAAAGGCCATGGGCAGGACACTAATCAGCATGAGAATCTGCTTCCGGAGCTTATTTATTTTAAATGAAAGGGGCATTACCATTGTGAGACAATTAACAGGAGAACTGAACTTTATCTTCTTATAAACACATTTTCTGCAGATCTCACAGCTCTGCTGTATTGCAACTATATTGCAACCCTGTCTGCCTGTGAGATGGAAGCTGAAATATTGAGAGGAACCTAAAGATGTGTCAGTTATAATAACACACAGCTCTGCAGTGACATCAAAAGAGCACAGAGAAGTCATCACCTCTCACACTGGAAACATTTATTAAACTGCCTTAAACTCAAACTGGTTTATAAATTTTTGGTGTCTTTAGTCTTGTCTAAACTTTACATTACCTCCTGGTCGGCTAACGTTAAACAATCTTTTTTGCACTATTATACTGGAGTAACTTGACATATTTCAAACAATTCAGCATTCAGCCATTTTCTGTTTTTTTTTTTTTTTTTTTCCTCCCGTTCTTCTAAGAGCCATAACCTTTTTTATTTTTCTGTCCACTTAACTGTATGAGGGCTCATATTTTTACAGGACAAGATATACTTTTGAATGACACCATTCTTTTTATCATATGAGGGACTGGAAAGCGGAAAAAATATTCCAAGTACGTTGAAATAGCAAAAAAAAGTGCAATTTCACAATTGCTTTGGGGGATTTGTAATTACCATGTTCAATATATGTTAAAAATGACCTTGCAATATGATTCTCCAGGTCAGTATGATTCCAAAGATGCCAAACATGCATAGGTTTTTTTATTTTTTATTTAAGTGATAAAAACAAAATCACAAACAAGTAAGAAATTTTGGTTGTGTCGCCATTTTCAGAGACCTGAAACTTTCAATTTTCAGGATCTGGGGCTGAGTCAGGACTTGTTTTATGCACCCCGACCTGACGTTTTTACTAATACTATTTTGGAGTAGATATAATGTTTTGATCGCCTCTTATTGCACTTTATTGCAATGTTGTGACAGCAAAAAAAACCCTAATTCTGGTGTTTTCAATTCATATTCTCATTACTACATTTACCGATCGGATTACCGTATATACTCGTGTATAAGCCGAGATTTTCAGCCCATTTTTTTGGGCTGAAAGTCCCTCTCTCAGCTTATAAACGAGTCATATACGGGGGTCGGCGGGGGGGTGTCAGAGACCATACTCCCCCCTCCTGGCACGGTCTCTGCAGCCCCCCTGCTTCCCCCATGATCTCAGTGTCCCAGCCGTTCCTGCATTCAGCGGTCACGTGGTACCGCTCATTAACCCCTTCACCCCCAAGGGTGGTTTGCACGTTCATGACCGGGCCAATTTTTACAATTCTGACCACTGTACCTTTATGAGGTCATAACTCTGGAACGCTTCCATTGATCCCGGTGATTCTGACATTGTTTTCTCGTGACATATTGTACTTCATGTTAGTGGTAAAATTTCATTCAAATAACTTGCGTTTATTTGTGAAAAAAATGGAAATTTGGCAAAAATTTTGAAAATTTCGCAATTTTCCAACTTTGAATTTTTATGCCCTTAAATCACAGAGATACGGCACACAAAAAACTTGATAAGTAACATTTCCCACATGTTTACTTTACATCAGCACAATTTTGCAACCAAAATTTTTTTTTGTTAGGAAGTTATAAGGGTTAAAAGTTGACCAGCGATTTCTCATTTTTACAACACCATTTTATTTTTAGGACCACATCACATTTGAAGCCACTTTGAGGGGTCTATATGATAGAAAATACCCAAAAGTGACACCATTCTAAAAACTGAACCCCTTAAGGTGCTCAAAACCACATTCAAGAAGTTTATTAACCCATTAGGTGCGTCACAGGAATTTTTTTGAATATTTAAAAAGAAATGAACATCTAACTTTTTTTCACAAAAAAAATACTTCAGGTTCAATTTTTTTTATTTTACCAAGGGTAACAGGAGAAATTGGACTGCAAAAGTTATTGTGCAATTTGTCCTGAGTACGCTGATACCTGATTTGTGGGGGGGAACTACTGTTTCGGCGCATGGCAGAGCTCAGAATGGAAGGAGCGCCGTTTGACTTTTTCAATGCAAAATTGGCTGGAATTCAGATCGGACGCCATGTCACGTTTGGAGAGTCCCTGATGTACCTAAACAGTGGAAACCCCCTACAAGTGACCCCATTTTGGAAACTAGACCCCCCAAGGAACTTATCTAGATATGTGGTGAGAACTTTGAACCCACAAGGGCTTTACAGAAGTTTATAACGTACAGCGGTACAATTAAAAAATCATATTTTTTCCACAAAAATGATCTTTTTACCCCAATTTTTATTTTCCCAAGGGTAACAGGACCCTAAAAGTTATTGTGCAATTTGTCCTGAGTACGCTGATACCCCACATGTGGGGGTAAACCACTATTTGGGCGCATGGCAGAGCTCGGAAGGGAAGCAATGCCATTTGACGTTTTTGGCTGGAATTGAGATCGGACACCATGTCGCGTTTGGAAAACCCCTGATGTACCAAAACAGTGGAAACCCCCCACAAATGACACCATTTTGGAAACTAGACCCCCTAAGGAACTTATCTAGATGTGTGGTGAGAACTTTGAACCCCCATGGGCTTCACAGAAGTTTATAACATACAGCCATACAATTAAAAAATCATATTTTTTCCACAAAAATGATCTTTTCACCCTCAATTCTTATTTTTCCAAGGGTAACAGGACCCTAAAAGTTATTGTGCAATTTGTTCTGAGTACGCTGATACCCCACATGTGGGGGTAAACCACTATTTGGGCGCATGGCAGAGCTCGGAAGGGAAGCAGCGCCATTTGACGTTTTTGGCTGGAATTGAGATCGGACACCATGTCGCGTTTGGAAAACTCCTGATGTACCAAAACAGTGGAAACCCCCCACAAATGACACCATTTTGGAAACTAGACCCCCTAAGGAACTTATCTAGATGTGTGGTGAGCACTTTGACCCCCCCAGTGCTTCACAGAAGTTTATAATGCCCGGGTGTGAAAATAAATAATTCGTATTTTTTCCACAAACATGATCTTTTAGTCACCATTTTTTTATTTTCCAAAGGGTACCAGGAGAAATTGGACCCCAAAAGTTGTTGTCCAATTTGTCCTGAGTATGCTGATACCCCATATGTGGGAGAAAACTACTGTATGGGCACACGTCGGGGCTCGGAAGGGAAGTAGTGACGTTTTGGAATGCAGACTTTGATGGAATGGTCTGCGGGTGTCATGTTGCCTTTGGAGAGCCCCTAATGTACCTAAACAGTGGAAACCCCCCACAAATGACACCATTTTGTAAACTAGACCCCCCAAGGAACTTATCTAGATGTGTGGTGAGCACTTTGAACCCCCCAGTGCTTCACAGAAGTTTATAACGCCCGGGCGTGAAAATAAAAAATTCGTATTTTTTCCCACAAACATGATCTTTTAGTCACCATTTTTTTATTTTCCCAAGGGTACCAGGAGAAATTGGACCCCAAAAGTTGTTGTCCAATTTGTCCTGAGTATGCTGATACCCCAAATGTGGGTGAAAACTACTGTATGGGCACACGTCGGGGTTCGGAAGGGAAGTAGTGACGTTTTGGTATGCAGACTTTGATGGAATGGTCTGCGAGTGTCATGTTGCCTTTGGAGAGCCCCTAATGTACCTAAACAGTGGAAACCCCCGACAAATGACCCCATTTTGAAAACTAGACCCACTAAGGAACTTATCTAGATGTGAGGTGAGCACTTTGAACCCCCAAGGGCTTCACAGAAGTTTATAATGCCAGGGCATGAAAATAAAAAAAATCGTATTTTTTCCACAAACATGATCAATTAGTCCCCAATTTTTTCATTTTCCCAAGGGTAACAGGAGAAATTGGACCCCAAAAGTTGTTGTCCAATTTGGCCTGAGTACGCTGACACCCCATATGTGGGAGAAAACTACTGTATGGACACACGTCGGGGCTCGGAAGGGAAGCAGTGACGTTTTGGAATGCAGACTTTGATGGAATGGTCTGCGGGTGTCATGTGCGTTTGGAGAGCCCCTGATGTACCTAAACTATTGAAACTCCCCACAAGTGACCCCATTTTGGACACTAGACCCCCCACGGAACTTATCTAGATGTGTGGTGAGCACTTTGAACCCCCAAGTGCTTCACAGAAGTTTATAACACTCGGACGTGAAAATAAAAAAATCATTTTTTTCCACAAAAATGATATTTTTGCCCCCAATTTTTTATTTTCCTAAGGGTAACAGGAGAAATTGGACCCCAAAAATTGTTTTGCAATTTGTCCTGAGTAGGCTGATACCCTACATGTGGGGGTAAAACACTGTTTGGGCGCATGGCAGAGCTTGGAAGGGAAGGAGCACCATTTGACTTTTTCAACTCAGAATTGGCTGGAATTGAGATCAGACGCCATGTTGCATTTGGAGAGCCCCTGATGTGCCCAAACAGTGGAAACCCCCAATTATAACTCCAACCCTAACCCCAACACACCCCTAACCCTAATCTGAGCCCTAACCCTAGCCCTAACCCTAGCCCTAACCCTAACCCTAAGGCTGTGTGCACACGCTGCGGATTTTGCTGCGGTTCCGCAGCGGTTTTGGCTGCTGCGGACCCCAGTACCATGATTCCCTATGGGAATCAAAAACCGCAGTGCAGACGGTGCGGAATTTTCCGCGCGGATTATCTGCGGTTTTCAATCCGCAGAAAGAATTGACATGTCAATTCTTTCTGCGGATTCTCCTGCGGTTTGCCATCTCCTCTAATGAGGAGATGAAAAACCGCAGGACAAAACCGCAGAGCAATCTGCAGGTAAAACCGCAGGTCTTTTGACCTGCGGTTTCACCTGCGGATTTTACAGAATCCGCACCTAATCCGCAGCGTGTGCACACAGCCTTACCCTAACGGGAAAATGGAGATAAATACTTTTTTTTTAGTTTTATTATTTTTCCCTAACTAAGGGGGTGATAACGGGGGGTTTGACTTACTATTTATGGCGGTTTTTATGTTTGGCGGCTGTCACACGCTAAAAGACGCTTTTTATTGTAAAATAGTTTTTGCATCACCACATTTTGAGAGCTATAATTTTTCCGGATTTTGACCCACTGAGTCATGTGAGGTCTTATTTTTTGCGGGACGAGTTGACGTTTTTATTGGTACCATTTTCGGGCACGTGACATTTTTTGATCGCTTTTTATTCCTATTTTTGGGACGCAGAATGAACAAAAACCAGCGTTTCATGAATTTCTTTTGGGGGGGTGCGTTTACACCGTTCCGCGTGCGGTAAAATTGATAAAGCGGTTTTATTCTTCGGGTCAGTACGGTTACAGCGATACCTCATTTAGGTCGTTTTTTTATGCTTTTGTCGGTTTTATGCAATGAAAACTATTTTATATAAAAAATAATTATTTTTGCATCGCTTTATTCTGTGAGCTATAACTTTTTTATTTTTTCGCTGATGATGCTGTGTGGCGGCTCGTTTTTTGCGGGACAAGATGACGTTTTCAGCGGTACCATGGATATTTATATGCGTCTTTTTGATCGCGCGTTATTACACTTTTTGTTTGGCGGTATGATAATAAATCATTATTTTTTGCTTCATTTTTTATTTTTTAAGGGGTTAGCTAAAAGGGTTAACTAATGGGACAGTTTTATAGGGCGGGTCATTACGGACGCGGCGATACCTAATATGTGTACTTTTATTGTTTTTTTTTTATTATTTTCAAAAAATGAATTTATTGGGGAATATTTTTTTTTTTTTTTTACTAATTTATTTGGCGATTTTTTTTAATTTATTTTTACATTTTTTTTTAATTTTTTTTTTACTTTATTACATAGTCCCAGGTGGGACATCACTGTCCTGTGACAGATCGCTGATCTGTCACATCACAGATCACTGTGACAGATCAGCAATCTGTCACAGGCATTGAAGCAGACTTCCTCTTGCCTGTGCCTTGCAGGCACTGAGGAAGCCAGCTTCCTCAGGTCCCCGAAGGCCCCCGTCGCCATCTTGGATTTGGGGGCCTGGAGGATAGGAGCCCCCCGCAGCAGCGCTGCACATTGCGCTGCCGTGGGGGGCTCAGGGAGGCACGGAGGGAGCCCCCTCCCTGCCGATGCTTCCCTTTAACTCCCGGTACACCGCGATCATGTTTGATCGCGGTGTGCAAGGGGTTAACGTGTCGGGGGCGGTCCGTGACCGCCCCTGACACATAGTGCCGGGTGTCAGCTGTGATAATCAGCTGACACCCGGCCGCGATTAGCGGCGCTCACCACTTGGGCGCCGCTGATCGCGGTAGACGTACTATCCCGTCCACGGTCATACGGGCCCGGGTACCGTGGACGGGATAGTACGTCGGATGTCAGGAAGGGGTTAAACTCATGAATATGCACATATTTAATGAGCCGTACCACATGAATGCTGAATGCAAGAACAGCCTGGGACGCCGACATCATGCTGGAAGCAGGGGCTCTGGGCTGAAGAGACCGGGCGCCAGGAGGGGGCTGGTGAGTATGACGGGGGAGCAGAACAATACTTACTGCTCCCTGTTCCATCCGGTCCTCTGGCTGTGACTTAGCAGAGGGCGCGGTGACGTAGTCAGTGCGCGCCCTCTGCTAACGTCACTGCACAGGACCCGGAGACAGCAATGGAACCGGGAACGGTAAATATAGCCAGTGCGGGGGCCCTGATCCAGCGGCTACACCGGCAGCTGAAGAGACCGGGCGCCAGGAGGGGGCTGGTGAGTATGACGGGGGAGCAGAACAATATTTAATGCTCCCTGTTCCATCCGGTCCTCTGGCTGTGACTTAGCAGAGGGCGCGGTGACGTAGTCAGTGCGCGCCCTCTGCTAACGTCACTGCACAGGACCCAGAGACAGCAATGGAACCGGGAACGGTAAATATAGCCAGTGCGGGGGCCCTGATCCAGCGGCTACACCGGCAGCTGGCCCCCAGCGACAGAGAGGTGAGTATGTCTTTTTTTTTTTTTCATAGCAGCAGCGGCAGCAGCTTATGGAGGGGGGGGTATTTTGTGTATGGAGCATCTTGGGCCACCATTAACCCTTGTGCATCATATGGGGGGTATTTTGTGTATGGAGCATCTTGGGCCACCATTAACCCTTGTGCATCATATGGGGGGTATTTTGTGGATGGAGCATCTTGGGCCACCATTAATCCCTGTGCATCATAAGGGGGGTATTTATGTATGAAGCATCTTGGGCCACCATTAACCCTTGTGCAGCATATGGGGGTATTTTATGTATGGAGCATCTTGGGCCACCATTAACCCTTGTGCAGCATATGGGGGGTATTTTATGTATGGAGCATCTTGGGCCACCATTAACCCCTGTGCATCATATGGGCGGTATTTTATGAATGGAGCTTCTACTTGGGCCATCATTAACCCTTGTGCAGCATATGGGGGGTATTTTATGTATGGAGCATCTACCTGGGACACCATTAACCCTTGTGCAGCAATATATGGGGGTATTTATCCTTGGAGCATCTTGTTGGGCCATCATTAACCCTTTTGCAGCATTTTATGGGGGTATTTATCTATGGAGCATCTTTTTGGACCACCATTATCCCTTGTGCAGCACCACCCTCGGCTTATACGAGTCAATAAGTTTTCCCAGTTTTTTATGGCAAAATTAGGGGGGTGTCGGCTTATACGCGGGTCGGCTTATACAGGAGTATATACGGTAATTTGCTTATATTTTGATAGATTGAACTTTTTCAAATGCCTGCGATATCAAACTTGTATCTGGTAACCAGCTTTTCCAATCTCTGCTCTGAATCCACTCCTGTGTCTCCATTCAATGTCAGCAAGCAGTTAATCCTGAATGCTATCTATGTGTTTTCAACTATGCAAGCTTATATCTGGTATATAGTTTTTTTTTGTTTTTTTTTAAACTTACTCTGCTTGTCCCCTTATGTTGTGAGGTCAAGAAACTTTTCAAAGTGCTTTATGATCCATGTAGTGCTGGACATGTGTTTATTTGACCACAACACTTTATTGGGTCCTGGTGTCTCAATTTAGTGTGATTGATTAATGAGAAGAGAGAGCAAAAAAAAAAAAAAAAATCTTAGCCTTAACCTCCTATATATTCAGACCTAGCTAAGGGGAGCATTTATGCAGGGGTGGCATTTATGCACATGTAATCGAAGTACATGTATCAAAGTACTACTGGCAGTTATAACATGGCAGTTAGACAGGGAAGGAGACAGGCAAGACATTTAAATCATTTATATATATCTACTCCCTGTACATTTGGAATACAACAAATATATACCATATGCATTTGTGTAATTTATATCCTGGCCGCTGCATTCACACACATCCACCGCCCTGGCATTAACTCTCTACACTCCATCCATATCGGCCCCTCGCTTCTTTCCTCTCCTATGTATAGCACTCACGCTCTTTTCACATTGTTAAATTGCACAGATCCAGTCAGTCCCACCATTCAACATAAGAGACGCTCTCACAAATCATTTAACCATCTGCTCACTCTTTCTATCCTCCTTCTCCTAGTCGCAGGAGACATTGCTCCCAACCCTGGTCCCCCATGTTATAGAAAGTCAAACCCCCGGATTGCTACACTCAGAAACCCCTCTAATCTTATTAATATTCCCTGCATGCCATCTGTCTCTCTTAATTGTGCACTTTGGAATTGTCGCTCAGTGTGTAACAAGCTCTCCTTCATTCATGACTTCTTCCTTTCTAATTCTTTTAACCTCCTGGCTCTTACTGAAACCTGGATCCAGCAGTCAGACACTACCACTGCTGCTGCTCTTTCATACGGGGGGATACACTTCTCTCATACCCCAAGATCAGACAATAGAGCAGGTGGAGGCGTTGGTCTGCTCCTATCACCAAAATGTACCTTTCAGGTTATCCCTCAACTACCCTCACTAGTCTTCCCTTCTTTTGAGGTCCATGCCGTCAGACTCTACACCCCCTTCTCCATGCGAGTGGCGGTGGTGTATCGTCCTCCCGGCCCCTCCCATCAGTTCCTGGATCATTTTGCCACTTGGCTTCCACATTTTCTCTCCTACCCTCATCATGGGAGATTTCAACATCCCCATTGCTCTTCCCCTCTCATCATCTGCTACTCAACTTTTATCTCTAACCTCCTCATTTGGCCTTTCACAGCTTACTAATTCTCCAACGCATGAAGACGGTAACTCCCTCGACTTGGTCTTCTCTCGGCTTTGTGCAGTGGATGATTTTGCAAACTCCCCTCTCTCTGACCACAATCTTCTTTCATTCTCTATCAAGAACTGCCAGGTCACCCCCACTGTCCAGACTTATAGAAACATACAGGCCATTAACACCCAGAAACTTATGAAGAACTTACAGTCTTCATTGGCCCCTATCTCCTCCCTCTCATGTCCTGATTCTGCATTGAAGCATTACAATGAAACACTCCAAAGTGCCCTGGATGAATTTGTACCCCCTATAAAAAGAACACCACAACGCAGACGGCGACAACCCTGGCACACGGTGCAAACACGTTTCCTGCAGCGGTGCTCCAGGTGCGCCGAACGTCTGTGGAGAAAATCCAATCTACACGAAGATTTCATCCATTTTAAGTTTATGCTTAGAACATACAACACTGCCCTTCACCTCTCCAAACAAACCTATTTCAACACCCTCATCACCTCACTGTCCAATAACCCGAAACGTCTCTTTGACACTTTTCATTCTCTACTCAACCCAAGAGTACAGGCCCCAGCCACGGAGCTCCGAGCTGACGATCTGGCCAATTACTTCAAAGAAAAAATTGACCAGATTCGATAGGAAATTATCTCCCAGTCACCTCATACCATGCACTGTCCTCCCTCCCCCACTGCATCTAGCTCACTCTCTGATTTTGAACCAGTCACAGAAGAAGAAGTAAGCAGGCTCCTTGCATCTTCTCGCCCAACCACTTGCACCAGTGACCCATTTCCGTCACATCTCCTCCAGTCCCTTTCCCCTGCTGTCACCCCTCACCTAACTAAAATATTTAACCTCTCTCTTCTGGTATTTTTCCCTCCTCATTTAAGCATGCCATCATACATCCACTACTTAAAAAAACATCCCTCGACCAAAAGTGTGCCGCTAACTATAGACCTGTCTCTAATCTTCCCTTCATCTCTAAACTCCTGGAATGCCTGGTCCACTCCCGTCTTATCCGCTATCTCTCAGAAAACTGTTCTCGACCCTCTCCAATCCGGTTTCCGCTCTTTACACTCCACTGAAACTGCCCTCACTAAAGTCTCTAATGATCTGCTAACAGCTAAATCAAATGGTCATTACTCCATGCTAATTCTCTTGGATCTCTCTGCATCATTCGACACTGTGGATCATCAGCTCCTCCTCACTATGCTCCGTTCCATTGGCCTCAAGGACACCGTTCTCTCCTGGTTCTCCTCCTATCTCTCCGACCGCTCCTTTACTGTATCTTTTGCCCGTTCCTCCTCCTCTCACCTTCCCCTTACTGTTGGGGTCCCCCAAGGATCGGTTCTAGGCCCCCTCCTCTTCTCCTTGTACACTGCCCCTATTGGTCAAACAATCAGTAGATTTGGTTTCCAGTACCATCTCTATGCTGATGACACTCAATTATACGCTTCTTCTCCTGACATCACGCCAGCCTTTCTAGAAAACACCGGCGATTGTCTAAACGCTGTGTCTAATATCATGTCCTCACTATATCTGAAACTGAACCTGTCAAAGACTGAACTCCTGGTGTTTCCTCCCTCTACTAATGTACCTATACCCGACATTGCTATTTCTGTGGGTGGTTCCACTATTACTCCCCAGCAACAGGCCCGCTGTCTTGGGGTCATACTTGATTCCGAGCTTTCCTTTGCCCCCCACATTCGATCACTGGCTCGCTCTTGTCATCTGCACCTCAAAAACATTTCTAGAATTCGACCTTTTCTTACTTTTGAGTCTGCAAAAACTCTTACTGTTTCTCTTATTCATTCTCGTCTCGACTATTGTAACTCTCTTCTAATCGGTCTCCCTCTTACCAAACTCTCCCCTCTCCAATCTGTCTTGAATGCTGCAGCCAGGATCATATTCCTCACCAATCGTTACACCGATGCCTCTACCTTGTGCCAGTCATTACACTGGCTACCCATCCACTCCAGAATTCAGTATAAACTTATTACCCTCACCCACAAAGCCCTCCATGGCCCAGCACCACCCTACATCTCCTCCCTTGTTTCAGTATACCACCCTACCCACACCCTCCGTTCTGCTGATGACCTGAGGTTAGCATCTTCAATAGTCAGAACCTCCCACTCCCGTCTCCAAGACTTTACACGTGCCGCGCCAATTCTTTGGAATGCACTTCCCAGGTCAATACGATTAGTCCCCAATCCCCACAATTTTAAGCGTGCCCTGAAAACGCATTTATTCAGACTGGCCTATCGCCTCAACACATTAACCTAATCTATCCCTGTGTGGCACAGCCAAAAGTTTTACCATAACCAGATTTCCCGCATCATGTTCCCACATGCTTTATGCATCCATTAGCCCTCTGTGTCTGTACTGTTACACACTTAACATTATGGCTGGTCCATACAATCAGGGCAACTGTTACCACCCACCTTTCGTGTCTACCTCTTTCCTCATAGACTGTAAGCTTGAGAGCAGGGCCCTCTTTCCTCTTGGTATTTGTTATAATCTACTGTATGTGATTATTATTAGGCTGTAATGTCTATTGTCTGTACAAATCCCCTCTGAAATGTAAAGTGCTGCGGAATATGTCGGCGCTATAAAAATAAAATGTATTATTATTATTATTATTATTATTTGTTTTTGTTAAATGTTAAAAACATTTTTTTTACTTTTTAATGAATTTAATAGTCCCCTTAGTGGACTTGAAGCTGCGATTGACTGATTGCTTGTGCTATAAGTAGCAGTGCATCAGCAATACTATGTATAGTGAAAATCCCAATCTTTTAGGAATGCTAACTAAACTCTGTCTTTCACAGAAGTATTGTAATGACAAGCGCGGTGATCTTCAGTAGACCACCGGCTGTCATGACAACCCATCGGCACCCACGGTTCACATTAAATGGGTGCCAATGGACGGAAAAATGAAGCGCATCCGTCTAGTGAATGTTAAATCCCGATGTCACAGTTCAAAGTCATGTTGGGCCTAGCACATCATGCTGCGCGAACCGACACTCACTCATAAAATGCTATGTCCGTCATTGGGTTCTAAGGGGTTGAAGGTTTTGCCGCCTTCGTGGCCTTTCAGAAAAGGTGTGTCTATACTGACCGACCACGTGACACTTAGATTGCACACAGGTGGACTTCCTTTTATTAACCATATGATCTATGAAGATAATTGCTTAAACCAGAAATTTTGGGGGGCTTCACAGCAAAAGTGATGCATTTATACCTACATGACAATTTTTATTTTATCCAATTTAGTGCTGATGCATCATACACAAATCGGACTACAGAAATATTTAAACACAGGTTGTAATGTAACAAAATAGGTAAAAAAGCAAAGGGGGGGTGTTGAATACTTTCAAGTGACTGTAGGGTGAATTCACACATTTTGGTCTGATGGTAATAGTATGAAGAGTGATGCACATGCTGGGAGCTGGTCTCTTGCCCCAAGGCCAACAGACTCAGACATACATGAGGCTAGCAAGTTCGAGTCACGAGATCTAGTCCGGACATCCGTGAAACATAAATGTGTGAACCTCACCAAAGGGTCACATAGGTTTGATGCCTACCTAATTTACTCTACTTTGTTTGATTCACAGGTCATACATATAAAAAAGCATGAAACAACCCTTGTAAAAAATACAGATTTAGAGGGGATCTCTAGTCTACAGATTCATATTTTGAAATGTACATGCAACTGAAATTCAGTGCTTAGGCTGCGATTTTAGACGAAGGTATGCACAGCTCGCTAATAGACAAGATGCTGGAATACAGCTCTCAAAGATCACACCACAAGTCCTGCCAGTAATTGGATCAAACACACTTTAACACTGAGTGCGCTTAGGGATTTTTCATATTTACAAACTACAGTTTGTGGGGACATTGGTAAAACAGCTTTAGATGTTGTGTACCACAATGTACAAAGCATTCGACTATCATGAGTCATTCTGAATGTTTAGCACTTTGCGTCCTGGATAAAACATTTTACCATCAGGTCTGTCGAGTCTCCCCTGTAATCATCTTGTCTGGTGACATTTGAAAAGGAGCGCAGCGCTCCTGTGAGACGAGGTAAAACCATCTCTTTCTTATTCAGTGATCCATAGGATGAAAAATAGGATTTTGCTGCAACTTGTAACACCTAAAATGAAAAAAAAAGTGGATAATGTTTGATAAGAAGTTAAAAAACCCACAAAGATGAAAGAAAACAAACAAATAACTGTAGTTTCAATAAACTGCGACAAAACATAAAACGCAAGTAACGTTTTCAATGCAATATAAAAAGATGACTACAAAGGTATGTTCACACTGTGTAATCATAGAGCTGATTTTCCATTCTGTGCTCTGTATACTAGTACCAGCATGGTGGATGAGATCTCATCAGATATAATCATCTGCAGCATAAATTGGAAGGCGCTGCGGAAAAAATGAAGCATGTCCTCTGCGGAAAACACAGAAAACAACTAAATGTGCACATACCCTAAAACTTCAACAGAAATGTTTAAAAAAACTTTAATTAAAGTTGAGCAAACAGTTTTACATGCCCCTGGTCAAGTCAGTAGTCCATGGATCCCTGGTGTCTCTTCAGATTAGTGGGCCCGATGTGGCGCCATTATTGCAGCATGAAGTAGAAATTTCACAGTGAGCCTACTAATCAGAAGAGGCATTGGGGATGCTGGCAGTGTTTCACATGCCTCTATTCTGGTGTCCAATGACTACAGACATGGCCGCGAGACCAAGGCCCTAGTAATCTTTTTGTTCACTTCTAATCAAGTGAAGTTGGTATAAAATGGAACGACTCCGACTCCAATAATATATACGGTAATAAATTGTGTACAGTAGTACAATGCAGGATGTGCTGTTAACATTTTCATAAGAATTTGGGCAGTTATGAAATATCTTTTCCTTTCCTGATTTAAGGATCTCAGCCTTTAGTGGAGATGAATCTGTGCTGCACTTTATGCACATGCTCAGTAGTGAGGCAGTGCTGTGGGGTCGGAGGTGAGATGAATCTGTGCTGCACTTTATGCACATGCTCAGTAGTGACCAGTGCTGTGGGGTCGGAGGTGAGATGAATCTGTGCTGCACTTTATGCACATGCTCAGTAGTGAGGCAGTGCTTTGAGGTCGGAGGTGAGATGAATCTGTGCTGCACTTTATGCACATGCTCAGTAGTGTGGCAGTGCTGTGGGGTCGGAGGTGAGATGAATCTGTGCTGCACTTTATGCACATGCTCAGTAGTGAGGCAGTGCTGTGGGGTCGGAGGTGAGATGAATCTGTGCTGCACTTTATGCACATGCTCAGTAGTGAGGCAGTGCTTTGAGGTCGGAGGTGAGATGAATCTGTGCTGCACTTTATGCACATGCTCAGTAGTGACCAGTGCTGTGGGGTCGGAGGTGAGATGAATCTGTGCTGCACTTTATGCACATGCTCAGTAGTGAGGCAGTGCTGTGGGGTCGGAGGTGAGATGAATCTGTGCTGCACTTTATGCACATGCTCAGTAGTGAGGCAGTGCTTTGAGGTCGGAGGTGAGATGAATCTGTGCTGCACTTTATGCACATGCTCAGTAGTGACCAGTGCTGTGGGGTCGGAGGTGAGATGAATCTGTGCTGCACTTTATGCACATGCTCAGTAGTGAGGCAGTGCTTTGAGGTCGGAGGTGAGATGAATCTGTGCTGCACTTTATGCACATGCTCAGTAGTGACCAGTGCTGTGGGGTCGGAGGTGAGATGAATCTGTGCTGCACTTTATGCACATGCTCAGTAGTGAGGCAGTGGTGTGATGTCGGAGGTGAGATGAATCTGTGCTGCACTTTATGTACATGCTCAGTAGTGAGGCAGTGCTGTGGGGTCAGAGGTGATATGAATCTGTGCTGCACTTTATGCACATGCTCAGTAATGAGGCAGTGCTTTGGGGTCGGAGGTGAGATGAGGCATTGGGGATGCTGGCAGTGTTTCACATGACTCTATTCTGGTGTCCAATGACTACCGACATGGCCGCGAGACCAAGGAACTAGTAATCTTTTTGCTCACTTCTAATCAAGGTGTTGGAGTTGGTATAAAATGGAACGACTCCGACTCCAATAATATATACGGTAATAAATTGTGTACAGTAGTACAATGCAGGATGTGCTGTAAACGTTTTCATAAGAATTTGGGCAGTTCTGAAATATCTTTTCCTTTCCTGATTTAAGGATCTCAGCCTTTAGTGGAGATGAATCTGTGCTGCACTTTAAGCACATGCTCAGTAGTGAGGCAGTGCTGTGGGGTCGGAGGTGAGATGAATCTGTGCTGCACCTTATGCACATGCTCAGTAGTGAGGCAGTGCTGTGGGGTCGGAGGTGAGATGAATCTGTGCTGCACTTTATACACATGCTCAGTAGTGAGGCAGTGCTGTGGGGTCGGAGGTGAGATGAATCTGTGCTGCACTTTATGCACATGCTCAGTAGTGAGGCAGTGCTGTGGGGTCAGAGGTGAGATGAATCTGTGCTGCACTTTATGCACATGCTCAGTAGTGACCAGTGCTGTGGGGTCGGAGGTGAGATGAATCTGTGCTGCACTTTATGCACATGCTCAGTAGTGAGGCAGTGCTTTGAGGTCGGAGGTGAGATGAATCTGTGCTGCACTTTATGCACATGCTCAGTAGTGAGGCAGAGCTGTGGGGTCGGAGGTGAGATGAATCTGTGCTGCACTTTATGCACATGCTCAGTAGTGAGGCAGTGCTGTGGGGTCGGAGGTGAGATGAATCTGTGCTGCACTTTATGCACATGCTCAGTAGTGAGGCAGTGCTTTGAGGTCGGAGGTGAGATGAATCTGTGCTGCACTTTATGCACATGCTCAGTAG
Source organism: Dendrobates tinctorius (assembly GCF_039654945.1). Taxonomy (NCBI): domain Eukaryota; kingdom Metazoa; phylum Chordata; class Amphibia; order Anura; family Dendrobatidae; genus Dendrobates; species Dendrobates tinctorius. The sequence goes on along the minus strand of NW_027361779.1, from coordinate 5,992,776 downwards.
TGACCAGTGCTGTGGGGTCGGAGGTGAGATGAATCTGTGCTGCACTTTATGCACATGCTCAGTAGTGAGGCAGTGCTTTGAGGTCGGAGGTGAGATGAATCTGTGCTGCACTTTATGCACATGCTCAGTAGTGAGGCAGTGCTGTGGGGTCGGAGGTGAGATGAATCTGTGCTGCACTTTATGCACATGCTCAGTAGTGAGGCAGTGCTGTGGGGTCGGAGGTGAGATGTATCTGTGCTGCACTTTATGCACATGCTCAGTAGTGACCAGTGCTGTGGGGTCAGAGGTGAGATGAATCTGTGCTGCACTTTATGCACATGCTCAGTAGTGAGGCAGTGGTGTGATGTCGGAGGTGAGATGAATCTGTGCTGCACTTTATGTACATGCTCAGTAGTGAGGCAGTGCTGTGGGGTCAGAGGTGATATGAATCTGTGCTGCACTTTATGTACATGCTCAGTAGTGAGGCAGCGCTGTGGGGTCGGAGGTGATATGAATCTGTGCTGCACTTTATGCACATGCTCAGTAATGAGGCAGTGCTTTGGGGTCGGAGGTGAGATGAGGCATTGGGGATGCTGGCAGTGTTTCACATGACTCTATTCTGGTGTCCAATGACTACCGACATGGCCGCGAGACCAAGGAACTAGTAATCTTTTTGCTCACTTCTAATCAAGGTGTTGGAGTTGGTATAAAATGGAACGACTCCGACTCCAATAATATATACGGTAATAAATTGTGTACAGTAGTACAATGCAGGATGTGCTGTAAACGTTTTCATAAGAATTTGGGCAGTTCTGAAATATCTTTTCCTTTCCTGATTTAAGGATCTCAGCCTTTAGTGGAGATGAATCTGTGCTGCACTTTAAGCACATGCTCAGTAGTGAGGCAGTGCTGTGGGGTCGGAGGTGAGATGAATCTGTGCTGCACTTTATGCACATGCTCAGTAGTGAGGCAGTGCTGTGTGGTCGGAGGTGAGATGAATCTGTGCTGCACCTTATGCACATGCTCAGTAGTGAGGCAGTGCTGTGGGGTCGGAGGTGAGATGAATCTGTGCTGCACTTTATACACATGCTCAGTAGTGAGGCAGTGCTGTGGGGTCGGAGGTGAGATGAATCTGTGCTGCACTTTATGCACATGCTCAGTAGTGACCAGTGCTGTGGGGTCGGAGGTGAGATGAATCTGTGCTGCACTTTATGCACATGCTCAGTAGTGAGGCAGTGCTGTGGGGTCGGAGGTAAGATGAATCTGTGCTGCACTTTATGCACATGCTCAGTAATGAGGCAGTGCTTTGAGTTCGGAGGTGAGATGAATCTGTGCTGCACTTTATGCACATGCTCAGTAGTGAGGCAGTGCTGTGGGGTCGGAGGTGAGATGAATCTGTGCTGCACTTTATGCACATGCTCAGTAGTGAGGCAGTGCTGTGGGGTTGGAGGTAAGATGAATCTGTGCTGCACTTTATGCACATGCTCAGTAGTGAGGCAGTGGTGTGATGTCGGAGGTGAGATGAATCTGTGCTGCACTTTATGTACATGCTCAGTAGTGAGGCAGTGCTGTGGGGTCAGAGGTGATATGAATCTGTGCTGCACTTTATGTACATGCTCAGTAGTGAGGCAGTGCTGTGGGGTCGGAGGTGATATGAATCTGTGCTGCACTTTATATACATGCTCAGCAGTGCTGTGGGGTAGGAGGTGAGATGAATCTGTGCTGCACTTTATGTACATACTCAGTAGTGAGGCAGCGCTGTGGGGTCGGAGGTGAGATGAATCTGTGCTGCACTTTATGTACATGCTCAGTAGTGAGGCAGTGCTGTGGGGTCGGAGGTGAGATGAATCTGTGCTGCACTTTATATACATGCTCAGTAGTGACCAGTGCTGTGGGGTCGGAGGTGAGATGAATCTGTGCTGCACTTTACTTACATGCTCAGTAGTGAGGCAGTGCTGTGGGGTCGGAGGTGAGATGAATCTGTGCTGCACTTTACTTACATGCTCAGTAGTGAGGCAGTGCTGTGGGGTCGGAGGGGAGATGAATCTGTGCTGCACTTTATGCACATGCTCAGTAGTGACCAGTGCTGTGGGGTCAGAGGTGATATGAATCTGTGCTGCACTTTATGTACATGCTCAGCAGTGCTGTGGGGTAGGAGGTGAGATGAATCTGTGCTGCACTTTACTTACATGCTCAGTAGTGACCAGTGCTGTGGGGTAGGAGGTGAGATGAATCTGTGCTGCACTTTATGTACATGCTCAGTAGTGAGGCAGTGCTGTGGGGTCGGAGGTGAGATGAATCTGTGCTGTACTTTATGCACATGCTCAGTAGTGACCAGTGCTGTGGGGTCAGAGGTGATATGAATCTGTGCTGCACTTTATGTACATGTTCAACAGTGCTGTGGGGTAGGAGGTGAGATGAATCTGTGCTGAACTTTATGTACATACTCAGTAGTGAGGCAGCGCTGTGGGGTCGGAGGTGAGATGAATCTGTGCTGCACTTTAGGTACATGCTCAGTAGTGAGGCAGTGTTATGGAGTTGTAGGTGAGATGAATCTGTTCTGCACTTTATGTACATGCTCAGTAGTGAGGCAGTGTTGTGGAGTTGTAGGTGAGATGAATCTGTGCTGCACTTTATGTACATGCTCAGTAGTGACCAGTGCTGTGGGGTCGGAGGTGAGATGAATCTGTGCTGCACTTAATGCACATGCTCAGTAGTGACCAGTGTTGTGGAGTTGTAGGTGAGATGAATCTGTGCTGCACTTAATGCACATGCTCAGTAGTTACCAGTACTGTGGGGTCGGAGGTGAGATGAATCTGTGCTGCACTTTATGTACATGCTCAGTAGTGAGGCAGTGTTGTGGGGTCGGAGGTGAGATGAATCTGTGCTGCACTTTATGTACATGCTCAGTAGTGAGGCAGTGTTGTGGAGTTGTAGGTGAGATGAATCTGTGCCGCACTTTATGTACATGCTCAGTAGTGACCAGTGCTGTGGGGTCGGAGGTGAGATGAATCTGTGCTGCACTTAATGCATATGCTCAGTAGTGAGGCAGTGTTGTGGAGTTGTAGGTGAGATGAATCTGTGCTGCACTTAATGCACATGCTCAGTAGTGACCAGTGTTGTGGAGTTGTAGGTGAGATGAATCTGTGCTGCACTTAATGCACATGCTCAGTAGTTACCAGTACTGTGGGGTCGGAGGTGAGATGAATCTGTGCTGCACTTTATGTACATGCTCAGTAGTGAGGCAGTGTTGTGGGGTCGGAGGTGAGAAGAATCTGTGCTGCACTTTATGTACATGCTCAGTAGTGAGGCAGTGTTGTGGGGTCGGAGGTGAGATGAATCTGTGCTGCACTTTATGTACATGCTCAGTAGTGGGGCCGGGCTGTGGGGTCGGACTCAAGGAAATTGAGAAGTCATTTATTTGGCTTACCGACTCCACTGCTTCTAACACTTCATTCCTGGCTTTTTTTGTGTCCTCATGAAAACACCTTTTGTGAAATTACCTGGGCTTTACTTAAGCTAGTCAGACATCTACATCCATTTTTGTACATGTGCCAGCAAAAATACAAAGTGGATTATAATTGTTTAGTCCATGAAACCAATTCATCTACAATCATTTGTAACTTTCGTTATTGCTAAAGGGCCAGCCCTGGATTAGGTGTCTGGAATGGCACGGAAATGCAGGATGCGCTTTTTGGCAAGCAGTTTTGCTAAAGTCTGTGATGGAGTCTCCAACGCTGATGTCAACATATTGTAATAGAAGGAAGTGACAAGAAATATGCAAACAAGGCATGTAATGATGCCAAGAGAAAATCTTGCAAATTAGCTACCTTCTAATCCATGCTCCAATGCTGGGCACTGCCAATAATCCTCCTCGCTGGGCTGCTGACATGTATCAATACAGAACATGGCACCAGCCCCAATCTAGGAATGCTGTGAGATACCCTCTTGCAGCATGGCAGTCATGCCCAGCACCGTCACTGTCAATAACGAGGGTAATATAATTGGGCAATCTGTGGATAGGAAGTTATTAGGGAGTCTGAAGGCTTTTTTCCCTTTAATACATCACACAGCGGCTTCCAGAGATCGGCTGACACGGAGATACATTTATAACGTGAAACCTTGAAGAGCTTCACATTTTAGCTGACAAACAAGCGTGAGAAAAGTTTGTGGCCTGTAGTAAAGGCTGGACTTTTTGGCAACTGAGGCAGTGGTGATGCATGTGTTGTCAGCGCGGAGAAGAGGGGAAATGAAAGGTTAGTGACAGAGTGAAGGGTGGTAAAATTGGATTTCAGTTTTTGTCATATTAAGCTTCTGGCAGCTGGATTTAATCCAGCACGAAGAGAGAAAAGACTGAAATATGAGCCATGACCTGTAAAGGTGAAAAGAAGAAAAACATGGGAGGTTTTCTAGTATTAATTCAGTATGAACAGGAAAAGAGACAGGAAAATGCAGATGTCTCTGAAGGAGAATGTCCGTCCGATATTAGGCCTCGGAAAGCCGTCTGCTGAGACGTGGAAATTTCACTAAGGCCAAATATCTATTTCTGTGAATGTAAGCACCAATATGAAAAAGACTGTGGTAAGCCATCCCCTCAGCCTGCCTATGTATGCGCTACGCCCTAATTCACATGGCTCATTGTGCATTCAGCCGACATTACTGAATTGCACCAACTCTTCCCAATAGCTAAAAAGAGGTTGTCTAACAGTGTGAAATGCGCAAATTTGCAAAGTACTTGTAAAAACAATTGTTAAAAAAATCCTCTTTGTTTCTAATTTTCATTTCTATTGTTTGCTGCTCATTGTCTAGGTTACCGACTACCTCTGTAAAATATGAGAGGTGGCTGGTCTCCTAGGCAAAGAACACAGCGCTTACAAGCTCTTTGCTATAGAGCTTATAATCACTGATATCATGATTGCCGGATCTGGCCATCTTCTGTGCTATTGCTGCAGAGGTAAGGCTGTCTACTTGCACCTTGGAAAGCCGTGTGAATGTTGGTCCTCATGGGCAGTTCATCAACAAGCAGGAATTTGAGAGGCATGGCGAGTGGAGTACTCCTATTCAGAAAGATGAGAACAACCCCCTGTAAGAAATCTCATCCACGTGATGCAAAAACAATCTGCAGCAGAATTTCACCCTTTGCAATGTGAAGAGGTAAATGTAGTATCTCTGAGGATTTAGCAGTGCCGTTCTACTGCAGACCACTAGCAGAAGATATGTCCCGTGTACACACATCGTACATTTTTTCTAATTTTTTTCGATAAAAGTATCTGTTCTCCTTAACAGTGCGAAATATACAGTAGTTATGTGAAAAAGTGTTTGCCCCTTCCTGATTTCCTATTCTTTTGCATGTTCGTCACACTTAAATGTTTCAGATCACCAAACAAATTTAAATAATCAAAAGTAACACAAGTAAACACAAAATGCAGTTTTTAAATGAAGGTCTTTATTATCATGGTAAAAAGAAATTCAACCCTACAGGGCTGTCGAAAATTGATTTGCCCCCCCCTCCAAATCATAAATTAACTGTAGTTTATCACATCTTCGGGGGGCTCAGTTCAAATTCCCTAGACACATGCAGGCCTGATTATTGCCACACCTGTTCTCAATCAAGAAATCACTTAAAATAGGACCTGCCTGACAAAGTGAAGAAGACTAAAAGATACTCAAAAGCTAGACATCATACCGCGATCCAAAAATTCTGGAACAAATGAGGAACAAAGTCATTGAGAGCTACGGAGTCTGGAAAAGGTTACAAAGCCATTACTAAAGCTTTGGGACTCCATTGAATCACAGTGAGAGCCATTATCCTCAAATGGCGAAAACATGGAACAATGGTGAACCTTCCCAGGAGTGGCTGACTGATTAAAATTACCCCAAGAGAGCAGCGATGACTCATCCAAGAGGTCACAAAACCTCACAACAACATCCAAAGAACGGCAGGCCCAGCTCGTCTCATTTAAGATCAGTGTTTATGACTCCACTGTAAGAAAGAGGCTAGTAAAAAATGGCCTGCATGGCAGAGCTCCAAGACGAAAACCACTACTGAGCAATAAGAACATAAAGGCTCGTCTCAGTTTTACCAGAAAACATCTTGATGATTCCCAAGACTCTTGGTAGCATACTCTATGGACTGATGAGACAAAAGTTGAATTTTTTGGAAGGTCTATGTCCTATTACATCTGGCGTAGAAGCAACACAGTATTTCAGAAAAAGGACATCATACTAACAGTAAAATATGGTGATGGTAGTGTGATGGTCTGGGGCTGGGTTACTGCCTCAGGACCTGAAAGACTTGCTTTGGTAAATGGAATGAGGAATTCTGCCGTCTACCAAAAAATCATGAATGAGAATGTCCGGCCATCTGTTTGTGACCTCAAGCTGAAGCACACTTGGGTTACGCAAAAGGACAATGATCCAAAACACACCAGCAAGATCACCTCTGAATGGTTTAAGAAAAACAAAATTAAGGCTTTGGAGTGGCCTAGTCAAAGTCTTGATCTTAATTCAATTGTGGCATTATCTCAAAAAGGCGGTTCATGCTCAGAAACCCTCCAAGGTGGCTGAATTACAACAATTCTGCAAAGATGAGTGGGACAAAATTCCTCCAAAGTGATGTAAAAGAATCATTGTCAGTTATCATAAACGATAGATTGCAGTTGTTGCTACTAAGGGGGGCCCAACCAGTTATTAGGTTTAGGGGGCAATCACTTTTTCACACAGGGCCCTTCAGGTTTGGTTTTCTTTTTCCCTTAATAATGAAGACTTTCATTTAAAAACTGCATTTTGTGTTGACTTGTGTTATCTTTGTTTAATATTAAAATTGGTTTGGCGATCTGAAACATTTAAGTGTTACAAACATGCAAAAGAATAGAAAATTAGGAAGGGGGCAAACACTTTCACACAACTGTATAAAGAAACATAATAAACCACCAGGGTACTGATATATATAGAAATTACAATGCAAGCAGTACCACCATGCTGTGTTAGTGCAAACCATCACGGTTTTCAAGCTGTTTGCTATTGGCCACATGATTCTACAGGTAAACAGAAAAGTTACCCACAAAACAGCACAGCAAACTGCTACATACCTGTAAAATCATGTGGGCTGATTAGAGGTAATACTCCATGTTGACCCCTTATACAGAACATAGGACATAATGCCATATATTAGCTCTATCTACATCAGCGTCCCCCCCCCATATCACCAAATTAGGAAATAGCCATTGTCCTCCAGCTAGATGACAATGTTCAGGTGTAAATACAGAAAAGACAACCTTCGTCTATATGTCCTACGTGGGCATACGTACACAATAAAGTACACAGAGATTCACGTGTGGCCAGAAATATATTCTTGATTTGACTTGTATGGCCATTGTGTATGATTACATTTCAAGTGAGAAATTGTATCTGGCAGTAGACAATCTGCTGCAACAGCCAAAATTGGAGATAACTCCAAAGTCAGGTGTTTATCTATCAGATGATAAAGTGAAAGCAACTGAGGTATCTCAGCAGTTAGCCAGAAGGAGGTGGCTCCATCTGTAAATCCAATTGTGCCTCAGTGTTTTGATTTTGGCATGTCAATAGGTTTTTTTGACATCTAGAAGCCTAATGAAGACCCCAGGGTCTGCCTTCTGTGTGCATCTATTAGTTCCTGCCAGACAGAGCCTTACACTGACACATATACAGTCCAACTCATCGTTATTGGAACCCATGAAGTTTAAGGACATAATTTGTAATATTTTGTGAAAAAAATGAATCAAATGAAACATTTTTTTGTATAGAGCATTTGTGATAAATACAAGAGAAAATAATACACAATAATTTAAAACCTAAAACAATGGGAGGGAAAAACAGAAAAACCTAAAGCTTGCTGTGGCACTGGTATTGGCATCCTTGACATTGAATTAGTATGGAAACACATTTTGACTCGCCTGTGGTCAATCACAAATGGGAATCAACTGTGATTAATAGTTGATGCCCAAGTGACATGAATTAGCCAATGAATGATGACTTCAGTGTTTTAAAAAGCCACATGATAGGCCCTATTCCTTTGTAGCAATGGTGAAGACAAAGGAGCTGTCTGAGGACATCAGAACTGCTATTATTAGCAAACACAAGACTTCCAAAGGGTATAAGGCCATTGCCAAAGACCTTGGTATCCTAGTTTTAATAGTGAGCAAAGTTACTAAGAAGTTTACTGAGCATGGAACCATCAAGAACCACCCTGGAGGTGGGGGAGAGGAAAATTAAGAAGACATGTCTTCGAAGGTTGATGCAAACGTGCTCACCAGAGGTAGCCTGACTGCCATTAGGTACCGAGATGAGATCTTCAGACCCCTTGTGAGACCATATGCTGGTGTGCTTGGCCTTGGGTTCCTCCTAATGCAGGACAATGCCAGACCTCATGTGGCTGGAGTGTGTCAGCAGTTCCTGCAAGATGAAGGCATTGAAGCTATGGACTGGCCCGCCCGTTCCCCAGACCTGAATCTGATTGAGCACATCTGGGACATCATGTCTCGCTCCATCCACCAACGTCACATTGCACCACAGACTGTCCAGGAGTTGGCGGATGCTTTAGTCAAGGCCTGGGAGAACACTCAGGAGACCATCCGCCACCTCATCAGGAGCATGCCCAGGCGTTGTACAGTAGGGAGGTCATACAGGCAATACTGAGCCTCATTTTGACTTGTTTTAAGGACACTACATTCCACTTTAATTTTGTGTGTGACTCCAAATCCAGGCCTCCATTGGTTAATAAATTTGCTTTCCATTGATGATTTTTGTGTGATTTTGTTGTCAGCACATTCACCTTTGTACAGAACTAGTATTCAATAAGAATATTTCAGCCATTCAGGTCTGGGATGCGTTATTTGAGTGTTCCCTTTATTTTTTGAGCAGTGTATATCTTTCCATTCATATGTGTACTTTTCAAAAATAATGTCAAGTGAATGGGATGTGTGACTTTGCCCCATTTACATATTATAATGATTGTCTATGTTTAATGACATGTATTATGACTGTACATCCTCACTCCTCCTGCTTGTGGAGCATTATCTGTTTGTGATATTTTTCTTACAGGAAAAACGAAATTTTGAAATAGAAAAAATCCTGACGATATAACTTTGGTACATTTCCATATATTTCTGAAGATATTGTACAGTCGATTAAAAAAATGAAGGGGTGCCAATAATGATGAGCACATTACAAATACAGGACTTGTTTGTTTGTTCAACTCCCACTGCAACTTGTTAAAAAACAACATACTGCACTGTATTCATTTTCCCTGGGTCCATCAGCGAGTTTCTGCTGCTGCCGTCACACTAACCGCGCAGAAGCCAATCAGAGAGCTCAGCAGCTCTGAAGGGGGCGCTTTGTCTACACTGGCAAAACCTTTGAGCTCACCGATTGGCTGATACACCGCCGACGTGACATCAGTGCCACAGTCAACACCAGGGGCAATGGCGGATACTATCATGGGGAAGGCAAGTACAGCGCACTTTGTTATTAATTTTTTTATCAAACTGTGCCATTATCTGAAAGGGAACAAGCGCTTTAACCCCTTAACGACCAGGGGTATTTTTGGTTTTACATTTTCATTTTTCCCTCCCCTTCTTTCCAGAGCCATAACTTTTTTATTTTTGTGAGGGTTTTCTTTTTTTTTTTGCGGGACGAGTTGTACTTTTAAATGACATCATTGGTTTTACCATATCGTGTACTCGAAAACGGGAAAAAAATTCCAAGTGCGGTGAAATTGCAAAAAAAGTGCAATCCCACACTTGTTTTTTGCTTGACTTTTTTGTTAGGTTCACTAGATGCTAAATCTGACCTGCCATTATGATTCTCCAGGTCATTACGAGTTCATAGACACCAAACATGTCTATGTCCTCCTTTATCTAAGTGATGAAAAAAAATTCCAAACTTTGCTAAAGAAAAAAAAAAAAAAAAAAAAAATTTGCGCAATTTTCCGAGACCTGTAGCGTCTCCACTTTTCATGATCTGGGGTCGGGTGAGGGCTTATTTTTTCCGTGCCGGACTGACGTTTTTAATGATACCACTTTTGTGCAGATATATTCTTTTGATCGCCCGTTATTACATTTTAATGCAATGTCTTGGTGACCAAAAAAACGTACTTCTGGCGTTTTTACTTTTTTTCTCGCTACGCCGTTTAGCGATCGGGTTAATGCTTTTTTTTATTGATAGATCGGGCAATTCTGAATGCGGCGATACCTAACATGTGTATGTGGGATTTTTTTTTACTGTTTTATTTTGATTGGGGCGAAAGGGGGGTGATTTGAACTTTTAGGTTTTTTTAATTTTTTTTATTTTTAAACATTTTTTTTTTTTTGGCATGCTTCAATAGCCTCCATAGGAGGCTAGAAGCTTGCGCAACCCGATCGGCTCTGCTACATATGGGCGATGAGCAGATCGCCCATATGTAGATTAACTGCTGTGCTTTCAGTGCCGACCACCGGGTGGCGCTGAAAGCCATATGCCTGGAACAACCATAGAGGTCTCATAGAGACCTCTGGTTGTCCAGGCAACATGACGCCGACCCCCGATCACGTGACGGGGTCGGCGATGAGGTCATTTCCGGCCCGGCGGCCGGAAATGCTATTTAAATGCCCGCTGTCAGCTTTGACAGCGGCATTTAACTAGTTAATAGGCGTGGGCGGACGGCGATTCCACTCGCGCCTATTGCGGGCACATGTCAGCTGTTCATAACAGCTGACACGTCCCGGCTTTGATGCGGGCTCAGCGCCGGAGCCCTCATCAAAGCAGGGGAAATGTCTGATGACGGACTGTGTGCGTCATTGGACATTAAGGGGTTAAAGTAGTTTGTTCTGTGAAAAGACGTAATAGTTCATTTATTTACCATAGATTTGTCTGTGAAATGGTCAGAGAACCTATGTCCTGGCTTAATTCTTTGGTTTTGCTGTAGTCTCTTGCAGCTTGCACAAAAAGGCATAGCCTTACTGAGCTGTGCATTTCATCTACTGTACAGTGGCATGTAAAAGTTTTGTTATTGTGAACAATTAAGCAAGTTAAAGAAGAAATGATCCCTAAAAGGCCTAAAGTTAAAATTAAAGCTAAAGACATATTTCCTTTGTATTTTAGGCAAGAATATCTATTTTTTTTAGGAAATTACAAAAAGTAAAATGGGCCAATGCAAAGTTTGTGAACCCTGCAAGGTTAGTACTTAGTATCACCCCCTTTTGAAAGTATCAGAGCTTGTAAACGCTTTTTATAGCCAGCCAAGTCTTTCAATTCTTGTTTGAGAGATTTTCATGCATTATTCCTTGGAAAATTCTTCCCGTTCCATGAGATTCCTGGGTTGTCTTGCATGAACTGCTATTTTGAGGTCTAGTCCCAGATTTTCAGATCAGGGGACTGTGAGGGCCATTGTAAAACCTTCAGTTTGCACCTTTAGAGGTAGTCTACAGTGGATTTTGAAGTGTGTTTAGGGTCATTATCCATTTGTACAAGCCATCCTCTTTTCAAATTCATCTTTCTTTACAGATTATGTTTTGCTTGCACCAGAAAATTATTAAAATGTAATTGAATCCATTCTTCCCGTGAAATGTACCTTGTGCCATTGGCTGCAACACAACCCCAAAGCATGATTGATCCACCACCATGCATAATGGTTGGCGAGATGTTCTTTTCCTGAAATTCTGTGCCCTTTTATCTCCATACATACCTTTGATCATTGTGGAACAAGAGTTCTATTTTAGCCTTGTCGGTCCACAGGGCTTGTTTTGATGTTATTTTGCATAATTCTGATGCTAAATTTTAAGGTGAGGACGCAGGAGAGGTTTTCTTGTGATGACTCTTCCATGAAGGCCATTTTTGTGAAGGTGTCTCTGAACAGTAGAATAATGTACCACAACTTGAGTCTGCTAAATCTTTGTGAAGGTCTTTTGCAGTAAAGCAGGGATTCTGATTTGCCTAACATACCTACAAGCAGTTTTCACTGACATTTTGCTTTGTCTTCCAGACTTTATCTTGACCTCCCACTGTTCCTGTTAACTTCCATTTCTTATTGACATTTCAAACAGAGGAAAGGGCAACTTGAAAATGCTTTGCTATGTTCTTATAGCTTTGTGGGCTTCCACCATTTTCAGAGTGCTAGGCAGCTACTTAGAAGAACTTATGGCTGCTGTTCTTTGGCACAAGGTTAGAAGAGGCTGGGTTTTTATAAAGCTGGGAAATTTGTATCACCTGGCCTTTCCTAACAATGATAGTGAACGGGCTATAACCATAACAGGCTAATTAAGGTCTGAAACCTTAGTGAAACTTATATGAACACACAAATCTCCAAGTGCGCCCAAACATTTGCATTGACCCATTAACTTTTTTGTAATTTTTAAAAAGAAAAAATTTACTCCATGTATTTGTCAGTGCTTTTCACGGATCGCACTCGTACCTATGATAGTCTATGGTGTATTTCACATGTCCGATTATTTCCTTGGACAGAGTGGTCCGCAGACACCATACAGCCTTGTCTGATACTGTTGGACCAAACTCGCCAGTGCAAGTCTATGTGGGTCACTGGATAAGTTGAGCGCTCCTTTTTTGACAGACTGTTTGAAAAGAGAAGCTGGAGAAAACTTCATTTTTATGTTTTTTTAATCCAAGATAAAACTTTGGATGAAACTGTGATGACACCGAAAAGAAACACTCATGAAACTCAGACTTTTTTTTTTTTTTACAACGTAAACATGTAATTAAAGGGTAATTTCAAACTAAAATGTTATCCTGTATCTATGGGATCGTTTGCAGATTACAGATGATCCCAACAGCGCTGCCTTGGAATCCCAAGAAGGATCTCTGCAGTCTGTTCTGCAAGGAGCACATAAGTGGCCTCTGCTCCATTTATCGCCTATGGGATCGCAAGTCTAGTTGGATTTGGGGTGCAGCTGGCTGGAGATAAGCGCTCAAGATCACACCCTCAGGGGCCGTGCAGAAGACACGTCAGGAATCGCTCCCCAATCTCTGGAGCTTTGCTAACCTGAAGGGAATTTTTCTCAGAGTTTTGAGATATTGTCGAAGCGCTCCTTCCACTTTCTTTTCTGCCTTTTTCAGCATTTGAGGAGTCTTTTTACATTTTTGAAAACCATTAATCAATTAAGAAAATGCTGTCGCATTTTGAAGCCAATACGATGACAAAAACGCTCAAAAGGCGCCGACGAAGCAGAAATCAGAGCCTGGCTCCGCAGATTTCACCAGCATTAGAACGTCAAGCGCTTTTCCCACACAAGCTGACAGAACCAACCTTCCATCACTTCGCTGGCGCTTCTTTCACTATTTTTAGATGCAGATTCACCAAAAACCTGGCAGAAGGCAGAGTGTGCACCCCCTAACAAGGACTGTCCCCGCAGACGCCAGGGTGGCATCCACTACTGCAGCCGGCCACGCCGCTGTCCAGCAGAGCTCAGGGACGCGCCTCACGGTGGCTGACACCCAGCTTTCCCCGTGCCGGCCAGGCGTCTCCCCAGGAATCAGCACACTGTGGGCGCACTACTACACCCAGCAGGGTAGAGGCTCTGGGACGTCTGGGCAGGACGCCTGCAGCAGGCACAGCTGGGAGCGCACCCTATGGAAGGCAGACAGCACACTGTCAGGTATCAGAGGAGGCGTGTGACAGCTACGTGCCGTCATGGCGGCTCACCACGTCTACCCCGTGTGTTCTCACACAGTACACTAGCAGTATGGTCGGGCAGTGCACACACGGTGCCGGTCCGCTCACTCACCTGGGCTGGCTCACACGGTGAATGACAGCTGCGCCTGACCAATGGCAACGCTCTTCCGCGGCCAGTAATACGCAGCTCATTGGCCGGCAGTGGAAGGGTGACGCCGTAGGCAAGCAATGCGGGCTCCTATTGGTCGGCTCGGCTTCCCTGACCCCGACGCGATTTGTTGACGTCATATCCATGCGCCCATACACGAGTGCTGGCGGCAAGTTCCTGGTCTTCATTAGGTCCCTGTGACGTCAGCAATCACGTGATTGTCCTATGGTTTCTGAGGTTTCGTTCTTGCTGCCGGCGGTGAACGGGACGCTGGTGATGACACACTTGCATTACGGTCGTGGCATTCCTTGTATGTTGCTTTGGAGGCACAAACATTGCGGCGGAGATTACAGGGGCTCTCCACTACAATCACCAGGGAGAGATGGTCCTGTCAGCCACCTGCAGTCTCACAGCAGTAATACGGTACCATATGACGTCATACCAGGTGACGCTGTGGAGGGCGCAGACAGCCGGAAATGCTGTTTGTTCGTCATCTCTTGTACTGGAGAAAGAGGCCTGCGAGCCTCGAAACGCGTTGTTGGAGATGTCACTGGTAACACGTGGCCGCGCCTCACACCTGCACTGCTATGTATAGCTAAAATCACCATCTCCTATGAATGCCAGACACTGTTTCGCATGAACATTGTAGTGACAAGCACGAGAAGACCGCCAGCTCTCGTGACAACCCATCGGCGCCCTGCTGTCACATCACAAGCACTCCGATGGGAGTGTGGAATAGCGCTCTCCTTCCAGCGCATGTTAAATGCTACTTTCAGAGATTGACGGCGGAATTGAACTGGACAGCCACAGCCGAAAGTCCACTCCACCATCGGCTGTTAGAGGCACATGATGGCTGATTAAATCAGCTGTCATGTGCAGAGAAAGATGAGGGTTAAAGGAAACTTTCTATGAAATGCTTTAGCGTTTCTGAGCATAATTTACCTGGCTGCAACTTATATTGCCAGCCAGTCACGTAGGAGACAGCACTAGGCCAGCAATAGAGCTGGAGTGATAGAGGCTTCAGATTCACCATAGTTATTTGCATGTCAATTCATAAGCTTATTTCTCAGTAACAGATGTTGCATCTACCCTGGGCACAGTCGGCAGGGGGGAGCAGTTGAGCCACCTGATGCAGCGGACATATGGGTTTCCCCAGTGGCTGCATTTAGCCTCCCACTGGACTGACAGCCAGCTCAGAGAAAGTTCAGCACGCCGACTCCCAGTGATCAATTGCACTCAATCACTAGTACAACTGAAGCAGGGTCAGGGTGACGTCAGCAGCGTGATCAGGTTATGTGATCACATTACTGACATCACTTGCTGGCGCTGCAGAGGCGCAAACAACATTAAGTGTTCCAGTGAAGCTGAAGCAACAAGAAAGGAAAGAAAGACCACAAAAATGCACACCACCGATATATATAATAATAACAAGAAAAGCTTTATTGACAACAATATCAATTTAAAAACATGTAAAAACAAAAAGAATACAATTCCCCTGTTAGTCCTGATCAATACAATAATGAATTGAGTCTCATGCATATATCATCAGCATAAATAAAGGAACAAAAAAAGGAAAAACATCCACAATAAGGTGTATCCATATGATAGATGTAAATATATAATTACATCAACGAGCACCTAATGGCGCACAATCCTGATCAAATCACCCTAATGCTGGAGACTCAAACAATAAAATAGCCTTCACGTGGAAAAATACCATGGCTCACATGTCAATCACAGCTGAAGTGCCACATAGTCTGGTAGAATGTATAGCATCCTCAATACTTGAGATCTCAAGTCTCCAGCATTAGGGCGATTTGATCAGTCAAATGTCCAAGGCAACACATCTAGACTCATCATCCACAATAGCCATTAGAACAATGAAAAAGTATTTTTTATAATTTAAGTACTCTGCTCCACTTACAGCTGGTTTCATAATATTAATGTGTTTGCCATCCACAGCCCCCACACAGGAAAATTACAAATTTCATGGAATTTGGAACATTTTCAATCCAGCTTTCACTTGTGGGTTGGGGGGGAAATTCTTGTCACAGAATGCCAACTAAAGCACGACATCCGGTTATTTTATTCCACTTCTGACATAAAGCACAGGTGTCTACAATAATCCCAGAAAGGATGGATATTCCAATCCTGAATTGGAAATGTAACAATAACAACGTCTCTCCAGTAGCCAGGAATCTGCGGAAAAGAAAATGAGAAACAAAAATCAGTACACCGCTTAGGGATAGGGAAGGTTTGGTTTATTTGTGACAGGAGTTTCTTTTTCTACACTATACCTCAGGGTGACCAAGAAACGTTCCACAGCAGGAATTGGTCGACGGAGCTGTGTGTCCTGCCTGGCGATGGATCCTTGGACACGTAGCAGTAAGTCATGGAAGCTCTGTTGTGACATTCTCGTGTAGTCAAAAAACTTCGGGTTTTGCTGCGGCTCTGTGTACAAAGAGTGGTAGGCTCCACGCGTCTCTTGGAGTTCAAAGATGGGGTGTTGCCAATAGCGACAACGTCTTCTCCATCTTTCTCTTTGTTCTTGACAAGCAAAGGCAGCAGCCAACTTCAGTTGTAAATCCAGATCTTCTAGGAAGCTGTCCAGGACAAGATCCATCGTGCTTCGAGATACAGCAGCCAAAGACAAGGATTTCCTCAGTGCAGTTTGTCTATATATATATATTTATTATAGAAATCCCATGAGACACGCCTACTGGGTGTCTGACGTCAAGGAAAAGCTACTGGAAAACATTGGAAATTTCTAATGCATGCGCATAAACAACGCAAATGCATGCAAAAACACATACACACATGCAAACAGCGTTTTTTGGCATCATGCATAAGATGATGCGGATAAAAAATGCTGTGCAAACATGCATTTGCATGCGGATGATACGCTACGGACTCAGACGCAAATGTGATCCTAGCCCAACCGTGTACCATCACTGACTGATAGCTGGCTCAGGACATAGTGAGCGGCGGCTGTAACCGGGTACCATCACTGACTGTAGCTGGCTCAGTACATAGTGAGCGGCGGCTGTAACCGGGTACCATCACTGACTGTAGCTGGCTCAGTACATAGCGGCTGCTGTAACCGGGTACCATCACTGACTGTAGCTGGCTCAGTACATAGTGAGCGGCGGCTGTAACCGTGTACCATCATTGACTGATAGCTGGCTCAGTACATAGCGGCGGCTGTAACCTTGCAACATCACTGACTGATAGCCGGCTCAGTACATAGTGAGCGGCTGCTGTAACCGGGTACCATCACTGACTGTAGCTGGCTCAGTACATAGTGAGCGGCGGCTGTAACCGTGTACCATCACTGACAGCCAGCTCAGTACATAGTGAGCAGCGGCTGTAACCGGGTACCATCACTGACTGTAGCTGGCTCAGTACATAGTGAGCGGCGGCTGTAACCGGGTACCATCACTGACTGATAGCCAGCTCAGTACATAGTGAGCGGCTGCTGTAACCGGGTACCATCATTGACTGTAGCTGGCTCAGTACATAGTGAGCGGCGGCTGTAACCGTGTACCATCACTGACAGCCAGCTCAGTACATAGTGAGCGGCGGCTGTAACCGGGTACCATCACTGACTGTAGCTGGCTCAGTACATAGTGAGCGGCGGCTGTAACCGGGTACCATCACTGACTGATAGCCAGCTCAGTACATAGTGAGCGGCGGCTGTAACCGGGTACCATCACTGACTGTAGCTGGCTCAGTACATAGCGGCTGCTGTAACCGGGTACCATCACTGACTGTAGCTGGCTCAGTACATAGTGAGCGGCGGCTGTAACCGGGTACCATCACTGACTGTAGCTGGCTCAGTAAAAAGTGAGCGGCGGCTGTAACCGGGTACCATCACTGACTAGCTAGCTCAGTACATAGTGAGCGGCGGCTGTAACCGTGCACCATCACTGACTGATAGCCGGCTCAGTACATAGTGAGCGACTGCTGTAACTGGGTACCATCACTGACTGTAGCTGGCTCAGTACATAGTGAGCGGCGGCTGTAACCGTGTACCATCACTGACTGATAGCTGGCTCAGTACATAGCGGCGGCTGTAACCTTGCACCATCACTGATAGCCGGCTCAGTACATAGTGAGCGGCGGCTGTAACCGGGTACCATCACTGTAGCTGGCTCAGTACATAGTGAGCGGCGGCTGTAACCGTGTACCAACACTGACAGCCAGCTCAGTACATAGTGAGCGGCGGCTGTAACCGTGTACCATCACTGACTGATAGCTGGCTCAGTACATAGCGGCGGCTGTAACCTTGCACCATCACTGACTGATAGCCGGCTCAGTACATAGTGAGCGGCGGCTGTAACCGGGTACCATCACTGACTGTAGCTGGCTCAGTACATAGTGAGCGGCGGCTGTAACCGGGTACCATCACTGACTGATAGCCAGCTCAGTACATAGTGAGCGGCTGCTGTAACCGGGTACCATCACTGACTGTAGCTGGCTCAGTACATAGTGAGCGGCGGCTGTAACCGTGTACCATCACTGACAGCCAGCTCAGTACATAGTGAGCGGCGGCTGTAACCGGGTACCATCACTGACTGTAGCTGGCTCAGTACATAGTGAGCGGCGGCTGTAACCGGGTACCATCACTGACTGATAGCCAGCTCAGTACATAGTGAGCGGCGGCTGTAACCAGGTACCAGAGCGGCGGCTGTAACCAGGTACCATCACTGACTGTAGCTGGCTCAGTACATAGTGAGCGGCGGCTGTAACCGGGTACCATCACTGACTGATAGCCAGCTCAGTACATAGTGAGCGGCTGCTGTAACCGGGTACCATCACTGACTGTAGCTGGCTCAGTACATAGTGAGCGGCGGCTGTAACCGGGTACCATCACTGACTGTAGCTGGCTCAGTACATAGCAGCTGCTGTAACCGGGTACCATCACTGACTGTAGCTGGTTCAGTAAATAGTGAGCGGCGGCTGTTACCGTGCACCATCACTGACTGATAGCCGGCTCAGTACATAGTGAGCGACTGCTGTAACCGGGTACCATCACTGACTGTAGCTGGCTCAGTACATAGTGAGCGGCGGCTGTAACCGTGTACCATCACTGACTGATAGCTGGCTCAGTACATAGCGGCGGCTGTAACCTTGCACCATCACTGACTGATAGCCGGCTCAGTACATAGTGAGCGGCGGCTGTAACCGTGTACCATCACTGACAGCCAGCTCAGTACATAGTGAGCGGTGGCTGTAACCGGGTACCATCACTGACTCTAGCTGGCTCAGTACATAGTGAGCGGCGGCTGTAATCGTGTACCATCACTGACTGATAGCTGGCTCAGTACATAGTGAGCGGCGGCTGTAACCGGGTACCATCACTGACTGATAGCTGGCTCAGTACATAGTGAGCGGCGGCTGTAACCGGGTACCATCACTGACTGTAGCTGGCTCAGTACATAGTGAGCGGCTGCTGTAACCGGGTACCATCACTGACTGTAGCTGGCTCAGTACATAGTGAGCGGTGGCTGTAACCGTGAACCATCACTGATAGCCGGCTCAGTACATAGTGAGCGGTGGCTGTAACCGAGAACCATCACTGACTGATAGCCGGCTCAGTACATAGTGAGCGGTGGCTGTAACTGTGCACCATTACTGACTGATAGCCGGCTCTGTACTGATGCACTGCTGAGCTTGTTGTCAGTCAGTTCCGGGGCCTATGTATTGAGTGGTGACTGAAGCCGCACCGGATGATCCTGTATGACAAAACTGGAGGCCTCTGGGACGAATAAAGTTCAAATTAACCCCATATCTGTAGGATTACTAGCATTTTGGGAGCTTTAAAGTGATTGTTCCCTCAATGTGTCGACTAAAATACTAGCATACTTGAGCACCAGCACAGATGTCATAACATTGTTTCTGGCACAAGAAAAGCCCGTTATCATCAAACTGTACTATGAAGGCTGCAGATCATCAATGTCCTCTGATAGTCTGCAGCACTTATGTCACATAAACAATGTCATGAGAATGCTCGGGACACAACGCTCAGAGCGGAGGAGTCATCAGTCCAGCTCGTAAAAATGCCCTTTTATTTTATTGCGCAAACTAGGAGCATTCAGAAGGAGTTGTCTTTTAAAGAACAATCCCTATAATGTGGATACAAAACGTTTTGTCTGATCATTGCTATATTTTTTAGTATAGTCTGCCGGCTGTCTTTATCAAACTGTTGTCCATTCTTGCTATGGTCACTTCATGTTTACATGTTTCAAGTTGATTGGTGTAACAAGTAAAGCAAAACTTGGCACAACCTGCCAGTGTTCTACGATTTGGGTGAGGACATTCATTATATATGGACTGGTGTTTTTTTTTTTTTGTGCCAGGGCTGCTTTTTGGTCCCAGTCCAGCCCTGCATGCTATCCTTATTGACAAAATGGAAATCACTCCCTCTCTTACTATTTCAGCAATAAAAGTGATTATCCTCCCAAAAATGTTATATCTTTTTGAAACTTTACCCATATCGGTCCCACTCAGAGATTTACATGCTTTTCAAGCAGTCACTTTAAATTTCATATGGACTCCAGTGCTGCAAGGCTGCAGTGCTATCCTCTGAGCCACCGTGCTGCGAATGGACCCATCTATTCCTTCCTTTTGCTGGTGTTGTATCCTGTTCTATATATAACATTTTTTGAGACTGTCCACTGATTAAACCGTTCTGGGTGATAGTCCAACTTCTCAATAACACATTCATGACCAAGCCTATTTTGACCTTAATGACCTGGCCATTTTTTGCAATTCTGACCAGTGTCCCTTTATGAGGTAATGACTCTGGAACGCTTCAACGCATCTTAGCGATTCTGAGATTGTTTTTTCGTGACACATTGGGCTTCATGTTAGTGGTAAATTTTTGTCAATAATTTTTGCATTTATTAGTGAAAAAATCAGAAATTTGGCGAAAATTTTGAAAATTCCGCAATTTTCAAATTTTGAATTTTTATTCTGTTAAACTAGAGAGTAATGTGACACAAAATAGTTACTAAATAACATTTCCCACATGTCTACTTTACATCAACACAATTTTGGAAGCAAATGTTTTTTTTGTTAGGAAGTAATAAGGGTTAAAAGTTGACCAGCGATTTCTCATTTTTACAACACAATTTACAAAACCATTATTTTTAGGGACCACCTCACATTTGAAGACAGGTGAGGGGTCTATACGGCAGAAAATACCCAAAAGTGACACCATTCTAAAGACTGCACCTCTCAAGCTACTCAAAACTACATTCTACCTTTTTTCCAGCTTCTGAGCATGCCCACGGGACGAGCTCGCATTGGAGTTCAGGAGTCAGGTGCTCAGGTCCTGCTCCTGATTCCATTGGTTTAGCTCAGGGCTCTGAAGATTTCCGGCAGGTCCCGTACGCTATAAAAAGTGCGCATGGCCGTTATGCCATGCGCTAGTATTTTCATACCGCTGCTATGTGTATGGTGACGGATGCTTGGATTGGTGACTGACTCATTAAGAAACCCCTGCCCTCTGATAATACATCTGTGTGTGTCAGTGGTTTTCAGTCAGTACCTGTGCTAGCGCTAGCGCGCACAAGCTCCATCTTTCCAGCAGCTTAGCGTCCTGCATCACGCTTGCAATATTTGCGGTTGCAGCTTGTCCAGGCGTGCGCAGTTGCGACGCTGAGCACACGTGTATACGGTAAGTCCACTCGGTTGTAGTGATCTTATTTAACTACTCTGGTTTCCGGCTACCGCACGTGTGCCGCTGAGATCCTGTGCTGTTAACAGGCTCAGCGATACTATTTTGGTATTATTTTCCCTGCATCTCTGTGTCCCTTAACAGAGCTTGCCTTTTTGCTTCTGGGTGTGTTAGAACCCTGTGCATATTTGTGCTCTGCCTCTCTCAGCAGCGGTTTTACCATCCACCGCACGGTGGACCCCGAGTGGCGAAGGCACTTTAATTATTTATTTTTTTAGTGCCTTCCACCACTCCTAACATACATGGCCCCATTCATTCTTTCATGTACAAGGATCAGTTGTCCTGGTCCTTTTGCAGAGAAACAGCCTCAAAGCATTATGTTGCCACCCCCATGCTTCACAGTATGTATGTACAGTATAGTGCTCTTTGGATGCAACTCAGCATATTGTCTCCTCCAAACACGACGAGTTTTGTTTCTACCAAACAGTTCTACTTTGGTTTCATCAGACCATATGACATTCTCCCAATACGCTTCTGGATAATCCAAATTCTCTATCAAACTTCAGACAGGCCCAGACATGTACTGGCTTAAGCAGGGGGACACGTCCGTGTTTCCAGTACGTGTGGTATTCGTTTTTTCACGGAGGCCACATGTACACAATATAACCTGTGGGGCTGCTCATTTGCCCATGTTTTTAGTGTCTGTGCATATTACAAGGAAACATGTCTGGTTTTTCCCAGCAGAACGGATGCCAAGGGCCAATAAAGGTCTATGGGTCTGTGAAAAACACGGATGGCATCAGTGTACAATCCGTGTTCAGTACATGTACAGTCCTCCTACTCATTGTTATTGGCACCCATAAAATTTAAGGACATAATGTTGAATATCTCCTGACAAAAATGAATCAAGTGAAAGTTTTTGTGTATAAAGCACTCGTGTTAAAGATAAAAGAGCAAATAGTAAACAATAATATAAAATAAAAAGCAATGGGAGAGAATAACAGAAAAACCTAAAGCTTGCTGTGACACTGGTATTGGCACTCTTTACTTTAAATTAGTATATAAACACATTTTGACTCACCTGTGGTAAATCACAAATTAGAATTACTTGTGATTAATGGTTGGTGCCCAAGTGACATGAATTAGCCAATGAATGATGACTTCAGTGGTTTAAAAAGCCACATGATAGGCCCTATTCCTTTGTCACAATGGTGAAGACAAAGGAGCTTTCTGAGGACATCAGAACTGCTATTATTGGCAAACACAAGACTTCCAAAGGGTATAAAGTTGCAAAGAAGTTTGCCGAGCATGGAACCATCAAGAACCACCCTGGATGTGGGGAAAAGAGGAAAATTAAGAAGAGATGTCTTTGAAGGTTGGTGCAAATAGTGGAAAAAGTACCAAAGACCTGAAGGCCAATGTGGAACGACTGATCTTTGCTAAAGAATACCTTGAAAAATCACAATCCCTCTTGGAAAATGCTCTGTGGACGGATGGAACAAAAAAAGAGCTTTATGGCAATGCAAAGCAATAGTGTGTTTACAGACGGCACAATAAAGCTCATAAGGAAAAGAACACCCTACCAACAGGTAGGTGTTGTGAGTTCATTCTCTGGTTCACCAGTTGTGAGTTCCCCTTCCAGACTCCCTCTGGTGGTAACAGGAGGTAGTGAGGCTGATTTGATCGGTGGAAATCTGCCACCTGAGAATGAGGATGACGATTGGACCTCAGGATTCTCAGATTGGATTTAAGACAGCCGACGCCCTATTCAGTTGCTGGTGATTCCTTCTGGCTTGTCAGCTCTTGGTTTTCAGCTCTGTTCCAGTCATCTAAAGCTAAGTTTTTCTGCTAATGTTCACACTTGATTTTGTTGGTCTATTCAGTCTTTTGTGTGGTCAGCCAGCCCCGGCTGGGGGCTGTGCTGAATTTCCACTCTTATTTATCAGTATTTTGCCAATTGGCTTTTTGTCCCTTACTAGTTCGGTCTCTTTTTGCTCTGTCTCAGAATATTTCAGAGTGCTGATATAGTGGGAGAAGTCCAGTGACTTCAGGGTTAATTTTGCTATCAGAAGTGTTGCACATTATTTTTGTAGGGTTTTTTGCAGGTTGCAGACAGTGTCTTTCCTTTCCTGTCTAGTTAGTTTGGGCCCCATCATTTGCTCAGCCTATTTTCCTGCCTGTGTTTGTGCCTTCATCTTGTTTCACCGTCAATACATGTGTGTGGGCTATTTATTCCTTTGGGGTCTGCTCTGGGGCAGTTAGTTTTCCTTTTTCTTGCTTTAGGCTTATTTAATCCTCCGGCCGTGACGAGGCGTCTAGGAACATTGTAGGCACGCTCCACGACTACTGCTAGTTGTGTGGTAGGATCAGAGATCTGCATAGTTACCAACCTCTCTGGTTTTCTGTGACTTAGCTAGTTTTGCTTTTTTCT
Source organism: Dendrobates tinctorius (assembly GCF_039654945.1). Lineage (NCBI taxonomy): Eukaryota > Metazoa > Chordata > Amphibia > Anura > Dendrobatidae > Dendrobates > Dendrobates tinctorius. The sequence goes on along the minus strand of NW_027361779.1, from coordinate 5,968,895 downwards.
CCTCGGTGACCCATTCATAACAGGCATGGTGGAGGATCAATAATGCTGTGGGGTTGCTTTGCTGTGTCAGGTACTGGAGGCCTGTTCCTTTGTCACAATGGTGAAGACCAAGAAGCTGTCTGAGGACATCAGAACTGCTATTATTAGCAAACACAAGACTTCCAAATGGTTTAAGGCCATCTCCAAAGACCTTGGTATCCCAGTTTCAACAGTGTGCAATGTTATTAAGAAGTTTGCCAAGCATTGGACCATCAACAACCTTACTGTAGGTGGGGGAAAGAGGAAAATTAACAAGAGATGTCTTTGAATGTTGGTGTGAATGGTGGAAAAAACACCACATCAAACATCCAAAGACCTGAAGGCCAACCTGGAACAATCTGGGCTCATGGTTTCCACAAGTACCGTAGTACTGCTAGAAATGCATGTAAACCACACATGACTTTATCAATAAAGTTTTATCAAAACCAAAAATCAGGAAGTATAAAAAACAAAGCAACTTAATCAAAAACCTGGCATATGAAAGAGATAGAAACCCCAAGCATCAAAAACGCAATAAAATCGCATGTAAAAGATGCACTCAAAAACGCAGTAAGGGTATGTGCACACATTGCGAATTTGCTGCGTATCCGCAGCGGATTTGCTGCTGCGGATCTGATGCAGGTTGGTTAGTGATTTACAGTTCAATGTAAATCTATGGAAAAAAATGCTGTGCACATGCTGTGGAGAAATCTGCTCAGAAGCGCAGCTGTTTTTTTCTGCAGCATGTCAATTCTTTGGGCAGATTCCGCAGCGTTTTTACACCCATTCCATTTAAGGAATCCGCAGGTTTAAAAACGCTTGCCAAATCCGAACAAAATCCGCAGGAAAAACGCCCAGCAATCCACAACGTGGGCACATACCCTAAAAAACCTAACCTACGTTAGCTAATACGTGCAGAAATGCTTCTCATGGTAAATTAGCATTAAAGGTGCTTTCCAGTTTTGAAAAAGCAAATTGTACTTTGCTCACCCTCCCCAGGTCCCACGCTGGATCTACGCAGGTACAGTTATTTTATTTTTGTACTGAAGTACAGTGATTAAAAATGGCAGTTCTGGCTTTTATAATTTACTTTTTCCTTTACAATGTTTCACTCCAACAAACTTTATTGTGTCACTTGGAGAATATTCCATCAAACATCGATATAACCTCCAGGGTCTGGAACATGGCAACTTGCAGGGTTGGTGTTAACGGCAGGCAAACTAGGCATTTGGGGTGTTCATTATACTATATAGAGGACTATGGGGAGCGTATAATACTACATGGAGGTGTTTGGGAAGTGTATTATACTGTATGGAGGGCTATGCTGGACATTATACTTTGTCGAGGACTATGGGGCACATTATACTATATGGAAGACTATTGGGTACACATTATACTATATGAAGGACTATGAGGTGCATTATATTATGTGGAGGACTATGGTGTTTATTATACTAAATGATCAAAATGCTGCCTATTTATCAGGTGATTGGATTGTTTATGCCGGGACAGAAATCATTGTTCTCAGCAGCAAATGGCCCAGTGAAGACATCAGATATGCTGCTAATAACACTATAATGTATGGGGACAGATTGATCTAAAAGGTTAGCAATCGAGATCAATATAAAACATAACTTTTAATGTTAAGAAATGATAAAAGCTACCAAAAGATAAAGTGAAAATGCAACTATAGCTCACTCAATCTAATTGTCACAGACTGGAGTTGAGCGAACCGGGTCGGCCAAATTCAGAATCCGCCGACTTTTGCTAAAGTCGGGTTTCACCGATGGAAACCCGACCATAGCGTGAGGTCGGCCATGAGGTCGCCAACTTGAGCGCCAAAGTCACGTTTCCCACAATCCTTCCAGCGCCTATTTTCAGCCAATCATGAAGGACGCACACTGTGGGCAACGCGAATATGTCGGCAGCGGCCCCCACCATGTTAGAGAAGGGCATGCAAGTGATTGGCTGGCTTTGTGTGGTGTCACAGTGCCTATAAAAGGCCGTGACCGCCGACCGCCATCTTACTTCTGTCGATCTTAGCATAGGGAGAGGTTGCTGCTGATCATTCTCAATAGGGAGAGTGTTTAGGCAGGGACAAAGTGAAAAAAATTGCTTGTGCTGATAGCGAATGTCACTGTAAAACACAACTGTATAGTGTGCAGTGACAGGGGAGCATATATTTGTGTGCAGCAGCTCTGTTGGTTATTAGGCTGCCTTATAGGGCTCCCTGATAGCTGCATTGCTGTTTGCACACTGCTGTGCAGAGTGCTTTTTTGAAAGCAAAAATATTGTTATTCCTTTTTTCTGCACAGTTACCAATCCTTCATTTTTTCACACTTTTTTGTGCAGCAGCTCTGTTGGTGATTAGGCTGCCTTATAAGGCTCCCTGATAGCTGCATTGCTGTTTGCACACTGCTGTGCAGACTGCTTTTTTAAAAGCAAAAATCCTTTTATTCCTTTTTTTCTGCACAGTAGATACTGAGCGTACATTTTTTCACACACCGTATAGAGGGTACGCTCCTCACACACTACCGTGTACCGACTGGTATCACGGACAAATACATGCTATATGTGTGTGACTCCATAAAAAATACACGGAGATTAACATTTTTCCATACATACACCATATAGAGGAGTCCGATTATCAAACAGTATCGGATATCTGGTGTTCTTATTACACAGAGTCAGCATGTGTGTGTGACACTCCATAAATACTGTACATATACGGACATTTCCATTTCTTTATACACCGTATTGAGCAGTTCGATTGTCAAACAGTATCAGATATCTGGTGTTCTTATTACGGTCACATCTACACAGAGTCAGCGTGTGTTTGACACTCCATAAATACATTTACAGACATTTCCATTTCTTTATACACCGTATTGAGCAGTCTGATTGTCAAACAGTATCGGATATCTGGTGTTCTTATTACTGTCACATATACACAGAGTCAGCGTGTGTGTATGACACTCCATAAATACATATACGGACATTTACATTTCTTTATACACCGTATTGAGCAGTCCGATTGTCAAACAGTATCGGATATCTGGTGTTCTTATTACTGTCACATCTACACAGAGTCAGCGTGTGTGTGACACTCCATAAATACATATACGGACATTTCCATTTCTTTATACACCGTTTTGAGCAGTCCGATTGTCAAACAGTATCGGATATCTGGTGTTCTTATTACGGTCGCATCTACACAGAGTCAGCGTGTGTGTGACACTCCATAAATACATATACGGACATTTCCATTTCTTTATACACCGTATTGAGCAGTCCGATTGTCAAACAGTATCGGATATCTGGTGTTCTTATTACTGTCACATATACACAGAGTCAGCGTGTGTGTGTGAGACACTCCATAAATACAAATACGGACATTTCCATTTCTTTATACACCGTATTGAGCAGTCCGATTGTCAAACGGTATCGGATATCTGGTGTTCTTATTACGGTCACATCTACACAGAGTCAGCATGTGTGTGTGTCATTCCGTAAATACATATACGGAGATTGACAGTTTCACCAACAGCGTATACAGCTGTACACCTCTGATACAGTACCGTATATCTGCTTGTTGGATTACGGTGAAATACATACTGGGAGAGCGTCTGTGGCTCACAAAATATATACAGAGATTTCCCTTCTTACATACACCTTACACAGCTGTACGCTACTCATACAGTACCATTTCTCTGCTGGTATTTTTGGTACATTTTGCCAAACATGAGGAAGTCTGGTGGAAGAGGCAGCGGGCGGGGGGGCGCAGCTGGTACTGATGGTGGTGGTGGTGGTGCATTGGCTGGTTCTGGCAAAAGCACAATAGCAGCTAAGGCAGGAGGTGTTGAGCCTGCGTCATCGTCTGGCACAAGAAGGACTTTAAGGTTCCCTTTCCTGCGAGTAGGTAAACCGCTTTTAAAGCCATAGCATCAGGAACAGGTTTTGGCTTACATTGCCGAAACAGCCTCCATCTCTATTGCCTCCTCTTCTGAAGTTACAAAAACTGCAAGCACAGAGTCGTCAGTGCAGGCCTCTGGTCAGGAACAACACCTTTCGTTGTGTCCTTCACCCACACCAAAAGTGAAGGATGCTGCAGCACACACTTCAGATTACTCCATGGAGCTCTTTTCACATACCATTCCTGGGTTATCAAGTCAAATCCTGAATTCCCCAGTCCAAGATGAATCTGACATGGAGTGCACTGATGCACAGCCACTGCTAGATGAATCTGCTGGTACATTCACCCACAGCACTACATTGCCCTCGCAGTCTACTGAGCCCGAATCAGACCCTGATGAAACTCAGGTGCCCCTTCCTGCATACTATACCACCTTACATGGTGACACAGAGGAAGGTGCAGATGACATTGAAGATGAGGTCATGGATGACCCAGTTGTTGACCCGAACTGGCATTCATTGGGGGAAGAGGGTGTTGGTGACAATAGGTCAGAACATGAGAAGGATCCGTAGCAGGCATCGTCATCGCAGCCGCGATTATCCGGCAGGCCCGTAGTTGTCAAAAAACTTGGCAAGAAAACTAAAAGAGTTGCAGGACAGCTTGGCCAGATGGTCAAATTAGCACAGCGTGCAAGCCCTGAAAATTTTGTACCATAGTAGGAAGAGTACAGTGTGGCACTTTTTTGAACAAAATCCTACTGATGACGCAAAGGTTATCTGTAAGAAGTGCCGAAGGACCTTTAGCAGAGGGAAAAATCTAAGAAATTTGAATATCAGTTGCATGCTTAGACATTTAACCAACATTCACTTGCAAGCGTGGACGGACTACAAAAGCTCAGGTAGCACGTGTGCACCTGCTCCGACTGAAGTTATCCGGCAACGCTCCATCGCTTCCCCCACTGTAAGGCCACCGCTAAGCACACCACCATCAAGAAATGTTGAGGTGTCGTCGCTAGGCCAAACCAGTCAGGCAATCACAATATTTTCGCGAGGAAACACTGAATCTAGGCCATCAACACCCTCACCATCACCAACCCCTTCTCAGTCCGTCATGTCCAATGCTAGTTCCCCCATATGCAGCTCTCAAGTCCAGCTCACCCTACCAGACACTCTGAGTAGGACAAGAAAGTACTCATTCTCTCATCCGTGTACACTGGCTTTGAACGCCTACATTGCCAAACTGATCTCATTAGAGATGATGCCCTTCTGTTTGGTAGAAAGCGAAGCTTTCCGAGAGCTCATGGCCTACGCTGTCCCACGCTATGACCTACCCAGTCAGCACTTTTCTCAAAAAGCCATCCCTGCCCTCCACCGGCATGTGAAAGACCGCATTGTCCATGCGCTAAAACAATCAGTGAGTGGAAAGGTGCACCTCACAACAGATGCATGGACCAGTAGCATGGCCAGGGCAATTATGTGTCCATCACTGCGCACTGGGCTAATGTGGTGGATGCAGGCTCCACAGGGGACAACGGCGGTGGAACAGTGCTGCCTAGCCCACGGTATAGGAAACAGTTGGCTGTAGGCATTCGAGCCTCCTCTTCCAGAAGCGAAAGCTCATCGACAGAGCGCAGTCGCACGAGCACTCCATCCACATCTGTCAGTGTTGCACACGAGGTATCCCACTATCGAACAGCTAGTGGTAAGCAGCAGCAGGCTGTTTTAAAAATGATGTGTTTGGGTGACAGTAGACACACCGCGGAGGTACTGGCCGAGTACTTGCATCGACAAACTGAGTCATGGCTGGGCAGTCTACATCTTGAGCCAGGCAAGGTAGTGATAATGGGCGGAATTTTGTGGCAGCCATAGCCCTTTCAAAACTCACACACATACGTTGCCTGGCTCACACATTGAACCTGGTGGTGCAGTGCTTCCTAAATAATTATCCGGAGTTAACAGCCCTGCTCCATAAGGTGCGAAGACTGTGCTCGCACATCCATTGCTCAAACGTCCACTCCAGTCGTATGCAGAAGCTGCAGCGATCACTCAACGTCTCCAAGCATCGCCTAATCATAGACGTTGCTACAAGATGGAACTCCACTATGCACATGGTTGAGAGGCTGTGCGAACAGAGGCGGGCTGTAATGCATTTGTGGGAGGATACACGGGCAGGCAGTTTGAGGGCAGACATCGAATTGTCGGGTGTGCAGTGGTCAAAGCTGAAAGACCTCTGTAAAGTCCTTCGGTGTTTTGAGGAATGCACACGGCTGGTAAGCGCAGACGACGCCATCAAAAAATGAATACCACTTATGCGTCTGCTCATGCAAACTTTGACGCACATCAGGGATCAGGCGTCTGCAGCTGAGGAGCAACAGAAGGAGGATGACAGTCAGCCATTGTCTGTTCAGGTAACTCCTGGACAAGGTGGAGGACGATGAGGGGGATGGTTCTTTTGGGGAGGAGGATGCTTCTCAGGGGGCAAGAGAACATGTGGGCGTGCCAAGGTCAGGTACAGGGTTTGTGCGTGACTGGAGGGATGTGGATTTGCCAGAAAGCAGTGCAGCATTGACCTGGAACATTGGCCCACATGTAATAATAATCTTTATATTGCGCTAACATATTCTGCAGCGCTTTACAGTTTGCACAGATTTTCATCACTGTCCCCGATGGGGCTCACAATCTAAAATTCCCTATCAGTATGTCTTTGGGAGGAAACCAGAGTGCCCAGAGGAAACCCACGCAAACACGGGGAGAACATACAAACTCCCTGCAGATGTTGCCCTTGGTGGGATTCGAACCCAGGACCCCAGCGCCGCAAGGCTGCAGCGCTAACCACTGAGCCACCGTGCTGCCCATGTGTGACTATGCCTTGCGGATCCTAAAAATGGACCCCCGCATTGCCAAAATGATGAGGGATGACGACTACTGGTTGGCCAGCATCCTCGATCCATGCTATAAAGGCAAATTACACAACATCATGCCACAGGAGAACCTAGAGCTAACATTGGCTAACAAGCAACTCTGGTAAACCGGTTGTTTAAGGCATTCCCAGCACACAGCAGCGGAGCTGGTTCTCCCACGAGCCGTATTGGGCAAAATGGAAGAGGTGTTCGTGGTGCACACAGCCGAACTGGCGTTGGAGACAGGAGTTTCCTGACCATGTTGTGGTCTGATTTCTCAAGTCCCGCGCACATGACAGCTAATACAGAATCGATTGCAAGTGACAGGAGACAGCAGTTGTCTACTATGGTTACAAACTACTTTTCCTCCCATATCGATGTTCTCCCTCACAGGTCATTCCCCTTTGACTAATGGGCCTCTAAACTGGACGCCTGGCCTGAATTGGCACAATATGCCTTACAGGAGCTCGCTTACCCTGCTGCTAGTGTGTTATCTGAAAGAGTCTTCAGTGCTGCTGGATCAATCCTGACAGAAAAAAGGACCCGTCTGTCGACCCAAAATGTTGATGATCTAACCTTCATTAAAATGAACCATGCATGGGTTTTAAATGATTTTTTCCACCCTCCCCTGATAACATATAGGTTGCCAGAAAAAAGGCTCGCTTTTGTCCTCCTCTTCCTCTGACTTCTCCAATTCCTCCATTTGCAGCAGCTGAAAGTCCAGCCTACACATCAACATATGCCATTTTTAAACCACCTGAAATGGGCTGCCCCCCCACCCCAGGCCCGGGGTCAGCACCTGCCACACCCAGGCAAGTGCTGTTGCCCTGAACAGGTGTGTGGCCTAACCCTTGGGCGACGACACTGGCACAGGGCCTCTCATAGTACAATAAAGTGTCTCTGACGGTGAGGGGGCCCACTCGCCGTCAGACACACTGGCGTACTATGAGGGGCCCAGTGCCAGTACCGGCGCCCACGAGTGGGTCCCCCCTGCTTGCTCAGGGACACAGCACTTGCAATACTTACCTCTCCCTGCTCCACTGCTGTGTAGTCTGGCCAGTTAAATCCGTCACAGGGATGGCCACTTCAAATTTGGTGTACTGATCGATGATGGTTAAGATGTTGCTATGTCCTGTCCTGCTGGCCTCTACCTTCAGATTTCCAATGGCTACCATTTTTAATGGACGTCAACTCCCAATCGGACGCAATGGTGCTTTATGATCACCTTTCACATTTTTCATAGTCACAGACGTGTGACATTCCTGCCACCATTTTTCAATGTGTCCTGTCATGCCAATCCAATACAATCCCCTACGGCCTGTAGCTTGTGTGTTTTGCACTCCAAAGTGACCAGACAGATCATGATAGGCAGTGAGGACCATGTCTACAGCTCTCCCTGTCCTGTGATCACAATTTGATGGAGACGAGTTACGGTGATGGGATCGACGCAACTGCGATACAGAAACCCTTTCTTCACTAATTTGCGTTTTAGCTGTATCCACAGTTAAAGTTATTGAGGGTCAGCTTCGCCTCTGCGAATTCTCCCAGGAGGTTTTCCCGTGATTACAAATTCAAAAACGTCTAAAATCACTCGACTTTACGTCTGTACTTTTATCCATCTACCTTCCTCTAGCGGAGAGTCTGGACTGCAGACTGACACTGAAATATAAACGAATATTTCAAAGTACTCCAACACTGTAAATGGTGTACGTTTCGAATACATTTCCCTTTGTCTCATTTTTATATTCGAGTGTAATCAATACTGAGCCTGTGAGAGTTTGTGTCTTACTCTGGTAAAATATAAGGAGATTTAAAATGACACCAACACTGTATGCAGCTGACCGATTGTAAAACATTACCCTTTTTCAAGTTTTTATATTCTTGTGTAATCCATATTGAGCCTGTGAATGTCTGTCTGTAACTCCAGAAATATATTTGTGGATTTAAGATTAACCCAACACTGTATACAGCTGTACGCTTGTGATACCTTACCCATTTACTGCTTTTTATACAGTGTTCTAATCCATACTGGGCCAGTGAGAGTCTGTTTCTGACTCTGGAAATATCTACCGAGATTTACAATTACCCCAACACTGTATGCAGCTGTACGCTTCTGATCCATTACCCTTTTACTGCTTTTTATATTGCGTAATCCATGCTGACTCTGAGAGCGTTTGTCTGCTTCCTGAAAAAAAATAAGGAGATTTACAATGTTTAAACAATACTATATGTACCTTGTATCTGGTGATACAGTAATCTTTTTCTACTTTTTATATTCTTGGCTAATGCATACTGGGACTGAGAGCATCTGTGTCTGTCTCATGAAATGTCTACGGAGATTTAGGATGTTTAAACTATACTATATATATACCTTGTATCTGGTCATACTGTACCATTTTTCAACTTGTTACATTGTTGTCAAATCCATACTGAGCGTGTGAGCATATGTGTCTGCCTCCTGAAATACATACGGAAATTTTTTTGCATTTCAAGTAGACTATATATACCTTGTATCTGTTGATCCAGTACCCTTTGTGCCCGAAATTCATCCTCCACCCACCACTCAAAGTGCATCATTGTCACCTGGAACATTGGCACACATGTGTGATTATTTCTTGCGGATCTTTTTATATTATGATGTGATCCATACTGAGCCTGTGAGAGGCTGTGTGTTACTCTTGAAATATATATGTAGATCGCAAATGACCCCAACACTGTATATAGCCGTACGCTTGGGATCCATTCCCCTTTTACTGCTTTTTAAATTGTTGTGTAATCCATACTGGTCCTCAGCGTCTGTGTCTGCCTCCTGAAATAAATACGGAGATTTTGAATGTTGAAACTATACTATATATACCTTTGATCTGGTGATACTGTACCCTTTTTCTACTTTTTAGTTTGTTGTCGAATCCATACTGGCCATGACAGTGTCTGTGTCTGCCTCCTCAAATATATACGTAGATTTATAATGTTGAAACTATACAATATATCCCTGTTATCTGGTGTTAAAATGAAACGCCACGCAGGGCCGGAGTTACTCAGTACCGGGCCTTTCAGGCTCTTTTAAGGGGGAAGTATGTCACAGTGGTGATTGGGACCCGGTCCGTGGCCCTGGGTGTCCAATAAAGAAGATGACAGTTCAGATGAGGGGGAAGATGCTATGATAATTAATTTGGAAAAGGGGGATCGTGACACCACCCGTGGTACTCGGCTAGGGTAGCCGACGCTGCAATACAGATCCTCAGGCAAGATGATGAAGCTCTCCACGGGCAGAGCTGTATCCCAAGGCAGTTGAGATGGTGTTTGTGAGCCGTTGACGGTGATGGTGAGTGTAGCATGGCGAGTTGTAAAAGTCACCAAGGAAGCAAAAGAGAGAAAAAGCACCACTGCATAACAACGCACACTGACCCCATGTATACTTAGAAGTTTATTAATGCAAAAGAGTTATACATAAAAACATATAAAAAAACACACACAGGCATCCCACAATATACAATAATAGAGTATAAAGCACAAAATCATGTATAATATAACTACCTATCATGACTGATCCAACCACATAATGCATCAATAACCTACTGTTGGGCTCATGGGGACCATTAAGTCCTGAGACTATTCAGTAATTAACACATAAATCCATCCCTACTAACTGATATGGATATATAGGCCATGATAAGCCACCAAAATAATCCCAACGATGCTAAAACACCCTATAACACCCTATCCAAAAATTGCCAAATCAACACATATGCATCCCTAAAATAGGGTAATATCCCAGGATGGACAAACAGAACAATATGAATATAACCTCAGCAGGTTAGAGACCATAGTAAAGATCAGAGTAAGTGGGCGCCCTGCCCAGAACCATACCCCACGCGTATCGCTGCAACAGGTGCAGCTTCGTCAGGGGAAGTGAAAGAGCCATGGTCCAAGGGGCTTTAAATACCTTGTTAAAGTCCAAAATGGGAGTATGCGCGCACCGGTAAAAATCACCTTCAATCACAGAACATGGCGACTGCCAAAAGACCGGCGTCCCGGTCACATGGCCAAAATAATAATGGCCACCGCGCATGCGCAGTGCTGAGCGCCTCAGCTCGATGGAGCAGCCCCAATGCGCCTGCGTCCAGTGGAACGCATAAGGCAAAATGCCTGCGTCCAACCGGACAGGCGCCAATTAACATGAGGCGCCTCAGAATTATCTGATATTAGTCCTTATGAAATAAAGCGCGCGTCGCTCCCGGGAACATTGTACATAAAGGACATGGAACAAATACATAAACATATACACAAGAGAAAAAGAGGACACCAGACAACACATACACATGAAAAAAAATAAAAAAAATAATAATAAAAATAAGGCAATTACAACACCAGACAGAACATACATATAAGAGATGACCCCATGACAATGAATTTATATAGATGAAGGCCAATTGTAATCAAGAACTCTCTTCACCACTGATGCCTGATGACCAAGGATACCCACATCAAGGTCATATGTTTATATGACCCAAATTGGGGGAGCAATATATAGAAACCCCCCCCCCAAGGTAGGGACACCCATCTAATCGGACATGCCCCACCACAAAATGGCAATGATCCTCCTTATCAACCAACCAAGACTATATCCCAATGTTGGTCACTCCAACAATCAGTACCACCAATGTGACACCCTAAATATGATCCCCATGAGCCCTATTTGATAAATATGAGCATCCATCAAAAGAGAATCAATTGATCTATCCAAAGAGTAGACCTCAAGATCTATGAAATTATTCAAAAAATGAAAAGCCCTAATGACATAAATATACATAACGAAAAAATCACTTGCTAATTTTATTAGTCAATATATACAAATATTCCATAGGATGAATATCCCATTTATCCAATGATTCAAGTCCAATATATCAGGGTTTGCCAGCCATATAAGCAAAAGGAAATAGAATTGAGATCAAATACACCCATGACACGAATCCAATCAGACCATAGAGGGACCATAGTTCCTATTCATACCGATTTCCAAAGAAGATAATCACCTAAGGGAAGAGAAAAAGAGAGGGCATGATGAATATTCAACCCAGGAACCCCGTAAAGAGGAGCTCCTCATTCAAGCCCCCTGGGCTTAACGAATTCAAATTAAAGATCCATCGTGACTCCAGTTGTAATAGTCGTTTCCTGGGTGAGCCCCCTCTAATCGACACTGATATTTTCTCCAATCCCACCACCCTGGCATTGGTGACCTTCCCAGCATGGTGGGTCAGAAAATGGGCTGCCACGGACGTCAGGGCCTTACCCTTTGCATAGTCAACCCGCGCCAAATTGATTGTTGAAAAATGTTTCTGTATTCTTCGACGTAACTCCTGGGAGGTCTGCCCAACATACACCTGGTGACATGGACAAATCAACGCATAGATCACACAACTGGTTTTACAATTGATGTATGACCTTAGCCCATGTCTAATCCCATCCCCTGGATTAACAAAATAATCTCTAGTGGGAGGCATGAAGGGGCAAACATTACAGTCACCACACGCAAAGGAACCCCTAAGTGTTATTCCCCTACCCAACCAAATGGTGGGTCTCGTGTAGTGACTCTTAGTTAGGATATCCTTGAAATTTGGAGCCCTTCTTGCTGTTACACATGGGCGCTCCGGCACCAAAGCGGCCGTTTGTAGGTCCGTTGTGAGAATATCCCAATGCCTCCCAAGTATTCCTCTCACCTGTGGCCATTGACTATTGTATTGCGTGATGAACCGGGGCCCCGATTCCCGCGCCTTAATACGTGTGGTCAAAAGCGAGTCCTGTGTACATCTATTTGCTCGTTGATATGCTCGCAAAATGCTGCCCTTAGGATAGTTTCTCTTCTTGAAACGTTTCGTGAGGCATGAAGCCTCCTCCCGGAACACCTCATCCGATGTGCAATTTCTCCGCGTTCTTAAAAATTGCCCCACAAGTATTCCATTTCTAGTGTGGGCTGGATGGAAACTTGTATAATGCAATAGACTGTTTGTGGCCGTGGGTTTCCTAAACAATCTCGTGGCAATGCCCCCATTTTCGTTTGAGACAAAAAGGTCCAAGAAGGTAACTGAAATAGAGGACATTGTATAGGTCAGCACAATATTATATGGATTGGAATTCAATGATTTCATGAAACAATCACATTCCTCTACTGTGCCAGTCCAAATGAAAAAAATGTCATCGATAAAGCGCGACCAATGTCGCACTTTATCTCTAAACCCTTCCAGGGCGCCCACTTACTCTGATCTTTACTATGGTCTCTAACCTGCTGAGGTTATATTCATATTGTTCTGTTTGTCCATCCTGGGATATTACCCTATTTTAGGGATGCATATGTGTTGATTTGGCAATTTTTGGATATTACCCTGTTATAGGGTGTTTTAGCATCGTTGGGATTATTTTGGTGGCTTATCATGGCCTATATATCCATATCAGTTAGTAGGGATGGATTTATGTGTTAATTACTGAATAGTCTCAGGACTTAATGGTCCCCATGAGCCCAACAGTAGGTTATTGATGCATTATGTGGTTGGATCAGTCATGATAGGTAGTTATATTATACATGATTTTGTGCTTTATACTCTATTATTGTATATTGTGGGATGCCTGTGTGTGTTTTTTTATATGTTTTTATGTATAACTCTTTTGCATTAATAAACTTCTAAGTATACATGGGGTCAGTGTGCGTTGTTATGCAGTGGTGCTTTTTCTCTCTTTTGCTTCCATTGTTATTTCCACTGTAGCAGCACCTATCCTCTATATATTGTATATTATAGTGCACAGGTTGTGCGCCCCGTTCTTGTTTCTTGCTAGTAAAAGCCACCAAGGACGCAGTTGGGTGCAATTTCTGAGTTTTTCCTCAAAAGTTTTGTGCACAAGATGATCCGATTGGTACTGTGTCATCCAAGGGAGGGATCCGGCAAACTCATAGGTAGATCAGGAACACCTTTTCTAGACTCCTCCTTGTGTATCCTTTCTAGGCCATGTCTTTGCGCTGATCTCTCCCTTCCTTCCTGCTGTGGGCCTTCGCAAAGTGTCCCAAGCCGG